>NC_062218.1:29267871-29902692 GCF_902686445.1 Sciurus carolinensis | reverse complement strand
TCCCGGTTTATTATGTTTAAAATTTGTTTGCCTTTTAACCCTGTTTATAAATTATGTCTATGTCCTCAAATATTTTCCTTCAAATTATATTTTTCCCAAACACATATTTTTTATTTGCATAGGGAAGTAGTTTTAGAAATGGTGAAATTTAGTTGGATATAAAAGTAGAAGAAATTCCTAGAATAATTTTATTTCATAAGGAAAGTAACATGGATATTATTAGAGGAAATTCAGTTAGATTATCTAGAAGATATATTTTAACTTTGCACTGCTAGTTCCACTATTACTAGTTACATGTTTTCTAATGCAGTGCTCCCTAGCTGATTTTTCACAAAACTATCTGCCTTCCCGCCTTCCTCATTGTGACGTTCTATCCAGTAAGGAGAAGGAGCTCTAAACTGTCTTGTCGTATTTCTCCTTTAATAGTTTCAAGTATTAAAATTCATATTGCCATCAGGCACCCTCTTTTCTCCCAATGTCATCTTAAAATTTGAAGAAATGTAAAAGGCTGTCTCCCAGTTGGAAGGATCCTTAGAGTGAATACACTGACATGGTAGTACACACATTACTAAAGCAATGCACTGTTGCAGAAATTGAACCTTCAAGAAATAGCACAGCCTATACTGCAACAATTCTGTTACTTGCTGTACTAGTCCATGGATAGATTATCAAATGGAAGTGTGTGTACATATGCTCAATGAACAATTTTTGAGGTATTTTGGGCAAACTAATAATGACTCCAGAAGGTTACATTACATTTAGCTCTGGTTCCCAATTTTCTTATGATTTCTTTTGGAATTATAATTCCTTTTTTAAGGAGATACGTGTATGATAGAAATTTGTCAAAATAAATTATTGAGCAATTTAGTCTGTCATTTGGAGGAGAAGCTGAACAACAGGGTCATAAAGCCAAACCAGGTATGATTTCTTTCTATTGCAGGGACTTTAACTGCACTTCGAATGTGTTACCAAGGTTATGGTCACCCCTTGATGTTATTTCTGGAAGAGGGAGGAGTGGTGACAGTCTGTAAAATCAATACTCAGGAGCCTGAAGAGACTCTGGATTTTGATTTCTGCAGCACCAATGTTATTAATAAAATTATTCTGCAGTCAGAGGGGCTCCGTGAAGCATTTTCTGAATTGGATATGACAAGTGAGGTCTTGCAGATCACCATGTCTCCTGACAAGCCGTATTTCAGGTATGTGAGAGCAGTTACAGTTCATGTGGTCTGTATTTCCTCTCCCCACTTACACATTTGCTGAGGTTGCAGAATTTTTATTATTCAAGTTCCTAGAACTTCCAGAACTTTAGGAAAACTTTTACTCTTCTCTCATAATTTTAGACCTTTAGAAACTTAAGACTTAAGAAGAGTAACTCACTATTTCGGATTTCATAATTAGGTTGTGTTGGTTTGTAAATGAGAAGCCCAGTCTCCTAATCCATAATCTAGTGTACTTTTCATTGTGTTACTACTTACTG
Organism: Sciurus carolinensis; assembly: GCF_902686445.1. NCBI lineage: Eukaryota > Metazoa > Chordata > Mammalia > Rodentia > Sciuridae > Sciurus > Sciurus carolinensis. The sequence continues at coordinate 29,901,212 of NC_062218.1, read as the reverse complement.
TTGTAGATCAGACCACAACATGAGGAAAATTAGATTTAAATGTTTGGAAAAGGTGTTTGTATTTTTTTTTTTCTCTTTTTAGTACAGGACACACAAAAGAAAATGGATATTTCTGATGTATGTTTTATTTACTAAGTATCTGTTGAGCTCCTACCATATACATATCTATCTTAAGACTATGGGAGGAAGAGTTTAAAATTAAGGTGAAGAGAAACTATGTGAAAGAGCAGAGAAAGAACAAAACTGCAGATCATTAAGTACCAAAATAATATTCATAAATGCCTGAGGAGGCAGTATATGAATACTCAGGGAGCAGTGGCTAAGGTAATTTTCAGCAGGAATTCAAAGTTAAAATGATAAAGCTTCTTCAAAATATTTCTTCTTGAAACATTTCAGAATATTAAAGAGTAAAAGAACTAAATGCATGTGGAATAAGAGGTATAAGCTCTTTTTGTATCAACTTTAGAAGAATTTTGCAGGTCCTTCTAGTGCATTAGGCAGATAAAAAGTTTGGCTCAAGGTGTGTTAAAATGGTAACACCAAATTTCTTTCAAAGCAAAAATCAATGAAATCCAGTTAACCAGTATGTCAAAGGCTCCCCTTCTAAATAAGCTCTCTCTGCATGGGTAACTAGATGAATCATGGTATCTTTCATCTCCAGCATGGGGAAAAAATTTGATGGTAGGGAAGTGGAAGTTAAGATTTTTTTCTGGATATGTTAAATTTGAGGTGACCGTGACACTAGGGAGCAGTTGGATATACCAGCAGTATAGCACTCAGGAAATCAGTTTACACTGCAAATTTAGATTTTAAAATCATCATAGCTGGGCATGATGCCTAAGTACAAGACATTCAGGAAAGGTTTTGTTAGAAAAAGATAGAAAAGATGGATCCTGGGAAAAACAACACCTAGAAGATTTGGAGTGTAGATGGAGCTTATAGAAACTCCATTTTCATGTTTACTCTTTGTAGGCTGAAATATTTCAAGAGTTCATGGGTCAGGAAGAGTCTATTACTTTTTGAATTAATTTAACTATCCTTTTAGACTGATCACTGCCCATGTTGTTCTTATCAATATGCTGACCCCATAGAAAAGGCTCTTGCAAATTAAATCAACATATAAACACTTTTAAATTGTCTACATACAACTGTTAATGTTACCAAGCAAGGAAAGCCATAATACTGCTTAAGAGCATTCCAAGATGCAGAAAAACCATAATTGTTTGGTGTGGCAGTAAAGATTGGGAAATGGAACCCAAGGATTGCATTTGATTTAGATCAAGGTCTTCCATCATCCTCAGTTCTCTCTTCTGTTATGCATTTCTAGATTTATGAATAAAGGAAAAGTCAGTGTCAGAGAAGGATGTATAAACTGATGTGACTGATTTTCTTCAAATTTGTTATTAGTTGAAGTTACCTGTACTCCCACAACATCCTGTGGGAACCTTTATTATGGTGCTTGTTAAAGTATGTTGTAAACATTTGTTTTATGTGTCTGTTTCATCCACAAGTATGAGTTACTGAAGGAAGTGTTTTATTTGGATCTGAACGTTGCTTACTGTTAGACCAGTGAGTAAATGAGTTGCTCATTTTCTACTATAGGTTATCTACTTTTGGAAATGCAGGAAGCTCCCACCTTGATTATCCCAAAGATTCTGATTTGATGGAAGCATTTCATTGTAATCAAACCCAGGTTAACAGGTCAGTGTCTAACTTAGAGGTTGCATTGGTGATGAAGATGAAATACCAAATTTTCTTTTCTTTTTTTTTTTTTTTGGTATGGGGGATTGAAGTCAGAGGCACTTTACCACTGAGGTACACCCCCAGCCCCTTTCTTTTATTTTGAGAATAGGGTCTTGCTAAGTTGTTGAGGGGCTCATTTGGTTTCTGAGGCTGACCTTGAATTTGCAATCCTCCTACCTCAGCCTCTCAACGTGATGGGTTTATAAGCCTGTGTCACTGTGCCCAGCTTCAATACCAAATTTCTATCAAAACAAAAAGCCCAAAACTTATAATCTGTTAATAAAAATGCATAGAATTTTAAAAAATGAATGAGGGGAGGCTGGATTTACTTGGGGGTTTGGAATTATAATTGTGGGTGAATAAAAATCAAAGGCATTTTTGGAAACTGGATAAGTATTTGATTTTATTCTTATATTTGTTGCTGGGTAGTTCTTGGTTAACTTCTGTTCTTTACTTGAGGTTAATGAACACTATGTTAAGTGTATCCAAATAACAGGTTTTTATTTACTCTTCACAGATACAAGATTTCTTTACTGAAACCCTCTACAAAGGCATTAGTTTTATCTTGTAAGGTATCTATTCGGACAGATAACCGAGGATTCCTCTCATTACAGTACATGATTAGAAATGAAGATGGACAAATATGTTTTGTGGAATATTACTGCTGCCCTGATGAAGAAGTTCCTGAATCTGAGTCTTGAGTATAAAAATTCACTGATGTTTATGTGTACATTTAAGAAAGATTATGTTCTCATTCTGAGTACAGTACTCATGATTTCTTGTTGGATTTTTTGTAGGGAAGAAACATGGAGAAGATAGGAGCAAGGTCCCTGTAGGCTAGTAATTGCTATGTATCTAACAAACAAATGTTTTCATGTCGGCGTAGACTATCCAGCTTATTGGTTGTCCTGTGGTTCTATCTTTTGAACTCATGGGAATCATTGTCAGTCAAAGTGAATAAGTTATGTTCTGTTTGTTTAAGTAGAATGCTTAATAGACTTAAGGTTTAAAGTTTGATGAAGCTACATAAATAAGCTTCCCCCAGGAAATTCTGATGTGTGCTAAAGTTTGGAAACCATTGTTTTGAAGGATACTATTATTTTATTGCATATAGGTGATACTTTTACTTGTGATTTCTTCACAAAGTTCTGAGGTTGAAGCATTGTCAAAACAGTCTGAAATAGTCCTTATGTTTTATTTTTTATGTCCATTTCTTGAAGAGTAGGAGTTATAGATTTTCTTCTCAGAACTGTTCAGGGCAGTAAGTACTGCAATAAGTGTTTAATAGGTACCTTTCCACTTGCCTATGATAGCCTCTTGAGTAAACCAGAGTATAGAAAACCAATTAAGTTATTTTGTACTTTCCTGGGTAGTTTTCACTGAAATATTTTATGTCGTTGTATTTAATAATATAAAATACTAAAATTATCTGACTTCTTCTCTAATTGATAAAATACATGACTAAAGTTTTATCTTTGTTACTAAACCAGGTGATGACAGTTTGCTGTCTCCCAGTCATGGACTAGCACCATTGACCCTTTGGGTATGAAAGTTCTTTATGGGAAAAAACCTGTCAGGCCACTGCAGGATTCATTTATCCTCCCTGGCATTTACCTGTTAAAGCCAATCATTATGACTACCTCCTCCCCCAAGTAAAAGTGCTCCAAACTTTTGAAGACCAAGAATAATAGTAACCCAAGTTCCAGGGTATGTGTAGAATGTTTTACCATAAAATAGACCCCAGAGCATTAGAGGTAGTTAGTTTGGAGAGTATTGCAGCAGGTGCCTTGTAGAGTGGCTCCTTCAAAGCTGCGAAGACATGGCTTCCCAGCTGCATACACAGTTTTGATGTAGCCCAGGGTTAGTACCTGATCTCCTGGCAAGTCTCCCATGCAATCTCTGTATGTACTGCTGCTACACAAGAAGTTAAAATTTTGTAAAAGTGTAGTATGTGTTCAACAAGGAAATGGATGACTCTAAATGTTGTCAGAATTTTTTTGTTTAAACACCAAGAATATAGCAAATCTAAAACATAATTATGAAAATAACCAGTCAACATATCAGGGTCTGTAATTTTCCCTTGTATTTAAAATAAGGTATTTAGAATTTGTCTAACAGGTTTTCAGTTTTTACTAGAGCCACCCTTCTTAAAAATAAAAATCAGGGTAATTATTTTAGGTTTTGTTCACTAGTTTGTCCTATATCTAGAACAGTGCCTAGGATATAATAAGCATTTGATATAGATATTTGCTTGATGAAAGAAACTCCACTTTCAGATTATCTTTTAGCATTTTACTGGTCACTGTTTAATTCTGCTTACTTAACTCTAAATTTATTTCAATCTAACATTTCTTTGAAAGCTGTACCTATAAGCCACCACATTTAACACATTTGTGAGTATTCTGTGCATCCTAATCTTGCACCAGTTGGTTTAGTAATAAATTTATAAGTAGTATAGGAACAAATTTTTTAAAGCTTCACATAATGGTTGCATCCCATTTTTTTGCAAAAAGAAAAACCAATTGGCATAAAATCTGCCATAATTATTTGGTGGAATAGTTTTTACTGTTTTAGCTTCTAATGGCCACTAGGGGGAGGTTTCCTCAGGCAGAGCTGGTGACAGTGGTGACTACAAATTCATCTGAAAGAACACAGTCTTTCTTTTAAGAGTTTTAGTTTTGCTTTTTTGAAGTTTATCTCATTTTCAGTAAAACTGTACTTAGCATGAATAGGTAAGCAATATTTTTTAACATTTTATTCACCATTTGTGCTTCCAAGTAGAATTGATGAAATGCCTCAAAATAATAAAGATAAAATGCATTAAAATTTATTTTTCTCATAAAAATAAGACAGCAGTCATTTTTATTATAAGCCATAGAATTTCTTTGGCATTAAAAGAAGTTCTAGTAAAAAAGTGTAACGTGGTATTCTCAGCAGCTCCCTTCTTCTCTTTCCCTGCCCTTTACCAGCAGAGATAAAATTTATTGGATCCTGAGAAATTGGAGAAGTGTAGTATTTTTTTTTCTTAATTATATTTCTAATTTGCTTTGGTTCTGGATACAGAAGCACCTATAACAGCTGCCTGTGGCATTTCTCGTAGGACTACAGGTATTCATCCTTGGAGTGGAGTGGGAAATCCTTTAGAGCTCCTTGACTGCCATGGGGGTCCTTGTAACCTGACACATACAAAAGCAACACTGCCTGTTGTGTTACAGTTGCTTCATAGTATCCATATCTCAGTCATGGCCTAAGATTTTGAAAATCAGAATAAATGTTTGAAGTAGGTTTTCTTTTTGAAACTAAGAGTTTGTTGATCAATATATACTAGTCGCGGCTCTCAAGTGGTAAAACTGAGAATATTCAAACCATTTCATCGGTTTGATCTGAGTCTGAATTTCTTTTTTCTAATTTAGTACAGAGGTTGTAAGAAAAGAACTGATCCTTATCTCAAAAATATCAAAGTACATTAGGCTCAGGTAATTAAATGTAAAATATTTGGATTGGTTTATCCAGATTGCTCATTTCCACTAAATTTAGAAAGTATCTTGGTTCTCATCTACAACTTCCAAATTCTATTTTATATAAAATTGTATTATGCTCAACATTTCTAGTGTATTTTCTTAAGACTGAGATTTCACAAAACAGTAAAATTTTTAAACTTCAGTGGAGCTCAGAGGATTTTTAGGGCAGTGAAATGCTCTGGATAATACTGTAATGTTGGGTAGATGTTTATATATATATATATATATATTTTTTTTTTTTTTTTCAATCCGTAGAATGCACACCAGAATGAACTGCAATGTAAAACCCTGTAAACCATGGACTTGATGGTTAGGTTGTGTCAATTTATGTTCCCTAACAAATGTACCACTCTGGTGGGGTGGGGGGTGTTGATACTGAAGGAGGCAATGCATGTGTGAAGTTAGGAGGTATATAGGAAATCTCTACTCTGGTGGGGTGGGGGGTGTTGATACTGAAGGAGGCAATGCATGTGTGAAGTTAGGAGGTATATAGGAAATCTCTATGCTCTATTTTGGAATTCACCTAAAATTTCTTTTAAAATATAGTCTCTTTGGAAAAATAATGGGGAGAGCCAACACAGGGTGACAACTTATTTTATCAGGTATAAGGTTATTAAAACTTTACCATTCATCATCAAACATTTTCATAAAACCTTTTAAATTAAAATCTCAGAAAACAGCCAACTTTACATTAACTATGAAGAAAAATGAAATATTAAAAACCTCAAATATAAGAATGCATGATCATGAAATTTTATTGATGTAGATTTGTCGGTTTAGAGGCTTTTGGGTCTCATAAAATAGTAAAAAAAGTTTAGATTTGGTGCCACCAAATGGAGTGTGAATGGCTCACTTCCTTCTAGTTCTTTGTTTTTATCACATTGAAAATCCACTTTCAGCTTGGTATGTGAAAATGGAAACGACTCTTCTGTAGCTGCTTGAGTTCATCTAGAATATTAAGAGTATAAGTCCCATCTCCAGATAGGCCTAAAATTAACATTGACAGACCAAGCTACCAGTTTATAAGTGCTGCAGAGAAAGACAATGGAATGCGATTGCCTTTAGCCAGGTCTACAACTGTGGACCCTTGATCCTAAGTGCCAAACCTAAAGGATTCTGGGAGTCAGCTGGCATCTGCTAGCAGAAATCCTACCCAGTCTATACACAGGACCTTGGTTAACTGCTAGATAAGTATTTCTGCCACAGTGAAACACTACTCACTACTATACCTGGACAAATCACAATTTCTTGAATGAAAAACCAAAATACACTTTGTATAAGTAATGAGTGATGTAGTTGTTGGCAGTGAGACTCTGATGCCCAAAACATGGTCTTTGAGCTCCTAATACATCAGTTCAGGTAAATGGGTGAGGAAGGAAAAATTAACAGTTTTTATGATATATGCTCAAATGAATTTCTCCTTGAATTTCTTCTTATATACTAGTTTCTTTTCCTAGATATACATTTGTTCAGGGGCTAAGGACTTTCCCCCAAAAAAACTCAGTAAGTATTCCTTTTCTAAAATAAGGTTTTCTAATCCATTATTGTGGAGGCAGCACAGTGGAATAGAACGAATGATCATCTGCAGTTCAGTAAGTCTGCTTTATAATTACCACCAGACTGACTTTCAAGTTCCTTAATTTCTCTTGTTCCTAGTTTCTTCATAACATCCTTTCTGATTCTAACAAGTGATCTTTTCAATAGATCAGATCCAGGCAAATGTCTCAGAAGGATCAAACATCCTCATAAAGCAGTTTTAGTCACCTCAAAAGGTGACTAAAAACATTTCCAAATAGTATCTTAAGATGTTCACCAATAAACTGCTTAGGTATTGCAGAATTTTTTAAAAAAAATTAAGACTGAAAGGAATGAATAAAGTCTGAAAAGGGAAGTGGAAGGTAATGATGACTCAGTGGCATGAGAAACAATAGCTTGAAGTATGTGCCTAAAAGATTTCCCTCAGTTATAGGTTAGGATCCTGGTTTCTATGGTCTTAGATGTTTTACCTGTAACATGCTACTAAGTGGACCTTTTCTTCTCTGAGTTATTAGTAAAAAACTTCTGCTTTTGCTCTGCCACTGCTATCCATGCCAATAAAAATATTTTGTGGTCCAAAATTTTTATTATCAACAAGGTTGCCTTTATTGTTGACTATCTTGTATAGAGGTTTTCTCTTTACTGATAACAGAAGACCTAGAGGAAAGGGAAAAAAAAATTGTGCATTTTTTGTTGGTTCTTATCTTCTTCCATAACTAGCTGTGCTTCTCCCTGCACCATATCATTGTTTTACCTGAGCAAGAAGGCTGTGCTCATCTTGAGGCAACAGTCAGCATAATTTCACCACATTACCATACTTCTAAAGTGCTGACCCTCGTAATGAGTCTCCAGAATGGGACCAGAATCTTGAGTTTTTTTCCCTAAAGAATAGGGAGCTCTTCCCTTGATTAAGTTGGCAAACCATGGATGTCTGAGCTGTCGGAATTACTTTTAATCACAGCTGAAAAAGCTATCTAACAGGGTCTCATATAATTCATTATTTCAGGTGATCTCCTGAGACGGAAAGTTAAAGCCCAGAATCTCTATGCATGCAAAAAAGAGGATCTGTCTTCCCTTTTTCCAGTCATGATGCCTTCCAGTCTCTGGTTTCCTAATACTGGAGAAGTAGAGCTGGAGTTAGAAGGAACATGGTCCAAAAAACTGATCCAGAAACAGTTTCTATTAAGTGATCTTCAGTCACCTTCTATTTATGTCTCAAGCCTATAAAGAGTATAGATTTTCTAACTCTTAGCTGGAGAAAAACTGTTCCATAGAAATAAGAGATCCAAAACTTTACAAGTAACTTAAGCTTTTTAATATGCAAATCCTACAAAAGACTGGTTCATTCTCTACAACTGGACTGCATAAAATACAGAAAGCTATCTGACACTCTAACTTCCTCCTCAGTAAACCAGAAGATAATGTGATTCTAAGTTAGCAGAGGAAATAGACACTGATTAAGTCAGTTGCCCAGGAATCTGTAAATTCAGAGGTGGGCCATGATCTGAGAGGGCTGAAACTCTAAGGGATGACTAGCAATTAACCTCCTACCTACTACTTCCACCACAAGGTGGCAGAATTCCCCTTCCCCAAAATATTCAGTTCACTAAAAGGACAACTGATCTCCACAGAGTGAAATATCTTCTTTGGCCTTTAGTGACTGTGCCAGACTGTCTTGTCTATGATATTCTATGTTTCCAGAGGCTGATAAGCTCTACGTCACATCTTATATGATAAGCAACAACATGTTTTCCATATCAGCTTAGTAGTAGCTTTTCAATTTATGGTGCTCATGTGCATTTTACAGATGAGGAAACCAGGATTACACATAAACAGAAAGTGGTGGTTCTGGTGTTTGAATCCAGGTTTTTGGCTCCAGCACTACTGCTCTTAACCACCATGAATCACAAAGAAAAATAAATTCATAGGGATGTGTTGAAGACATGTTACTATGATCAGATAAAATAGTTTGTTGGTGAGATAGTCATTATTCATAAAAATTTTATTATGTCCTGAAGTAGGGCCCAAATTCTTTACCAAGAATTTGGTATGGCAAGATATTCTTGCATCCTCAGTTCAGGCATGCCCTACGCCCTTTGCTCTAAGCAAAACGAAGGATTAGTTCTCTAATTTGGTTCTAAAGACAATATAAGGTCTTTAGAACAAAATTTAAATCACTGACCATTTCAAAAAGAATTCAGGTGGATAAAAATACAATGTTTTCTAAAAAAAATAATTGATTTGTTCAAAACATACCTCAAGGGAAGTTAAATTTAAAGTCTGAGGAGTCCTTCAGGAAAGTCACCCTTGTCACTTTGTTCAACCCAGTTTTCTCCTTTAACTGATTTATGCCCCAGAACCTCTCTCCTCCCAGCAAACCAATGCATATCCCTTGGAATTAGCATTCTGGGCAATCTCCTTTAGGAAACACTCCGCTCCATAATGACCAGAAGTACTCACCATTCCTTCCATACACTGCTCTCCGTCATGCCTCTGTGCCTTTGCATATACAGTTCTTTTTTCCTTGAATGGCTTCTTTTTTCCATTTGGATGGATTGTTACTCTCCCTTCAAGAAATGGCTCAAATGTCAATCCCTCTATGAAATCTTTCCCAGTGCCCATAGATTTTTCTCTTTCTGCTCTTATTGCACTGAGACTGTTGTTCCAGAACTTCATGTTTTCAATATTTCTTTTGTCTCTCCTTTCTTGAGGCTAATCAGCATGTTTTATTTATCTTTATTAACCCCCTGCAGCTTTAGCTGCACCTGGCACTTGATAGATACTCACCAGATGTTGACTAAAGGAATAAATGAAGGAAACTAGTGTTTCTGACTTAAGTTCACATAGCTATTTTATAGCAGTCGGGATCCCACAGATGTTTTTTTTGACTCAGAGTTCAGTACTCTTTTCTTTACACCTGAATAGCAAGTATGTGGTAGAAATTTAGCTATTCTCCCTTGTACATCCCATAACAGAAAACACTAATAATCAAGCTCCACTAAATATAGTCTTTTGCTCCAGAACTTCAAGCATCCTCTAGGAAACCAGTAACAGAATGAGCCCAAGAGATGAAGATATGTGCCCTCCTTGCCCTATTTCATACTGGACCCTTCTCTCAGCCCTGTTCTGTGGACACAGCGGAGTAGCTGTTGTCTGTAGAGCTCCCTGTTCTACCAAAAATGAGGTACCCTGAGCTGGCTCCCAGTGGCTTCGCAGCCCCTGGCCTACATAAGGAAAACCCTAAAGCAAAGAACTAAAGGCTCTTGAGTTTTCAGTTCTCTCTCTGTGCCAGTGCCTCACCTAGTCCTAGAAGCCTGATCTGGAAAAGCTGTTACTCCTGAGCACCTGGATACTGAAGCAGATTGTTCCTCAATCATTCACACCAAGGTTTAGCCAAATTTTTTCTCTTTTAATTATGTAGTGCCATATTAGAATATTTACTAATAAGTGTTAGGAAAATAATATGAACACAGCAGCCTGGAAATGATCCAGGCTATGGAGAATAAATTTCACCACTTAGGTCTTACCCAAGACTGGATGACTGATATAAAACTTAATATAGCATCTATTTTGTTTTTTCTTGATGCAGCTCTCTGAAGATAATTACTCCAAATTCCTATTTCTACCCTATGTTCCTTTGGCTTTCCTCCACAAGTCTCCCACCCAGAAGAGGCTGTCTACTCTCTCACATTACCAAGATCACTAGTAGATTAATGGTCACTGGGGAGTCTTCCTGTTACCCTTCCTGTGAACAGAAAAGGATGGTCTTTCTTGCTCCATCTATTGGATTTTATAGCCTAAGACCCATCAAAAATTCTATCAAAATAACTTCTCTTATTAAATTAAGGAATCCAAATACAAAAGAAGTCAAATTATCTATTTGCTGATGACACGATCCTCTATCTAGACCCCAAAAACTCCACCAGAAGACTTCTAGAGCTGATAAATTTAACAGGATACAAAATCAACATTCATAAATCAGTAGCTTCCCTATATCCCAATGTTGAATATGCTGAGAAATAAATCAGGAAAACTATCCCATTCACAATAATCTTTAAAAAAAATGTGGGAATAAAGCTAACCAAAAATGTGAAAGACCTCTACAATGAAAACTACAGAACACTGAAGAGAGAAATGAGAAGATGAAAGACCTCCCGTGTTCTTGGTTAGGCAGAATTATTATTGTTAAAATGACAATATTACCAAAAGCACTCAGATTCAATGCATCAAAATACCAAAAGCATTCTTTGCAGAAATACAGAAAAAAAAAAAAAGGTCCTTAAATACATTTGGAAGAATTAAAGACCCAGAATAGCCAAACAATCCTGAGCAAGAAGAGAGATGCTAGAGGCATCATGATAACTGTTCTCAACTTGTACTATAATAACAACAGAGCTATAATAACAACACAGCACGGTACTGGCATCAAAATGACATGAAGATCAATGGGATAGAGAAGAAGGCAGACAAACCCAAACAGTTACAGCCATCTGATACTTGACAACAATGCCAAAAATATACATTGGAGAAAAGACAACCTTTTTAAAAAATGGTGGTGAGAAAACTGGAGAGCCATATGTAGAAGAATGAAACTTGATCCCTATCTCTCACCCTGCACAAAACTCAAATCAAAGTGGATCAAAGGCTTGGGAATTAGACCAGAAACTTAGCAACTTCCGGAAGAAAACAGGGTTAACATATTGGTACAGGCATCAACTTCCTTAAAACCCCTGAAGCTCAGGAAATAAAACCAAGAAGCATTAAGGGGGATGGCATTAAATTTAAAAGCTTCTGCACAGCAAAGGAATGGATTAAGAATGTGAACAGAGAGCCTATTGAGTGGGAGAAGATCTTTGCCAGCTACTCCTCTAACAGAAGATTAATATCCAGAATATATACAGAACTCAAAAAGCATAACAACAACAACAAAAACCAAATAACTCAACAAATAAGTGGGCAAAAGGACTAAAGAGACATTTGTCAAAAGAAGAAATACAATAGCCAAGAAAAATATGAAAAATGTTTATTAACATTTCTGACAATCAGGGAAATGAAAATCAAAATTAAAGATTCCATCTCACTCCAATTATCAAAAATATAATAGGGCTCGGGAGATAGCTCAGCTGGTAGAGTGCTTTTGCCTTGCAAGCACAAGGCCCTGAGTTCGATCCCCAGTACCAAAATAAATAAATAAATAAATAAATAAAAAATGCTGGTGGTGATTTCGGGAAAAAGGTACACTCATACATTGTTGGTATAACTACAAATTAGTACAACCACTTTGGAAAGCAGTATGGAGATCCCGCAAAGCACCAGGAATGGAACCAACATATGACCCAGTGTTTATCCCAAAGAACTAAAACCAGCATAATACAGTCACCTCAATATTTATAGCAGCACAATTCAAAATAGCCAAATGGAATCAGCCTAGGTTCCCATCAGTAGATGAATGGATTAAGAAAAGTGGTATAAATACAAAATGGAATTTTACTCAGACATAAAGAAAAATGAGATGATGGCATTTACTGGTAAATGGATGAAACTGGAGAACATCACACTAAATGGAGTAAGCCAGACTCAGAAAATCAAGGGTTGGATGTTTTCTCTCATGTGCTGAAGCTAGAATGAACTAAGAAAAAAAAAGTGTGTGGGGAGTCAGATCTCATAAGCACAGAGGGAAGTTCAGTGGAATAGAAAAAGGAGATTAAAGGGGAGAAGGGAGGGCAGGAAAAAGGAGGAGATGAGGAACGGATTTGACAAAATTATAATATGTACCTGTATAAATAAACCACAGTGAATTTCACCTTTGTGTGCATCTATAAAACACCAATTAAATAAATAAATAGAAGGAAGACCAATAGAGTAGAGGAAAGGGAATAGAAAGAAGGGGAGGGAAAGAGGAGGCACTGGGGACTGACATGGAGCAAATTAAATTCCATGCATGTATGATTATGTTGAAATGTACCCAACTATTATGTATAACTGTAATGCACTAATGAAAGTATTAAATAACAAAAAGAAAAAATAAAAAATTTTCCATATACAGCTGATATTTGATAGGGACAAAAATGAAGTGGATGCTCCAAGCTTTCATACTTACAATAAGTCTGGATGAAAAAATAGATTTGTAAAAATAGCTAATATTTATTGAGCGTTTCCTATATACCACTAAGTGATTTATCTCATTTACTCCACATTATGTTTTCGTATTACAGATGCTATCTGAATCCTCGTTAGAGAAAATTGAGACTTAGGAAAATTTCTCAAAAGCACATAGAAAGTGGTGAAGCCTGATTCAAACATAGACATAACTCTAAATTTAGTCTATGACCCTAACTTCTATATGCTTCTAACAATTAGACTATCCTGTAATGGATTATAAAGTATTTAATCAGATATTAGACAAACAGTAATCTCCAACATTCACCCTACCAATACAGCTCACGCTAATGTCAGTGATGATTTTCTACTTGCCATTACAATGGCTTCTTATTTGTCATCTTTCTCTCCATATCTGCCATCATCAGCATCATATCTAATAAGCAAATACTATGTGCCAGGAATCTAAGCAGTTTTACTTATATTACCTCAGTTACAACAATCCTGTAAAGTAAGTGTTACAGTTCCCATTTTATGGATGAGGAAACTAAGAGGTAAAGTGATTTTTCCAAGGTCACACAGCAAATAAATAACAGAGCTATGGTTATAATCCAGGCCATCAGTCCCCAATCCATTATTTTACCACTACATTACACTGTCTTAATATTTGACACATATACCATACTCTTTAAAAATTCATCTTTTTTATTATCACAAATACAACACATATTTGTTATAAAAAATAAGAGAAATATATAACATATAGTTGAAAGTTCCCTATATTCAAATGTACCAGAGAGAACACTTTACTAACTACATATTTACATGTTTATGAGTCATTCTATATAATGCTCACCAATGCATTTCCTGTTTTCATCCCTATCAGTATATCTGGAATATTTTTCTAAGACTCTTCAAAGCTCTATTCGATGCTTCTGAAAGATCATATTTCTTCTGATGGACATTTGAGTTTTTCCACCATTTTATTATTATAAACAAATCTATAAGGAAGGCAGACACATACATACAAAAACATGCATGCATGCACACACATATACGTGTATGTAAGGATTTCAAAAAACAGATTCTGAGCAGTATTTCAGAGTCACAGGACATGCACATTTAAACACCCTATGCATTTTCCCGAATGTCCATCAGAAACCTGTTCCATAAATAAAAGACAAAGAGGGCTGATCTCATACTTTTGTCAAGTGGGTTTGTGTCACCTAGACCTCCTAGACATACTCCAGGATGATCTTCTCTTGCCAATGTTATTTCATTTAATAACATTGCAACTCACCCAGTTGCCAAACTAGAAATTTCAAAGCCACCTTTGATTCCTGCTTCCATTACACTTAACATCTTATTGGTCCCAGGGTCTATCAAGCTTCTAAGTTCTTTCTCAATACATCCTTTACACATGCAAAGGCTTCTACTATGGCTTTAGATAATTAAGGGTCTCAATATCTCTTGCTTGGACTATTGAATCTGCCTTCTAGTCGGTCTCCCTACTCCTCCCTACGTGCCATCTATCCTTCACATTGCTGTCGGAATTAATATTTGATCACGTCATATCCTGTTCAAAACTCTTTGAAAGTTGCCTTCTATTTACTAAATAAACTTTAAACTCCTTAATACAGCACACACAAGTTCCGTAACTGGCCCCAATCTTGCTTTCCAAGTTCATCTGCAGAATGTTCCAGCTCATGTGCCCAAAACTACAACCATACAGGCTCCTTGCTTATCCTCAGAGATATCAAGTAGCTCCATGCCACCATGCTTTTTTTCATGCTACTTGGAATGTTCACCTCTGACTTCTTTTCTATCTGTTGTACCATAACCTGCATTTCTTTGAAGTCCTGCACTCTGCCTGCAACCAATACACAGTTTATATCTGTATGTCTAGCTTCACAATTTATTTCTTAAACATATTAAACATGTCTAGTTCTTAGAAGAATCTCATATATTAATGATTAAAACTGAAGTATGTTTGTGACTTGGGTAAAATTTAGACTAAATGACCTTGGAGTTTACTTCCAAATCTGAGATTTTCTATGCCTTTTCTACACACAAAAATCTTATTTGAGGCCCTCGCAACTATCTTTTAACCTTCAAATTAACCCCCATTTCAAGGGGCTAGTTCTGCCTTTACTTCTTGGTAGAGGCTTCAAAAGTCAAGAATTGGGGCTCCTGGCAATGAAAGTCCAGTGAGTATTGTAACTGAGTTTCTGGAGGAGGTGGAGTAAATAGCACAGGAGAGCGCACTGGAAAACTAGCAGCGTTCCAAGACATCTGGGATTCATTATTCCAGTGAGATGCCGAAGCAAAGAGAACAATTCTTGTACTGCCTTTTGACATCTGTCTGGGCTTTGGCAGCTGCTCCTATGGCTTTGCTCAGCAGTTCTTGAGGAATGAGGTATGTGCTTGTTTCAGGGAAAGAAAAATGTTTAATTGATTCCACTTCTACTACAGAAGAGTTCTTCAAAAGACTCTTCTTTTCCCTTTTTATGGACTCTTTTAGTAGGTCCAGGTCTCAGTATCATTTAACAGAGATAAGAATTAGTCTCCAAGCATCTAAAAAACTCACACTACACCTGGGGTCTGAATTAGGATCCACCAATGTCTCCCAACTTCTTCTCCCATGACTTGTCAAATCATGGATTTAACAAGGATGGAAAGGAAAAGTAATCTCAGGCTACTGGAAAAACAGATTCACTTCAGCTATCCTGCAGTTTCTTTCTCTTTTTAAATACAAGCTAACAGAATGAGACAAACATCATTACCCTATGTACATGTATGATTATACAAATGGTATGACTCTACTTCATGTACAACCAGAGAAACAAGTTGTACCCCATTTGTTTACAATGAATCAAAATAAATAAATTATTTTTAAAAATACAAGCTAAGTAGAGCTTTTGCCCTAGTTTTGAGGAAATATCATAGATTTCTTCTCTGAAATTACTGTTTTGTTCTTTCAGTTTCATTACTACTTCTTTCAAAGCACAAAATGTATTTTAGGCATATTCAGAGATTCAAATCCTCAAACACAAAACATAGGTCAGGGCTACGTTATCCCTGATTTCAAATATTTTGACCTATTGCCTTGAAAGTGAAAGTCAGCGTTCTATGAGGGGCAGGAAGAGTGTTTGCTAACATTTATTGAGCATGCACTCTAGTGGCACTATAGTATGCCTGTCAAAGACATGATTTTATGTAAAACTCACAAAATTCTTTATGGCTTGTTGATATCTGCATTTTACTGATGGAGAACCAAGGCTCAAGGATGTTAAGTGATTTGCTCAAGGTCACAAACTTCCCATGTGGCAGTGGCAGGTCAAGATCACAGGTCTGACTCCAGTTGTGTATATTTCTTACCAATACTCTTAAAATAAAATAATAATAGGGTGCTACTTAGAAGCCTCTTATTTAAACATTCTGACCTATTTATTATCTCTAGCACCTCAGAAAGAGAATTACTATTGTTATTGTTATTTTATTATGATGTCAACACTCATTGAGTATTTAAGACCTGCCAGGCCCTGTGCTAAGCACTGTAATATATGATTTCATTAACTCTGAAAACCCACTTGCTGAGGAAGGTACTATCATTCTACCAATGCATAACTAGGAGCTGACGGAGGCTGAGTAACTTCTCCTAGGTCAGAGAGCCAAGAGTTACAGCCTGAGTTTTGAGTCCAGACAGGCTGCCTTGCATGCAAGCTATACCACCTGCAGAGAGTGTATTCTGGAGTCAGAGAGACCTGCATTAAAATTCCAGTACTGCCTCTTCCTGGGATAATTAACTCAAGTAAGTAAGTTCTCATTTCCTCATATGTAAAATGGGTTCTGGAGTCTTACCTGATGAATAGGTATGCCCATGTGTATACCCATCATCAAAATCTGAATACCTATTATATAGCAAAATAAGGGCAATTTTGAAATATGATCAACTTGGATTCAAATTTTACCAAATTCTTGACAGGATACACAAATATTCTGAGTCTCAGTTTCATCATGAGAGACCAAAAAGTACCTATCCAACAGTGTGGTTTATCAATCACAAATAGCATATATTAATACAAAACAATGTCAGGGAAATAGGAGGACTTTGATATTATAATCATTCATATTTTATGGTCCCTTATTAAGAAAATATGCTTTCATGACACTGACAGGCAGGGAAAAACACTCCCTGCATTGCCTTTTGGTTGGTCCTCTCTATACTCCTCTCCTACCTTTGGCATCGCAGAGGGAAGCTGGAGAACCTCATCCTCTGGTTAATGATTTTGTAAAAAGGGAGACAGTCTTCTGTGGGTCCTGCCTTTCATGAGACTGACTGAAGTCGGTGCAGGGAGGGTGGGCTGAAAGTATTTCCTGCTCATCTTGTTCCCCTGGTGAGCCCACTGAGAAGGGATGGGTTGTAAGCCCCATGTAGTAAATGCAATCAGGGTCCTAACTCTCACCAAATAAGGATGTCCCACTTTCTTCGAGGCTCTCAGAGAAAAGCACATGGCCTAAAGGATAGCATTTCCTTTAACCTCCAAGACAGGGCAGGTTTAGCAAATTCCTTTACAGAATATCAAGGCTCCCTTCTATCAAATGGGAGCTTTCAAATACCCAATGGTTTACATTGGGCATTTTTAATGCTTAAATAAAATACTTTATGAATAGTATCTATCTCCATTAGGGAAATAGGGAGTTAGTAAATACTCAACAAATTTTAATTCTCTTCTTTCTTAGAAGAGAACAGTTCAAGGTGAACATCATGTGGAGGTGAACAACATCAATGATATGCCACAGCTAAAGAATGGGGCAAGCCTGTGCAAAATAGGCTCTTCAGCTTACATATAAACATTCAAGAAAAGAATATGAAGAGGTTCTCTCATCACTAACTTTGGAGATAAATTCCCAAAGAACATGCCATATATTTAGGAAAGTAGACTTTGTACATTCATCAAGAAAAATAATTGACTTTGTATAAATCCATATCCTATCTATCACACTACTTCAACAGAGACCTTAACTTGCAGGATTTGGCTATAATGCTTGGCATTGAAAGGGATATTATAAAGAACAAATATTACTATAGCAGAAACCTAAAAAACTGTGTGTTTTTTGTTTGTTTACTTTTACTACTAGGAATTGAACCCAGGAGCACTTTACCATACAGCTACATCCCTAGCCCTTTTTATTTTTTGTCTCAGGACGAGGTTCTTCTTCCCAAACTCGTTCTATGAAGCCAATATCACCCTGATACCTAAACCAGACAGAGACACATCGAGGAAAGAAAATTTCAGACCAATATCCTTAATGAACATCGACGCAAAAATTCTCAACAAAATTTTAGCAAATCGCATACAAAAACATATTAAAAAGATAGTGCACCATGATCAAGTGGGTTTCATCCCAGGGATGCAAGGTTGGTTCAACATCAGGAAATCAATAAATGTAATTCACCATATCAACAGACTTAAAGTCAAGAATCACATGATTATTTCGATAGATGCAGAAAAAGCATTTGATAAAATACAGCACCCCTTCATGCTCAAAACACTAGAAAAAATAGGGATAGTGGGAACATTCCTTAACATTGTAAAGGCCATCTACGCTAAGCCCATGGCTAATATTATTCTAAATGGTGAAAAACTGAAAGCATTCTCCCTTAAAACTGGAACAAGGCAGGGATGCCCTCTTTCACCACTCCTATTCAATATCGTCCTTGAAACTCTAGCCAGAGCAATTAGACAGACCAAACAAATTAAAGGGATACGAATAGGAAAAGAAGAACTCAAACTATCCCTATTTGCTGATGATATGATGGTATACTTAGAGGAACCAGGAAATTCCACCAGAAAACTTTTAGATCTCATAAGTGAATTCAGTAAAGTAGCAGGATATAAGATCAATGCACATAAATCTAATGCATTTTTATACATAAGTGATGAATCTTCAGAAAGAGAAATTAGGAAAACTACCCCATTCACAATAGCATCGAAAAAAATAAAATACTTGGGAATCAATCTCACAAAAGAGTTGAAAGACCTCTACAATGAGAACTACAGAACACTAAGGAAAGAAATTAAAGAAAACCTCAGAAGATGGAAAGATCTCCCATGTTCTTGGATAGGAAGAATTAATATTGTCAAAATGGCCATACTACCAAAAGTGCTATACTGATTCAATGCAATTCCAATTAAAATCCCAATGATGTACCTTACAGAAATAGAGCAAGAAATTATGAAATTCATCTGGAAGAATAAAAAACCCAGAATATCTAAAGCAATCCTCAGTAGAAAGAGTGAAGCAGGGGGTATTGCAATACCAGATCTTCAACTCTACTACAAAGCAATAGTAACAAAAACGGCATGGTATTGGTACCAAAATAGAAACGTGGATCAATGGTACAGAATAGAGGACACGAACACAAACCCAAATAAATACAATTTTCTCATACTAGACAAAGGGGCCAAAAATATGCAATGGAGAAAAGATAGCCTCTTCAACAAATGGTGCTGGGAGAATTGGAAATCCATATGCAACCGAATGAAACTAAACCCATATCTCTCACCATGCACGAAACTAAACCCAAAATGGATTAAGGACCTTGGAATCAGACCAGAGACCATGCATCTTATAGAAGAAAAAGTAGGTCCAGAGCTTCAACATGTCGGCTTAGGACCAGACTTCCTCAACAGGACTCCCATAGCACAAGAAATAAAAGCAAGAATCAATAACTGGGATAGATTCAAACTAAAAAGCTTTCTCTCAGCAAAGGAAACTATCAGCAATGTGAAGAAAGAGCCTACAGAGTGGGAGAAAATCTTTGCCAATCATACTTCAGATAGAGCACTAATCTCCAGAATCTATAAAGAACTCAAAAAACTCTACACCAAGAATGCAAATAATCCAATCGACAAATGGGCTAAGGAAATGAATAGACACTTCACAGAAGAAGACCTACAAACAATCAACAAACATATGGAAAAATGTTCAACATCTCTAGTAATAAGAGAAATGCAAATCAAAACCACCCTAAGATTCCATCTCACCCCAATTAGAATGGCGATTACCAAGAATACAAGCAACAACAGGTGTTGGCGAGGATGTGGGGAGAAAGGTACACTCATACATTGCTGGTGGGGTTGCAAATTAGTGCAGCCACTCTGGAAAGCAGTGTGGAGACTCCTTAGAAAACTTGGAATGGAACCACCATTTGACCCAGCTATCCCACTCCTTGGCCTATACCCAAAGGACTTAAAATCAGCATATTACAGAGATACAGCCACATCAATGTTCACAGCTGCTCAGTTCACAATAGCCAGATTGTGGAACCAACCTAGATGTCCTTCAATTGATGAATGGATAAAGAAACTGTGGTATATATATACAATGGAATATTACTCAGCCATAAAGAATGATAAAATTATGGCATTTGCAGGCAAATGGATGAAACTGGAGAATATCATGCTAAGTGAGATAAGCCAATCTCAAAAAAACAAAGGATGAATGATATCGCTAATAAGTGGATGATGACACATAATGGGGTGTGGGAGGGGTTAGTGTTAGGGTTAGAGTTAGGGTTAGGGAGGGGGGCAAGAATGTAGGAAGGAAGGACTGTATAGAGGGAAAAGAGGGGTGGGAAGGGTGGGGGGGAAGGGAAAAAATAACAAAATGAATCAAACAGCATTACTCTATGTAAATTTATGATTACACAAATGGTATGCCTTTACGCCATGTACAAACAGAGAAACAACATGTATCCCATTTGTTTACAATAAAAAAAAAAAAGACGAGGTTCTTGCTAAGTTCCTGAGGCTGACCTCAAACTTGTGATCCTCCTGCCTCAGCCTCCTAAGTCACTGGGATTATGAGTGTGTAGCACTGTGCCTAGCTATAATATAGCATTCTAAGAGAATACAAGAAATCAGTTGTTTATCCTCAGTATAGTATTTAGCTAAATCTATAGTAGAGGTATAATTTTGTCTTACTAGTAATAATGACAGAGGTGAATCACCACTATCTGGTTGTATGGTTTCAGTTTTAGGTGTTCCCAAAAACTCAAGTGTGAGGTAATGCAAAACAGCTTAGAGGTGAAATGACTAGATTATCAAAACCTTCAACATACTCAGAGCATTAATCCTGCGATAGGGATTAGCTGGGTGGTAACTGTAGGCATGTAGAATGCAGCTGAAGGAGCTGAGTCATTGGGGCGTACCTTTGGGTATTTATTTTGTCGTGGTGAGGAAAGTCTCTCTTCTTCTTGGTGGCTATGTCTTGACCTGCTTTCCTCCACTACAATCTTCCACCATGATGTTCTGCCTTACCTCAAGTCCCAAGGAATGGAACTGGCTATCTACGGACTTGGGAACTCTGAAACCATAGCCCCCAATAAACTTCTCCTCCTTAAAATCATTCTTGTCAGGTCTATTAGTCACAAGCAGGGCAGAAATGGACTGAAACACTGCTTGAACAGTGAGAGGCCTTTGATGACCTGGTTGATGCCCAGGGATGGAACTTACCTCTGCAGTTGGGTAAGGAGGCCTTTTGTCTCTTTGCTTTTATTATGCTCACTTCCATATATAAAAATTTGAATCATGAGGCACTGTATGTGAAGTGAGAAACATAATAGGTTAAAGAGTCTAAGATAACAAGTATTTCAAATGCAGACTAAACTCAGAAGAGGACCAGTGGAACTGGAATGTCACAAGTTTAAATTTTGAATGCCTATATTGCATGTCATTGGTTCCCTACCAAGTAGGAAAAGGAGTACGGATTGAAGCCTCTTTAGTTACCTCCTATCACACTCATGCTGCATGCATACTCCAGTTTACTTCACTGTCCTCTACCAAATGTGGCTGCAGAAAACCAAAGTAACAGTCCTAAACTGAGAGCATCCCTACTTAAAACATGGCTACAGTAGTGGTTTACATCAGAATTTTCCATATAGCTATAACTAAATGGATAGAAATTAAATGAAATGAGAGTTATGCATGCATCCCAAAGCTGCCTTGTTTTCTCGTGTTGCATAACTTTTCTTTTAGGTAGTTTTCCACTTCAAATTTTATTGCTGAACTTTGTTTCTAGCCAACATGGAATGGTAGGGACCAGATTTACTCCATTACCTGAAGCAACCAAAAAAGAAAAAGTGGACAAAAATCCATGAATTTTAAAGATACCAGACATCAGGTAAAAAAAGATCATGATCCCGAAGAAAGGGAAAGCAAGTGTGGGTAACCCTCCGATTGTCCCAGATTACTGTTTTGACTGTGTCTAGACATAACACAGGGAAGGGGACCAAAGTGCACCAAACTCCCTGATAAAGCTGAGTCCCAGAAGACTTTTAGGAGATACTGCATAGAAAAGGAACCATAGGTATCTACAGTGGTTCCCCTTAAGTAGTAAGCAAAGGACTAACTGGAACATTCCTCAAAGATAGGGAAAAATCATCTGAAGGTACAGGAGTCCTGCCTGGCACTTATTTAGGACCAGGTTAGTGTCTGTACTTACCAGAAAAAACTGGAAAACCTCCTTGTTCATTAATCTTTGGATTGGATACCTAATAGGCTCTTGCCTTAGTAATAAGGGATCATTATTAGCCCTCGACTAAATTGTGCTCCAGTCCCATCTAACAAACCTTAAAATTAAATGCAAGATATGAAATGATCAGACTGTTTCCAAGTAATTTAATGGAAACAACTTCATTCTAGATAATGAAGTTCAAGAATACTTGATTGTAGTAATGGCTTCAGAGGCGTAGATAGATGTCAGAATTGATCAGATTGTACACTTTAAAGATGTGCAGTTTACTGTATGTCAATTAAAATTAACCCATCAAAAGATTATAACTTAATATTTGTCTTTTCTATACCTTCTTATTCCCACTCTACTACATTTAACTTTGACACCTTTTCTATGAAACCAAACTGCCCCAAAGAAAGTCAGCAAAAATATCACTAGAAAACACATGTGTGACTCTCTTTATTCTATAATCTGTCTGCCAAAAGGTCTCCTTAAAGCTTTTAAATTTGGGGCTCTTTCTCCCTTTCTTTTTAGTTTCAAGAGCAGTTTCCAAACCCCAAAACAGTACCTAAAAGAAAAAGGTGTTCTTTTTCTCTGAATCTTCAAATGAGTTTCCTTTTCTCCCGTTATTTGATTTTCTGTTTACATTAACCCAAAATGAGATAAAAATTTGTCCAGACCTGAGGTTAACCAATGAAATGTGTGAATTGCCTGTGACTCCACCCTCTGCTCACTTGAGTGTCAGTGGATCTTTACAGACTTCTCTGACTTTGGGCAAAGCTAGGTGTTATGTAGAGGCATCCCTATCTATCTTACCAAGGCTCTAGCCTTTGTTCTATCAGCATTTTAATTGGTTATACACCCTGAAAGGGAAGGGAAGGGATGGGAATGGATATACACACATATATACATACATCACTCTTCAGTTCTGCTGATAAGCCCAGGATAAAATGTAAAAAACACAGGCAAAATTCACCTTCCTTGGCTCACCTTCCTTAGCAGCTGAATTGCCTTTCTGAGCTCTCCATTGGCAAAGCAGATCCTGCCCAAGTTATAAAAAGTTTCTGCCACCTTTTTGCTACAGTCACCATAGCTAATGATCTGGGACTTCAGCGAAGCCTTCAGCAGTTTGTAAGCGTCCTAGGGAATAAAATTAAAAAAAAAAATCAACCTTGCAATTCAGAAAGAGCCTGCTAGTTCTGTGCCATGAACTCCATGAAGGAGACATTCTATCTCACAGTGACAAGACCCACCAAGACCAGTCAGTTATGATGTGTCACCTAAACAATTTGTACCTATGAGTTAAAGTTCTAAGCTCAAAACTAAAAGTAGTTAACTCATAGGTGTAATAGTATTTAATTTTCATGGCTATTCAATGTGATAAACTATTTTTACACTCATTTTACAGATGAAGGAATGAGGACTAATAAACGCTAATGAGGACTAATAAAAGGTTCTTGCCCAAGATCACATCAAACACCACACAGTCTGAATTCCAAACTCCACAGCACTCATTCTTTCCTTTTTTTCTTTAAAGAAATTTCAGACATTTAGATAAGTTAAAAAATAATAGGTTGAGTACTCATGAAATTTTCACCTAGATTCATAAATGATCACCATTTCTCCACATTTGCTTTATTGTGCTCTTTTTCTCTCAAATATACACAAACACATAAACACACACACAGGTGAATATATACATATACACATATTTTTGTTGAAAATAAGTTGTCATCAAGACACTTTCCCCATAAATACTTAAGCAATATCTTCCTAGAACATTCTCCTATTTAACTACAAGAACACTTATCATTCAATAAATTTTACATTGATACCATACTATTAGCTTAATATATACACTCCAGTGCAAATTTTCCAATTGTCCCAATAACTTTTTAAAATCTACTAATTAATCAAGAATCTTATATTGCATCTAGTTTTCATAATTCCCATAGTCTTCTGCAATTTTTATATTTTACAATACTGATATTTTTTAAAAATAGTTTTTAAAAATGGTTCCATAGTTTGGCTATTGTGAATTGAGCTGCTCTAAACATTGATGTGGCTGCGTCACTGTATTATGCTGATTTTAAGTCCTTTGGGTTTATGCTGAGGAGTGGGATAACTGGGTCAAATGGCGGTTCCATTCCAAGTTTTCTGAGAAATCTCCATAATTCTTTCCAGATTGGTGCGCCAATTTGCAGTCCCACCAGCAATGTTTAAGTGAACGTTTTTCCCCTCATCCTTGCCAACATTTATTGTTTACTTGTATTCTTGACAATTGCCAGTCTGACTGAAGTGAGATGGAATCTCAGTGTAGTTTTGATATGCATTTCTCTAATTGCTAGTGATGTTGAAAACTTTTTTTCATATATTTGTTGACTGGTAGTGTATCTTCTTCAATGAAGTGCCGGTTCAGTGCCTTTGCCCATTTATTGATTCAATTATTTGGTTTTTTTTGGTGTTAAGTGTTTTGAGTTCTTTGTGTATCCTGGAGAGTAATGTTCTATCTGAGGTGCAGGTGGTAAAGATTTTCTCCCATTCTATAGGCTCTCTGTTCACATTCTCGATCGTTTTCTTTGCTGTGAAGAAAAGCTTTAGCTTGATACCATCCCATTTATTGATACTTGATTTTACTTGTACTTTAGGAGTCTTACTGAGGAAGTCAGTTCCTAAGTCAACATGGTGAAGAGTTGGGCCTACTTTTTCTAGTAGGCAGAGTCTCTGGACTAATGCCTATGACCTTCATACACTTTATGTTGAGTTTTGTGCCAGGTGAGAGATAGAGATTCAATTTTATTCTACTATATGGACTTCCAGTTTTCCCAGCCATTAGCTGAAGAGGCTACCTTTCTTCTAATGCAGGTTTATGGTGCCTTTGTCTAGTATGAGATAACTATATTTATGTGGGTATGACTCTGTGTCTTCTATTCTGCTCTATTGTCTTCATGTCTATTTTTGTGCCAATACCATGCCATTTTGGTTACTATAGCTCTGTAGTATAATTTAAGTTCTGGTATTGTGATGCTTCCTGCTTCGCTTTTTTCACTGAGGATTGCTTTGGTTATTCTGGGCCTCTTATTTTTCCAAATGAATTTCATGACTGTTTTTTCTATTTCTATGAAGAATGTCATTGGAATTTTAGTTGGAATTGCATTAAATCTGTACACTGCTTTTAGTAGTATGGCCATTTAAAAAATATTAATTCTGTCTATGCAAGAACATAGGAGATCTTTCCATTTTCTGAGTTTCTGCTTCAATTTATTTCTTTAGAGTTCTATAGTTTTCATTTTAGAGGTATTTCACCTTTTTATTAGACTGATTCCCAAATATTTTGTTTTTGAGGCTCGTGTGACTGGGATACTTTTCCTGATTTCTCTTTCAGCTGACTCATCATTGGTGTTTAGGAATGCAACTGATTTATACGTGTTAATTTTATATCCTGCTACTTTGCTGATTTCATTTTTGAGTTCTAGATGCTTTCTGAAGGAGTTTTTTTGGGTCTACTAAATATAGAATCATATTGTTGACAAATAGGATAATTTGAGCTCTTCTTTTTCTATTCATATCCCTTTCTTTCTTTTGTCTAAGAGCTAGTATCACCTTGATAGCAAAACCTGACAAAGACACATCAAGGAAAAAACTTCAGATCAATATACCTGATGAACATTGATGCAAAAATTCTTAATAAACTCCTGGAACATCAGATACAAAATCATATTAAAAAGACAGTGCACCATGATCAATAGGGGTTCATTCCAGAGACACAAGGCTGGTTCAACATACAGAAATCAATAAATGTAATTCATCACGTCAATAGATTTAAAGACAAGAATCACACGATTATCTCAATAGATGCAGAAAAAGCATTTGACAAAATTCAGCATCTACTCATGCTCAGAACTCTAGAAAAACTAGGGAGACTAGGAACACACCTCAACATTGTAAAAACTATATATGCTAAGCCCAAGGCCAACATCATTCTAAATGGAGGAAAACTGAAAGTATTCCCTCTAAAAACTGGAACAAGAATGCCCTCTTTTACCACTCATATTCAACACAGTCCTTGAAACCCTAGCCAGAACAATTAGTGCTCTTAACTACTTAAAACACAACAAAGAATTCAGTATACCTTAGAAAACATTCATCATCTTGCTTGTATGTATTTGCCTTCCAATGTGCTTTCTTTAGAGAGGATAAAGAGGTTTAGTTTTCATTGCACCTTCAAGAATTATACATTGCACTGCCTATATTGTTTCTATTTTGGCATGTATAAATAGAATATTTCTTCAGAACTAAGTTGAAAGTGTAAGCATTATCCTCTATATGCTGAACGACTATTTTTAAAAAGCTTCAATTGTTGCTTTCCAGGAAACAGTCAATAATCTAGGAATCTCAGGGGTTTATAATCTTTGCATTTTTTCTTTTTAATTATCTATGTATTCTTAGAGTAAGAAAACATGCATTTATAATTTCATTCTTTTTTCAGCAAATATTTAACCTTTGTTAAATTTATTAAATTCTAAGTATTTCATTGTTTTTGATGCTATTGTAAGTGAGATTCTTTTCTTACTTCCTTTTCAGATTGTTTATTAGTGTATAAATATACATCTGGTTTTTGTATGTTTGTCTCAGACAACTTGGCTGAACTTCATTTCTAAAATTTGTGTGTGTGTGTGTGTGTGTGTGTGTGTAATCTTTAGGATTTTTTAAAAATATAACACTATATAATTCTGCAAACAAAAACTCTACTTTTTTCCTTTCCAATTTGAATGTTTTTTTGTTTCTTTTTCTTGTCTAATTACTTTGGCTAGTACTTTTAGTACAAAATTGAAAAGAAGTGGTAAAAGCGGATATCCTTATTTTGTTCCCAATTTTAGAGCAAAAGTTTTCACTTGTTCACCACTTAGTATGATATCAGCTGCAGGCCTTTCACATATGGCCTTTACTGAGAAAATTTCCATTTATTTCTAGTTTGTTGACTGATTTATCATAAAAAGTTAATGAATTTGTCAAAATTTTTTCTTCACTTTTGTGATGATCATATAATTTTTATCCTTTGTTAAGTTGGTGTATTACATTGACTGATTTTTGCATGTTAATCTTTATAACATCATCTTCTGATTTGCATGTATGTGGTCAAAGGAAAAAGTACATGCTCTCTTTTTGTTGTTGTTGTTATTTTGTTTTGTTGTGATAATGAGGATTAAACTCAGGGCATCATGCATGCTGGAAAATCTCTCTACCACCAAGTTATACCCTCAGTTCATTTTACTTTATTTTGAGGCAGCGTCTTTCTAAGTTGCTTGGGCTGGCCTCAAACCCATCGTCTTTCTGTCTCAGCCTTTCAATCACTGAGATTATAGGCATGAGCCACCATGCCCAGAGAACATTCAGTAGGTACCTCTCTTCTTTTCTCTTTGCATTTTTCATTTCAATGATTTCTGAAAGATAATGGTTCTAGCCAAATGGAGACTTTTTAAAAAATCATTGGTAACTTAAACCTCTATTTACCAAGGAAAAAACTATATTCCATGGGAACACAATTCCCAAACCATCTGACTTTCTATTTTGTTCCTTGAGAACAGGCATATAGCCATATATCAGGTTTGGAGGTGAGGGAAAGTGTTCCTTTAAAAAATATAAAATGTGCTATAACTATCAGCAATTAAATTAATTTATTATTGAGCACCTGCCAAGTTCTAGATACTTTCAGGCAATAGGTATACTGTAGTTAACAAGAGAAAATTTCCTACCCTTATGGAATTTGCTTTCTAGTGGTAAAGATGACTGCTCATAGTCCTGAATATGGTTTAGATTCAAGAGCCACGTTTTATGTTTTTGTTCAGGGGCTTGGTTTACTAGGAAGCATTTGATTAGAAGCAGAAGACCTTCAGGAATTGATACTGGCATTTTAACAAAAACAAGTCAAGACAGTCATCTCACCAGGACATAACAAATGCAATCTCTGCAATTCTGACAAAGGGCTTTCACATCTTTGAGAGTAAAATTAAATATGAGCTCAATCAATGGCACTGGTATCACATGATAATCTTCTGACTCAACAGAAAATATGACCACAAAAATTGCAAATTACAGTAAGATTTCTCTTTAACAAGCAACAGTTAAAATAGGAAAAAAATAAAATGTCATCATTTATTTAAAAATATTACAATGTGATAGAAGTTTTCTTCCTTCCTAGAAATAAATTCTTACTTTTCATATACCTGTAACCCTTTTAAATTTGACCATGTTAAATCTATCCATTTTCTCACTTGCCCAAGGAAGTATAAAATTGGTTTGGTCAGAGCAAAGTTACGTGGGATCTCATTACAGACAAAGGTATTCACTAAGGTTTTGCTATACTGAATACAAAAGCTCAGGTCATAAGTTTTCAAGCAATAGCTGAGGCTTATGGGATTTATAAATAAAAAGCCAGCAGTCCAAAGAATATTCTATAACCTTTTTAAATGTGAAAACAAAATTGTGGCTAATAAGAGCTGAGGTCAGACTGAGAGGGAAAATGAAAGAAAATGTTCGCAGCCATATCCAAAGGTTGAAGTCAATTATGACTTAAAATATTAAATTTATAAAGTTGGAGCTTATATATGTTCTGGATTTGAAGGACATTTTGTGTTAAGATACAAGAAAAATACTAATATCCCAAGTAGTACCAGCTGTTATGTTTTATTCCTTGTTTCACCTGAGACTTTTCTAAGCTACAGCTTGAATTGAGATGAAAAAAGCTGTCCAGATATAATAAATAAACTAACAATTATGTTTATGAGTTGATTATGTTTACCTGTTTATCCCCATTTTCAACAAGCCATTTGCAAAATTCTTCAATGGTGGTCAATGTTTCATAATCCTCTGAGCCCAGTGTTGCTTGATATGCACTGATACTTTTTATAAAATATGTCTCAACAGCATCTGGAAAAAATGGAAACAAGCGCTAGCCTTCAAAAGTGTCTATCAGTTTTGATGCAATCAACATTTTTACGCTTAAAAGTACATGCCTGCTTTCATCTCAGGTCTCACCACAGACCCTGATGCCATGATTTGATGGCTTCAGATGATTTTCATGAATTTAATGTAGAAAACGAAAGTTCTACCTGAATATTCTTATTATCCTAAGAGCTAAAATAGCTACCACATGAAACTTTCAAGTGTACTGAAAGACAATATTTTTAACTAAAACTCTGACACAGAGATCACTATTTATTGAGGGTTTCTGGTTTGTGTGGGGTGGTGGTATGTAGAGAGAGTGAGTTATAATTTTAAAGTACTTTAAGTATACAGTTGTTACTAAAATTTATTTTTGACATTGTCTTTTATCCAAAATATAATAGATGTTTATGCAAACGATCTAGAAAATGTAGAGAAACAATGGGAAATATTTGCCAATACAACATTGTCTTGATTACTATAGCTTTGTAGTTAAGTTTTGAAGTCAGGGAGTGTCAGTCCTCCAGTGGTCAGCATTACATAATTATTCTGGGTCTTTGCCTCTTCATATGAACTTCACAATATTTATAATATCCACAAAATAATTTGCTGGGATTTTGAATGGTGTTGAGTTGAATCTGTAGGTCACGTTGGGAATAACTGACATCTTGGCAACCTTAAGTGTTCTTATCCATGAACATGAAATATCTGTTCATTTAATTCTTAGATTTCTTTCATTGGATTTTATAATTCTCATGCATTTTGTACATATTTTGTTAGATTTTTATACCTAATTATTTTATTTTTCAGGATGCAAATGTAAATGGTGTTATGTTTTTAATTTCAAATTTCACTTGTTCATTACTGATAAATAGAATAGGAATTGAAATTTGTACATTAACTAAGAGTGTATGTACTTTCTATAATCATTCATTCTAGGTCTATTGTTGTTGATTCTTCCAGATTTTCTAACTAGGCAATCATGTCATTTGCAAACAAAACAGTTTTATTTATTCCTTATTAAAGATACTTCTTTTATTTCCTTTATTATCTTGTTGCATTAGCTACGACTTCTAGTGTAATGTAACAAAGGAGTAGTGAGAGGGTATATCCTTGTCTTGTTCCCAATTTTACTGAAAAAGCTTCCAGTTTTTCTCCATTAAGAATAAAGACATGGGCTGGGGATATAGCTCAGCTGGTAGAGTGCCTGCCTTGCACGCACAAGGCCCTGGGTTCAATTCCCAGCACCACAAAAAAAAAAAAAAAAAAAAAAAAAAAAAGAATAAAGATGTTAGCTATAGGGTTTTTGTAGATGTTTGTATTGGTCTTTTTCCATTGCTGTAATGTAATATCTGAGACTGGGTACTTTAAAAAGAAAAGAGGTTTATTTAGCCCTCAGTTTTGAAGTCCAAACAACATGGCACTGGCTCTGACATAGGTCCTCTGACTCCATCACATCATGGTGGGAAGAGAGAGGGAGAGATAGAAAGCCAGAGAGCAGGGAAGGGCCAGTCCCTGATCTTTTATAACAACCCTCTTGTGAGGACTAACCAGAGTCCCAAAATAACTAATTTCTTCCCAGGGCAATGCCCACCATGATCTAATGACATCACAGTAGGTCCCATTATTGATTTTAGATCTTTTTCTTTTCAATTAATTCAATGCTATAAATTTTATTTTAAGCACCACTTTTGTTGCATTCCACAAATTTTGATGATGTTCCCATTCAAAAAAATATTAACTCAAAATATTTTAAAATTTCTCTTGAGATTTCTTCTTTGACCTATCCATTACTTAGAAATGTTTTGTTTATTCTCCAAATATCTGGGGGTAGTTTTCATTTTCTGTTATTAATTCCATTGTGGTCTGAGAATAGAGATTGTATGATTTAAATTTATTAAGACCCAGAATGTGGTCTACGTTGATGAATGCTTCATGGAGGCTTGAAAATGATGTGTATTCTGCTGTTTTTTGGATGCAGTCAATAAATGTCAATTATATAAAGTTGACTGATGATGTCATTGAGTGTAATTATTGCTTACTGATATTTTTTGTCAGCTGGATCTTTCATTTCTACGCTTGATCTTGGCCGAAAGGCCAAGAAGCAATGCATCTGTCCATTTCTGATAGAAGGGCATGGAAGTCTCTAACTGTAATAGTGAAATCATCTATTTCTCATGTCAGTTTTATCAGTTTTGTCTCATGTATTTTGACATTCTGATGTTAGCTACCTACGTGTCAAGGATTGTCTTCTTGGAGAACTGGCCCCATTATTTTTATATAATGTCCCTCTTTATCCCTGATAGCTTTCCTTATTCTAAATCTGTTCTTTCTGATACTAATACAGCCATTTTTACCTTATTTTGATTAATGCTAACAAAGAATATATCTCTTTATCCATTTGCTTTAAATTTATTATTTTAATCTACGTAAAGTGTGTTTCTTAGAGAAAACATATATTTGGGTCTTGCCTTTGAATATTAAAATTTTTGCCTTTATGCTAGTTTATTTAGACTATTTATTTCAGTGCAGAAGATTGAACCCAGGGTCTCAGGCATGTAGGATAAGTGCTCTGTCACTGAGCTTTTTCCTCAGTTCTAGACCACTGATGTCTAAAGTGATTATTAATACAGCTGATCAGCATCTTCCACCTCATTATTGTTTTCTACTTTGTTGCACTTGTTCTGTTTCCAATATTTTCTTTCATTCTTTTTTTACCTTGTGGTTTGGTTGAACATTTTATATGATTCCATTTTCTTTCTTTTTAGGATATCAGTTATACTTGTTTGTTTTTTACTCTTTTCAGTGGCTGCTCTAGAGTTTTCAATATACATTTACAACTAATCCAAGTTCACTTTCAAATAATACAATTTCACTTTATGGGTAGTGTGAGTACCTTATTAAAAACAAAATACTTCTGTTCCATTCCTCCAGTCCCTGTGTGATTGTTATAATTAATTTTACTTATAATATACTCTTGCTATGATTTTGAACAAACTTATCTGTTAAGAAAAATATTTTTATTTTACTAGCCCTCATTTATTTTCAATGTTCTGCCTTTTTTGTGTACATATGAGTTCCTGACCTACATAATTTTCCTTCTGAGAAACTTCTTTTAACATTTCTTACAAGGCAGAGCCACTAGTAACAAATTCCTTCAATTTTAGTTCGTTAAAATCATTATTTCTTATTCACTTTGGAATGGTAACTTTTCAGGATACAGAATTCTAGGCTGGTGAATTTTTTTCTCTCTCAAAATAAAATATTTCCCTATCCTCTTTTTGATTGCACAGTTTTGGGAAGTTAAATGTAATTCTTATTTTTGCTCCTGTATAGGCAAGTTGTTTTGCCACCTCTGGCTTCTTTCTAATTTTTTCTTTATGTTTGATTTTCTGTAGTTTGAATATGATATGCAAAAGTGTAGGTTGGAGACTGTATTTTTATTTTGTCATTTATCTTGCTTGATATTTTGATCTTCCAGGCCTGTAGTCTGGTATCTGACATTAATTCGGGGAAAATTCTCAATATCTGCTTCAAA
The DNA here is from genome assembly GCF_902686445.1 of Sciurus carolinensis. Lineage (NCBI taxonomy): Eukaryota > Metazoa > Chordata > Mammalia > Rodentia > Sciuridae > Sciurus > Sciurus carolinensis. The sequence continues at coordinate 29,868,308 of NC_062218.1, read as the reverse complement.
TATTTATTCTATTACCTATGTTCTCTTCTTCTAGTATTCCCATCAAACATATTATACCTTCTTGTGATTGTTCCACAAGTCTAGAATATTGTGTTCACGGTTTTTTTTTTTTCTGTCTTTCCTTCTGCTTTTCAGTTTTTAAAGTCTTTTTTAAGATATTCTCAATTTCTGAGTTTTATTTTTTTGTCAGTTATGTTCAGTTTACTAATGAGTCCATCAAGATCATTCTTTGCTTTTGCTAGTGTTCTAACAACTACCTAGTGTTTTGGTTTTAAACTGTTTGTTTTGTTGTTGTTGTTTGGTACTGGGGATTGAACCCAAGGGTGCTCTACCCCTGGGTTCCTTTTTATTTTATATTTTGAGACAAGTTCTTGCCAAGTTGCTGAGGCTGGCCTTGAACTTGTGACCTATATACCTCAGTCTCTTGAGTCACTGGGATTATTTTTATTATTATTCTAAGTATTTCAATCTACTTACATTGTTCTTCTATTCTTGCAATGATGTCTATCCTTTGTAGACTATAAAATATTAGTCATAGTTCTTTTAAATTCTGGTCTGGTAATTCCAAACATACCTGCCATATCCGAGTTTGGTTCAGTTTGCTGTTTTTTCCAATGTTGTTTTCTTGACTTTAAGGGTGTGTATGGGTTTGAATATGAGGTGCTCCCCAAAAGGTCATGCGAGACAATGCAGGAATGGTCAAAAGGTGAAGGTAGATTAAGAAATATAGCTCACGGCTGGGGTGGTAGCTCAGTGGTAGAATGCCTGCCGAGCATGTGTGAGGTACTGGGTTCAACTCTCAGCACGACAAATAAATAAAATAAAGGTCCACTGACAACTAAAAAAAAATTGAAAAAAAAAAGATATGTAGCATAACCAGTGGATTAATCCATTTGATGGGTTTATAATGTAAATGGACTAACTAGTTGCTAACTGTAGGCAGGCGGGGTATGACTTCAGGAAGTGAGATACTGAGGGCATTCCTTGGGGATTATATATTTTGTTCTTGGCTCCTCCCTCTGTCTGCTTCCCAGTTAGCAAGTTATGAAGTGTTTCTCCTCCGTGCCCTTCTACCATGATGTTCTTCCTTGCCTCAGGCCCAGAGCAATGAAGCTGTCCATTCATGGACTGAACCTCTGAAATTGTGGGCCCAAAATAAACTTTCCCTCCTTTAAGCTGTTTTATATATATATATATATATATATATATATATATATAAAATGTTTAGTTGTAGATGGACACAATACCTTTATTTTATTTATTTTTTTATGTGGTGCTGAGAATCAAAGCCAGTGCCTTACGTATGCTAGGCAAGTGCTCTAACACTGAGCCACAAACCCAGCCCCTTTAAGTTGTTCTTATCAGGTATTTTGGTTATAGTAATGAAAGACTGACTCAGTGTGCCTTGCAATTTTTTCTTGATAGCAAGATACGATATACTGCATAAGAGGAACTGCAGTAAAACAGGCCTTGAGGATTGTGGTGGTAATGCATGAAGTGAGAAGTAGTATTCTATAGTCTTATAATTAGATCTTGCTCTTTTAATGAGCCTATACCTCTGGACTGTGAATTTCACAGCATTTCTCCTTACTCCTCTTAGGTGGGACAGGATGGATAAGTTGATTATAGTATTTCCCTTCCCCAATTCAGAAGGCTAAAAGGGGCTGGAGTTGAGTATTTTCCTTTCCCAAGTTCGTAGGCTCTGAAAAAATCCAATAGTTTAGGATTTGGCATTAGAAAAAGTTTCTATGGAGAACTGGCTGAAGAATACTCTGGCATATTCCAAATGGTTACTTTTTCTCTCCTCCTGCCAGAAGCATGAGAGGATTTTTCTCCAACATTAACTTTGAAAACCTGCTCAAGCTCCTAGAGATCAAACAAAAGTGTGAAGGGCCCCACTATTATTGGGTCTCCCTGGAATTTTTAAATCTCACAGTTGTCCACGCTGAGCTTCAAACAACTCTCCATTTACTGTTCAGATTCTTCTACTCTGGTATTAGTCCCTGTGCAGATGGGTTCCTACTTTTGTTCTTTGTGATTCTGCATATGTGCCTGTTTCTCCAAGGGGAAACATAACAGATATAAGAAGAGTTGCTCATTTTTCAGTTTGCTTTTTACTTGTTAGTACATAGTGATGATTTCCAAACTCCTTACAGACCAGAATGCTTATTTTTACTTTTAGTTTGGATTTCTGAAGGCCCTGTGTCTGCATAGTTTAGCACTGAGTCAATGACTTGGGCAGAGGTTGTGCTCAAATACCTCTAGTCTGTATGTCTTCTATCTCATCAGTTGATCTGTATGAGCAACGCACTCATATAGTTGATCTGTGTGAGCAAGGCTGGGCACATTTCAAATCTCACTTGGTTGATACTTTCCACTGGTCTTCCAGTATCCCTTGCACATGCTTATAGTTTTCCAGTTTTTCTCCAGAGAGTTTTCCAAACTGTTCTCCTGAGAGTTTGTATCAAACTACTATCATCAATCCTAGATGTTACCATTTTTTAAAATTCTGAAAATACAACAGGAGAAATATAGCATCTTTGCTATTATTTATTTCTTGATTAAAACTTTTTCATATGGTTATATGCCATTTGTATTTATTTTTATGCATTTTGCCCCCCCCCACCCATTTTTCTATGTAAATGTAAATTTTAGCTCTCACATTTAGGACAATGAACCATTACGAGTTAATGTTTGTGTATGGTACAAGTGAAGGCGCTAAGTTAAATTTTTTCGGCATGTGGATATCCAATTGTTTTAATATAACTCATTGCAAACATTATCCCTTCCACATTGAATTACTTTTACATCTTTGTCAAAAATTCACCATATTTATATAGGTATATATGGGGAGTTTTTATTATGTTTTAATGATACTAATCTCTGGGTCTTCCCCTTTGTCAATACCACACCCTCTTGATTACCATTGCATTATAGGAAATCTCAAAATCAGATACTATTCTTCCTCTAACTTTAATCTTAATTTTCAAAATCTTTTTAGCTATCCTAGTTTTTGCTTTTTCATATAAATTTTAACATCATCTTATCTATATTTATAAAAATTACTGCTGGAATTTTTACTGTAATTACAGAAGAATTTACATCTTTATCAGTCTTCTAATCCACATACAGTATGTCTTTCCATTTATTCAGGTTGGCTCTGATTTCTTTCATCAAGAGTTTTATAGTTTACAGCACAAAAATTCTCTATATTTTTTTGGCAGAATTATACCTAAATATTTCATTTCAGGACAGAGAACTATTCTAAGTTCTTCTAAACATTGTACTCCTAAAACATTTGTTTCTAGCTTTGCATTATTATTATATTATAGTTAATTTTGTGCATTGGCCTTCTATTCTGTGATTGCTAAGCTTAAACTTACCTATTAATTCTAGGAATTTTATAGATTCCTTGAAATTTTCTAGAGGGACAATCACATTGTCTTTAAATAGGCACCACTTTATTTTTTCCTAAGCTCTATGTATTTTGTTTCTTTAGTACTAAATTTCTCACCATTTTACCTTACCTAAGACTTCTGGTACTATACTGAATAAGAGTAGTTATAGTACATATCCTTGTCTTATTGCTGATCTATGTTCCGGGAAAGCATGGTCTCTTACCATAAACATGATCTTAGTGGTAAGATTTCTCTATATGCCTTATCAGATATTAAGGAAGTTCTCTTGTATAAAGGATGTTAAATTTTGTCTAAAGCTTTTTCTGCATCAGTTGTTAGGTACCATGTGCTTTTCATTTTTAGCCTGTTAATATGGTAAAGTGTATTGATTGAAGTTTGACTATTGAACCAGACTGATAGTCTTAAGGGAAAAAACTCTTTTGTTCAAGATGTATTATTCTTTTTTATGTATTGCTATATGTTTTATTGAGGATTTTTGTTTACATGCATGAAAGGTATTGGTTTATACTTGTTTTTCATTTTTGTTTTTTTCCTATAATGTCTCTGCCCAGTTTGGGTAGAGGGTAATGCTAGCCTCGTAAAATTAGTTTGAAAGTTTTCCCTACTCTTGTATTTTCTGGAGGATATTAAATAGAATTGATATTATTCCTTCTTTAAATTTAGGTAGAATTCCACAGTGAGATCATCTGCACCAGGAGATTTCTTTTTGTGGGAGATTAACAACAAATTCCTTTTTTAAAATAAGTAAGGATCTATTCAGGTTATCCATTAATCCTGGCTATGATGTTTTTAATTTTATGTACAATACTTTTTTGACAGACACAGTTTTAGATCTTTCTGTAATTAACTCTGTCAACTTCTTCTCATGTTTTATCCTTATGTATGCTTAGAAAGCTCTTGCCTCCAATTTTTAATTTTAGTACTTTCTATGTCAAAAATATATTTTCCTCTGGCTAATTTATATTTTAGGTTTTCATGTATTTAATCTTAATCTATCCAGAATTTAACTTAGTGAACAATACGATTTGAAGATATATATTTTATCATTAAAAATCAGTATGTAAGAAAAAGATAAGATGGTTTTGGAATATGCAAACTCTATAAACAAATTTTGGTGGTTTTTCCCCACTCACATAAAAAAGGCTAAAATTCAACATAATTATAAATACATTAAATTTCTTATAACCACAAAAACTACTTGTAAAAAACTATTATACATGGAATACATAAACTGTGCTTAAATACAAGAAAATATTAAAATAAGAAAATGATAAGCTGGAAAACAGAATCAGAAAGTTTTCAATGAACAATTATGCTTAAGCAAATAACATAATTAAAATGTCAAAATTTCTGTAAACTGAAAAAAAAGTGTTTATTTAATGACATGGGGAATATGAGAGTGGAAAAAAGTAGAATAAAACATTTTATAATCCTCTTTCTTCCTCTCCCTGACCCAACTAAAAGATAACATACACCAAAATGTATTACTGTTATAAGCAGAAAAAAAATAAACATTTGAAAAATGCTCAAACTGCATTGTTCACAAATCCTAAATTCCTCCTGACAGGTCATCTACTCTGTCAGTGTCCATTTCTGATTGGGCCACCGGAGACAGCTACACTTTCTTCCCTCACTGGTTCATTTCTGTCTCTTCCAAAGTCACCACTTTCAAAAAAGTGGTGCCAGGCAAAGGACTGACTGAAGGATAAATTAATCAGCTGGCTTTCCTCCAAACTCCCTCAGTAACTAACTTTTGAAAATAGGTCAAGAAAATTCTAACTGCTACACTGTCTTGTAAACCAGAAGAAAAAAACCCAGGAGCTTGAGAATGGAGGAAAAGGAGAGGAGCAATCAGTGTTTTCTTTTTTATCATTAGTTTTTCTTATTAATCAAAACATCACAAGTCACCTTCATAGTATGAATGATTTCTACATCTTACAAAGGTGCATTGTACTGAGATTCTAAAAGAATAAAGGAAATAGAAAAATAGATAATTTTATTGGTTCTGATATTCCAACTTATTTGGGGGGATATTATCAGGTCTAAATTCATGTGTAATTGATTTTGTACAAAATTATGACCAGTCTAATCCTTCCATTACAAGCACAAGTAACTATATTTCTTATAGATAGATTGTTCACAAATGTCTTCCCATATGTCACTGGGAAATGACGGTAATTGCAAAGCCACCTCTTCTACCTACCCCTGTGCTGGGGCTTTCCAGACATGGCATAAGCTTTGGCTAGTAACGCACTTGCCTCTGCAGTTTGGGGGCTGACTTCAGTGAATGAAGAAACAGAGATAGAATAGGCCTGGAAAAAAAGAAAATCATGACAAAGTAAGTACCCACATGACAGTGCTTCACTGTGGATTTTCTGGTAGTTCTGACAGAATTGCTAGTTGATTGAGAGCCAGGTATAGCTAATCATCAAGTTGGATGGAAGATGTCCCAGCTCTATCACAGCTTTGTGTCTTCATCAAGTAATTTCACCTTCTTATGCAGAGGGAATATATGGCTCCTACTGATTAGGGCTTGGGAAAGATGAAATGAATTGATGTATGCAAAACACTGGCCACAGTTCCCATTCAAATGGTAAATTCTCAATCAATGTTTGCTATTATTAATTTTACTGGGTTTCACATCAAAAATAAAATTATAACTTTAACCTCTTCAAGAGTTCACTGTCAAAGTCAAGTGTAAAGTATGGATCCTACAGACACACTGCCTGAGTTCCCATCCTGGCTTAGACTCTTATCTTGATAGAAGATAGATCACTTACTTCTTCAAACATAAAACAGATGATAAAAACAGAATGGTCACACCAATTGTTGTAAATACTAATGAGTTGATGGATGTACAGTGTTTAGAACACCACTTGGAATTTAGTAAAAACTAAAGAAGTATAAGATTTTATTATTTATTATTATTTTTGTGCTAAAATGGAAGGAGCATCAGGAAAGAGAAAGAAGAGTAGTAAAAACATCTAGTCCCTACCCATCAGAAAGAAAAGAACACCGGTACTGAATGTGTTATGCGCCAAACTCTGTGAGGTTTGAAGGAGTTAAAGAGATTATTAGACAACACTTTTAAAGTCAAGACACAGAGCAGTAAGCATAGGCTCCCCAGGGTCAAATTTTCTGAGTTCAAATCCCTGCTTTGCCATCTGCTACAACAACTTCAGCTGAATTAGCTCTAACTCTTTGTGAGTCACTTTTCTCATCCTTAAAATGAAATAAAAAACAATGATGATGCCACCTTCATGGTCTCTTGCATGGCTTAAATGAATTAATACATACTCAAGTGCACTTAGTAAAGCATTCCATAAGTTTTAACCCTTACTTTTTGGTATTGTTGGGAAACACTGATATCTGTTGTTTAATCCATACTGATCCATGGCTTTAAGCAGTCTTGAACTCAAAACCCAGAGCGGCTTCCTCTAAGAGAGGATTCCCCGCCTTTAAAGAAATATTCCCTAACATTTCTCCATTGTGGAATGTTTACTATCTTGGATTGTCAAATTAGATACAAAGCCTTTTCTTGGGCTATCTGTTTTCAAACATACTCTAAGACTGCACTACAACTTTTCTATAATGCAGATTGATCCAGTCTTTTGTTGTTTGTGGCTATAGGAGATACCTGAAGTTATAAGCATTCTCATTTAGAAGAGAGAAAAGGTGAATTCAACTAGCAGTTTGAAGTACACTATTACGTCAAAGAACCCTAAATTGTTTTCATATGATAGATGCAACATTCCTACCTATGTTTTGTTTTGTTTTGGTTTCCTCTGGGCTTTTGTCAAATTAGTTAACTCCAAGTGAAACCACCTTTTATCGGTTTAACCTTAGACCTAGAAATACAACCAGTTAGTTAAGCTTAAAGGATAAATGACAGCATTATACCAAAATAACATAATTTTTTCCATTTAAAAGGGCTTTTGTGTTTGCTAAAGACTTAAATTCAGTACCTCTACATTTTTTTCTAGGAGTACACTCAAACTTGGCTTCCTCTTCCCAGCACCCAGAGAGATGAGAAAAAAGCCTTGGAAGGGGAAAACTGTCTCTTGATCAGGTTGCACAGATGATATACTCACCTCAGTCAGTGTTCTTTGCTCAGGTCACTTAAGATTGACAATGGGCGATTGTCTGGATCTGGCGGGAAGTCAGGGTTAACATGGAACCAATCCCACCCCCTTGTTCTAAGAAGCCCACAAGAAGTCCACACAGCCCTGGCTCTGGGGCCAAACAAGGCCACGTAGCCTGGGTTCCAGCCAACTCACCAACCTGCTTCAAGTACTGGATGGCCTGCTCATGGTTCCTCCTCAGCTGCTCAATCTGGGCAATTTCCTCATAGAGACTAATCAGATCTGATGTGTCACTACCCTCAGTAGCAATAACATTGCCAATTACCTTTTCAAAGTATGCCAGAGCTAGGTTCAACCTGTGGACGGCCAGTGAGGCTCTATAGGAAAAGAAATAAAGATAGAAAGTCACTTACTTTGCAGACACAAGGAATTAATCCCAAGAACTAACAAATTTGACCCTTATAGGTCAATCTTCAGGGTGGTTGGTTCAAAATCCAGCCATACTGTAAGTAAACTCCTATTATCCTGCATTTACTCACCAGATTCTATTGCCTACATTTATTAAACCCATTAGTATATTGTGTCATCATCTAATTTTTATAAAAAATAGAAAAATGGTGTTCAATAATTCATAAGATGGGATAATTTACTCAGAAACAGACTCTCCAAAATCCAAATAAAATTTATCACCTCTAGTTCTCTCCCTTTCAGGTTAAAGAAAGTTTCTGCTTTGTTTTGAATTAGTTTAGTTTATTCTTCCTCAGTTAAAGATGAGAAAACACTGTAAATATCCTTTAAGGAGGTGGCTAAATAAATTATAGCACATTATATTCTAAAGTACATTACGGAGTCATGGTTTTTTTAGACTACCAATATGGAGAAATATTCAAAATGTGCTAAGTTTAAAAATCAAGATATAAAACTATGCATCAAATATGATCCTGATATAGACAGACGGACAGCCAAAATGTTCCTAGTGGTTATGTCTGGGTGGAGGTACAACTGGCTGTTATTTTCTTCATACAATTTGTATTTTCAAATTTTTGACAACAATATTGGAAATATAACTTTTTTAAAAAATGAGGATACAACAGGATCTCATCAAGCTTTATCTTTCTATGAAAAACAAATGAGAAGAACATGGGTAGTTCTGATGGCTAGTAGCTTTATTAAGCTCCAGGAGCCTATATTTCCTTCCAAACAAAGCACATAGTTAATTAAGCATATCTAAATTATGAAGTTGTTGTGCAGGTCAAATATTATATGCAAAATCATACAAAATATAGCAGATACACAATCATTATTACTTTCTCATCTCTTACTGCATGTTGAGTTGAAATTTTTAAAAATTATTTTACCTGAGGCATTCTAGTAATAGTTCCTCTTTTTTTTCCAGCTGGACGGTTTATCCTTCCCCTTAAGATTAGAATCAATAATCAAAAGAGCACTGGCATATCATTCAATAATTATCTGTACAAATAATCATTTAATGGATCAGACCTCTATTTCCCCTGACCATAAAAGCAGATTATAGAATGATTATGGCTCTCATCAAGGGATTGCAGGGTGATGTTAGCAAGTTGTCTGAAATGAACATCCTGCTTCAGTTTCCTTACCTTAAATGGAAAAAGGGACTTGCTCTCACTAGATATTTGGTTAATACCAAAACTCAGTGTGGTACAGAAGGTGAGCTATGAATTCAGGTACGTCAGTTATAAGCCTGGCTCTTATCTATTAGTGACAGAACTACTCTGTCAATTAATCTTCCTGTGCCTTAATCATCTTATCTGTAAAATAAAAATAATAAAAATATCTACCCTCATAGGCTGTGGTGAGGGCTGAATGAAATAAATTATGAAATTAGTGAATAGTGTTGAATACATAGTTAGACTGTAAACATTCTAACATGTAGAACAGTGCATGCACAAAACAGCTGCTCAATAAATATTGTGGACTTAATGAGTGAAATAAGCAATAGAATTCACTCTGAAAAGGGAAGACTTTCTTTCACACAAGGCAGAAAATCGTTATTGCCCCATGTGACATTTATCAGACTAATTTATGAACTTAAGTCAATAGTTTGGTTTAGCTCTAGACATTCTAACACATCCCCACCATTTCCCATTTGACTTTTAAATCCACAGTTGTTGAGAGGAGGCAGAGGTGATACATGCATTTCACTTACTTATCATTTGGTCCATTGGCCAATATATTGTGCCAAGTGCTCATAGCTTTGGGAACAGATTGCTTTCAAGGATTTGAAGATATTTGAAAAATCTAGGGAACAGTATAAACTTTTGGTTTTTTTTTTCTTTTTTTTTTTTTCTTTGATAATCTGATGGGCCTATTCTCATTTCTAAATATTCTGATTCTCAGAGGATTCCTATCTCAACTGCAAAACAGTTAAGTCTTATTCTGGCTTGAACAAATTCCATGAACTTTGTTTCCACACAGAACAATACTTTCCTTAAAAATGCACATGCTGTGCATAGCTTTCATGGCATCCAATTAATTCTCTTCATTAAGTATTCCTTCCCTGTTAAGATATTACAATGTCAAAAGTAGGAGGCAACTCAGAGGAAAAAAATAATCAACCCCAGTAGAAGTGAGAGGCAGTATACAGAAGGGCTAAGAGTCAATGAGTTCATATCACAGATCCAACGCTCACAAACGAGGTCACTTGGACAATTTGCTTAACCTCAGCCTTGGTCTCTCTGCCCTCTCTCTAATGAGAGCAAAATCATGCCAACTACTTCAATAGTGGTTGTGAGGATTGTGTGGTGGTACACATTAAAACTTGGAGCACAGTACACATTTGATAAACATGAGACTCTTTTGTTATCATGAGTTTCTGCTTTCGTTTTTTGTTTAACTCTGAATATTTTTCTCCCCTTGGATAGAGCACGGAACAATGTGCAACTCCAGGCCTCATTCATAAGTTCCAGCTTCTCTACACCCAGATCTTACCTGCCCAAAGCAATTGTTAGGTCTTTCTCTGAGACGTATAATCCACAAATGCCTCTCTTAGTTAATCCGTTCAGTTCCTTCATGTGTTTGTCTGCCTTCTGCAAGTTGAAATAGGCCTCCCTGCCAGTGAAACAGTCAAGGCAAATAACAGGCACACAAACTAACTGCCACTGCATAGGGACAGCAGTTGATAAGCAAACAAAAGGGCCCCTTGGGAAATGAAGCAGTATTTGAAAATGGGTACTTTACATTCTCTATTCTCCGTGTGTCAAGAAGGAAGAATTCTCCAGAAAAGAGCAGGGCCTTCAGTTTCCTGTGATGATTGCCTAAATTCAGGTCTGCAGTGAATGCTAAGGGTTTGCAGGAAAGAACGGCAACAGTTAAATTACACTAGATTTCCTTTAAAGGCATCTATTGAGTGACAACAATTATTCATTTTTCCCAAGTTGTTTCATAGGAATGGTAAGAAAGGAACTAATTATGCTGAAAGGGACTTTCTGGGCCACTTAGAAAATCCAAGAAAAGCAGGTTTTTGGCCAGAGGCAAAAATCCCCTTAATTCCCTAATACTCTTCTATTTCCCACATTTTCAGTAGCCCCATTAGGAGTATAACAGAGGAAGTCGACATCAGATTTCACAAGTGCAGCAACAGAACCAAAAATGTAGAGAGTAGGATGTGCGGAGAAGAGTAATTATGTTTATGATTATTCATGAATATGAAAGACCCTGGACATCTTTCTGGTGGAGACAGTAGCTATATAAATCACTTGCTTCTTGGGGAGAGGTGCTATTATAGCTTGGGTCTTAAGTGTCCCCCCAAGGTCCATGTGCTAAAGGTTTGGTCTCCAGCATGGTGCTACTGGGAGGTGATGGAACCTCCAAGAGACTGGACCTAGTGTGAGGTCACTGGAAGTGGATCCTTTAAGGAGATGGTGGGACTCCAGCCCCTTCCTCTTCTCTCTTTTGAGGTTTTGCTCTGCTACAGGCTCCCACCATGATGTGCTGTATTGCCACAGGCCCAAAAGCAAAGGGGCTAAGAGACTATGTACTGGAACCTCCAAAACCTCCAAAATAAATTTCTCTGTCAGTTGATTATCTCAAGCATTTGTCAAGAGTGATAGAAAGCTAACACAGGCACATATCACAGTCCCCCTCTGGGGATATGGAGAACACATCTCTTTTGTCTAGTTTGCTTGGCTTCCAGTTTCATGGGCAATATTTTCAATAGCATTTCAAAAAATTAAAAATAATCAAGAATCCATTAAATCAGTAAGTTTTGGCTATACATTACAATAATGTGAGAGACTTCTAAATATCTAATTGAATAGATACTTCTCAGACTTACTAAATCAAAAACTCTGGGTTGGGATCCATACAACAGTAATTCTTAAAATTCCCCAGGGAATTACAATGTGCAGCCGAATTTGCCAAACTGTGACTTAAATTACCACCCATTCTCTCCATTCTCTGCCACCATCATCATTCATGTCTGCATTGCGAATACTTCTTTTCTTGGGTGCTCAATGAAGAGTACACCAAATATGGAAAACTTTTGACTGCTGAATGAGGTGTCATTGGTGAGATCCTTCCCATGGTTCAACTCAGGACTGGCATGAATAAACATGGGAGAAAAATGCCTACTTTTCTAGACATACAGGCACCCTGTGGAGGGCCTGGATGCTGGGATGCAGCTATAAGGACTTGGTGTCATTTCCCCCCCTCCCATGATGACCCTCCTGGCGGGTACATCCTGTGGTCCTGATCACCAGACACAACTGAAAATGAAAGGAAAGGATATTGGTTCTGTAGGAGCCAGACCACCCCCAGAGTATAGTAGAGCATGACCAGAGCTTCCAGGATTTCGTTTTGCTCCTTGTCTGAGGACGCGTTCCCCTTCCAGGTCAATAGTATGTTCTTGGCAGATTCAGCATGTTTCTTGGCCTGAGCTGGGAGGCCTGGAGAAGGTAGAAAGTGGGTGGCAGGAAGAAAGACATTAAAAAGGCATGTTCCAATCAAAGACATTCCTGGGAGAGGAGAAGGTGAGCAATATAGCTGTCAAATAGTCATTAGTTCCCAAATCTGGCTGTGAATCAGGATTACCTGGAATGCTGGTAAAGAATACAGATTTCTGGGCTCCACCCAAGATCTAATAAGTTGGAATCCCTAAAAGAATGGCGTCCAGGAACTTCTATTTTTAATCTCACAATTGGTCCTTATGCGGCCCTCCTGGCATCAGTCTGCGAACTTGAGTTTGGAAATCACTAATAGAGACAGGAGTGCAAGCCGAGAACCCCCTTCCCGGTTCTGTTGCTAGTACCATGTGATCCTTTCCAACCGCAAAGCTTCTCCCTCCTCCAAATGTCAAATGACAACAATAATTAAAGAAGCTGCCCCTTACCAGACACATGGAGATAGTCCAGGAACAAACTAGGTTATACCATAGAGTGCTGTTGCTTTGAGCTTTCTGGAAAAGGCATTCTATAAATATAAGCCTTATGAATCCAATTACTTCCATCTGGAAATTTTTTTAAATCCAAGATGAAGCTTGTGATACTAATTGGTCACATACACACACACATAAAAGGAATCCAGTTTCTAAGACAATGAAGGGAACATACCAAACCCCAGCTAGACAGACTGGTAGGGATTTCCCCTTGTTCTCTAACCAAGGCTGGTGTTCCTGAGTGCTTCCCAGAGCTATCTGTTCAGTTAACAGAGGGAGATACGGAAGCATTCAATGCATGTCCTCATCTTCTAGCCTAACGTGTATTTTTCCGTTTCCCTGATGGAAGGGGGAAGTCCTGACAAAAAGAAAAAGGCCAGAAGAGAACACACCATCTTAGCTCTCTTTCACTCTATTAAAAAGCAATGGCTGGTGTTCCCTTTCAGCTCGCTCTCTCTCTGCGGGCACCTAGGGGCTGGTAAACATATTCACTCCTGCCAAGTAGGCCCACTGTGCCCCTATCCTCACTTCACAGCCCTGGCCCAGGTCCTATACAGCTCACCCTGTCTTTGGCCCTTGGAGTCTGATTTCACAGCATAGATTCAAATCAAAGGCAATACAGAAAAATGGAAAGGACTTGCCCCTGATGCTTGCAGCCCTCATACATTCTAAATGTGCAGGACCTCCTTTAAGGATTTAACACAATGCAAAGAAATGATGCCTTCTCTGTGAAAGCTCTAAAGTAATCCTAAACCAATTATTCTCTAATACTCAGAGGTAGTGTTTCTATAGGTCTTAACTGACAAGAGAAATGGACTCTGTAGTAAATGACAGTGGTCCTCCAATTGTCCTGTGCAGATTCCTGGGTTTCACTTCAGTGGTTACAGTTTATAAGCACTGGGGTGAAAGCTATGAATTCACATTTATAAGAAGCAATAAAGTCTCAGGTGGTAACCAAGAATTTACATTGGTAACAACTCTCTTAGGTGATATTAATGCAGGCTGTCTGAGGTCCATACCTGGACAGACACTGATTTAGTATAATCTTTATGTAAGAAGTAGGACTTGTTTTTGAAGAGTGGATAGGATTTTGACTGATGATGAAGAAAGCCTAAGACTACAAATGCAGAATAAGCAAATGTATGCCTGTGCGTGTGTGTGTGTGTGTGTGTGTGTGTGCGTGTGCACGCACATGCACACATGTGTATGTGTATGAGGCTAAGGGGTTGTGAGAGTGTTACAGAAGGTAGTAAGAAGAGCAGGCTGACTGAAGGACAACTTTTAATTTAAAGATATACAAAGTACACACTGCATATGTAAAATAAAGTCTTAGATACTAGTGTATTTATACTACTATAACAGAATATACAGGACTGCGTAACTTATAAATAACAGAAACTTGTTTCTCAAAGTTCTAATGTTGGGAAGATCAAAATCAAGGTAGTGGTCTCTAGTTACTGGGCTCTCTTGCCATATCCTCACAAGGTGAGAGAGAAAAAAGGGCTGAATGCTCCCTGAAGCCTCTTTTACAGGGACCTTAATCCCATTCTTTTTTTTTTTCTTTTTTTTTATTGTAAACAAATGGGATACATGTTGTTTCTCTGTACATGGCATACAGGCATACCATTTGTGTAAACATAAATTTACATAGGGTAATGTTGGTTGATTCATTCTGTTATTTTTTCCCTTCCCCCCACCCCTCCCACCCCTCTTTTCCCTCTATACAGTCCTTCCTTCCCCCATTCTTGCCCCCCTCCCTAACCCTAACTCTAACCCTAAAACTAACCCCTCCCACACCCCATTATGTGTCATCATCCTCTTATCAGCAAGATCATTCTTCTTTGGTTTTTTGAGATTGGCTTATCTCACAAAGCATGATATTCTCCAATTTCATCCATTTGCCAGCAAATGCCATAATTTTATCATTCTTTATGGCTGAGTAATATTCCATTGTATATATATGCCACAGTTTCTTTATCCATTCATCAATTGAAGGGCATCTAGGTTGGTTCCACAATTTGGCTATGGTGAATTGAGCAGCAATGAACATTGATGTGGCTGTATCTCTGTAGTATGCTGATTTTAAGTCCTTTGGGTATAGGCCAAGGAGTGGGATAGCTGGGTCAAATGGTGGTTCCATTCCGAGTTTTCTAAGGAATCTCCATACTGCTTTCCAGAGTGGCTGCACTAATTTGCAACCCCACCAGCAATGTATGAGTGTACCTTTCTCCCCACATCCTCGCCAACACCTGTTGTTGCTTGTATTCTTGATAATCGCCATTCTAATTGGGATGAGATGGAATCTTAGGGTGGTTTTGATTTGCATTTCTCTTATTACTAGAGATGTTGAACATTTTTCCATATGTTTGTTGATTGCTTGTAGGTCTTCTTCTGTGAAGTGTCTGTTCATTTCCTTAGACCATTTGTCGATTGGGTTATTTGTAATCTTGGTGTTGAGTTTTTTGAGTTCTTTATAGATTCTGGAGATTAGTGCTCTATCTGAAGTATGATTGACAAAGATTTTCTCCCACTCTGTAGGCTCTTTCTTCACATTGCTGATAGTTTCCTTTGCTGAGAGAAAGCTTTTTAGTTTGAATCTATCCCAGTTGTTGATTCTTGCTTTTATTTCTTGTGCTATGGGAGTCCTGTTGAGGAAGTCTGGTCCTAAGCCGACATGTTGAAGATCTGGACCTACTTTTTCTTCTATAAGATGCAGGGTCTCTGGTCGGATTCCAAGGTCCTTAATTCATTTTGAGTTTAGTTTCGTGCACGGTGAGAGATATGGGTTTAGTTTCATTCTGTTGCATATGGATTTCCAATTTTCCCAGCACCATTTGTTGAAGAGGCTCTCTTTTCTCCATTGCATATTTTTGGCCCCTTTGTCTAGTATGAGAAAATTGTATTTATTTGGGTTTGTGTCCGTGTCCTCTATTCTGTACCATTGATCTACCTGTCTATTTTGGTACCAATACCATGCCGTTTTTGTTACTATTGCTTTGTAGTATAGTTGAAGTTCTGGTATTGCCATCCCCCAGCTTCATTTTTCCTGCAAAGGACTGCTTTAGCTATTCTGGGTTTCTTATTCTTCCAGATGAATTTCATGATTGCTTGTTCTATTTCTGTAAGGTACGTCATTGGGATTTTAATTGGAATTGCATTGAATCTGTATAGCACTTTGGGTAGTATGGTCATTTTGATAATATTGATTCTTCCTATCCAAGAACATGGGAGATCTTTCCATCTTCTAAGGTGTTCTTTAATTTCTTTCTTTAATGTTCTGTAGTTCTCATTGTAGAGGTCTTTCAACTCTTTTGTGAGACTGAGTATTTTATTTTTTTCGATGCTATTGTGAATGGGGTAGTTTTCCTAACTTCTCTTTCTGAAGATTCATCACTTATGTATAAAAATGCATTAGATTTATAAGCATTGATCTTATATCCCGCTACTTTACTGAATTCACTTATGAGTTCTAAAAGTTTTCTGGTGGAATTTCCTGGTTCCTCTAAGTATATAATCATATCATCAGCAAATAGGGATAGTTTGAGTTCTTCTTTTCCTATTCATATCCCTTTAATTTCTTTGGTCTGTCTAATTGCTCTGGCTAGAGTTTCAAGGATGATATTGAATATAAGTGGTGAAAGAGGGCATCCCTGCCTTGTTCCAGTTTTTAGAGGGAATGCTTTCAGTTTTTCACCATTTAGAATGATATTAGCCATGGGCTTAGCATAGATGGCCTTTACAATGTTAAGGAATGTTCCCACTATCCCTATTTTTTCTAGTGTTTTGAGCATGAAGCGGTGCTGTATTTTATCAAATGCTTTTTCTGCATCTATTGAAATAATCATGTGATTCTTGACTGTAAGTGTGTTGATATGGTGAATTACATTTATTGATTTCCTGATGTTGAACCAACCTTGCATCCCTGGGATGAAACCCACTTGATCATGGTGCACTATCTTTTTAATATGTTTTTGTATGCAATTTGCTAAAATTTTGTTGAGAATTTTTGCATCGATGTTCATTAAGGATATTGGTCTGAAATTTTCTTTCCTCGATGTGTCTCTGTCTAGTTTAGGTATCAGGGTGATATTGGCTTCATAGAATGAGTTTGGGAGAGTTCCCTCCTCTTCTATTTCATGGAATACTTTGAAAAGTATTGGAATGAGCTCTTCTTTAAAGGTTTTGTAGAACTTGGATGAGAAACCATCAGGTCCTGGACTTTTCTTTGTTAGTAGGCTTTTGATGACTTCTTCTATTTCATTACTTGAAATTGGTCTATTTAAATTGTGTATGTCCTCCTCATTTAGTTTAGGCAATTCATAAGTCTCTAGAAACTTATTGATATCTTCAAAATTTTCTATTTTGTTGGAGTATAGATTTTCAAAATAGCTTCTAATTATGTTTTGTATTTCAATCGTGTCTGTTGTGATATTTCCTTGTTCATTCCGAATTTTGGTGATTTGGGTTTTCTCTCGTCTTCTCTTTGTTAGTGTGGCCAAGGGTTTATCAATTTTGTTTATGTTTTCAAAGAACCAACTATTTATTTTGTCAATTTTTTGTATTGCTTCTTTTGTTTCAATTTCGTTGATTTCAGCTCTGAGTTTAACTATTTCCTGTCTTCTACTACTTTTGGTGTTGGTCTGTTCTTTTTCTAGGGCTTTGAGCTGTAGTGTTAGGTCATTTATTTGTTGAGTTTTACTTCTTTTATTGAATGCGCTCCATGAAATAAATTTTCCTTTAAATACTGCTTTCATAGTGTCCCAGAGATTTTGATATGATGTTTCTTTGTTCTTATTTACCTCTAAGAATATTTTAATTTCCTTCCTAATATCTTGTTATCCATTCATCATATAATAGCATATTGTTTAATCTCCAGGTGTTGGAGTAATTTCTGTTTTATACTCTTTCATTTATTTCTAATTTCAATCCATTATGATCTGATAGAATACAAAGTAGTGTCTCTATCTTCTTGTATTTGCTAACATTAGCTTTGTGGCATAATATATGGTCTATTTTAGAGAAGGATCCATGTGCTGCTGAGAAGAAAGTGTATTCACTCTTTGTTGGATGGCATATTCTATAAATGTTCATTAAGTCTAAATTATTGATTGTGTTATTGAGTTCTATGGTTTCTTTGTTCAATTTTTGTTTGGAAGATCTGTCCAGTGGTATGCTGAGAGAAGCATGTTAAAATCACCTAGTATTATTGTATTAAGGTCTATATGGTTTCTGAGATTGAGAAGGATTTGTTTGACATACATGGATGAGCCACTGTTTGGGCCACAGATATTTATGATTGTTATGTCTTGCTGATTTATGGTTTCCTTAAGCAGTGTGAAATGTCCTTCTTTATCCCTTCTGATTAACTTTGGCTTCAAGTCCACATTATCTGAAATGAGGATGGATACTCCAGCTTTTTTGCTGGGTCCATGTGCATGGTATGTTTTTTTCCCATCCTTTCACCTTTAGTCTATGGGTATCTCTTTCTATGAGATGAGTCTCTTGTAGGCAACATATTGTTGGATCTTTCTTTTTGATCCAATCTGCCAGTCTATGTCTTTTGATTGATGAATTCAGGCCATTAATATTCAGGGTTATTATTGAGATATGATTTGTATTCCCGGTCATTTGACTCATTTTATTTATTTGTTTATTTTTGACACGACTTGGTTCCTCTTTATTTGAGAGTTCCCTTAGGATAGCTCCTCCCTTTGCTGATTTGCTTCTTTGTTTTTCATCTCTTCCTCATGGAATATTTTGCTGAGAATGTTCTGTAATGCTGGCTTTCTTTTTGTATATTCTTTTAGCTTTTGTTTATCATGGAAGGATTTTATTTCATCGTCAAATCTGAAGGTAAGTTTTCCTGGGTATAAGATTCTTGGTTGGCATCCATTTTCTTTCAGGGCTTGAAAAATGTTGTTCCAGGCCCTTCTAGCTTTTAAGGTCTGGATTGAAAAATCTGCTGATATCCGTATTGGTCTCCCCCTGAATGTCATTTGGTTCTTTTCTCTCACAGCCTTTAAAATTCTGTCTTTATTTTGTATGTTAGGTATTTTCATTATAATGTGCCTTGGTGTGGGTCTGTTGTAATTTTGTGTATTTGGAGTCCTATAAGCCTCTTGAACTTGATTTTCCATTTCATTCTTCAGATTTGGGAAATTTTCTGAAATTATTTCATTGAATAGATTGTTCATTCCTTTGGTTTGTTTCTCTAAGCCTTCCTCAATCCCAATAATTCTTAAATTTGACCTTTTCATGATATCCCATAGTTCTTGGAGATTCTGTTCATGATTTCTTACCATCTTCTCTGTCTGTTCAACTTTGTTTTCAAGGTTAAATATTTTTCTTCAATATCTGAGGTTCTGTCTTCCAGGTGTTCTATCCTATTGGTTGTGCTTTCTATGGAGTTCTTAATTTGGTTTATTGTTTCCTTCATTTCAAGGATTTGTTTGGTTTTTTTTTCAATATCTCTCTTTATTGAAATGATCTTTTGCTTCCTGTATTTGCTCTTTTAACTGTCGATTGGTGCGATCATTCAATGCCTGCATTTGCTCTTTCATCATTTGCTTTCCCTGATCATGTTAATTATGTACATTCTGAACTCCCTTTCTGACATTTCTTCTGCCATGCTCTCATTGGATTTTATTGATGTAACATCTAGATTTGTTTGAGGCATTTTCTTCCCTTGTTTTCTCTTGTTGTTCAGGTATCAGTGGACTGCTGAGATGTTGCAGATTTCCTCTATTGACTTATAATGTCCCTGAAGATTGCTAGTATATCCCCTCTTATCCTTCAGTAGCCTGAAGTCTTGGCTGAAGTTGATAATGCGGTGCTGCACAAGGAAGCTGCCTCTCTAGGCATGGTGGCCTTCAGGTGGGGTATATTCCCTGCTAGTGGGCAGAGGTGCCTCCACTTGTTACCAATGGTCAACCAAAGGGGAACTAGGCTGCGGGCTGAGGCAAGGCCTGTTTGGGCCTGTGTCTCTGGTTTTACTGTCCTTGTGGGAAAACCTCACCCGGCGGGGAAGACTCACCTGGTGGGGAGGTCTCGCTGGTCAGCTCCCCTCCTGGAGGTTCCCCTCAGTCCACAACTACTGCCTGGGCAAGGCAACCTTCCCAGGCAACGTTCCCAGGGTCCCGGACCTACCTCCTGGGCCTGGGAGCCCTGCCCTTCGCAGACGAGTCTCCTTAGTCTGCCCCTCCTCAGAGAAGCTTCCCGCAGTCCTGGAACCTTCACTCCACCCCTCAGCTTGTCTCTGTGCAGCTCTTCCACCGAGAAGCCACCTAGGTCCCCGGACCGTGCTTTGCACCTAATTGCCTGGCTATGCGACCCTTCCTCTGAGCAGCCACCTGGAGCCTCGTACAGATGCTCCAAGCCCCAGCGACCCGCCGCACGCCTCTTCCTCCAGGCAGCCACCCGGTGTTCTGTGTGGTCGCTTGGAGACCAAGCAACTCACTGCGCACCTCCACCTCCTCAGGGCAGCCCCCCCTCCGTTGTTCAGGAGGTTGCTCTGAGTCCAAACAGCTCACCGCCAGCTTTTCCTCTGGCAGCCGCCAGAGCCCTGGCAGGTTGCTCTGAAACCAAGCGCTGTGCTGAGCAGCCTCCTCTGCAAAGTTCCCAGCTGTCTGTGTTCCCTGCTCCAGCTGGGGGAGGGATATCTTGCCGCCTGGGCGGGGCAGTCTTCCTCTGCAATGTTCCCAGGGGCCCGGACCTACCTCCTGGGCCTGGGAGCCTCACCCTTCGCAGACGAGTCTCCTCAGAGAAGCTGCCCGCTGTCCTGGAACCTTCACTCCGCCCCTCAGCTTGTCTCTGCAGCTCTTCCACCGAAAAGCCGCCTAGGTCCTGGGACCCTGCTCTGCACCTAATCGCCTACCTATGCGGCCCCTCCTCTGGGCAGCCGCTGAAGCCCGGTGGGTTACTCTGAAACCAAGCGCTGTGCTGAGTGGCTTCCTCTGCAAAGTTCCCAGTTGTCCGTGTTCACTGCTCCAGTGGGGGGAGGGGCGTCTCGCCGGGCAACTACCTCACGAAGTTCCCTGCGTTCCAGGACTACCGACCCATCCAGGACGCCTCCCCAATGGGAGAGACTCACCCGGCGGCTTTGAGTTGGTCCCAAGTCTCTCAATATCTCCTCTTTTGAATCCTGAGTCCTGGAGCAACATGAAATGCAGCCGCTCTCTAGTCCGCCATCTTGATACCCACTTAATCCCATTCTTGAAGAAGGCACACTCATGACCTAATCCCCTCTTCATGGTCCACCTCTTAATACTATCATATGGTACACCTGAATTTTAGAGGGGACATGTCTATACCACAGAGGATGCCAAGATGAAGAGGTTAAGTATGATTCTTCAATCTACAGGTCTTGAGAAAGAAAGCAGCAACTAGTGGACCACAGAAAACTCTTCCCGGGACATAATAAGATGGAATTTCTATTTTACAAATGAAGACAATAAATTGGTAAACTGTGAGTGTTTTGACCGAACCGGCTGGTTTCCAAAACCAAGTGGGTCCTTGGGAGTGTGTCATCAAGGACTGTAGCAATCAAATTCAGATGCTTCCCTGGGTCCTCAGGAGGAGTCAAGTGAACATGCAGAAGCAGTTGCATCACACACATCAGCACAGAAGCACCCCTTCTGGGTTCTTGAATAGGAAGCAAAGAAACCAGCACTTGAGAGAGTGGCTTTTAGGCAGTCCTTGGAAGTTTGCCAGCCTGCCTCCTCCCTGCCAAAGTGCCCAGGACTGGTGAAATATCAGGAGGAATACTTCCTTTTAAGCTCAGCAGCTCATTAACAATACAATTCCCTGACTCCACACTCTCCTGCCCCACACTGGGGTCCCTCTGATGAAAAAGCTGAGGTAGTGACCAATGCGGCTTAAGCAAACTAAACTGTATCTTGATTTAAAACTACTTGTTACAGTTTAAAGCAGGCCCTGAGGGGAATATCACTCCTTTCACCTTCTGATGATCTACTCTGGTTCCCCCAAGTAGGAAGCACATATCCCTATGGGCATATAGGGTGAGTGAGTAGAGGATAGAAATAAAAATTTATCTGCTATCTTTTTAATCTTATTCTTTTTTCTATTTTTATAAATGTTTATAATATTACATGACATATCAATCAACACTGTTGTACAAAATTTATAATAAACACATATATACAGAGTATTTGCTCAAACTGTATTAAGTGATGGGGAACTAACTCACAAAAGACTGGAGACAACTACTCTATACATGTTTTCCAACATTTTTAAATATGAAAGAGTCCTATTTAAAAGAAGTTCACGTCTTCTCCACTCTGTGATAATAATTATTTTTATGAAAATTTATGACAAAAAGTACTATGAATTCATTATCAGTAACTTTGGAATGAATTCATGTTTTATTAAGAACAAGAACACCCTTTTTTAATGTAAAAATAACACTCTGTATAGATATGTATTTATAGGACTTATTAATGCATCTAACTAGGGAGCATGCTACAGATTTGTGCTTTCTCCTACTCCAAGCCCTACATCTTCAATCTGGTGTCTGCCCCTAGATAAAGTTTTTCTCCTTTATCTGCCCTCTCAGAACAAAGATACTATCCTTTCCTCTGTGCACTAGTAATAACTGGAGAGGTTAAATTCAGAGGGGCAGCAAGGTCTGATTCCAGAGTCTGAGATGCAGGAATTACAAAGAAATGTTGATGGACTGGCAAAATGGGTCCAAAAATGACCCACCTAATACATTAATCATTTTGCTCTGGTCTGGGTTGGAATTCTATCACTAATGTTAACTATATGACTCAGGCCAGAGAGAATATGCTCAGAGATACCCAGTCTTAGGAGGTTGCTACTGTTACCAGAAAACAGTCAGTTTTGATCTTTGTTTATATTTAAGAAGCTGCTGTGGAACAGTGATTAAGAGACCAAGTATTGAGTCAAACTTCCCAGATATAAATCCTGGCTTATGCACTTGGTAGTAATCATGTAGTCTTGAACAAGTTAATCTGCCTATACCTTAATTTACCTACCTATAAAATGCAATGAAAATAATATCTATCTTGTAGAGTTGTTATAAGGATTAAGTTAATTCGTAAAAAGAGATTAAGTAATGCCCGAATGAAATAAGGTTCAAGAAACCCTAGTCACTATTATTATTGTCAGGGTCTATTTCTCTTACAGAATAATTATTATGTTTTTCCTTACTAAAGACATTTTTGATAGTACGGCTTACGGAATCTCTGTGAAAAGGTAGCATTCTCACAATGTTGCAGGTTGGTATTAAGCTCCTTCAGGGCTAGATTATGTGGTTTTTAGCATTCTCTATTCTTTCTGTACCAGTTTTTTAGACAGAGTTCATAACTTATACTTCTTTTTCTGGATTTTATAACACTTGTAACAAAGTTCTGAATGCCTGGAAAGCTCCCAGTAATAACAGGATAAGTGATTAATTTATTACTTCATTAATAATAAGCAAAACAACAGGAAACTACTTGTCCATGTTACTATTCTCCTTCCTGAACATCTGAAAACAGTTTACCTCTGGGTGCCAACTGCCCTGGTGTTCTCTGTCTGCCCTTTCCTCAGCTGCTGTATCACCTCAGAGAACCCCAGTGGGGTGGCAAGGGTTCCACTGCCAGCACCCCTCAGCCTATCTCACCACAACAGTCATTTACATGCTGTGCTTTACAAAGATCTCATGTTCTCTTATGAACCCCATCCCACCAGTTGTTCCATTTTTAAAACCTTTAAACTCTCCAACCCAACTGGCTTCTTCCTCTCTGCCTAAAATTTTTCTTCATTCTCCTCCCCTTGTAAATAATCTTCCCTTGTCTTTTCTGCTCATTTCCACAATAGGTCTAAGTTCTTGAGGGTTTGTACATTCCCCAAGTGTTCTTCATAATATTTCACATATATGCTGCTCACTACATCTTCATTGAAGGTGAAGAGAAATCAACCTTTGGGCTTGACTCCCCATTCCAATTTTGTAAAAGGCTTAGAGGAAAATGAGGAGTGCAGATCTGATGGCTGTAAAACGTGAGCATGTGCAGTGAGGCATGAACACACAGAGACACATGTCCCGCTTACACACGAAGCTGTCCCATACATTCTGTCCATTTTAAAATAGTTACAGGATTAATGACAACAAAACTAAGTGGAACTCAGCAATAATTTTATCCCTCTGAAAGGTTTGCAATTTCAGATCCTTATTTGTTTTATTCCATGCACCAGACATTAAAAAAAAAAAAGGCAGTAAGAAACTGGGTAAGAACTACTATGTAATAAAAGGCACTGAGCTATCCTCAAAGAAAGGTCACAATCATCATCTATTCTAGAACAATTCTAGGCTGGGTGTTAGAAACTCATACCATGTGAGCACTTCATTTAACCAGGAAGCTGTTTCTCCATCTAGAAAAATGAAAAACCTTCCTGTACAGGAAAATTTCTTCACTCTCCAACCTCTTATCCCAAATGGAGTTCTCCATTCATGTAGCAAACAGGATATCCTCATCATCTTCTGTGACATGACCTGCTTACCTAACTTCGTTTAATTGAAAAAAACTCAAAATCAGTTTGTATCTGATCACAGAAAGGGTGGATTTCAGAAGATGCAGGCCAAGTTCCTTCCATGGGCCTACCATAGTAATCTCTACCCATACCAGAAGCAGTAGCAGCTGGCCTTGTTCCAGTTTCAGATAAATCTCCCTTCCAAACACTTTCATCTCTTGTTTAAATTTTCACGATCTCAGGTCTAAATCAGAGCAAAAGTCTCTTTGAATTTGGGCTCTCCAAGGGCCCAAGTATCAATGACCTACCAATTGTCAACCTCACGTTTCTCTCCAACCTTTACCCTGTTTGACTCTACTACCTACAACTGCTGAAACCACACTGCACTTCCTTTTGAAATCCTGTCTTTTCCCTCAGCTTCCAAGACAGTCCCCTCCTGATTCTTACATTTCCTTTGCTCCTCTTTGGTTACCCATTCCTTCTTGTTCTCAGTTCTTATGCCCTCTTCCCCTCTCATTCTATACACATTTTGATCAAAATTATCTGCTCCTATGGTCTCAACTTGTTCCCTAATCCCTCCTAAACTAACATCTCTGAGCTCCAGATCCACTTTTCAGCAATCTACTGAATACCAGCCTGTCTGACACCAAACCCAGCAGCTTCTTTCCCTTTCTCTATCAACCTGCTCTTCATTTTTATATTTTTTATTTTATTTTTTATATTTATTTATTTAGGTGCTAGGAATCAAACCTGGGCCTTATGCTTATTAAGCATGTATTCTACCATGTAGCTTTATACCCTCAGTTCCTGGTCTTCATCTTTAACTCCATTTCAACTAATTGATCAGATCATACTACTTCAACCCTTCCATGTCCTTCCCACTCCATATTGAATTGATCATTAAATGTCATCAATCCTACATTTTTAAGTTATCTCATTTGTATTTTAACTGCCATGGTCAATGCCTTCATTTATTTTCCTCTGGACAGGATAATGGTCTAACTGGTCTTCACCTCCAATTTCTCCATCAGTCTAACCTGAAGTTTCTCATTCTACAATACAAGTTGATTACATCATCACTTCATGTCTCATAATAACTCCTCAAACAGCTTAATATCTGGGCCCAAATTACCTTTTCAGTTTCACTTCCTGTCATAACCTGTCTGTCCTAAGATATCTTCTGTTCTAACCTGAATCCTTGAGTCTGGATAGAACCTCCAATGTTCTGTGTAAGGAGTTTCCCAGAATGCTTTCTCTCAGCTCCCACTCTTCGGATCTACACATGCAGGGCCAACTTTGTATATTATACCATTCTCCTCAAGATCTACTTGTACGAACACTCATTCTTCAAAGACAGAATATCACCTTCTCTCTGCAACCTTCCCTGCCCTTACTCAATGGCAAAACCAATGATTAATATCCCCTGGAACTTTGTTTCCACCACTATTGTGAGGTCCTATTATGAGACCCCGTAAGCTCTCAGGGTGCAGGGACTATATATCCCCAGTACCTAGCACAGGGCCACCAGGCTTGTAAAAGGAGTTCTAAAAATGTCAGAGTGGTACCCTTACCATTAAGGTAGCACTTTTAAAATATATATATTTTTAGTTGTAGATGGACACAATACTTTTATTTTATTTATTTATCTTTTTAGGTGGTGCTGAGGATCAAATGCTGGGCCTCACACGTGCTAGGCAAGCACTCTACCATTGAGCCACAATCCCAGCCCAAGGCAGTATTTTTGAGGGAATCAGTCTGAAGGGAATACAGAGATCCAAATAAGGAGGGATGAAGCCCCATTAGGAGATTTTATTTTGTTGAGGGCCTTCCTTGTATCCCTCAAATCCCACAGACAGACTGCTACCTGCTCTTCTGGTAAGTGAAGAATCCCTCCTTTGGGTACATAACAGATGTTCTAATATGGCCTGTGATTCACAGCACCGCTGTTCCCAAACACTTGTGAACTTATCACATCAATGAACCTAAAGTTGAATTAAAAACAAATGAATGTAAAAGGGCCTAAGGATCCCTGAGAAGGAAAACAATTGTTGAGATTAGTACCTGAGAAGTGAATTCAATTTTAACTTTATCCAGCGTTTTTGATTTCTGACATCTAGGATCATTATAGCCCCCGTATATTGGTTCCCCTTCCTTTTAAGTCCTCAAATTTCTCAAGTACTGAAATCACTAAGGTTAGGCCCCATTTCAGACTGATGTTTGAGAGGCACTAGAAAGTCACAGGCTGGCAATTCATTTCTATCAAGCAATAATGTGCTGATACATATTGTATACAAGGATCTATTCTGGATTGAGAACTGGTCCCTGCCCTCAAGAGGCTTCTATTTCAGAGGTAGGAGCATTTAAACAAAGTACTTATGATTAAAATAGAGTGAATTCCACAGCAGAAGTAAAAACAGTCCATGCAGGAAGACTGGTTGATCAAGGGGCAGGGATCAACTGGCCATGACCCTAGTTCTAGAAATGGGTTCTTGCCTCAATTAGTCTGTCAACACATATTTATGAAACTTGTACTCTAAAGTATCTACCTTCATGGAGCTTTCCTTTGGGTTCCAGTTTCAGTACATGAACTCCATCTTGTACACCTATACCGGAGTACCTTCCAGAAACACCACTTCTGTAGGATGAGGGCCCTGACTTTCTCTAAGCTCAATCTTCTAAGAACTTGAATTCAAGTTTTAGAATTCAAGTCCTATTACTGGGTCTGCTTCCCTGGTGCTTGGGGTACACATATTTTCCTAAAGTTTCCCTATTAATCTGTGGTTGGAACCCGATACTATCCTTTGTCCACTGTGTCTTGTTTATAAACTAAGGATAATAACAGTAACTCCCTTCAAGATAATTATAAAGACCAAATAAAACTACCTTGGAACATGCCAAATAATAACTATCATTTCCATTGTTACATTTTTTACTAATACCTGCTGTCTGCCTTATCCATGGAATCTCATTTCTCTTGATGAGGTGTGAGTTGGAAACTGGAAGGTGCCCTCCCACTCATTCCCCTACCCAAGGAGTTGTGTGTGGTTCCATTTGGCTTCATAAGCTAGCCCACCCAGATCCAGCTGAGGAAACAAGTACCTCTCAGTACCAGGTAGCCATAAGCCAGGTTGGTTAAAGCTTGTGCACATCTCCAGTGTTCTTCTCCAAAAACAATTCGAGAAAGGATGACACATCGAATCAGCTCCTTGTTTGCTTGGATAGTCTGCAATGAGCAAAAAGTCATTGGGCTTTTGGGAAAGGAGGAAAATCTCTGGCACATCACTTGAAGAAAGGTTATTCCTCATGTTCAACTGCTGTATGCCCATGGCACAGAGGAGATTCACATTCAGTATTTGTTGAAGGGGTGGAGAAAAGAGCCCCTCTTACCACTGTGGAGCTGATGGGCAGAGCTCCAGAAGGCACAGAACTATACCTTCAAGTCATGTGTTCAATGACTTTACAAACACAATCATCTATTGGCTGCACCATTCAACAGGGTCAGGCGTTTATTTCCTGGTGAAAATGAAAATAGCACTACAAGGAATAAAAAGCCCAGAATTTCAGCTGTGGTTCTAACGTTTACCAATTGTGTTGTTTTGGGATAGATCAGCGTGGTCCTAATTTTCTTTTCTGAGATTTAGAAATTAATACTATCTACCTTAGAGAGTTATAGTAAAAAAAAAAAAAAAAAAAAAATCAGTGTCTAAGTGATCCAAACTTGTAAGCACTATATAAATGTAACCCACTTAAGAAGTAATGTACGAGTATGGTAGCACTTCATGCAAGTCCAAGGACTACTTACTTCTTCATGATCCCTGTACCCACAACCGAACCTAATGCTTCAACTGCTCCCTGCTCAAATACACAGGTACAGGAAGTGGTAGAGGGACACTTCCCTTGATGCTTGAAAAACATCCATTCAGTCAGCATTTTTGAGAGTTCACCATTGGCTGAACATTGAAAACATTAAGTTCCATTTTGAGGAAAAGGCATAACACCATTAAAGAAAAAATCACAGAAATGGGACCCCAAAGCTTTGAGTTCTTCCCTGACTCTGGATAGTCTGTATTCATCCCCACACTCTGTGGCCAAGGTACAACCAACATGGACTTAGAGTTCACCCTGATACTGCTGCTATTGCTGGTGGTACCACCTTGCTCTTCTGGTTGTCTATGAGTTCTGAGTTGGGTTAATTTAACTCCTAAGATCTAAATCTTTGTCATTACCAAACTGGCTAAGGGGTTTTCAAGCCTCCGAAGCTCACACTTGGAATCCAAGGCTAGAGAAATGTTTTTTTCTAGCCTAGATGTGTGACATACTAATGGGTCCAGACAGGATAGCCTTTTACAAGGTCTAGATATGGAGGTAAGCTTAGAGGTATCCATCTAAAGAGGTATCAACTCCTATCATATGCTTCTGAGGTGCCCCTCAGCCCTTATCTACAAGAGAACACATGACCTGAAATTGACAGGAAGTCAGTATATGAACTCTGTTGATAAATCAGGCTCTGGAAGCAAGTTGATGTCTGTATTCCTTTAATGAGAGTCAATGTGTTGCTGTCTCAGGATCCAGGGTTTTGAACACTCTTGCTTACACACTCACTCAAAGATCCTAGATACTAAGCTACTGACTATTAGAAATGCATACCTAGACTCTTTGATCTCATGTTTCTAGTCTTTTGGGTTTTTTATATCTACACTGTGACTACGAGCATCCTACCCATATCCTTACCAGGCCTCAACCTAAACTTCTGCCTGGCTATCCTTGTTCTTAGCCTCCTGTGTTGATATTCTGGTCTTCCAGTAGTTTCCCAGTGATGCCATCCTGAAACCTTCCAGGAGAAATTTTTTAAATTAATTAATCAAACTTAATCCTATGGCAATAGGAAGAGGCAAATTACTTTTTAGTTTAAAGCTAGGAGCACAAATGCTCCAGGGAGGACTAGATGGTGAACCAGGTGGCAAACTGGGTTGGCTAACTCAACTGTGCTCTGCTTTTCCTCCCATTTACAAAGAAACGTAGCCCTTCACCCTACTTTGTGTGCTTCATTCTGCAGTGAATGAAGAGTCCCTCTAATCAAGGGCATCTTTTTATGTGGGTAAAAAAAATTTTTTGTCTTACCATTTTTTCCTTAATAAGCTGAGTTATTTTCTTCTGGGACTGAACTAGTTTCTCTTTGGGAAGAGACATATAGTCGGTGATTGCTTCCTCTTCCTGAACTGCAGTGTCTTCTTCACTCTCTTCAGACCCATAAGTGGGATACACCTCATCTGTCTGCTGTTGTGCTGGGATCGGGGTTTGCGGTGACCTGTAGGTGTGAGAGACAAGGAGTTAGGATTTTCAAAAAAGAAAAAATTGAAGGCGATAGTTCTCCCAACTGGAGGATAAGGACATGCTTTCTAAACTAAACTTGAAGGAATAAAAATAGGTGGTAAACTCATGTTACCCTCAAAGTCCAGCATCTAGAATAACAATGTGACAGTTCAAATTAAACACATTTGGCAAACTGGTCACCTGCATTAGAATAACAGCTCTGCTGCTTATTTACCACATGACCCTGAGAAAGTTAGCACTTAATCTGCTTCTCTGTAATGTGAGGCTAACATGAATACCTACCTGATGAAATTAGAGAATTAAATGAGGTAATACTCATAATGACATCACAATGACTGGCATTTAGTAAGTGCTCCTTTAACATAATCTATTACTGTTATAATTAGCACCACAATTTATTTTTCCTTATCCACAAAATGAGCATATTGAATTAGAATATCTCAAAGATCTTGAAATTCTGATTCGAACTACAACAGAAAATGAATATAATGAAATAAGGGATGGAGAACTAACATTTTGAGGCTACATTTTGTAGTCTATGTCCATTTTTATCTATGTTAGAAGCTTCAATGCATAGTGGCTAACTAAGCAAAGAGAATTGTTTTAGTCAGCTATTTGTGACTAAAAGATCTGATCAAAAGAATTAAAGAAGAGGAAAAGTTTGAGGGCTCATAGTTTCAGAGGTCTTAGTCCATAGAAGGCTGGCTCCATTTCTCAGGGCTCGAGGTGAGGCAGAACATCATGGTAGAAGAGTGGAAGAGTGTGGCAGAGGGAAGCAACTCACATCTTCAGGAAACAGAGAGAGAGGGAGAGTCTTTACTCTCCAGATACAAAATATATACCCGAAAGTCACACCCCAATTCCAGTCTCTTCCAGCCACACCCTACCACTTCAGTTACCGCTCAGTTAATCTCTTACACTGATTGGGTTAAGATTCTTACAACCCGATCATTTCTCCTCTGAACCTTCTTACATTGTTTCGCACATGAGCTATTGGGGGACACCTCATATCCAAACCATAATAAGGATGAATCCCAGCAGGGTAAGGGGAAGGAACTCAACACTGGGTCAAGTGCATAGTCAGAAGAGAACTGGCTCTCTCAGTTGTGTTAGAAACTAAACATGGAGAGAAAGAGCTGAATTGAAAATCAATCTCTCTCTCTCTCTCTCTCTCACACACACACACACACACACACACATACACAATTTCACATAGGATATAGATCTGTGACTTCAATGCTGATAGTAATTGTGAAGGGGTAACTGGATTTATAAAGATAGTCACAGAAGTAATCCTATACAATGAAATAGACACAGAATTCTGAGATCTTAAGTGTAATAACAACTGTAAGTTTCCCCATAGAAACAATCTTTGTATTCACAGTAGCTTTTAAAAAGTCCAGTCACTACAAAGTTTTAAAATTAAAATGCATCTTTCTTTTAAACTGATAAAGTAACATATGTTTACATATGTTTACATTTTTTAAAAAAGGGGGGAAATTCAGAAAAGTATGAGGGGGAAAATATGTCAAGTGAATCTTTTACATCATTTGAGAGATGATACATTAACATCCGGAGTCCTATTCCAAATGACGTATCCATGCAGTGTGCCAAGATGAGTGGGCAGGAGAGTGACATTTCTTCAGGCCACGCCTAGGCAGGATCCCTTTCTTCCCAGAGATAAGTATGCTTTCAGTAGACAAAAGCCAGGGAACACTGGTAATGTGATGTGATCAGAGGTGTTAAACTCTCCTCCTTAGAAAAGGGCTGGGGATGAGGCTCAGTGGCTAAGTGCCCCTGAGTTCAATCCCTGGTACCAAAAAAGAAAAAGAAAAAGAAAAAAAATCCTCTCCTTTCTGACTGATGAATTTCATGTTCTCCCCACAACCCAAATGTCACCCCTGCCAGAAGTCTTTCACTAGAGTAGTGATAAACAGGCCGTACAAAAGGCTTGCAAAAATTTCCCCAAGCCACTATTATAATACAGTTCACGTTACAGTTTGATTTTTTTGTTTGTTTCTTTATGTTGTTGTTGAGTCTTTGCCTTCTAGCAAGGAAACTCCACCAGAGGATGGGCGAGTCTCATTTGTTTCTAAACACTGATACCTGGCTCACAGTAGATTCAAATAACTTGTAACATAATGTGATTAGACACAGAATGTCCCCAAAAGATCATGCGTGGGAACCATGAACTTAATGTGGCAAGATTCAGAGGTGGGACTTTTAGGCATTGATTAGGGATCTGACCTCATCATCCATTGACAGCTGAAAGGACTACTGGGAAGTGGGACCTACTTGGAAGAACTAGCCACTGGAGGTGTGCCCTAGAGGGGTTTGTATTAGCTGCCAAGAGCTGAGCAGTTTTGTTTTATGATGCCCTTCCACCATGATGTTTCTGTGATTTTGTCAGTTGGCCATGTGCTGAGAACTCTAAACTGAACCAAAATAAATCTTTCCTATCCAAACTGTTCTTGTCAGTTATTTTGGTTATAGCAACAAAATGCTAATATACATAATGAATAAATAAATGAAAAAAGAAATTTAAAGTGTTTGGAAAAAAAATGAGGAGACAGAAAATCTGTGGTGAGATTAAAACTTAAGAAAATTAACAGGAAGAAAATTACTCCCTGTATAGAAAATTTTGCTTGAGCTGCATTTTTCATACGACTGGAGCAGAAGTTAAATCCATTAGGGTAACCAAAGAAATTACTAATTATGGATATTAAATATCATAAGCCCTAACATCTTAAATAAAGACTTGAATGAAATTAGGCTGAGACCAAAGGCAGCAAGTTAGAGACTTCAAAGAAACAGCCCTGATCTAACTTTGAACACCTCACTATAAAAGATAAGAAAGATCTCTCAAAGAAGAGTCAGAATAAAAATCACAGGCAGGCACATCAATGTTTACACCAGCTCAACTATGGAACCAGCCTAGGTCCAAACAAATAAAGAAAATGTGATATATATATATAAAATGGAATATTACTTAGCTATAAAGAGAAATGAAATTATGGCATTTGCCAGTAAATGGATGGAACTGAAGAATATGCTATGTGAAATAAGCAATTCCAAAAAACCAAAGGTCCAATGTTCTCTCTGATATGCAGATTCTAACTCACAATAAAGGGAGAGGGTAGAGAAGAATAGAAGTACTTTGGATTAGACAAAGGGGAATGAAGGGGAGGGAGGGGGGAATGGGAATAGGAAAGACAGTAAGTGAATCAGTCATCACTTTCCTCTGTTTCATATATGAAAACACAACCAATGTAATTCTATAACATGTACAACCAGAAGAATGGGAAGTTGTATTCCATGTATATATAATGTGTCAAAACACAGTCATGTATAATTAAAAAGAACAAATTTAAAAAAGAAAGAAAAAAAATAGGCAGGTTTGATGAAGTTTGCCTTGCTAAGCTTACAAATTATTCCATATGCTGCCATTGCAAATATGAATTCTGATTAGTAATACTGTATTCAGTATGAATTATCTGATTGTAAGATATTCTACTATGAATGCTGCATTTTAAAATTTTCAATTGTAGTTCTATAACATTTAAGTTCAAGATATCTGATGAGATAGTATACCATTATGCTATCCAGTAAGGTAACCAGTAGTCACATGTGGCTACTGGGAACATGAAATGTAACTAGTCAGAACTGAGATGTGCTATTAAGTGTAAAATACACACTGAATTTGAATTATTAAAAAATGTAAAATATTCCACTAATAATTTTA
Organism: Sciurus carolinensis; assembly: GCF_902686445.1. Taxonomy (NCBI): domain Eukaryota; kingdom Metazoa; phylum Chordata; class Mammalia; order Rodentia; family Sciuridae; genus Sciurus; species Sciurus carolinensis. Next base: position 29,834,831 of record NC_062218.1, on the reverse strand, counting down.
TATAATATTTTGAGACAGGTAAAATATATTATTTTTAAGTTTAAATTCACCTGTTTCATTTTACTTTTACTATGGCAATCAGAAAAATTTAAATTACATATTGGGCTCCTATTTGTAGCCTGCATTATAATTCTATTCAACAGCACTGATACAGAACAATGGTTCTTAACTAAGGATGATTTTACACCCAGGGAACATATGGCAATGTCTGAAGACATTTTCTATTCTCCCAACTGGGACAATGTTACTGACATCTTGTTATGGTTTGGATATAAGGTGGCTCCCCAAAGTTCCTGTGTTAATGTAAGAATATTCAGAGGTGAAATAATTAAGATTTGAAAGCTATAACCTAAACAGTTAATCCCAGTTTGAATGGGCTAACTGGATGGTAACTCTAGATAAGTGGGGTGTGGCTGATGGAGGGGCAGTCACTGGAGGCATACTTTAGAAGTGTTCATCTTCCCTGTGGCCCCTTCCCCTTTCTCCCTCTGCTTCTCATCCGCTGGGTCCTGGGCTTCTTTCCTCTACCATATTTTTGTGCCATGTTCTGCCTTATCTTGGGCCCAGAGCAATGGAGTTGGTCAATCCTGGACTGAACCTCTGAAATGGTGAGCCCAAATAAACTTGCTCTTCACTAAGTCATATACACATACACACACATTTAGTTGTAGAGGGACATAACTATATTTTATTTATTTTTATGTGGTGCTAAGGCTTGAAACCAGTGCCCCACATGCACCAGGCAAATGTTCTACCACTGAGCCACAATCCCAACTAAGTTGTTCTTGTCAGGTATTTTGGTCACAGCAATGAAAAGCTGACTAACACATATCTAGTGGGGTAGAGGCCAGAGATGTTGCTAAATATCCTTCAATGCATAGGTTATCCCTCCAAAACAAAAAGTTCTCTGACTCAAAATGGCACCAAAGTTGAGATAATCTGGAAGAGAGAAATGGTTAAAGAACAGACTTTGGAGTACTGCCCAGTTTGAAAACCATTAACCATCAACTAGCTTGGGCAAACTGCCTAAACTCTCTTTGATTTATATTCCTCATCAGTCAAAGGTGGTATCAAAGGTAGTAACTCCTTCACAGAGTTGTTAGGGGACAGGCATATAATGTGTGCTCAAAAATGAATTATGATTAGAAAATTTTAATTTATTTCTATTTCATGAAACAATTTTCTCATTTTTATATTTTTCTCTATGATTTTATCAGTCTTATAAATAAACTAACTTTTTTTTAAGAAGCTTATTTTTTTTAAAGTTAGGGAAATAATTTTCTTTTATCTTACAAAGTTACAGATACAAATGGATACTATACCATAATTACTATTAAAACACATCACAACAGAACTTTTTCTTCTAATATGCATGCATAGTTTCTTACCCAGGCTTGCTTTAAGGGGGATGGGAGGGTCCCTGTATTTCTGGTCAAGGAGGAAGCTTGATGTCAAGTTTCTATGGTACTTACAGATGGAAGCAGAAGTCCCAGTCAGTGTCATTGCTAACAGTTGGGATGTAGATGGGGCTGGCTTGCATCTTCTTCCTAGCAAGAATCATAGGTGAGATCAGCTATGAGAAAAAGGCTTAGGAGTTTGTTTTATTGTCCCTCTATTGGTTACTACTAACATTAAATTTAAACTGCCAAATGTAAACCCACAAATAGACTATACAAACTCATGTATGGAGATGCCTAGAAAGCAGAAAATAAAGACATTTGCAAAAAAAAAAACCTGACATATTTCTTTTTCCTAATTTCTATTCCATATTACTTCTCTAAAATGCTGGGGGGGGGGTTGTTGTTATTTGTTTTTACACTTAAAGTCACAATTTTACATTTACAGGGTCATCCGAACTATGGTCACCTACTTAACTCAAATATTCTTTGGCAGGCCTGATGGAAAGAAGACCCAAACAAAGCAACCAGTTCTCAGCACTAAATGAAGTACATTCACAGCATTAGTTAATTCTCCTCCTTTTCCTAGGCGCCAATTGGAGACGGTAGTTAAGGAGTAACACCCATGTGTCTACTTTGGTTGCTGCTGTTAGGTAATGAGGGAAATGGTTGAAACACATGGTGGAAAATGTGATTTATAAACATTTGTGAAATTCATTTCTCAAAGTTGTCGAATCGAATCCATATCCAATGCACAATTATGAAACATTAATACCCACCACGTCCCTCCTCATTTCATCCTACAATGTCACTCATTCCCACCGGATTCAGGAGTAGCTAGCTCTCTCTGACCCAAGTTCCCATATACCTAATACCAAATATCAAATATCCTTCTAATCCCTATTTTCAAAACTCCTACATTCTGTTCCCATAAGTTTCCACAATGCAACAAATTTAGGACACCACACTGAGGCCCTTCTCTCAAAGAAGGGCCTGTCTCCTTTTCCGCGGTTGCTCCTGGGTAACTTGGTAAGCCAGTCGCCACGTGCCGGGCCCGTTCGGGAGCTCCCGCCCACCAGCGCAGAGGCGCCGGCGGGCAAGGGCGGCGCGGAGGCCGCGGTTCGCGTACCTGGCCCTGGGTTGAGAAGCCACGCCCCGGATCTAGCCCTCCAGGCTCCCTCGCCCGCGCCGTTCGGCTACCGGGGGCAGCGTCAGCGTCGAGGCTTCAGCCGACCGGGTTCCGGAAGCCACAACTGTGCCTTGCGGAAACTACAGGGTTAGCGAGGTCGCCTTCGGCCTTGGCCGCCCGGGTTCCTGCCCTTGAAAGACAATGGGGTTGCCGTGGGAACAGAACGCTGCGCACGCGCCCAGAGCGCCGGCGCTGTAGCCATGGCGACGCGGGGCACTTCCGGTCTCGAGGACGCCTGGAGGCTCTTAGGCCCTTGGCGTCTGGCGGTGGCGCGCTTTCTGTCTTCGTGAGTTCAGGCTGGTCCTTGAATTTGCCGCCTCTGCTGCTCCAATCGTCGTTTCCGCCCGAAGATGACGAAGAAAGAATAAATCTCGTCGAAGGAGGGGAAGGAACACCAGTCTAAGGACCCTTCTTCTTTAAAGCTGCGACGTCCGCGCGCGGCATTCAGCGACATCCCCCGCCCAGGCGCCCCGCATTCCGTTCTGCGCACCCTGCACCCCCGCACTCCCGGGTGTTCCGAGTCCCAGACCCCAAAGGACAGACTCAGATACCCCTCCTGACAGTGCTGGCTTCGTCTGTGTTCTCTCCCCCGGTACGATCGCAGCCAGGCTTGTTCAGGAAAGCGGAATGCAGAAAGTGAGTAGCCTAAGAAATGGGCGGCTGGATGGACCAGTGGTTAGCAGTTGGAATATTTTCGAGAGAGGAGGGCACATTTGGCAACCACCACATCACAACCAGTCAGTGATCTGAAACACACAGTAGTAATGCACACAAGTGCGGAGGGAATTGTGATCAATACCTAAGAGAACAACCCCAGCCCTGGAATGTTTGGGTTTAAGGGTGTTATCATGAACCCGACAATGGACTGGTTTGACGTTGGAATGGATATATACTCCCCCCACCCCCAACAAACAGTAGGCTAGGTAGAGATGGGCAGTATTTACTGGGATCTTGAAAGATGGAATTTACATTTGATGTTGTTCTTTCTGGCTGTAGGGTGGAAGTTAAATTGCCATTGATCTGAGACTGCCAAGATATCCTCTAGGTTGTAGTGTTATTTAAATGAGTTTGCTTAAAATCTTGAAGTAAAACCTGGACCATCTGTTAACTCAAGGATAAATCCGTATCACTGAGCTCCTGAGTCAAAATTTTGGAAAAGAACCCACCCTCTTGATTATTTTGTTTCCTAAGAGAACCCTTGGCATGGAACAATTATGAGAGCAATGAACAAGATGTCAAGGTTATTATTTTAACTCTGTGTAGCCAAGTTGATCCAAGTCAACCCATGGATCCCAATTTTCTTACAGTGAATGTGTTTGTACTGCTTGCTTTCTAAAGCCCCTTCCAGCTTCAGGATTCTGTAAGGATTTTGTGACTCTAGGAACAGTATTTAATATGTGTGGAGATTAAAAAGGAAGAAACTATTTCCTGTTCTCTAACACTTGTTTCTCTAACCCTTTGTTAGAGAAACCCTTTGGGCATCATCAAAGTGAAGTTTTACTATTTTCTTCTGGGAAATGACCGTTAGTATGTTTCTAAGTGTATTAAAGGTGAGTTTTCTTTCTTAAACACTTCCTTTTGCTGATTATTGTGAAGGTTAATATGGTATCAGGACAGTCACTGAATTCCCATTCCTAAAACCAACACTCTGGTTCTGCCTCTATTTAATAAACTCTGACCAGAATCATGTTGCTCTCATCTGTAAAATTATACACTAAGAGAACCTTAAAGACTCATAGAATTCCAAATCTCTGTGATACTTCTTCTCTTGCTGTCTTAACCCCATCCCTCAACGTAAAACTTAGTTGTAGTATAAGCACTCTAGGATTGCTCACTAACTCTAGAATGGAATGCCAGTAAGCTCGGTGGACGGTGTTTGTTTTGTTTTTTATCCTATGTTCACTTACATTCCCTCCCTGATCTCAAAGTAGAAGAGGTAATCATTGCTGTTGTAAAAATCACAGAGGAAGCATATGTAGAGCGTATTTTTAGAATTGCACAGCTCCAAATCTAAATGTGATTATCTCAACTGTTTTACCCCAGGAACTGTGAAATTTAAGAACAAGGAAATCCAAGTAAAAGTTCTCTTGGAACACATTTTTTTGATATCTCAAGGCAGGGTTAGATGCATTACTTCTGAGTTCCCACAGTATCCTGTCCACAATCTCATCATAACTCTCACCACACAATATTGGCACTCTGTTTACTTGCACATTTCTCACTCCCATGCTTCCTTTCATTCACTCAGACAAAAAGATCTATTGAATACTTCCTATATGCCAGATACTATTCTAAGCATTGAGCAAACACAGTTGAACAAACAAGCAAAGATTTTGCTCTTCTGGAATTTATATTCTACAAGATGATGAAAAACACAGATACTAGTAAACAATATGGTGTCTTTGCAAGTTAGAAAAAGACATGCCTTATGTAGTACACAATGTAGTACACAGCAACACTGTGAATTAAAAAAACTTCCTCCTCTAGCTCAACTGAGGCCTGTGCTAAGGAGTACAGCTCTTAGAACAGAAGGGAAACTGGATTTCAGGACTCATTCTCTCCCACACCCAGTGAACCACCTTATATGCAAGAGAAAATGATACAGAGAAAAATAAGCCAGGTAAGGAATCTAGAAAGTGATGTTGTCATGTGTGCATGGGAATGCTCTTATATACTGTGATCGAGGAGGTTCTCACAAAATAGCACTAGGCAGAGACCTCAAGACAAAAGGAGCAAAATCATGCAAATGTATAGAACATTCTAGGATGTCAAGAGCAAGTACAAAGGCCCTGAGACTGGAGCTTGTTTAATGGAGGCAAATAATAGTAAAAGGGCAAAAAAATGAGGATACAAGAGAGTTGGGAGCATAGTAGGGCATCAGGTCATACCAGGCCTTTTAACAATTCACCCACCCAGTCAGAATACTTAATACCTACTAGGTAACAGGCCATTTGAGCAGCTTTAAACTCCTTATAAGCAGGAGATGTTATCACCGTTGAGCCCATAGCAGTCAGCACAGTGCCTGGGATATCATCACTGTTAATAGCATTTAATAAATGAAATCATCTTTAGGAACTATTAGTGGAGACTCTTGCCTCTGAATGTTGTCAGTTCATCATTTTTGCTCTAATAAGTCACTACAAAATAATTAGCTTAATAAAACACCAAATTATTTAATTCTGGAAGTGAGCAGTCTGAAATGGGTGTCACTGGACTGAGTGATTCCTTCTTATCGAAATTTAATTTAGTTATTTTTCAAGCTTCTAGAGCCCAATTATGTTCCTTCTTTTATGACTCCTTTCTCCATCTTCAAAAACCAGCAGCACAGCATCTTCATATCTCTCTAACTCTTCCTTTCACTTTTAAAGGACCCTTATTGTTGCATTAGGTCCACCTGGATAATCTTATTTTGGTGCAAATTTGTTATTATTATTTTATTTTTTTAGTTATACATGACAGTAGAATGTATTTTGGCAAATTATATATACATAGAGTATAATTTATTCTATTTAGGATCCCACTCTGTGGTTGTACATGATGCGGAGTTAGTTACCTGGTCATGTATTCAAATACAAGGCTAGGAGAGCCATGTCTGATTAATTCAGCTGTCTTTTCTATTTTCCTCTCCCCTTCTATTCATTTCCCTTTATCTAATCTAATGGATTTCTATTATTCCCCTCCCCAACCTCCCTTGTTTTGGGTTAGTATCCACAAATCAAAGTGAACACTGGCCTTCGGTTTTTTGGGATTAGCTTATTTCACTTAGCATGGTTTTCTCCATTTCCATCCATTTACTAGCAAATGCCACAATTTCATTCTTTTATGGCTGAGTAATATTCCATTGTGTATATATACCACATTTTCTTTACTTATTCATCTGAAGGACACCTAGGTTGTTTCCGTAGTTTGACTATAGTGAGTTGAGCTGCTATAAACATGGATGTGGCTGTGTCACTGTAGTATGCTGCTTTTAAGTTCTTTGGGTATAGACTGAGGAATGGGATAACTGGGTCAAACGGTGGTTCCATTCCAAGGAATCTCCAAACTACTTTCCATAGTGGTTGCACCAATTTGCAGCCCCACTAACAATGTATGAGTGTACCTTTCTCCCCAGTCCTTGTAAGGCAAACTGATTATTAATTCTCCTTTGCCATGTAAGTTAACATATTCATAGATTCCAGGAATTACAAAGATGGAATTACAGTGGAGATGGTGAGGGAGTACTTATTCTGCCTTCCAGAGTGTACTTAACCTGTCTTAAATGCAGGTTTTGAAGACTTCTTGAGGAAACACATAGGCAGCTCCTCACTACCCATCTCCTCTGGCTTTTAGACGCTTACATCATTTGGTCATGTCCTGCTCCTTTTTCTCCCCTCCACAACCTTTTTATAGTCTGGTACATCTAGACAGTTCTTATGTGTGCCATTTCTTCCCATTGTAGGGCCTGGTGTATAATCAATTTGTAGAAGTATCCCTTTCTTGTTTTCTTACCACCATCTCTTGGAATTTACTGCAGGGAAGCCTTTTCAACTGCTGGAAAACACATTGATTGGTTCCTTAACTAGTGACCATCAGAGTTGAGTTCTTGTTCTTTTGATTATTTTTCTAATATGCCCCAAACTTCCATATTGCTTATTGGTCCTCTGCCCTGAGCTGGTGAACAAAAACTCCTGCTTTGTAAATGTCCTGCTTCCAACAGTCCAATCCGTTGCTTTCTCCAGTTCACCCTACCTTGCAGCCTGCCTTTTAGCTTTGCTTAAAGAGCATCACCCTCACCCCCATCTTTGCTGGGTAGTGTTTCTGCTGTCATCAGCACCCAACATTCCAGATTTATGTCACATTGCAAAAAACTGTGCTTCAACACGTTCTGGGAGCATTTTCTCCACACTGCATATCATGTGTTTATCTTAAGATAGGTGGGTTTGATTATGAAAGGCTTTGGAACCTGTCTTAATAAAGTTTATGTAAGGAGAACACATTAATATCTCTTGTTGAACCAATATGAAGGAAAAGGTCATTCTTTCTCAATCTGGCATGCAAAGTATTCTGAATTTTAAAAGTCTGCTTGTATCATGATGGAAGCTAATGTGAAAATGGGCAATTTGAAAGTTATCCACAGAATCCTCACACGTGTAAAGACATGCATAGAATAGTCATTAATTGCATCATTTTTATAGCTTTAAAATACTGCAAGCAGATTAATGCTCATCAGTAAGGAACTAGTTACATACAGTTAACACTAAGAAATATTACTTGGCAAGTTAAAAGGTATGAGATGTGTGCTGAGCGAACCATCTCCATGGTGTTTAAAGAAGATAAAGAACTCACCTATAGAATGTCTCAGCTCACCCAAGAAACTTCCTAACTGCTGCTGTTAGGAGAGGTGAACTAAAGGTTGGGAGTGAGAGATTTATTTTTGGTTTATTTCATTTGTCTGACAATTAGAGCCTGAATTCTTATCACTGAGGGATATGTGTTTCCTTTTGGCTTGCTAGGCATTTCTTTCCATCTAAAACTCATTTGAATTTATTTAGGTTTCCTGCCTAGCAGAGTGCCCCCATTAAATCATCCTCTGGGTTGTTAGGTTGGCCCCAGCTGAAATAAGTTCTCTCAGGGTGCACACACTTGATAATTTAAAATGACAAAACCTACACGATTTGTCTTATTTTTTTCATTGGAAGTAGGGATGCATTAAAGGTTCTCTTAGTAAGCACTGAGAATCACACACATGCTTTGAAATCCAGTTTGGCACCAAGCAGCAATAAACCTAAGTGGTAAAATTATTGTATGGGTGCCAGGCTAGCTCAGGCACAGGTAAGAGCTGTGGAGTCAGGACCCAGACCCCGGGAGTTAGGTAGGAACAGGCTTGTGGCAAGCAGCCTGCAAACTCGTTTATTGCAGGAAAAACCATACATTTTATAAACTTTTTGCCTGATCACAATGTGCCACGGGGGATCAGACCACCAGGCCCCTATACAAATGTTGGGAGAAATCCTAGTTCTTGGCTCGCAGAAGTTAATGTCTCAAGTGTGTAAACTTGCAAAGAGGAGCATTCCACTCTGACCACCTAGGAATGTAAACAACTGCCCCCAAATTGACCTAGTGTTACCAAGGGAACCTGTACAGGGACCTGGTGGTCTGATCCCCTGTGGCACACTGTGATCGGGCAAAAAGTTTATAAAATGTATGGTTTTTCCTGCAATAAACCAGTTTGCAGGCTGCTCGCCACAAGCCTGCTCCTACCCAACTCCCGGGGTCTGGGTCCTGACTCCGCGGCTCTTACCTGCACCTGAGCTAGCCTGGCACCCCTACAAATCATGTTGTGAGTGAAGACAAGTGGCCTTAGTACTAATTGATTTATGGGTGTTAATTTTATATCCTGCTACTTTGCTGAATTCATTTATGAGTTCTAGACGCTTTCTGGTGTGTTTTTTGGTCTTCTATATATAGACTGATATCCTTGGCAAATAGGAATAGTTTGCACCCTTTTTTCCTATTTGTATCTCTTTATTTCTTTTGCCTGAGTGCTCTGGCTAGGGTTTCTAGGAGTGGTGAAAGAGAGCATTCCTGGACTGGGGATATAGCTCAGTTGGTAGAGTGCTTGCCTTACAAGCCCAGGACCCTGGGTTCAATCCCCAGCACTGCAAAAAATAAAAAAAAAAAAAAAAAAAAAAGAAAGAAAGGAAGAGGGCATCCCTGTCTTGTTCCAGTTCTTAGAGGAAATGCTTTCAATTTTTTTCCATTTAGAATGATGTTGACCTTGGGTTTAGTATATATAGCTATTACAATGTTGAGGTATGTGTCTCCTATCCTTAGTTTTTCTAGTGTTTTGAACATGAAGGGGTGCTGTATTTTGCCAAATACTTTTTCTGCATCTATTGAGATAATCATGTAATTCTTGTCTTTAAGTCTATTGATACAATGAATTATGTTTATTGATTTTCATGTTGAACCAACCTTGCATCCCTGGAATGAACCCTACTTGATCATGGTGCACTATCATTTTAACATGTTTTTCTATGTGGTTTGCCAGTATTTTACTAAGATTTTCTGTATCTTGTTCATGAGGGATATTGGTCTGAAGTCTTCTTTCCTTGATGTGTCTTTGCCTTGTTTTGGTATCAGGGTGATACTAGCTTCATAGAATGAATTTGAAAGGGTTCCCTCTTCTATTTCATGGAATAATTTGAGAAGTATTGGTGTAAGTTCTTCTTTGAAGGTCTGGTAGAACTCTGCTGAGAATGCATCTGGTCCTGGGCTTTTTTTATTTTTGGCTTTTAATAGCATCTTCAATTTCATTGCCTGAAATTATCTGTTTAAGTTTTTATGTCCTCCTGTGTTCCTATACACAATGATCAACTAGCTGAAAGGGAATTAGGAACACTATCCCATTCACAATAACCTCAAAAAAAAAAAGGAGGGGGGATCAATCTAACAAAAGAAGTAAAAGACCTCTACAGTGAGAACCTCAGACCACTAAAGAACGAAATTGAAAAAGACCTTAGAAGATGGAAAGATCTCCCATGTTCCTGGTTAGGCAGAATTAATATAACCAAATGACCATATAGATTTAATGCAGTTCCTATTAAAATTTCAATGATGTTGTTCATGAAATTTATTTGGAAAAATAAGAGGAATAGCCAAAGCAAAACTTAGTGAGAAAAGTGAATGAAGCAGGAGGCATCACAATACCTGATCTTAAATTATACTACAGAGCTATAGTAACACAAATGGCATGGTATTAGCACAAAAACAGACATGAAGACCAAAGGAACAGAATAGAAGACACAGAGACATACACACATAAAGAGCTATCTCATCCTACACAAAGATGCCATAAACAGAATTCAGTAAAGTAGCAGGATACAAGATCAATGCTCATAAATCCAATGCATTTTTATACATAAGTGATGAATCTTCAGAAAGAGAAGTTAGGAAAACTACTCCATTCACAATAGCCTCGAAAAAAATAAAATACTTGGGAATCAATCTCACAAAAGAGGTGAAAGACCTCTACAATGAGAACTACAGAACACTAAAGAAAGAAATTAAGGAACACCTTAGAAGATGGAAAGATCTCCCATGTTCCTGGATAGGCAGAATTAATATTGTCAAAATGGCCATACTACCAAAAGTGCTATACAGATTCAATGCAATTCCAATTAAAATCCCAATGATATACCTTACAGAAGTAGAACAAGCAATCATGAAATTCATCTGGAAGAATAAGAAACCCAGAATTGCTAAAGCAATCCTTCGCAGGAAAAATGAAGCAGGGGGTATTGCAATACCTGAACTTCAACTGTACTACAAAGCAATAGTAACAAAAACGGCATGGTATTGGTACCAAAATAGACAGGTAGATCAATGGTACAGAATAGAGGACACGGACACAAACCCAAATAAATACAATTTTCTCATACTAGACAAAGGGGCCAAAAATATGCAATGGAGAAAAGATAGCCTCTTCAATAAATGGTGCTGGGAAAATTGGAAATCTATATGCAACAAAATGAAAATAAACCCATATCTCTCACCGTGCACAAAATTAAACTCAAAATGGATTAAGGACCTCGGAATCCGACCAGAGACCCTGCATCTTATAGAAGAAAAAGTAGGTCCAGATCTTCAACATGTCGGCTTAGGACCAGACTTTCTCAACAGGACTCCCATAGCACAAGAAATAAAAGCAAGAATCAACAACTGGGATAGATTCAAACTAAAAAGCTTTCTCTCAGCAAAGGAAACTATCAGCAATGTGAAGAAAGAGCCTACAGAGTGGGAGAAAATCTTTGCCAATCATACTTCAGATAGAGCACTAATCTCCAGAATCTATAAAGAACTCAAAAAACTCAACACCAAGACTACAAATAATCCAATCGACAAATGGTCTAAGGAAATGAACAGACACTTCACAGAAGAAGACCTACAAACAATCAACAAACATATGGAAAAATGTTCAACATCTCTAGTAATAAAAGAAATGCAAATCAAAACCACCCTAAGATTCCATCTCACTCCAATCAGAATGGCGATTATCAAGAACACAAGCAACAACAGGTGTTGGCGAGGATGTGGGGAAAAAGGTACACTCATACATTGCTGGTGGGGTTGCAAATTAGTGCAGCCACTCTGGAAGGCAGTATGGAGATTCCTTAAAAAACTTGGAATGGAACTACCATTTGACCCAGCTATCCCACTCCTTGGCCTATACCCAAAGGACTTAAAATCAGCATACTACAGAGATACAGCCACATCAATGTTCATTGCTGCTCAATTCACCATAGCCAGATTGTGGAACCAACCTAGATGCCCTTCAGATGAATGGATAAAGAAACTGTGGCATATATATACAATGGAATATTACTCAGCCATAAAGAATGATAAAATTATGGCATTTGCAAGCAAATGGACGAAATTGGAGAATATCATGCTAAGTGAGATAAGCCAATCTCAAAAAACCAAAGGAAGAATGATCTCGCTGATAAGTGGATGATGATACATAATGGGGCGTGGGAGGGGTTAGTTTTAGGGTTAGAGTTAGGGTTAGGGAGGGGGGCAAGAATGGGGGAAGGAAGGACTGTATAGAGGGAAAAGAGGGATGGGAGGGGTGGGGGGAAGGGGAAAAAAAAAATAACAGAATGAATCAACCAACATCACCCTATGTAAACGTATGATTACACAAATGGTATGCCTTTACTCTATGTACAAACAGAGAAAGAACATGTATCCCATTTGTTCACAATAAAAAAAAAAAAAAAATCACACATTGAAAAAATTAAAAAAAAAAAAAAAGATGCCATAAACATATTGGAGAAATGGTAGCCTCTTCAACAAACGGTGATGGGAAAACTGTAAATCCATATGTAAGAAAATGAAATTAAACCCCTGTCTCTCAACCTGCAGAAAACTCAAAGTGAATCAAGGACCTAGACATTAGACTAGAGATTCTGCCCTACTAGAAAAAAATATAGGCCCAACTCTCCATCATGTCAGCTTAGGAACTGACTTTCTCAACAAGATTCCTAAAGTGCAAGAAGTAAAATCAAGAATCAATAAACAGGATGATATCAAACTAAACACTTCTTCACAGCAAAGGAAACTATCAAGAACATGAACAGAGAGCCTACAGAATGGGAGAAAATCTTTGCCACCTACACCTCACAGTATTAATCTCCAGGATATATAAAGAAGTTAAAAAACTTAACAACCAAAAAATAAATAACCCAATCAATAAATGGGCTAAGGAACTGAACAGGCACTTCACAGAAGAAATATGAATGGCCAACAAATACATGAAAAAATGTTCAACATCTCTAGCAATTAGAGAAATACCTATTAAAACTACACTGAGATTCCACTTCACTCTAGTCAGAATGGCAATTATCAAGAATACAAGTAGCAATAAACGTTGGTGAAGATTTAGGGGAAAAGTTTCACTTATTCATTGCTGGTGGTTATGGTTTAAGTTGTGAGGTGTCCCCCAAAAGCTCATGTGTGAGACAGTGGAAGAAGGTTTGGAAGAAAAATGATTGGGTTATACCCATAACCTAATCAGTGAATTAATCCCCTGATAGAGAGTAACTGAATGGTAACTGAAGTGGTAGGGTGTGGCTGGAGGAGGTGGGAATTGGTGGGTGGTTTCGGGGTATAGATTTGTATCTGGTGAGTAGACTATCACTCTTTGCTTTCTGATCATGATGTGAGCTGTTTCCCTCAGCCACACTCTTCCACCATGATGTCCTGCCTCACCCTGAGCCCCGAGAAATGGAGCTGGCCTTCTATGGCCTAAAACCTCTGAAACCTTAAGCCTCCAAATAAACTTTTCCTCCTCTACAATTATTCTGGTCAGATCTTTTAATCACAGTGGCAAAAAATGACTAAAACACAGGTGGGACTGTAAAGTGGTGCAACCACTATGGGAATCTGTATGGAAATTCCTCAGGAAACTAGGAATGAAACCACCATTTGATTCATGTATCTCACTCCTCGGTCTATACCCAAAGGATTTAAAATCAGCATGCTACAGTGACACAGCCATATCAATGTTTATAGCAGCTCAGTTCACAATAGCTAAGCTATGAAACCAGCCTAGATGTTCTTCAACAGATGAACGGATTGAAAAAATGTCATATATATACATAATGGAATATTACTTAGCCATAAAGATGAATGAAACTGTGGCATTTTCTGGTAAATGGATGGAATTGGACACTATCATACTAAGTGAGATAAGCCAATCCAAAAAAACAAAGGCTGAATGTTCTTTCTGTTATGTAGATGCTGACACATAATAAGGGGTGGGGAAGGGAATAGTAAAAGTTCATTGAATTAGGCAAAAGTGAATGTAGGGAAGGCAGGGAGGATGGGAATAGTAAAGACAGAATAAATCTGACAGAACCTTCCTATGTTCATATATGAATACATGACCAGGGTTATTCCACATTATGTACAATCACAGTAAAGGAATCCTAATTAGAATAAGTTATACTCCATGTATGTATACACTCTACTGTCAGGTATACCTAAAAAGAATAAAAAATACCAAAAAAAAATTAAAAAATACTTATTACTCAAATAGCTGTACCTATTTCATTGTCATTTGGTATTTATGATTTTAACCTGCAAGAATTCATTCTACAAGAATTTTCTAGAATGAGTTAATCCTTGTTAGGGTAAGAGAATGTATTTCTATTTTTAAAAAACCATTACATTTAAAGAAGATAACAGGTGGGGATTATGGGGGATTGGGATAATGGAATCTAGTGGAGGCTTCCAAACAGATAAAAAGGCAACAGAGCAAATGAGAGGCAATTTTGAATTAAATAACTAGGATGTAATTGCCTCAAAGTGTCTGATAATTGGGGCAGGCTCAGGATGAAAGCAAGAGCTGGGAGACAGAATGAGTTGAGACCGTGTGCCACAGTGTGGACAATTCCCACATCTGAGCATCATGCAAAATATAAAAGCCCAAAATGCAAAATATAAAAGGGATGCTTATGAAGAGACCAAAAACAACACAGATGCAAAATGAAACAAGTTTATTTTCTGCAATAATTTCTGTAAATTATAAAGACAAAATGCTAAACTACAGCATATAACTTTTCAATATTTAACCAGAGTACTTGTAATAAATATGCATCCTGAAACAAGATAAAAGGCTACACTTTGTCAGGCATCCTACAAAATGTCTCAAGTTTTATACTCTGCAGCATTTCTGTGCGGGGACATGATGGGGGGGTTGTTTTTTATTTTCTTAAGTGCTGTGACAAAAAGTCCTTTCACATTTCTTTGGAGCATTTTTGAAATTGCTTAACTATAATTAAACAACTTAAGTAACAACACCAAGCTTTAAAGCCATTTCATTTTGCTGTCGTTGGTCTTCATCCAATACAGATTAACATATCATCCAGTTCAGCCAAACCCCCTGAGCCCAGGCAGCCCCGTGATAAGTGGGCCCTGTCAAAGCAGGCCTCCACTTTTAGTTATATACTAAAAGTTCTGTATTCTGTTTATCTCCCTCAAGATCAATGCCAGAAGAGAAGCTGCAAGCAAGTAAGAAACATTTTTATCCTGAAAGCGAAGTGAACAGAGCTACTTTCCCCCAAGACTTTTGCTATGCACCATGTAACCATATCAGGATTTTTAGTTTCAAAGCTGAAAAACTGATTGGTACTAACAGTCCTTCCAGAGACAATTTATGGGTGCTTGTAGAGTTGGGACATTCAAAAATATTCAACGGGTAAAAAGAGGATTTACTATTTTCAGAAATGCACCGCAGCTCTGAGGAAATGTGGCAGAAGTCCTAGGGGTATTGGTGGCAGCTCATATGAAGTTGGGAATATATAACTACCTTTGCTATAGCTGAAAACTTTGAGGAAAAAGTTATTTTTTAAAAGTCTTAAGCATGGTTACCTAAAAAATAGTTTGTTAATATAATCTAATGTAATTTCACTTATTTAGGGGCTTAGATATGAAAACATCTTTAAGAGCCAATAAAAATATTATAGAGAAAAAAACACTTTTTAAAAAAATTGAGGTTAAGTACTATGAGGCATTTCTTTTGGCTGTAAACACACAGTTTACTGTCCCTTGTTGAAACACAAATGTTTGGATTTCCTGAGCTTCACAGGTAACAGCAGGAGGCAAGTTTGCATAGAAAATTTGCAATATGTCAATGATTTGCTTATAAAAACTTTTAAGGACTATTTGCTTTTGCTTTTAAACTTCATATTTTAGTTAATAGTGCTCATCAAACTGAGTTGATAAGCAGGTAAGGAAATACATAAGGCAGCTTAGGGGGAGAAAGGTGGAATCAGAGGTTTTAAATCCACAGGATATTATGATAAAGGGTTTAAGCATGCACTTCGTTAACTAGTGCCATACTAATTTGGTTAGAAATTAAATCCTGTTTTGAAATTGGAAACCAAAGGTTAAAAAGCTCTCCTGTGCTGATTGGCACAGCCCAAGGGCAGGAATTGAAGCAACTATGCTGCATGGAGGTCTCAATAGATCACTCAGTAGTGATGAAGCTACTTAGCTGGACAGGGTGTCTACCCGCCAACATCAGGACCAGACCTCTGGGTGCAGCTGATCCCAGCTCTGGAATCTGAAGGGAGACGGACTTTCACCTCTGTGGTCTGAAGTCTCTAAGCAGTTCTGAGGAGGGCAGTCTTTTCCTGGGGACTAGTCCTCAGAATCCTTTGGAACGGGAAGAAGCTACACTAGGTCACAGTGCACACCACAAATGAGAACAATGGCAGTGGTTGCCAACAACTGGGTCTAATACAGAGATGGACGACAAGGGGCAGTGTACTGCCAAGGAATCCACTTTACTTCTTTTGGGACTGGTTTTTACACATGGTAAGGATTTGCTTCAGTACTTTCTGGACATCTTCATCCATCTGGCCCTAGAAAATTCACACAAAGACATTCATTAGAACCTCAAGTCATGGCACTTTCTTTTCTAGGGAATGAGGCCTAGAAATGGATGGAGGCCTTGGCTCATTCCTTCCAACTCTCAGAGGAATATCAGCCCTATCTGTTCCCACATTTCCATGAGGAACTGAGTCAAAGAGAGTGCCCTGCTGTTACCATCAGAAGGATGAGTCTGGGTCTGCTAAAACCCTCAGCAAAGGGTGTCCAGAGTCTCAATTACACATGTGAGTCCAGCCAGCCAGAACATCAACAAAGGCAGGAACACAGCAGTGCCTAGGACTCTGGGAATATCTCCATGCCTGGAAAACAAATTCTGGTCTTCGTGATGGACAGCAGTCACAACTTCATGCATCTATTATGAGGAGACTGCTACCAATATAAATAGGGTTCAAGGTTCTTGACCCAAAATCCAAAACAAAGAAAAAGGCATCTTAAAGCCTGCCAATGAAAAAGATTCTCTTCTAATTCTCGTTCCTTCTATAAGTTTGAATGATGGGAATGTGGGCAACATTTGCTGCTATATTTCTTTAGGATGTCTAGATACTTCACTGGGCATTACCATACCTGCACAGCGTACAGAAGATGCATTCTATAAACTGATATGACCTCCTGGTGTTGCTTCTTGCAATCCTACAGAGACAATTTGGCATTATTAGGAGATCTTTAAAGAACAATAAACAAACAAACACAAACAAACAAAAAACTTAAGAAAGCTGCCATTAGATGATAGGCAACTCATTCCCTCCACTAGCGTAAGAAGCTTGTTTGCTATGACTTCACTGGCTTGTGTATTTCTGTATACTTGCCAATATTCTTAGAAAAAAAATCCTGCTTATTTCATTTTGGCATGCCAAATTTAGAAGAAATTTTATGTAAAAAGTTACTACAATCCAAAGTTTAAAAATATGTATGTGCACATGCTTATGCAAACATAGTAAGATAGCTTCACTCATAGTATATACTGTAAGGAAGTTGAGTAAATGCAAAAAGTGATTTTCTCAGTTGCTGAATTATTGGCAATTTTTATTTATGGAACTTTTTGGGGTTTTGTAATTTTAGACTTTTCTATAATGACTAAATATTTATTAACTCAATAAAAATCTATTCTTTTTAAGACAGTTAATGATCATCCCCTACACAGCCAGTGTAGCATAATCCCTGGGAGTTCAGTAATTAGCTGTCAGTGTACCCTGGAGGCAAACAGTGGTAGCCCCAATCTCCAGTGGTTGCCCACTATAGCTCTTGATGGATTCATTTCTCCTTGTTGAGTTTTAACTATGATTCCTCTTGGTAACATGTTTGTAGGATCCTAACTCAGCCCTGAAGTATTCTTATTCTAAGAGGTTCTTTCTCCTACTTCATCATAAAATTGAGACCATCTAATACAGATTAATTCAGAACGCTATGAATGTCCATCAACAGCCCTTCTCATCTCTTTCCTATCAGTGTCAGAATATGAGCTATGCTTCCTATTAAAGGAAATCTCAGTTCTTTGAAGTTCATGCCATAAGAAGGTACACTTGATACAAGCTGAGAATCACTTATCCAAAATGCTTAGGATAGAAGCAGAAGTGTTTTGAATTCAAGAGTTTTTTTTTTTTTTTTTTCCTCCCCCAGATTTGGAGTATTTGCATAAATGTTGCTGGATGAGCATCCCTAACCTGAAAATCTGAAATCACAAATGCTCCCAAATTGGAAACTTTGTCATGTTGGTGCTCAAAATTTCTTTTGATTTTGGAACAATTTTAGATTTCAGATTTTTGGATTAGGGACACTCAGTCTGCACCTCTCTGTCTTGTGTTCTTCCCACCTCTCAGCTCTCTGCATACAATCATTTAGCTTCTGATCACTGTCTTCCTTTCCATCCCTGCTTCCATTATCACTTTGTTGACTTCAAAATCTAAGTGAATGACCCATCTAAAATCCAGGTCTCTCTCTATATGACCTGCTCTTCTTCCTTTTAGCTACCAGCTTTCATGGTCTTATTTCTGCCTCTGTCATTATCACCTCTGATATCTCAAATGAAAGCATCCCACCCTCTGACCATGATCTATTTTTCTGGCAAACCTACTTTCCCCTGATTCTTTGGCCTCATCAGATACCTGTCCACTTAATTCATTTTTCTGTTGTCAGCCTATTGCCTAGATTACCAAGGGCCACCTGAGTGATGCATCTCAGTCTTTGCTGAGTAAGGGTGAGTTTTTACACATCCCTTCAAGATCAATGCAATCATCACCTCCTGTAGGAAGCTCTTCATGACTTACCCAGGTTGGGTAGATACATTTCCTCTGTATGCCACAGTATGTTAGGCATCTTGTTATCACTGGATGCTTACCACATCAACTTATATTGAGTACAAATTCCAAGAGAGCAGGTACTGTTTTATTCATTTTTATATCATTGATATCATATGCACTACTGATACATAAGTGCTCAATAACATACTGAAAAGTTGTGAAAATTGCTGTACACGTCAGCACTTTATCTACAAATCTAGAATAATCATTTTGTCAGGAAAATAATCTGCAGAACCCACTAAGGAGCATCTCCTACTGATTATTCCACCATTGCTAGAGCTGTTAACAAAGAGCTAGACATGTACTTTGTGGCTAGCAAGAGTAAGGACTGCAAAAAATGTGAATTCACTAGTGTTAAGTTTACGTTGAAGAAGTCAAATCCATTTTGTGCTTGTGCATGGCAAACTAACCCTTGACTTCATGTGGGAAATGTAATGTACTCTTGCCAACTAAAACCTAAACAGATACTGTGATAGGTTAAATAATGGTCCTCCAGAGATTTCCAGAACATGTGAATGTCACCTGTTATAGATGTTATTGAAAATTTAGAGATGGAGAGAGAGATTTTCATGGGTTATCTGAGTGGGTTTTAAATGTAAATAACATGGGTCCTTATATCAGGGAGGCAAGAAAGTCAAAAGAAGGAGACAGGAAGATAGAAGCAGAAGTTCAAGTGATGAGCTCTGAAGATTGGCAAAGGGTCATGGGCCTAGGAGAACAGTTGGCATCTAGAAGCTGGAAAGTCAGACAGATGGAGCCTGTTTCACCTAGAGCCTCAAGAAGGAATCAGCCCTGCCAACATCTTCACTTTAGTCCAGTCAAACGATTTTGGACTTCTGGTCTCCAGACCTATTAAATATTAACTTCATGTTGTATGAAGCTAAGTTTGTGGTGTGTTGTTGCAATGGCCATAGGAAACTGACAATACTGAAAGAACTTTCCTGGGTGAAACAGATGGTCCAAGAAGCAGCTTCAAATATGTAGATATACAACTACCAGAGGTTCCTGCTCCTAATGAGGAAAGGCTCTTGCTGCTCCCATCAATGGGGAATAACCATTGCAGAGAGCAGAAAAGAGGTGAAAAGTTGGTGGATGAGTGACAAAGCAGCACCTCCCTCTGCCCTACTGATTCCTCCCTTCCCAGCAATATGTTTGACCCATCTCATTATGGATCATGACTGGGACTTCCACCTGTGGTTCCCTCTTTTGCCCTCACCAAAGAAGGCTTCAGTCCATTGCTCACTGAAGTACAACATTCCTATAGGCTGGGAGTCTGTGTTTGTGGCTTATGGCTAAACTGGTATTCATCTGCCCTGCCCTCACCCCAAAACAGGCAGTGGAAAAAGCCCACTCACGGCCAGCTGGTTCTGGAGCTGTTTGACCTGCTGCTGCAGTGCTTCCAGCTGCTGGCTCTGTCTTTTGGAGGAGCTTGTTGAGTAGGAGAGCTGGGAGAGGCTGTTCAGGGCCTCCTTCAATTTGGTAACTTCCTTCGACATCTCATTTATCTAGTGAAAAAGGAACACTATATCAATAGGCATCCAATGTGTCTCCAGAAGCAAAATTCCAGATATTTCTCGGCTTCCAATAGAGTCATGTCTTTTGGTTCCTGGGACTTGAGATTCTGAAACAATACCTTTTTTTATATTTTAGAGGAAACCCAAAAAATAAAACACATAATAAAATCAGGTAGATCAACAAAGCCCTTTACATCTATTCCGTTCAGATACAGGCCCCTGAATTACATGCTATGTTTTGGTGCACAGGCCTTACAAAAACTGTGGTCCTAATTTCTTCATTTTACCCTTGAAAGAAGTGTGGTTAAAAAAAAAAAAAATAAGGATTGGGATGAGAGACTTTTTTTTATTTGGAGATAACTGCATCTTTTCCAATATTGCTAACATGGACAATCAGGAATAAGTCCTAGGAGCCCTGGTAGCTCAGGACATCTTGGTTTAAACTAAACACAACCTCCCACCTTTCTTCACCACTCCCTATTCCCCCATCCCATAGGCTTTTGAAGTTCATTTTGAAATACTCATTACAAAAAATATAAATAGTGCTCACAAATAAATTCAGAGCCTTCATTGGGAGGCTGGTGATGTGGAGCAGATGCAGGTACAAAACCGTTCTGAACCTATGAACTTACTGTTTGCTTCCCTCCTTTCTCTGTACCATATCCAGTACCATCTCTAAATTGCCTGCCCCCACCATGTTCTTCTCTTCTCTTCCTATATACCTTTGAAAATGGGGGTCAGAGAGAGTAGTGATATTTATGCTGACTCAGGGATATGCAGTCATGGAGCTCTGGGGTGTAGGATTAAGTCTAGGAGTATGTGGGTTTCCATATGATGGAGGCATCTACAGTGCATTTAAAGAGAAGTGTTAAAGTCAAGAGATAAGCCATACTTTCAGATACTTGATCCTCCAAACTGGATATCATTCTTAAAGGACAAATATGCACCATATATGTGAATACATATGTGAAAAAATATATACATATATATGTATGTATATGGAAGTGGCTGAAGATGGGTGTTTTTTAAAAATCAAGATCTAGCATACTTTTTTTCAGAGGAGGTGCTGAGGATTGAACCCGGGGCTTTGCACTTGTTAGGCAAGCACTGTACCACTCAGCTCCATCCCCAGCCTTTTCTAAAAATTTAAAATAGGGTCTAAGTTGCCTAGGCAAGTCTTTAACTTGGGATCCTCCTGCCTCAACCTGTTGAGTAGCTGGAATAACTGGTATGTACTAACACACCTGGCTTCTCCAACATACTGTTCTTTAAGGGACAGATGTAATCATGTGCAGAGCCTCTAAGAATTCTCAAGAGATTAGTGCCAACAAATCCTATAAATATTTCATTCGGTGAAACTTGAAGGGCTTAGGACCTATTACCAAAAACCCAATGGCAACAGAATTTCACCAACCTTTTTATCTTTATCCTCCTCCAGTCTTGAAGAACTCTCAGAATACCTTTTCATTTCAGCAAGTTCCTCCTGAGCTTGCTGGAATTTTTGCAGAAGTTCATTTACTTCTTGCTCTTTGGATTTCAAAAGGGTCTGAATGTTTTCCTTTTCCCTTTTCATTTGTGAGACCTCACTTCGAACCTGGGCAACCTCTGAATGGACCTTCTCTTTCTCCTTTACTGAATCCTTTAATTTTGATGCCAATACACTCACTTCACTCTCCAAGGATGACTGGAGCTTTTCATAGGAAGACCTGGGTACCATTGCATCAGTCATAGCAGCTTTCTCTTCTAGGAGCTGCTTCTCCAACTTTGTCACTTCCACTTCCTTGCTTGCTAGGTGTTCTTTAAGACTGCTTATTTTCTCCTCCATCTCTTTCACAGTTGTTCGTAGTGTGGTTATCACTTGCAAATGTTCTGTGATGGACACAGAATTCTCTTTCTGTGCATCCACCAGTTGCTTGAGCTGGGTCAATTCATTTATCACTTTTGAATACTGGGACTTCATTTCAGACAGTGCCTCTTCTGCTTTGGCCTTGGACACATTTGTCACTTGCATCAGTTTCTCATGCTCTGCTTTGGGGATGTATTCAGCTGCTACATCTTCTAGAGACTTCCTCTTCCTATAATCCTCCAGCTCAGCCTGGGCTTCTTTGTACAGCTGTGATAGCTCACTCACCTGTTTATTGAGTTCATCTATCATCCTGTTCATGGCCTCTTTCATGTCCCCAGCTTCATCACTGGCTTCCTGTGTCATCTGACTTTTTAGTGTGTCTTTTAATTTCATGATTTCTTCTTGGGCCTCCTGGTATTTTTCAAACAAAAATGCTTTTTCCTTGTTCATATTCTCAATAACAGAGCAGTATGAACTTTTCATTTCCTCATACTCTTCCACAGGTGCCTTAATCACTACACCCTTCTCCCTTTCCACAAGTTTTTCCTCTAACTCTCTCACTTTCTCTTTATTTCTTTCACTTTCTTCTAACGCATTCTGCAGATCCTGCTTTAGCATATCTATTTCCCTGTCGGTGACCTTCAGCTCATGGAGATGTGAATAGCTATCCACACTCTCGTGAGATAGGAGACCTAGTTTCATCTGCTTCTGCACACTGAGGACTTCTTTCATCGCCTCCTCATACTTGCTCTGAGTTTCTTTAAGTTTCTGACTGAGGTCTGAGCCATTCTCTGAAATCTCTGTGTTGTTCAAGCACACGGGTTCTGTCCTTCGGGACTGGAGTTCAGCCTGTAGCTGCCTCCTCTCTGCTTCAGACCTCTCCAATCTCTTCTGCAAGTCTTGTGAAATCTCTTGGAGTTGCTGAATTCTGACATCACTGTCGATAGTGGGTTTCCCCAAAGAATGAGTTGAGACAGGTGGGGATGATTTGGAGTCTGGGGGAGAGGCTTCACTAGGTTTGCCCAGGGATGGGGCCACATCAGTCTGGGTGGAATGGAAAGAGTCAAAGCTTAGGTCTGCTTCTGCCTCCTTTGGTGATTTGGCCTGGGAAAAAAAGCAGGAATGAAATGGAATTAAATGTTTAGGTGACCAAGCTGCAGAGTGAGAAGAACAAGTCTAAAATTTAGGTATGGAAGACCAGGGTGATCGTTTTCCACGTGTACTCTGTACCATGAAAAAATATGGTTTGGGACATGAGAGTCAGATTAACAACACAAAGCTTATTCTGTGCTCTATTAGAACAGATTATTTGTGTCATTTGAAATATACTGGAATTGTTTTGTCTATAAAATTTTGACTCAAATTTGTCTTTTGTTTTTCATATTATTCTAGTTGTCCTGGGGGTAATGGGCATAGTTTCAGCTATTTCTTATCAAGTTCTTAACACTACTCTAGATCAACTTTACAAAATGAATGGAAAATATTATATATACATATATACTTATGTATATATAAAATGTTTAAGTTTTAAAATGTAGACATTTTAATGCATACAAAAATAGAAATATATAAAATTTTATGCACATAATTTTCATGTCTATGTATATCTATAAACAAATTTTGTTTATAAAAATTTTTATATATCCTATTTATATTTAAATTTAATAATTTATACGTAATTGTGTAATTATATAAGATTTACCAATTTACAGAAATACAATTAATGAAGTATACTCTTTTATCTACCTAAGAAATTTATGTAGATATTTAAAACAATATGCCTGATTACATCAAAAAGAAACAATCATTTGACTCCACAGAATTATCTGTGGTAGCAATCTATTAACCTACCTGTAATTTATCTTGTAACTCCTTATTGTGTAAGGTAAGGGAGGCAACTTTTGCTTGCAATAGCACAAGAAGATCTTGTTGGTCAGCTTCAGAACTTATATCCAGTAAGCTATCAGCACCTTGGAAAAGAGAAGGGCAATTTAAAGTGTTTTTTAAAAATTAAACTGTTATTTCTCTAACCTCTACCAAACTCACCTTCTGGCTTAACAAATTCTTCTAAGTCCTAACTATGATCACTCCCCATCCCCCAGCTGGGTAGATGATCAGAAATCTTCAGGTACTGGCATTTCCTTACTGTGGTATTAACACAAGTGTATAGAAGCTAATTCTGAAAACTGGTGGATTTTGTTATGAATTTTTCATTCACTTGATTAATCTTGGTTTCTGGTTCCTCCCTGTGCCTCATTAAATCTCAGTTTTGTGAATTCTTTTAGAAAGATCTTTGGAACTTGGTATGTTTCTTATTCCTACCCAAGCATTATTCAAGTTCAGACTTTTATCACCTTTCTTGGAAACTTTACATATGGCTTACCAAGAAATCTCTGCCCCTCTTTTTTCCCCCGTAAAAATGTAGACTACACAACAATGTCAGACTAATCTTCCCAAAACATTCTTCGGGCCATTCCTTTGGTTCAAATGCCTTGTTTCCCTCCAAAAATAATCTCCAAACTCCTTTATATGGGTAAAGGCCTCTTTATCTGGCCCCAGTCTTATTTTTCAGGTTTATGACTCACTACATCTTTCCTAGATTTCCATTTCCTCAGACTCTGTTTATCCACAGGAATGCCCTTGCATCTTTCTACCTAGATAACTCTTAAGCATCCTTTACAACCCATGTCAAAGTTTACCTTCTCCTTAAAAGCATTCACTGACCACCTGGCATGAAATCATTTCTCTTCTCCAAATCACAGTATAATCACTGCAATCATTGTTGGTAAACCACACTTCTTTAGTATCATACTGATTATCATGCCTAAGAGTATCTGAAGCAATGCTGCTCAAAGTGCTCATTGCGATAAGACATGGAACTTGCTCCAGAATAAAATGCAATGTGTTGCTTCCTTCATTCAGAAAGTCTTCCTATGAAAAAATGTCAGTTGCACGAGATGGTATGCTTGGTGACAGAGCTGGATGGCTTTCTGGTGAAAATTATTATTGCTGACTGGAAATCATTTACAGATGACTCTTTGAAGAGTACAGATCTGTACTTTTCACTATTATGCTTTTTATTTACTCACAGACATTCAATGCAGAAATGAAAACTTTAATTTTAATTTGGATGAATACAAAAATGTTTCTTCATAGAAAACTTTACATCTGATAATAAGGCATTGTTCTGATGTATGGTACCTAAGGCACAGCTTTGTGAATCCCCCTAGGATGAAGTCTGGTGAGTTTCCATTCTGTGTGATAAACTTGGGGATTGGAAGCATAATCTCACTTCTAAGCAACAGAAATTACTTCTAAGATGCAATGCAATGGATGATTTTAAAAGTATCCCATGTTCAGTTGTATTGACATTTGATACCTGCCAGGAATTTGAGTTTAATATTTCTAAATTTGGCAAATCAAAGGTAATAAAATATAAAATGAATGGTACTCTAAGAAACTGAGTGCTGGAGCAAAAGGGAAAACTTTGAAATCATCTACTCTGTATTTTAAATTAATTCTGAAGATATCATACTACATTCTTATAGATTCAGTTAATCTCTAGAATCTCCATCTCCTTTAGAAGGGACTCTTCAAAGACACAATGAATTAAACCTCTCTTGGTGAGGACAATATGACTGTGTGTGGTTTTGCTAACATTGTCTTTGCTTGTGCCTATTTGTAAACCTAAGTGGTAAAATTAGATCCTGATGACCATGTAGGTGCATGGTGTTCTCCCTTCGTGATACAATTTGCTTCTCAGCTGCAATGAGTGTTCTGTGCTATTAGCTGACAACCTAAAGCCTGTTTTTAAATGCATAGGATAAAATACACAGTACTCTAAAAGATTACTTTGTAACACACCACATAATAAGATCCAGAAGCAGTTCTAATAACTGCCATGATTTTTAGTGGTGATATTATAAATGAATTTCCAACATATCTGTAATAACAGTAAGGTGACAGGAAATTGTCAGGGAATTCTCTTGGTGACAAAGTCACTGGTCTTAATTTTTTGCATTTATTGCCTATATTCATAATTGAATGAAATGTTAACAACTAGTTAGGGACAAGTGAAAATAGAAATGAATTTTTTATATCCCAAAGTTAGACAGTCTTTAAAATTCAGGTTCAGGCCCCTGAGGCACAGAGAGTGAAAGCATGTGTATTATTGGCAGCTCTATGACCACAGGTGTTGCTGGCTTTGCCTCTGCTGTTTAAACAGACATGGAGTAAAGACAGTTTGTTCAAAGAAACAAAAACAGATGCTACTTTATCTTACCTGTGGTGCTGTCACTTAGTCTGTCTTTGTTTTCTCGTATAGAACTAATCTCAGCCTGCAGAAACATGAAAATGATGTAAAAATGATACTCCTAAATAGACATGGCACAAAATATTCAGGCATATTTTCCTCCTTATATTTACAGAGAGCAGGGTCAGTGTTATCCTACTAGAAAAATGGAAAATCTGAAGGAAAGAAGATATTTCATAAGTGAAAACATGACAATCATCTACTAAGGTATAAATTTTAAAATTTTAGAAGTTCAGAGTGCATATTTTCTTTTTTTTTTTTTTTGCAGTGCTGGGGATTAAACCCAGGGCCTTGTGCTTGCAAGGCGAGCACTCTACCAACTGAGCTATCTCCCCAGCCCGAGAGTGCATATTTTCAAAACATTTTTCAGAAATATAATTTAGGAAGCACAACACAAATATATTTCAAATTATAATAATTTCACACAATAATTCAATTATTGGGTTATGTGTTCTAAATACATAAGATGGCAAAAGCTACTTTATTAATGATGTCAAATAGAAGTTATATTTATCTGGGTTATACATTAAAGTATATTCAAAGTAGACTTTTTAGTTTAATCACTTTAAAAATGGTCTGTATTAATATCTTATTAATCTTCTAAAAGAGATGCTAATAAATAAGACCTGTAAAGGAAGAAGATAATTTTATAAGAGAAAAAAATGCATATGGGCTCGGATTGACAAGTGATCCTATAAATATTTCCTCCAAACCCCTGTCCCTGAAAATCTGTTAATATATTACAAAAATTCTTGGAACTTCAAAGACAAACTCTCATTTCAAGACTTTTGTTTCAAAACATTACAGTAACTTGCCAAAAATTTATTATGTTTCATCTAGATGAACCCCAGACAATGATAAGAGATATCACTTTTCAGCAAAGGAACTTTTGTAAAAGCCAAAATGCTAAAATTAAGCAGCTTATTTTTGGCAAGTGCTTCTCTTTATAAAAAGCTGTCCTTTCCTTTGTTCAGATAATGTACATATTTTAACTGTATAAGATATAATAAACTAAAGTTTCTAATCTGTAGGGGTTTTGCCAGATATGTACCCATGGAACTACCATTATAATCAAGATCTAGAAAGTTTCCTCATGCCTTTGTCAAGGCTACTCCCTGCCCACTCCATTCTTAGGCAACCTGACTGTCCATTTTGCATTTTCTAAAATTGCTAAAAATGGAATGTAATGGATACAGTAAGGATATTTTTGTAGCTGATTACTTTCATTCAGCATGATGACTTTTAGATTTGTCCATGCTGTTGCTTGCATTGCAGCTCATTCCTATTTTTGTTGAGTAATATTATTTTATATGAATATATCTCATTATCTGTATTTATTCACTTGTTGATGAACATTCAGGTCATTTCCAGTTTAGAAACACTGTGAATAAAGCTACTCTAAACATCTATGTATAAGATTTTATATAGATATATTTTTATTTCTCCTGGGTAAATACCCATGAGTGGATGGCTGGATCATCTTGTAGGTGTGTGTTTATCTTTTAGAGTAACTTAGTTTTCTGAAGTAGTTTGTACCATTTTACATTTCCACCAACAGAATATTAGCAGTCTAATTCTTTCACATCCTCACCAACCCTTAGCATTATTAGTCTTTTGAAACTTTAACCATTCTAAATAGGTATTAGTTTTATCTTATTTTCATTTGTTTAGGAATTAGTCATTTTTACTCCTGAAAAAATCATAATTTGTGATACTCTTAGAATGCATTATTTCTCAAGTCATGGTCATATTAGGAGATTTTAAAGTACTACTTATACAAGCATAGTTTCCTTGCCTTGCTTTATATAGGTATTCATCTAAAGGGTTTATTAATAAAATCTAGTTAAAATGAAGTAAATGGTAGGTTGGTAGAATGTTTTTCAGATTCATGTGTGTCCAAATTAAAAGAAAACTTATCTTTAGTAATTTTAAGAGGGAGGGAAGTAAAATATACAATTATACAATTTGGACTTCATTTTAACAACTATATTTTTTATTTCCTTCAAAATATAATTTCCTAGTGATAGGCTGATATTGAAAGGAAATATCCTCTTTTCAATACAATACAATTGTATATAGAGAATTTTTTAAAATGTAACTTTTGCCACTTCATAAATAATGTGTATTAGGAATAAAAGAAGTGACTACCAGTCAGAAGCCAGTAACTTTCACACCTTTTTAAAAAATTAATTTACTTTTTAATTGATGAAGGAAATTATATGTATTAACCATGTGCATCATGATATCTTGAAATAGGTATATAATGTTGTTAAATTGTGCTAATTAACATATGCATTGCCTCATTTTTTGTGATGAGAACACTTAAATCTACTCTTAGCAATTATCAAGAATATAGCACATTGTTATTAACTACCATCACCACAATGTATAATAAATCTCTTGAACTTATTCTGCTGTTGAACTGAGAAGTTCACTTTGACCAACATCTCCCCAGCACCTCCCCAATGATGACCTACATCATTCCCCAAGCCCCCACTGTATTCTGCTTTTATGAGTTCTAGTTTTTTGGATTCCATAAATGACCTGTGTCTACTTTTTTCTAAAGAAGAAAATTATTGGGTAGTAAATGCAATTTATTCTCCCTATTTTTGTTCTATAGTATTCAAGCCAGGAAAAATAATCAAGGGGTCCTTCATGGTGAAAAGGTTGTGAACCAAAGATTAAGAAGTATATTCTGCTTTGCTCAGTGTTATACAACTTAAAGCAAATCTATCACATATCATAAAATATGGGAACAAAAATGAATCAAGAAAGGAAATACCTTGAAGGGTGCTTCTGTAAAAAATACTGATTCCTTTCCTGAAAGTGGTGTTGAAGTTATTGATCTTGGGGAAGACACATCACTCAACTAAAAGAAGAAAATGAAAACCACCAGTAAAGAATAGGTTCTCAAAGTCTTGTCTTTTCTAGTGCTGTTGAAGCACATCCAGGCAACTAAACTAACTGTAAGTATCCTTAGCTTCAGTTAACACAGGGGTAAGATTTTCAAGGCAATTCAGCTACATCAAATATTTTTTGAGTTTTGCAGAGTATAACTAAGTAATTTTGCTCCCATATCAACTAGAATCGGTTTTTAAGATCTACAAAACTTCTATTGCAGGCTAAGAACCCTATTAATGAACATGCTAACATACATTTAACATTGTTTATCAGATGAGATATTTCTCTCTACTATTTGAATATGGATTATTCTTTTTATGACATATGGTTTAAAACAACAAACCCCAACCTGTTTTATTTGCCATTTCACAGATTTCTGAGCTTCCTTCTCTATGAAGTAGTTTTTATAAGCTCAGAACTAAATACTACTTTTAATATTAACCAAGGGTAAATGTAATTAGAAAGACACATTTTAGCAATGTTTGTTTTCATCTAACTGCCTCACTAGCTACTCATTCCCTTATCTCTAACTCTTGCTAGATGTTAATATGAGGAACTAAAAATAAACTGAGCTTATTGTTACAATCGTAAGATCTTTTTTTTTTTTTTGCTACCAGGGACTGAACCCAGGAGCGCTTAACCACTGAACCACATTCCAGCCCTTTTTTAACTTTTTATTTTGAGACAGAGTCTTGCTAAGTCACTTAGGGCCTTGCTAAGTTGCTAAGGCTGGCTTTGAACTCACCATCCTCCTGCCTTAGGCTCCTAAGCTACTGGGATTGCAGGCATGCACCACTGTGCAGAAGGGCCTGTCATAAGATTTTGAGAAATTCCCTTGAGCTTTTTAAAAAAGATACTATTCAATCCTCCAGTTTTTAAACAAATAAAAGTCAACATTATTTCCATAGTAATAATCAAAATCCTTCTTACCACAATTTGTAATTTACAAACTTTAAGAAAATTTTAAATGCATACTAAAGGTCAGATCTAAAATACCACTTTTTGACCTAAATGCAAAATGACAAAATTATGATTTTGTTGTTTTATGCTTATTGTTTTTGGTTTGCTTTGGTTTTTACCTGAGTAGGACTGATAGGAGGTGGTGGAGCTTTGCGTTTTTTTGGAGTTCCACTTCTTTCTGAGCTTAGTTTAGAGACTTGATCATGCTGAAAGTTATCACAGTCCAAAGAATGGAGGTGGGTTAGTTAGGTTAGTAAAGTCTGAGCAAGTAGCTTCATCAAACAAATGAGAAAAACCTCTACAGTTCATGCGTGTCTTAATTCATCAAGACCTGAAATCTTCTGCCAACATAAAAATATAGTAATGTGCATGCTCTAAGTTTTCTTCTAGCAGTTCATGCTTTCATAGCAAGAAGATTAAAAACAGACAAAACCAGATGAAGATGGTGTGGAGAACTGCGGAAGTAGAGGATGAGGAGTTGTCTACCATAATCAGAACCCAGGACACTTTCACAGGTACTTTCCATCTTAATGCATGGCACTGGGATGTCCCACATCTCAGCATGACTTCCATCCTCCCCACCATTTTTTTTTTTAAAGAATGTAAACATGAGGGAAAGGGGGAACCTCATCTCTGAAAGTTACTGGTAAGGAATACAGTTAGCACATAATAAATTCAGCATTATTTGTTGTCTGTAATATCTTCAAGAACCTTGATATATAAGTAAATAGAATAGCCAAACTTAAGTTGATAGTGAGACATGCTTTTTGGAAAAACTCCAAAATAATAGGGCAAACTTCTCAATTTCTATTCCATGTAATACTAGGTGAAATTTTTGAGGGGGAAAAAATTAAAATAAAAGGAAAAGCTAAATGTCTTATTTTCTTTAAGTATTTAACATTTTTGTAATGATAGGTCAGTATTTCATATGATAATACAAGTAGTTAACTCTAGGTAACAGTAGGTGAATTTTTAGGAAAAAAACAATTAAAAGGAGAAGTTAAACTTCTTATTTTCATTAAATATCTAGCATTTTTGTGACTATAGGTTTGTAGTCCATGTGATAATTATAAGTAGTTAAAATATTGTTATTCAGTCTCTGTTTAAACCACATCAAACATTTTCACACCATTAGGGAGTATTAGTACATTTCAGAAAAAGATGAATAAATAGGTAGCAAGTTTAAAGTTACATGCTTTTGAAATAAGGTAAATCATTAAGAAAACATTTACCGTCTCATAACAATGAATCATTTATTCCAAAGACATTGCAGTCCTTAAGTATTTTCAACAAAGTCATCACTTACCTTTTTTTTTTGATACTGGGGTTGAACCCAGTATCAAACACTTTATCACTGAGCTAGATCCCTGGCCCATTTTATTTTTTATTTTGAGAAAGGGTCTTGCTTAGTTGCTTAGGGCCTCACTAATTTTCTGATGCTGACCTCGAACTTGCGATCCTCCTACCTCAGCCTCCCGAGTTTCTGGGATTACAGGTGGGTGCCACCACACCAGGCGGTCATCATCACTTTTCTAGTGAGTCACAGAGTTTATTATAAACATTTTCAAATACCCACAAACATAGATGAAAAACACCCCTACCCCAAAAGATAAATACCTGCTTTGGTTTTGTTGGAGTCTTTAAGTCTGAAGAAGAAAAAGTGAAAAGAAATTACTATAAGAACCATGGTGACTCATATTTCATATTTGCTTTGGGTGGGAACACACACACACACACACACACCATACACAACATTTAACACTTCATTTTTCTTCAAGCCTATGTTTAAAAGAATAATAAAATATATCGTATTGCACAAATTCCTTTATCCTTTGGGGAAAATGGAGTGCATAAATTTAAAACAACATTGACTATTTTCTTTCACATACCAGCATCCTGAGAGATTTTCGATAATAGAAGGCTTTGAATTCCTGCATTTTCTGAGAGTTTGGAATAATGTAAGGCATTGTGTCCAAGAGAATCTACAAGGTTTAGGTCTGCACCCTTTTTAATTAAGGCTTCCACGATGGTAGAGCTGCCAATTTCACAAGCCAGCATGAGAGCAGTTCTAAAGAAAAAGGAAACACAAAATTAGCACTAAACAAAGGTAAAAACTCTTTCCTCAGAAATTATTTGTCCTGAAAACAGGGAAAAGAACCTTTCTACACTTTTCTGGGAAATTCAAAATAAAATGCTATCAAGATGATATTAGGTGGTATTTTTTTTAAAACTGCAAATTAAATCTAAATGTTAATCCATATTTAGTCAAACAACATAGACACAATCTTCTATACTGTCTGATATAAAGTGATAGTATTTAATGAGTGCCATAAATCTTACCCTTTTACCTCAAGTATTTTACAGAAACTACATCATGAAGACTTTTCAAAATTAACTAATATGTTTACTTATTTTTCATGAAAAGTCACAGGAAATGGCTTAATCACTTTAATAATTTAATGGTTTTATCACAGATCCAGTCAGCAATGATGGTTTAGAGAGTCTGGGAAACATTATTTTTAAGTAGAAACAGATTCTTGTTTATCAAAAAGGTAGAAAATTTAAAAAGAAAAAAGTTAAAATACATTATAACAAACCAACCAAAATATAGCTATGATATTCTGAAAGACCCAGAACGTGGGTATCACTTAAGTCACCGATTTTTGCCTGTTTATGCAGTACCTTCCATTTTTGTCCCTGGAATTAACATCTGCTCCATGATCCAGGAGAAAGCGACAGACCTCACTGTGACCATTTTGTACTGCAAGAAGCAGTGGTATATTCCCATCCTAGGAGACAAACTCTGATTTAGATTTTAACTTTAACACCGAATGCCAGAATCGTGAAGACCCTTGTTCTTTCCCCATGTCCCCCCCGACTTGTGCTGCTGGTGTAATATTTGATTCATCGTGATACTGTGGGCCCTTCAGGGCAACCGTGACATCCTGGCCAACTCTTCTTGTGGAATTTCTCTGTTAACATTTCCCTGGAAGCCTTAGCCTCTTGGGCCCCTTGCCTGTTCCCTCATCTGTCACTCAGTCTGAGTGATCACAGGAGAAAGCAATGAACTCAAGGTGTGTTCATGCTTACAGCAAGTGTATCATGTGTACTGAAGGATCAGTCTGGAGAAATGAAGGACTTGTCTCCATATGGCTCAAAAGGCCTTCCTGCTCCAGGCAGCTTCTTCCCAGTGAACTACCTATTCACTGCCATCCCAATCTCCCAGAAGGCATACCCTTTCATAATTTTAGTGTCAAAACAACAAAGTAAAGACTCTATTTATCTGTTACCAACACAAGACAAGATAAAAGATGGATAAAAAGAATTAACTTGTCATGACAATTAGCAGTCCTTTTGGAAAAAAGAAAATTAGATCCCCAACTTGTATATAAACTATGTCAGATGGATTAAGAATGAAAACATTGCAATATAGAACAAAAGAGAAAAATAAAAGGATAGGTAAGTGTTTCTGTAATCCAGGTTGAGGAGAGGGTCTCATGAAAATGACACAAACTGGAAAGAAAATCTATTATTCTGTCTTTTAGGGGAAGAACGTATCCTACAAGCGAGTCAACAATAATGTTTAAGTTAAAAGCATTCACATAGGAAAAGAGAAAAGACTAACCACAATATTCCTAACTATTTTAAAATGGGGATTTATAAAGTACAATTGCTATTTAACAGTTAAATCTCTTTTTTGTTTGTTTGTTTTTTTTCTCCTTCTTCTTTCCTGGGGATTGACCTCAGGGGCGGTCTACCACTGAGCTGAGCTACATCCCAGCCCTTTTTACTTTATTTTGAGACAGGATCTAAGTTGCGCAGGTTGGCCTTGAACTTGTGATCTTCCTAAGACTCTCAAACAGCTAAGATTACAGGGGTATGCGACTACACCTGGCAGCATTAAGTCTTATCGTGCAATTTCAGATAGATTTCCAGATATTAAGGTTTAGATATGAGGTGTCCCCAAAAAGCTCATGTGTGAGACAATGCAGGAGACAATGCAAGAAAGTTTAGATCTGAAATGATTGGGTTATGAGAGCCTTAACCTAATCAGTTCATTAAACCCTGATAAGGATTAACTGGGTGGTAACTGTAAGCAGGTAAGGCAAGGCTAGAGGAGGTGGGTCACTGGGGGCGTGCCTCTGGGGTTTATAATTTGTCCTTGTTAAGCGGCACTCTCTGTCTGCTCCCTGATTGTCATGTCCAGAGTTGCCTTCCT
The DNA here is from genome assembly GCF_902686445.1 of Sciurus carolinensis. Classification (NCBI taxonomy): domain Eukaryota; kingdom Metazoa; phylum Chordata; class Mammalia; order Rodentia; family Sciuridae; genus Sciurus; species Sciurus carolinensis. The sequence continues at coordinate 29,800,258 of NC_062218.1, read as the reverse complement.
CTGCCACACCTTTCTGTCATGATGTTCTACCTCACCTCAAGCCATCTATGGGCAAGAATCTCTGAAAGTGAGCCCCCAAATCAACCTTTCCTCCTCTAACTGTTCTTGTTGGGACTTTTGATCATAGCAGTAAAACAGATGACTAAAATACTAGGCATCATGTCTGTGAAGTTCTAATGCTTTCTGGTCATGAAGTAATAGTGTTTCAGATTTTGGATTTTGGAGTATTTGCCTATATATAATGAGATATCTTGGGGATGAATCCAAGTTTAAATACAAAGTTCATTTATGTTTCATGTAGATCTTATAAACATAGTCTGAAAGTAATTCATCCAACATTATTAATAATTATGTATATGAAACAAAGTTTCATAGTGTGGAACTTGCCACTTGTGGCATCAGTTTGGTGCTCAAAAGGTCAGAATCTGCAGTGTGTAGGATTTTGGATTAGGGAAGCTCAATCCATACTAAGGGTAGATACAAGCTATACCATGAAATTTAACTCTATACTCATGTGTGAAGGCATATAAATTTATTCTGAAAATAACCCTGTGAGGTGATAATAGGCTAGAAATATTTCTGTCTTCAAAGTTGGAGAATTCTAACCAAAAGGTATCTAAGGTGGTACATGGGATGCAGAAAGAAAATACCAGAATTTCTATTTAGACTTATTTCTTACTTTTACAAATCAAGAAAGTAAGTTTTTTTCATATTTAGGTTGAAGGCAGAACGTGTATATATGTAGAAACAAACATACATATGAAAGAAGTGCATGCTGCAAAATGTCTTAAAAATTTAGGGACCAATGGAGGAATAATCTAGAAAGCCATTTTTCAGAAGACTTAAGCTGAAAAACAATAGAAGTTTTAAGAAACTTGGGTCTCTAAAGTCTCAGTGACTCTCAGAGGCATCCCACAGTGTAACCACTGTCCATTTCACATCTAGTGACCACCTGGTACTCACCAAATCCTTGAGGCTTACAGGACTCTTGTGTTCACTGAGGACCTGCACAGCTGGTAGGCAGCCTTGTGCCGCTGAGGGAAGGAAAACACAAAGCTACTCACATAATCAAGGGCATCAACACTTCTAAGAAGTCTGTCTCTGATTCAGTCGCACACATTCACTCAAGCTGCACTCAAGAGAAATGGTGTTAGGAAGGTAAGTAAGAGGTATTTGAAAATTACTGCTTCATTTTAGAGTTATCTGGACCTAAAGCCAGTGACTTCCAAATGCCTTCAGCAAACATTTGTTTTATCTTTTCATAGGACTTAACTTTCCACAAGTAGCAATAAAAGAATTTTTACATCTACTTGCCTGAGAGCTCAGTGTCAATATTTGTCACTTTCAGCTAGCTGCATGACAGATGGTAAAAACAAAATGTTGATAAATAAAATTGATTACCAAATAAAAAAAATCTGTATCACAGATTACCTGAATCCACAAGCGCTTCTGAGTATCTCTTTAAAAAGAGATTTAAATTATATACATAAATCAGTTGCATATACATATACACGCACTAATTAAATAATTGGTGCCTTGGATTAAACTGAGGGCCTTGTGCACAAGCTCTATTACTGAGGAGCTACATCCTCAGTTCTTGTTAAAATAAGTTAACCATGATAACCTCTTCTCGTTGTATGGAAGACAACTGATGAATTCTAGGTGTGCTCCTTGGTGAAGCTCAACATGTTTTTCAAACTGATTAAAATGAGAATGTGTAGGATTGATGACAGAAAACAATCCCAGAAATAGTATCGTAAGGTTAGTCATTTGAATGAAGACAATGGCAAGTTAGTGTTTCTTATGGCAGAAGAAGACAAAGAAGAGAACAAAATTACCTGCATAATGTAAAGCTGTTTTCCCAGAGCTGTCAATACCTTCGGCTGGACATTTAGACTATAAGACAAAAATTAGTAAATACACATATTAGAATATCCTGCACAAATTCTATTCAGTTCATTCATTTCCTGCAAGCACTGATGTCTTATTAGGAAGGGTATAAACATAAATAAGCCCCAACTGCTGTGCTCCCACTGTCTTTTATTGGGATGGAGACTCACTGAGTAATCATGACACAGGCAGCCAGTCGCCCTTGGCTGCTTTGCCTGCCCTTTCCTCCCTGACTTCATCACTTGGCCACCACTGGACCACCCCTGCCAGCTAACAAACTTGCGCTAGCATCTCTCACCTTGATCCTACCTTTGTCTCTGCTTGCTAACCTAATTTTCTTTCCCCTTCATAAAACCAGCTCTCTCTCTTAAGAATTGCCACCATGCAGTCTTCCTTGCTTCCCATGCACTCCTGAGTCCACTGCAGCTGGGTGTCAGCCCTCGAGACTCCATGGAGATGGTCCCAGTGGAGGTCACCATCACCTTTCAGTTTCCAACCACAGTCGCACTCTTGTCCTCTTCCTAGCCTCTCAGTGGCAGTCCACTCCCTTCTCTGCAAGCATTCCTCCTCTCAGCAGCTCAATTCCCTGCCTGGAACACCTGTTTTCCTCCACTGCTCTGGCCATTCCTCTTCCTCTAGCCAGACTCTTACCTTCTTCATTGTTCCTTCTCTAAGCTTTCTTCCTTAGTGATCTCATCCCCAACTGCAGTTTGAAATACTGTCAAGAAGTCAAGGCTAGGGACTCCTGATGTTGGTGTTACCAATAACAAAAACAAGTATTGTGTGAGTAAATAGCTGTCACATGCCAGGCTGTGTTCAAAGAATTGCTTTAAGTCTCCTAACAACCCTGGATAGATACTACTATTACCATTTTTAGGCAAAGAAATTGAGGCACAAAGAAGTTAATAATTTATCAGGTCACAGTGAACAGCGGAGCTGGATTCCAACCTGTCAGAAGGTGCATTCTTATTCAGATGTCACCTGAGCACCAGGCTTGAGAACCCACTGCACCTACTTCACCATTGTCTTACAAGCACCTCAAAGGCAACACTTCCCCTCTTCCAAGCCCAACCTGGTCCTCCCCATCCTTCACCATACCTGAATCACACCATCCTCCATCTAGTCATCAAGCAAGAAACCATGGAGTCATCTTTGATTTCTTTTTCTCCTCCTCCCACATCTAATGAATTCTCAGGTCCTGTCAATTCTTTCCAGAAACCATACCTCCGATCTACCCTCTTGTCTTTCTTATTACTACCACCCTAGTCAAGCCAGCACTTTCTCACATGGACAGCTAAGATAATCTCCTTGTGGGATTCTCCAGTTGCTTTTTCTCCTCTAAACAACTTCTTGACACACAGGAATAATCTTTTAAAACTATGAATGTCACTGTCTTTCACAGTGCCACAGTGTATTTAGGATTAATTGCAGTCTACCTGTCACAACACACAAGGCCCTGAACTCTGTGCCACATTTCCTCTTCACTTTCCTTGCCCCTGGCTCATGCACTGGCTTTCTTTCCTCCCTGATGAGCATCTTTCCTGCCTCAGGACCTTTACAATTGTTATTCTTTTAGAAATGCATTCCCCTTGACACTTTGCATATTAGGGATCTCAGCTTAAATATCACCTCCTCCATGCAGCTGCCCTGAACTGCCACTTCTCAGTACCCTGTTAGCTTCCTTCTTAGTGCTTTGCAATTTGTAATGTGTGTTGGTGTCTATGTGTACAGGACTGTGAGCTCCATTAGGGTAGTGACTCCTCTGTGAGTTTATAATAAATGCTTATATTTAGTGTCTGGTAACCTCTTGGTATATGAAAGGGTAGAAGGACTGCCAGCACTCCAGGGGGAGGGGGAGGGTTCATTTGTATCTGTAGAATCTCCAGGCTGTGCTACTTGCCTTGAGAAGACAGAACTTTAAAATGGTGTTTACTGGAGAGGGGAAATATGTCTAGCACACAGACAATTACAGTGAATGCTAGAGATCCAGAAAGGTTGCTAAATGGAGAGGGTGGGAGGTGAGTGGAACAGGAGACCATGGGGTCACAACGCAGAAAGCCTGGTTGTCCAAGAGGTGAAGAGCAGACTAGACGGGCCCAGGACCCAAGGAAAGTGACCTAACAGGAAGACTGACTTTGAATAACTGCCCAGAAAGAACAACACTGGTGAGACAATTTGCAAGCTGGACGAGGGAAGATCAAACTACCTTAGAGTGAAAAGCCTGCCCTTTAGTGGTAAGAAGAATGGAGATCAGGTTACAATTACCAAGCTCTGTCCTAATTTTAGAATAGCACAAGGAACTGCTTAAGGGCTTCAAAGATTCCAGAGAAAAACCAACCCATTTGCATAACCAGATATAAAATTACTTTAGAGGCTAGAATATCTGGTCCTAGCCCACAAGGACTTCCAGCTTGTCAGGTCAAATCTTCCTTAAAATCAGAGTCAGATGCAAGGTCTGGATAGCCAAGGTAGGATGGGAATGGAAATTTCACACACACACACACACACACACACACACACACACACCCCACACAGGTCAGAAGATATAGATGCTGAACACCTGGGCAAGTGAATGGTCTTCATTTATCTAGAATGTGTGGTCCCAGAGGAGGTGGGTAAGAAAAGTTCTATGTTCATTGTCTTCAAGGGGAAGCCTCATAATGCAGTACCACTGACACTGATCTATTTTTCTTGAGTTTTGCTTCAAAGACATGTTAAGGTTGAACATTCCTGAAATTGGCAGTAGCAAGCAGCATGTAATGCAAGACAGGAAGCTACGTGATCAACAGAGCAGACAAGTCGAAGGATGTGACCACAGCTCTGCAATAGAGTTTCAAAGACAAATTAAAGCAAGATGCTGGGTCCCAAACAGTGCTTGTGGGGGCTGAGACAACAGCTTGACAGAACAGACAGTACTCCAAACATGTATTTTATTGGTCTCTGCTGTTCCTGAAAACAGCCAGCTTGCATTTTGACTAGCAACAGCTGGATGTAACTGTATGGACTGCTATGGGGGTTCATTGAATATGCATCTTTACAGATTTATGGATGTCATCACCTTAAGGCATCATTATAAACTTCCTGGCAAGGTTATCAAACCAGGGAGTTGGCTTATAATTCTAAAGAAGAATAAAACCAAACACTGAAACAGGAACCAAGAACTAAAAGCTCATTAAGTTATACACAAGGAAATAATGGTTGAAATTTCGCTTCTCAAGAAGACTTGCACTTGACTAATGGTTTATAGAGGAGAATACCAGGACACCAGAGATCCGGTATGGCAAGGATTTCCAGCAGTTTGTAAAAACTGACTACAGAGAGGTCACAAATCCTTCAGAAAAGAGGAAAAAAGAACTGACTAAAGTTGGGGGAGGAGGCTATTCCTAGGAAGACACTCCAAATTTTGATAAGGATCCTCCACTCTGCCAGGGGGGTTGCTTGGAAACAATCTTCTCCCTGACCTTCATTTCAGTAAGGAGGTTACGTAGGAAACACAGGTTCTGAGATCATATTTAAAATGTGTGTGTGTGTGTGTGTGTGTGTGTAGGGAAGGTATTCCTTTCTTCACAGTAAGGTCACCTTTTAGAAATGACACATGATTTCAGGTTGCCACTGCCTCTTTACCTGAAGGAGCTTCTTGACGCACTCATGGTGTCCGTTCTTGGCTGCCAGGTGTAAAGCACTGTGTCCTGGAGGGATTGAAAAGCAAAAATTGGGGAGAAAGGCTCCACTTTTTTACATCTCTTTCTCATCTCCGTGCTGAAGTCAACTATGAGGAAATAAATTGTTCTCCAACAAAGGCAGAATTGTTTCTCTGGAGATTAAAGCCTCACATTCTTTAATGCTACAAATGTGGGAAGAAATCAGCATCCGCCCACTGGGTAACATTCACAGACTCCAACTGCTGTTCTCTTAGGGTGCGATTAAGCTCCAGGCTAGAAGCTTGTGGTAGACTCATGACATGAGGTTTAGAAGTTCTGCTTTCAGCTGTCAATGTGTGTGCCAAATGTCCCGTGTCCACAACAGTCACACCAGGCAAGGACCACCCTGGCCTAGAAACCCCAAAACACACAGCCCACAGGGCAACAGAGAACATACTAGAGGCCCACAAACATAATCTCTACTCACCCTCATTTCCCTCTCCTTCAAACACACTCCGGTCCTTATTGGCCATTACCTGGAGATTTCAGATTGTCAAAGTTCTTACATGGGGGAAGGGGAAGAGTAGTAAAACAACAGACCACTAAAGCAGCATTTCTTTAAGTTCCCTTATGACTCCAACATGAATCTTAAGTGTTTCGATGGTTAAATGACTTCAGAGATGGCCTGATGACTTCAGGAAAGCCCAGTGCTCTCACCAACTCCCCCCGACTGCCAAATGGGCTTGTAGAACTCTATGGGAGAGGGGTTTAGGGGCAGGAGAAGGGTCAGAAGGTCCCCACACCAGGAACTTTGCAGTTGCTCTATTTTTAACCTGAATTCTCTTCCTTAGAACAGTCAGGGAGCTTGCTTTCTCACCTCCACTGGGTGCCACTGAAATGCCGCCTCTTGAAAGAGGCTTTCTTTCTTTTTTTTTGGAGGGAGGACAGGGAGGTACCAGGGATTGAACTCTGGGGCACTCAACCAACTGAGCCCCAGCCCCAGCCCTATTTTGTATTTAATTTAGAGACAGGGTCTCACTGAGTTGCTTAGCGCCTCACTTTTGCTGCGGCTGGCTTTGAACTCATGATTCTCCTGCCTCAGCCTCCTGAGCTGCTGGGATGACAGGAGTGCACCACTGCACCCAGCTGAAGGAGGCCTTTCTTGACACAGCCATTACACACTCCAGTTCCTCCCTGATGCTTTTTATCCTCACTCCCTGCTTTACTTCTCTATTCTTCATAGTACCTTGCACCTTTTATCATTCCTTTCACACCTCTCTGAGACACACACACACACACACACACACACACACACACACAATTACACACTTATATAGTTAATTGCCCTCCTCCAACTAGAATATGAACTTGGTCAGAACAGGGACTTTTCTGTCTCATAACCTGCAGTATCTGTACTGCCTACAACACTGCTCCTGCACAGTAGGCTTTCGATATATTCTTGTCAATTTGAATTAGAGGGTAGGTTAATTTCCAATGTCTACAATGAGGGACTGGAGACAACTGCTGGTCAGCCCAATATACCTAGGAAACTCTCACAGTTTGCATTTCCAAAACTATTTGACCAAGATATTTCCACTGCAACACCTGTTAACAACCCACACTTATGCTTAAAGTATGATTTCTCAACCTCAGTCCCATTGGTATTTAAGCTGGATAATTGCTGTGGATGGCTGTCTTGTAAATTGTAGGAAGTTAAGTCACATCCCTGGCCTATTTCTACCAGATGTCTAGTAGTGACAACTGAAAATGTCTCCAGACATTGCCAAAAACCCCTTGATGGCAAAATCATCCCCAGCTGAAAACAAATGGTTTAGAGGACAATTTCTTTTTTATGGTGACCCAGTTCCAAAATACTATTTCCCTTTTGAATGATCTTCATTCTGTAAAACTAATCAGAATTTACTAATTAGAGCATCACATGGCTAGGAAACACCATATTTAAGATCAGAGGGTCACAGGATCATGGTGAACTGCACAAAAGTCTATAAGGTCCAAAGAACAGATCCCTTCTATTTGTGAAGTAGAGGTACTGAGAGATCTTGAGGGTATGTGTGAGGGGTGTTATTTAGTTGGGGTGGAATACCAAGAGACAGAAGTGCCTCCACAGAAGGGTGATGATGAACAAGGCCAAGAAATAAGGGAAAAGAAGTCCTTGAAAGTAGGAAGATGGAGATCTTCTGTTCCTCTCCCCCTTGCACAAAACCACCCCCCCCCGCAAGATGAATAAAGCATAATAGCATGACTTTAGTTACATTATGCATTAAATAGGCTTTAGTGGGCCGCTTGGACTCCCCAACCATCATTTATACACTGTTTCTAAGGACAAGCACATTCTGAATTTTAAACAAATGCCTTACAAATGAACTTTTGGAACATGTCCTGATTGTAAGTTGGAGACTTGTTTATGTAGTACATGGGAAGCATTTAGCTTTTGTCCATGCTCTGAAAAAAAAGCTGTTCTACAAAAACAGCACCCATTTCAAAAAGGCATAAGTTCTCCAAAGACAATGTGGTAGGGACATTTGAAGAATACATCATAAAAGAAAAAAAATCAGACTTTCATTTCACTTCCAGTGTTCTGATCATACCTGGATACAAACACTGTGTTTCTAGAGAAGCAAAAATTCTTATATTCCTGGCATTGTGATATGTTTTTCCAAATAGCAGCATTAAAGCATTTTTCAAGGGTGGAGGATGTAGCTCAGTGGTACAGTGGTATAGCACTTGCCTAGCATGCTCAAGGCCCTGAGTTCAATCCCAGGTACCCCTGGGAAAAAAAAGATATTTTTCAATTAAATTAATCCAAAACCCAAATGAGAAATCATTCCCTGGACACTGAAGTGAAAATATCTCTCATTGCTAACATTAAAAACAAAATTCCTTTCCAATGCAAAGTTTCCAGGAAAGAATATATTCTATTAGTTATAGAATCTCATTGTAAGGGGAAAATGCATAAGGGTGGCTCCCAGACAGTTATGGATCTGTCTGGAATGTCAGAAAGCAATTTCCCTATGGACAAACAACAAGGGCAACCCTAATTCAGGTACATCACAGAAGAACTTTGCCTGCAAGCAAAAAGACCAGTGCTATATAAATCAAGACTACTGGACTATTACAGGAAGTCTAAGATTCCCATTATTGAAAGAGGCTCTAAGTAGGAAGACTCAGCTGCCCTGCTATGGAACACCTTCCTTTAACCTACTTCAAACAGCGAATATTTATTCAGTGCTGGAGAAAACAGGGAAGAGTTAATTAATGTAACAGAATAATAATTGAGGGAACTCAGATCACACTTCTAAAGACTATGTGAGTCTTGTAGTACTTAGATATGGCTAACTTATACCAAGAAGTCCAAGTTTGAGATAGGATAGTTTCTGCTCATAATATAGAACTATCTAGACATCATACTAATAAAATGATACATAACTATATAGGCAAGATTTTAAATAATTTGTTAAAAACCAGAGTTTCAGTGTAATCTGAGCAGCTTGGGAGACTGAGGCAGGAGGATCGTGAGTTCAAAGCCAGCCTCAGCAAAAAGTGAGGCACTAAGCAACTCAGTGAGACCCTGTCTCTAAATAAAATCCAAGAAATAGGGTTGGAGATGTGGCTCAGGGATCAAGTGCCCCTGAGTTCAATCCCCAGTACCCAAAAAACAAAAAACAAAGAAAGCCCAAAAACCCCAGAGTTTCAGAATGCAGAAAATATTTAAACAATATATTTAAACAATAAAAGTAGAAGAGGAGTATTTACTTCTTTTTTTCTTTTCTTTTTTCTTTTTGGTGGTACTGGGGATTGAACTCAGTACCTGTGCATGCTAGGCAAGCACTCCACCTTCAAGACACAGCCCTAATTCTTATTAACAATTTTAAATAAATTTAATGACATTATTCTTAGAAATCTTCATCTTTAAATCAAATTTTCCTCATGGAAGGACAAGTCCATTCACACTGTTATATTCTCAGGAGAGAAGATAAATTGTAAAAGACTTATTCATAATATTTATTCTTACTATTAAGAGTTATAAAATAATCCCTGTCCCTCCCCTCATGTTTAAAGCAAATAGATTTGCAATGCTTTACAAAGAATCAAAAGATACTTTTGCATGTTTGTATCATCTGGAATATATTCATGGCTAGGTTATGCTCAGCCATGTGCACAGGTGGTTCTTGTGACTTCCCTGTATATGTGAATTAATAGCAAGTCAAGTACTATGAATCATACCAATCTTTTTGGTTTCCCTTTATTACAAACTAAAATATGAACTTTGTTTATTGGGTATAACATGCAGCTACACTTCAGAATGACTCATGATCTGAATAAAGTCCCTGAGTTTTAAGATGAAATTACCTTTTGTGTCTACATACAGTGAGTGCCAAAACTAAGCGAGGCTACAGGGTATAATGGAACAGAAGGCAACCCAGAAATCATAAAAGCTAAACCAGCAACTGGAGATGCAAGAGAAGAGGAAGGGCTCACAAGTTCTCCCCTCTCTACAGACCTCAATTACATTTTCAAACCTCAGTTTCTCACTCTCCTAGGTTTCTTTTACAACAAAAGTAGTTCCATCAGGAAAGTCAAGTGTGCAAAGGGATTAGAGACAATTTAAGATATGTGAGTGAGAGAAACTGCAAATCACCTGTCAAACTGTTTCCAACTCCTTTTGTAGCACACTTTTGATTTTTAACTAGAAAAATTGCAGCCCAGAATTTCCCTGCTTCCCATACAGCCAGGTATGCCACAGTCCATGTTGTGTCCAGTGAGATCTGAGTAGAAATAGGTATGGGCAATGTGAGGACTGTGCCTGCCTTCCCGTGAGGCTGCTGGGCTGCAGACCCCGGGGAACTATCCTGGATCACTGGGACCACAGAAAGACCCTGCTTGGTACAGCAGCAAGGAATCTGGATCCTCACTGTGTGAAGTAGAGCTGCCACACCAATCTGGACTTTCAATTGAGAGACATAACATGCTGATGTTTAAGCCACTCTTATCTTGGGTTCTGTCGAATGTCAAATGCATATCCTTATTAATGGAGTCTTAAAGTTAAAGCCTCAGAGACGTATTGATAACAAACAGATGACTCTTTGGTCTTCTTCAATCTTCTGGCAATTATATCTATTTAATTCTATTTCCTGCTCCAGGATGCAAAGTGTAGGCATCCGAAAAATAAAACAAAACAAGAAACTTTGGCATCAGTTTTGCTGTTTGCCTAGAACCGTTCTTTAAAAAAAATAGATAGAATTCCCAATTCTTACATCTGTGAAGAACAATAAGAAACAAACAAGAAAGGGTGTAAGGAAATAACATGGATCCAGTTCAGAGATGGTCCAGGAACTGACCCCTCCACCTGACTGCTCTGCACTGTTGGGCAAACAAGCAATTAAGCAACAGAGAAATCACCCTCCCAACAAAATCACAAGGGAGAGTCTTGTGTAAGTCTTTGGGCTCTTCCTTTCTGATATTTAAAATGAAAACACTTGGCATGATGATTGTCAAACCTTCTCTTTCCTTTTCTCCTAAGATCTGAAACTTCTCAATAGCTCAAAGAGTAAAAGTAAAAAAAAAAAAAAAAAAAAAAAAAAGGATCTGTGATCTGGTTGAAGTAGCAATAATCATGAAAATTTAGCAGCCAAATGCACTTGTATGTGCCTGGCACCGCTAAGATGCCCATACTGACCATCTCACTGAAGTCTCCAAAGGAACCTAATATGCTTATTGATGCTGTGCTATAATTACCCACAATCTTATCTTCTGATAGTGCTTTGCTCATGAGATTGGTTGCAAAATACCCATAAAACTTCCCAAAGTTCCAAGCATTTCATGTAGAAAATAAATTAAATAAATAAAGATACTAGAAGGTCTCTGCTTCTAATTCTTTACGTCTAGTCAGCAGTTTTGAATGTAGAAAACTGTACCAATTTTATCATCCTTAGACTTTGTGGACAAAAAGGACAAAATGGGTCAGTATGATATATTTGGAAAGGTTCTCCTGCCCCCCCCCCCAAAAAAAAAAAAAAAAAAACCCTACAGGGCAGTATGATTAATGGTAACAGGTTTTTGCACCAGTTCTAACTAGGTTTTGAGATTGAAGATGCCTGCATCCCAGTAATAATGTGGCAATATATAAGGCTGGTTTACTGAAAAGACCTTCCCTGTCAATGCTGAGCCATTTAATTTATCCTCTAACTATAAAAAATAATTTGGACTGGTGATGACCACTAAGGCACAGTGTGACTAATGTCCTTGTCCTTCCCTTATATTCAGATATGTGTCTTTAGTGAGAGACAGGGAGCAGCCAGGACAGCCAACAGCAAGGACACAACAAGCGTAGGCAGTAAAAGCCATCACAATTTACCTTGTTTGCTGTGGCAGGAAAAGTTGGAGCAGTGTTGCCCTGGTTAACACAACAGCTCTCCACTCCCACATACTCTTATCCATGTAGTACTTTCTTTCTTTTGTTCTGGTGGTCTCTCTGCACACTTTCCAGAAATCAGCAGAAGTAACTGGTGCCTCATTCAATCCAAAGTAAAACAATGAAGGCTGAGGACCCACGTGCTGGCTTCAAGGTGAAGAGTGTCAGATGAGAGGGAGGACCTTGGAAGCTCTGAGACTTTTCTAACCCATGGGACATGTGGACAATGTCCTGGGGCACAGACTGCTAGGATTGACCAATTTCCACCAGTTTCCACTGGTCAGCATGGAGAAGCATCCAGGATGGGTCTGAGCACCCCCTCTAGTGTTCCTTCTTGGGGGATCCTGCCATTCAGTCTGCAAGGAAGTGGGTACTGAGCTGAAGGGTCCAGAGCTTGCTGCTTATACTGTACCAAGTCCTCAAAACCCAGTTAGGGATGTGATGGCAAATTTACCTACATAGTGTCATGTGGCCACAAATAAATGCTCTCTTCATTTATGTGTGATTTATCAAAATGTATACATGCACTCTACTGTCATGTATAACTAATTAGAAAAAATTACAACATGAAAATAAAAAAGAGCTTTTTTTTTTTTGCAGTGCTGGAGATTGAACTAAAAAAGATCTTTTAATGGGGGAAAATAATACCAGTTTAATACTAAATTAAAAAAACAGGATATAGAATTTACTACATAATATGATCTCAGCTATGTAAACATGTGCTAGAGAGAATCTCTGGGGAAATTGCAAAACAAAAACAAAAACAAAAAAATCAGTAACATTTATTTTTCTTTCTAATGGGAGTAGAAGCACTAGTTACCTTTTTTACAGTTTTCTATACTTCCCAAGTTTTTTTTACAATAAGCATCTATTAAAGGAACTTATTTTTCCTTATAATAAAAAGAAGTGAGGGACGATGTTTGATCCTGATAGAAATAACTAGACTCCTTTCCAATCTGTTTCCTAACAATAAATGCAATAAAACAGAACTATTTGACAGATGCCAGTATATACTATAAGCTAGTTCTTTTAGATTATGAATTTTTAAAAGAGGAAACCTCCTCTACTTAAAGAAGTCAAGCACCTCATTAGAGGTAGGAGTATGTTAGCCAAACTTACTGTGCTGTGTTTATGTGGTGTAACTTTAAAAGTAATGACAATCAATTTCAAAGACAAACAAAATGGGTCTTGATATTAAAGACAGCCTTCACTAGTGCAACATAAATTAGTATTCCCCTCAAGACAGTCACTTAGAAAAACCATTAATCTGCCATTTCTCAAAGTATTTTTGGAACTCTCTGTAGAACTGCTCAGGAAAATCATTCTGTTACTTCAATCTCTCCCTATTTTTGACCAAAAATGGTTTTACCAGTTTGACGTGTCATTTACCTGACATGACTTCAAGTGTTTCTTGGCCTGTTCCAAAAAAACCTATTTTCATAGAATAAAGATCACCAACCACTGAGATTATTTTCTTTTAAATGCCACAGACTTTGAAAACACTTCTGGAACATGACTTTCCTAGGTATGTTATGAGCAATAATAGCATTCTTGCAATACTTGACTGATTCCCCAAGATGATTACTCTGAAGAGACCAATTTTGGCGAAGAAGGTAAAGGACCCATTATACAATAATGAAAAACCTAGATAAAGACTAGGGAATTAAGTTTATTTTGTTTTTCCAGTAAAAACTAACAAAGACCTATTAGAAACCAAAGATTTCCCAATGTAATAGAGAGGTTAAAAATCTTGCCAAAGTTGTTTTGGTCCTTTCTAAGGACCAGCAGGGGTACAATCCCAGGCTGGAGACCCCAGGGGCTCCTTCCCAGAGGAGAAAGCTTATAAAAGACTAGACTACACTACCTCTTCTTTCCATCTGTCTTGTCCATCATTTGTCAAAACTAGCTTCACATCAGAATCATCTGGGGAGCTTAAAAAAAAAAATCCCAATTGACTGGCAACCTCTAGACAATGGAACTGAATCTTAGGAGAGCACAGGTATATATGTCTATGGTTATGTGTACATTGTGTACTCTTTTTCTCTTCTTCCCTCCTCCCTTCCTTCCAAGTCCTAGGTAGATTTGGATGCACTGAAATATAGTAAGGGATGAGGATCTTGGGTACCCTGTCAAAATGAAGTTCATGGCTTTTGTCCACAGAGCTCATCTCAGCTAGTTGATGGAATGTGTTACTAAATCATTCACTCAATTTTCATCTTATTCTGTGATTTATAAAAACAAAAGTAGGGAATATTGCTTGGTCCATATGTTTAATGTTAGGAAATAAAATTAAAAAATGGGAGATAAGAAGCACTCAGTCTCTAGCTGACTAAGCTCACAGCAGATGAAAACAGATGGATGATGAAATCACACCAGAGCCTATCCATCAAAGGTGACTCTAAATTCTGCACAATGAATACATTTATCATCTTTGTAATACCTACTCTCACGCCGGCCTGTGGACTTAAGAGGTCAAAACCCCACATACCAGTGGTGTCTTGGGCAGTCACATCCACGCCGTGGGCAACCATGACCCTGAGGCATTCCACGTGTCCCTTCGCAGCTGCAAGATGAAAACTGCGGAGAGAGGAAAACACATGTGCTAAGGATTTCCACACCTTGCATTCATCTCTAACAAAGCTTTTTGTCTCTTCCTGTATTTTTTTCTCACTTGAGCTCCACAACCACCCACCGAGTGGCTATTATTATCAGCCTCATTTCATATCATTGTATGTTTAATTTTTTAAATGTTGTCCAGGTCAATCTCAAACTCATGGGCTCAAATTGATCCTCCTGCTCAGCCTTCTGAGAAGCTGGAACAATAGGTGAGCACCACCAACTTAACCTTGTTTTAAAGATGAGGACACAGAGTCTCACTATGGTCTGATAATTTGCTCATTGACCCCTTTCTTTTGTTTTGTTTTAATTTTTGGTGCTGGGAACTGAACCCTGGCTCTCCTGCATGCTCAGCACACACTCTACCACTGAGCTACATCCCACCTCCTTTCTGACATCTTCTATTAATGATGGAGCAGTACCCTGATCTTACTTCTTTCAACCCAAAGTTCAGGCTTGAAAAAGTAAGATTTAACCACATATTTATCTCTTTATGAATCAATAGAGAGCCTCAACTAGACTGAGTGTATAATTAAGTCTTTATTATCTTTTTTCTGTTGTCCAGTGCTTTCACCAATGCCATCATTTCTTCTTCTTTTTTTTTCTTTTTTTGGCACTGGAGATTGAACCCAGGGGTACTTAACCACTGAGCCACATTTCCAGCCCTTTTTATTTTTTACTTTGAAACAGGGTTTCACTAAGTTGCTTAAGGCCTCGATAAGTTGCTGGGGCTGGTTTTGAACTTGTGATCCTCCTGCCTCAGCCTCCCGAGCCACTGGGATTACAAGTGTGTGCCACTGTGCCTGGCACAACACCATCATTTCAACATAATGTCCTCCATAAAGAGGGACCTGTCTAAGTCACAGAGGTCAAAGTTCTTGAACAGTGATGCTTGGACAATGCATGCAACGCTGTTTTCGATGAACGACAGTTGCGTGCGACATCTGTTATGTGCCTACACCTCCTTCACACTTCTAGACGTATGCCTTTTCCTCCCCATGACGGTGTTTCAAGGGGAGCCCTATCACTGTCTATCTCAGATGGAAGCCCACAAGAAGCTCCAGAACTCAGTGACGTGGAGTCAAACCATGCTCTACATCTTTAGTTGGACCATTAAAAGGAGGTATCACATGTAAATGCCACACCAACGATCCCAGGGTGAAGGGCACTTCTGCAGGTAGAAGGAAGCAGAGTCCATCACCAGGCAGTCAGGCCCAGAGGTTGAGATGGCCACAGGTTTCAAGACCATCTCCACCATAGAGACCTTCCTGCCCCTCTCTGTTTCCTTCCTGTAGAGAGAGGTTAACAAGCCTCCAGTTCTCCTCCTACTTGGCTATACTTCTCAGTCAATGCCCAGAAATCTTTTCTGCCAGGGTAGGATCTGTCACCAGAGCCCAGAGTCATACACAGCTTGCAAATCCAAGAACTTAATATTTGAAACCAAGTGGGTCTGACTCCAGCCTTCTGTCCTTTGTAGGAAGGTTGAGTGAAGGGCACAAATAATCAAATGGGAACACTTCAAGTTTGGTTGTAAATCAAGCATAACATAATTAACTGTAAAAAAAAATTTTTAACTGTAAAAAATAGTTTAAAAAAATTAACTGTGCACTTTGGGGAAATCAGATCCACCTCTCTGTGCTTATATTTCCTCCATTGTAAAGTGGAAGGACTAAGTCAAATGATTTCTAAGGATCCTCTGGTGCTAATGTTTTACTTTTTAGTCTGCTTCTGATCACACCTACTGTTTTTGTGTTTGTGAAGCAATCTGTGCATAATGTCTCTTTACAATCAAAATTCACTTTGTAGGTGATTCCACATAAAGTAAAGTGTTGATTACATGGAGTGATTTGGGAATGTGGTGACTTGTTTAAATGGAATTCCTATTTAAACACAGCTTAACCAAAAGAACACCCCTAAATGGCAGGACAAAATACCCCTGTTTTTACCACTTTGGGGGAAGGCTTAATTTTGTAATAGCTTACCTTTAAATGATAAATCTTTTATTTTAACTAATCTTTGTAGAAGGTTTCTAAAACTTCCCCAGCCTTGTAACAGTATACATAACATAATGAATTGCTCTTGAGGAAATTAAGTCATCACCAAAAGACTCAGTTTTCAGTACCTTGAACTCTGCTTTCAGGGAGGTGCTAACACAAAGCCCCCAAAGTACTAAGCCCTAAAGTTGATTAATATTGCCTCCTTTTCTACATTTGTATATTTGCTTTTAAGATGTTACCCTTGCTATCTCCTTTGACCACAGAGAACTAAATCAAAAGTCTCAACAACAGGGTAGCCATAGACTACTCTGACGGTGGACACACTGGGAAAGCGATTAGTGTACATAGGTGCACATACACACCACCTTTTTTTTTTTTTTTTGGTACCAGGGATTGAACCCAGGGGCACTGAACTACTCACTGAGCAACATCCCCAGTCTTTTAAAAATATATATTTTATTTAGAGACAGGGTCTCACTGAGTTGCTTAGGGCCTTGCCGAGTTGCTGAGGCTGGCTTTGGACTCGAAATTCTCCTGCCTCTACTTCCCAAGGTGTGTGTCACCACTCCTGGCTCCACCTAACCTTTGATTAAAGTATGACATAAATAAAGAAAACCGTTCATAGCATACAATTCGGTAAATTCACAACTGGATGCACTCTCACCTTCAATACATCAAGCAAGAGAACATGGTCAGCGAGCTTGAAGTTTCCCTTCCAGGCCTCTGAAGCTCTGCATGGTCCCTTCTAGTTCCCACCAACCTCACAGGGGATATGTACATTTTTTTCTATTCTGAAGTTTCTTAGATTGCCTCTGAATCATAGACAATATTTATAGGTGGTTCAAATTCTAGACATATCTGACAAACAGCATGACTATAGGCCACTACTATAGTAGTAAATGTAGTAGTCTGTTGAACATAACTGAACTGCAGGGATTCAAGGTCAGTACTCGGAAGGCCAAACATCAATATAGACACAAGAAGTGTTAGGATGCTGGAATCAATTTCCAATCCCATATCAGAACTTAGACATTGCTTTTGAAAGGAAAACCTCTGGTGTCAATCAAAATTGACCACTTTGTGGCTGTAACACATCTTTTGTTTTATTTTTTTTACAGACTGCATTTTGATTCATTGTATACAAATGGGGTACATCATTTCATTTCTATGGTTGTGCATGATGCAGATTCATACCATTCGTGTAATCATACATGTACATAGGGTAATGATGTCTGTCTCATTACACCACTTTTCATACCCCCCATTTCCTCTACGTAATCTAAAGTTCCTCCATTCTTCTCTCACCCTCCTCCCCACCTCCCTCATTATATATTATCATCCATTTATCAGGGAAAACATTCAGCCTTTGGTTTTTTGGGATTGGCTTATTTCACTTAGCACGATATTCTCCAATTCCATCCATCTATCTGCAAATGCCATAATGTCATTCTTCTTTATGGCTGAATGAAACTCCACTGTGTATACATACCACAGTTTCTTTATCCATTCATCTGTTGAAGGGCATCTAGGTTGGTTCCACAATCTAGCTATTGTGAATTGAGCTGCTATAAACATTGATGTGACTGTTTTACTGTAGTATGTTAATTTTAAGTCCTGTGGGTATAAACTGAGGAGTGAGATAACTGGGTCAAAAGGTGGGTCAATTCCAAGTTTTCTGAGGATCACCACACTGCTTTCCAGAGTGGCTCCACCAATTTGCAATTCCACCAGCAATGTGAATGTGTAACACATCGTTTGATGGATCTAATTAAGTAAAGGTTTCACTGAATATGCTTTAACAAAAATGGGGGGGGGTTGTTTTCTTCTGCCTCTCCAATTAAGAGTTTAGATCAGGGAGTGACCTTTTTCTCTATTCTCCAACCATTTTTCTGCTAAGAATGATAGTCATTCCCAATTTATGATTTTCTCATATTTTACCAAATATGAGATTTTCCCATATTTTACCAAAAGCTTCAGTACTTACTGTCCTTAATAAAGTACAAATATAAGTAATTAGAAACAGTTCATTATAAGGACAAATATTTGGGCTTGTAACTTTATATCACACCTATCCAACAATCATCACATTTTCAGATAGCTAAGTCATTCATGTGAGTCAACTAAACATTTTTTTTTTTTTGGGGGGTATTTCTCCAAGAAGATTCTAATTTCCAGGTGTTTGTTGTGTTCTGCTGTTACACAGAAGCTTCTAGTCTACTTTCTAAGACACAGGAGCATAGGGATAAGGCTGCAAAGCAGGAAAGGCAGATTAACCATCATTTTAGTTTCTGATTCACTTTTCCAGAGGGACACGGAGCTCTAATCTGTACATTATCCTTCCTTCTCACTGAGCATGCAATTCTAGCAAATAGAAGCAAACCCACAGAACACAATATAAGTCTTCTGGTGGGGGAGAGTCCCCGGTGCTGTGCCTTCTCTTTGTCCCTCTAGATCTGTCCTCTACCCTTAACCCTGGGCCCAAGATCCAGGAGACAATCCTCCAGAGCACTGAAGCCAATGGGCTATCATGTCCTTTGGCTTCTGGTTGAGTTTGACCAATGGTACTTATGAGAGTCAGGATATGAGGAAAGAATTCAGAGCATGATCTTTCCCACTCCCTCCCCTCCAGGTCACACATTGGCAGCAGTCATCTTTCCTCTATGAAGGACACAGTTCTGGTTCTCCCAAAGCTACAACCATGGCTCTCCCTGGGTTTGGGTATTTGCTCTCTCTCCTCATCCCTCTGGGTCAAGATAGAAAAGATTCCCACTATTACCAGCCCAGGGCTGCATTCCCAACCTTGTTGGTTTCCCTTAACTTGGCAACACATTTGTAAATAGTTCCTTTCTTAAACTCTCCTCAGTCACCCTTTTGACAACGCTACCTATTCCCTAGAGGATACTGAATCATGCCAGGCTTGGATATTTTGTGTGTGATCATCCACAGGATGAACCATAAGTTCTAGTGGATACTGTTTAATTATATATCTGTAAGGTAAATTCAGGCTTGAAAGAATCTGTATTACCACATATCATTAGATTATAAAGATATTTGAGCACTTTGGTTAAAATGCTTTAAAGGGAAAATATGCTGTATAACTATAATTACACAGAATATGGTGATTTCAAAATAGTTTTCTGATAGGGTCTTAGTTTTCTAATAAGACAGAGAATAGTTTGAAGGGTTCAAGACTGAACCCCTCCAAGATTAAGAAAAACAACTCCCTTAACCAATAGAGAGCTAGTAGACAGCCTAGCACAACTTGTAGGCAAAGAAAGAAAGAGAAAGAAAGAAAGAAAGAAAGAAAGAAAGAAAGAAAGAAAGAAAGAAAGAAAAAAAGAAAGAAAGAAAGAAAGAAAGAAAAGCTAAAATTAAGATTAAAATTAAGATTTTTGTACTGTGGATTTAGTTTTAAAAGGATACATCCACAACAATATATAATGGCATGCATGCGTGCTCACACACACACATACACAAACAACTATAACAAAAGCAAAATTAAAAAGCAAACAAACTAAACCCACACATATCTTTACAACCCAACCATGCCTGTAATTTGTAAGACATAATCAAGACACTCAGAAAACAAAATTGTAACAGCTCCTAAACACTCCCATATGCTGAGGTTTCCGTTCCCTCTCCTTGATGTGGACTCTAGTGGACTTCCTTAATTTTATTAGAATCCTGATACTATTCATTAAAGTACATGCTGTGGTTTGAAACTGGGAAAGTCTTGTGAGTTCTGTGAGCATATCCTGTGGAATAACAAAGACTCTTTGGTGATCAATTACAAGTAAAAATGAAAATTCACTAAAATTTTCTATACTATTTAGTATATATATATTTATATATATGTATATGTATATATCCACACTCATATATGTATATATATAATTTATAGTTACTTTGATATAGATTGATCACTCTAACACCTATTACCTACCTAAAAGGATAATAATCTAATATTCTGTCTAATAATATGTCATTGCCATTGTTTTTTACTCATAAAAATCACTTTACTATCTAACTTGTAATATGGTTTTTATAAACTGCATGAGCTTGCTAAATCAGTTGCCACATAAAAGAAAACCAAAATGGTTTGTGTGCTGGTACAGCTTTGGCTTATTTTTATGAAATATGTACAGATGCAGAAAATTAAGGCACATATTAGACACTGAAGTGACTTTGGTAACAAACCCCTAACAACCTATCACCTTTATGTTACGGTAGTACTTATATGTTCAGTCTAGATATATATGTAAATAATCAACTATCCACAAAAAGAGCTGAGTCATTTTGTTTATTTCCCTGGGAGAGAAAACTCTGGAAGAGAAGGGCCCTGCCTTCTTTCCCTCATTCCCCAAGCTGGAAGAAGCTATTCATAAGGAGTGGGATAAATACCACTGTACAGAAGGGCAAGGTGGGAAAATACATTGCTATTATTTTTGTTTATCTAAATTGGTTATCTAGTCATCTTAAAGTTTTAACTTTAGGGTATCAAGTCCTCATTATATCTACTGTCCATGACTTTGCAAAATTAAAGCTTTGAATAAACTTTAACATTATTAAAGCTTAGCACAGGACAAAAATATGCAGTCAGATGAGAAAGAATAACAAGAAGTGTGATATTAGGTAGGTAAAACATCATCCTTAAGGGCTCAAACTAAATGAGCTTCAACGTTCATTTTGCCACTTGGTAAGTATAATCTTGGGTAGGAGTTCTCTGTATCCCAGTTTCCACATCTGTAAAATGGACTGTGAAGAATAAATGAATTGTATGTAAAAGTATTTAGCAAAGGCCACCAATTATTGTAGACTCACCCACATAATAAAAAGCAGACTCTGTGACATGTTGCTTAATGAAAGGAATTATTTCAACATTCAGAAAAGTCAGGTTAGCAGAAATTAAGTCAGAAGCATCATGACTTAAAAAACGAAGGGCCAGAGAGGTGGGAGATAAAACCTATATATCTTTTCAGTGAGTGGAAACTTGGAAACAAATTGTAGACAGTCATGCACTACAAAAGCCACCCAAGACCAGCCTCATCTAAGGCTCACACTTGAGCTGCTTACATTCTGGCACCTTCTACGGAAGTGATAATCCTCAGCGCAGGGTTTGGCAGCAGCAAGCCATTAACATTTAGCCTCTGAATGTGAACCAGAGGCAGAGCCAACTTTTAGTAAGATATTCAAGTAGAAAGTTGGGCTTCATTGGATAGAAAAACACTACCTGTCCGTGACACAACCTGGATTTGTCGATGACAGAATACAGATTTCCTTCCTTATGCAGTGACTGACAAATGTAGGCACCCTCAGTAGAGGAAGGCCAGGAGGCTGGCATGCTGGGGCTAGCACCAATCTGAATGGCAGGCAGAGGGGCTGTGGGTTACTGCAGGCTTACAGAGCAGATGGTACCCCAGGTCAGCACCTAATTAAGAGCATGGCCTATGTCCTGGATAATTGGCTGAAAGAATGAACCTCAACATAAAGACGGTTAGTAGATTGGACTGAAATGAGCAGGGTTGGGGTGGGGGGTGAAAC
This sequence comes from Sciurus carolinensis, assembly GCF_902686445.1. Taxonomy (NCBI): domain Eukaryota; kingdom Metazoa; phylum Chordata; class Mammalia; order Rodentia; family Sciuridae; genus Sciurus; species Sciurus carolinensis. The sequence goes on along the minus strand of NC_062218.1, from coordinate 29,778,140 downwards.
AGAGGTTGATTAATGCCCCCCACACACACCCTTAGGAGAGTATTCTTGACAATGTTAATTGGGCACTGGAGCTAACTCAAGTGTGGAATGGTTTTGATATTTCTATAGCTGTCTATTTTTATACACTGTTACTACTATAGCTAAATATATTCATTTACACATCTACTAGGATCCTAGGGTATCCATGTGTCAAATTAAGCACTGAGAAATAACCCGGGAATAAAATAAAGTCCCTTTGTTTATGGAGCTTGGCTTTTAGAAGGAACACTAAAGATAAACCAGTGGTCTCAAAACATGCACATACACACATACACACCAGGACATTTGGCAACATCGGGGGACATTTTTTTGCTATTGCCAGGGAGCAACAGAGGCCAGAGATACTGCTGGGCATCCTACAAAAAGGATAAGACTATTCCCCATAACAAGGGATTATCTATCCAGTCCAAATATCCTAGTGCCCAGGTTGTGAAATCCTGTGATAAACCATTAAAAGCTACATATAACGCTGAAAAATCGTTCTATTAAAACAAATTAGAGAGTAAAGAAGAAAAGTGAACATATTTTTATCTTTTTATTGAGATATAATTCAACTACCATAACATTCACCATTTTAAAATGTACCATTCGGTTGTTTTATTGTATTCACAAGGTTGTGCAACCAACTTCTCAACGTAATTACAGAGTATTTTCATCACCCTAAAAAGAAAAAAAACCCCTGCATCCATCCCATTTCTTGGTCCATTTTGTCCCTGTAAATCACTAACCCACTTTCTGCCTCCACTAATTAGCCTCTTCTGGACATTTCCTGAAGATGGTCCCCTGTGTCCGGCTTCTTTCATTGGCATGTTTTCCAGGTTCCCTCATGCTATGGTGTCAATACTGCACTTCTTCCTTCACAATGTTCTACTTCAGGAGTATTCCACATTTTGTTCATCCATTCGTTACAAGATGGACATCTGGACTTTTTCCTACTTGGGGTTATTATTATTGCTGCTAAAACATTTGTGTACAGTGTTTGTGTGGAATGTATTTTCATTTCTAGTAGTTGTATGCCAAGGAGTGGAACTGCAGAGTCATATGCTAAACATTTAATTTTCTAGGAACTGCTAAACTCTTTTCTAAAGCTACTGCACCAATTTATATCTCTATCAACAATGTAGGAGGGGATCCAATTTCTCCACATCCTAGCCAAGATGTTTTATGTCTAGTAAATTTTAATTTAAGAAATGAGAATTTTAATTACAACTTAAAAAGTCCAGAGGCAAAACATTTAAGTCTTTCTTAACAAGCCCTTTGAAGCAGTTAGTGCAACTAATTATCAGCTGAAATTTCCTGTTAAAAAGGAATATAAAAGAGTGAATGCAAAACAAATTAGGAACATCCTTTGGCTTTGTCTCTACATAAGCTTTTACTTCTAATTAAAAAGTGTGGCCTTTCCTTTTAAAGATAAGAAATGTCATTCAAAGGCTCATATAACAATATATTTTATGAGAGATTTTTTTTACCTGTTTATTTCTTTATTTAGAGGGGTTAAGAATTCAGCAGAGGCAGGCAAACTATATTTTATCCACCCCTCTGACCCCAGGCCCAGCGACAAGGACACTGGTCACTATTGAGGGATGTCCATGGTGGATTCCCAAATTCTGAGGCAGCTACAGTGACAGACTTCAGTAGCCTGTCTTGGCTACTCAGCTGCATGGGGGCTGGGGATGTGGCTCCGTGGTTAAGTGCCCATGGGTTCAAATGCCCAGGTATCCCCCACCAAAACATGAGCTTTTGGGGCCCTGCCTCACATCTACTGAATGACAGAAGCTGCTGGTACAAGGTCCCCAGCTGACCTGGTGTGCCCACTCAAGTATGAGAGGCACTGTTCTTCACATTAAAAGCCTCACACCATCACTCTTGCCAAGCACCCACTGTTTCATGGTCTTTTGAAAACGTAATCCCCTTAGCCTTAAAAACAATTTCATAGACATGTTCCACCAAAAAAGGCAGCCCCACTGGGTCATGTTTCATTCTAATATGGGATGTGTAGCTCTGCTTCTAAGACTCAGCCAGGGCCCTTCAACAGAGATGTAATGAAATAACAATAACAAATAAGCAGCCCAAAGATTTATATAAAATTACTTTGATCCTTTGATGCTTATTGATATTTGGAATGTTGCTGCTTCTGTCACTTGAAAAGATCCCAAGTTTTCAGTGCTTGGGAGTTTGTTGCTCCCTCACATTCTCCCTCTCTCTCTCATTCCCACTAGCCACACCCGCCCCAAGAGAAAGTCAACTCACTGATGACCCTAGCCTCAAAGAGCAGCCAGAGGGCAGGCAGGCTGAGTGTAGGCTGGAGGACGCGGAGCAGGGGCTAGGAGAGGGGCTAGCGTGTAAGAGGCTGGGGGCTCTGTGGGAGGACCAGGCAGCACAGCTATTGGCTGCTTTGTTGCTTCTTGATGGTGGCTGTGAGAGCCCCAGTTCCCTCCTTCTAAACCATGTTTAAGGCAGTTAGATGACAGCAACGTCATCAATCTCAGAATCTAGTCTATCGAAATACTGTGCACCAAGAGTGTCTTATCCTCATTGCAGGCTTTCAGGAGTTAGAATAAACTCTTGTGGTTCCCACTTTACAGAGGAGCAAACAGGCACAGAGTTTACCAACTTGCCAAAAGTTCCAGAATGAACAAGGAGTTTGTACTCTAAATGTATTTCTCAGTAACATAGTTCTGAATGTCTTAAATATCATCTGAAAAACTCCTAAAAAAAAAAAGTGGCAACCAAGTCCTAACTCAGGCATTATGGCGCACAGCTGGCCCATCACCACTATGCTGATAAGTAGCATTGTTTGTCAATCACCCTGCAAACTGAAATGCTATGGATTATAACTTACTGTCTGGACCTTCAACAAAGTTCAAACTAAAAAACTGGGAGTATTTGGCAAAAAACAAACATGGGCTTCTCACTGGGGCCGATTAGTATTGCCCGGGATCAAAAAAAAAAAAAAAAAAAAAAAGGACAGGAATGTAATCCCAGCACTGAAGCAAACAGAGCCAGCAATGGAGGTTTCGTTTCCTTAAAAAAGAAAAAAAAAAAAAAAAAATTCAGCAAAGTTGTGCAAAACTTCCCGAAATAAATACCTTAGGACAAGGCTGGGATATTTCCCAAGGCTCTTCACCAGAAGGGGACTTGAGCTGCTGCTATCCAAAAGCCCATGAGTTATGGCCTGGAAAGTTCTTTCAATTTTCCAGAGTAATAATAAACACAATTCTTCTGGTTTCTGATTGCCAGCTGAAATATATATTGGAAGGAAATACACATTCTCAAGGCTACTTTTAGAAGACTTGATTTTCCAGGCATATTCATTCACAGAAAATTTCACCCAAACCCAACACTCTTGTTGCTTTCATCACCTAGACTCCAGGTCCACAGAGGTCTGGACCACAATAAGGTCTTTAAAACCTTCCCCACTGTCTCTGCAACCAATTTCTAGTCCCCAAGTCAAGCAAACAACCAACACTCACACAAAGAGCTGATCATACACCAGATCCTACCAGAGATATCCACATGCCAGAATTCCAGAGTGTTAGAAGTTTCCAGAATAACTGGTCCCGCATCTTTATTTCATAGAGACACAGAGGCTCAGAGAAGTTAGGAAATATATCAAAGAGCAGGACTTAATTACTGACCTAACTCAGACAGCAACTTCTCTCTAATATACTCATATCTTTCTTCTTTCCTTTAAAAAAAAAAAAAAAAAAAAAATCCCTTTCCAAAAATGGAGTCACCATACTCAGTAAGAAAATCAGAAGTAGTAGTCCTTTGAGAGCCTCACCATTTCAGTTCTGCAACAGATGCCTCACATTCTGACCACCTAACGTTGCTTCTATTTTTATTGTATTCCTTCATAAGATGTTTTTCTGTATATTTCAATCTACTTGGAGGCAGAGTCAGGAAGTATTTATGATTAAGATTAGCCATACTCTTCAAGGCTCTGCATGAGGGGCCTTGGCTGCCTCCTCCACCTCACCTTCCAGAAGTCTCCCTGCTCACGGGGCTCCAGCCCACTGGCTCCTTGTGGTTTCCTGAGTCCATCAGACACCCTCTCTCCTCAGGGTCTTTGCTCTGCTGTTCCCTCCACCAGGAGAGCCATTCCTCCAGAAAAGTGCTTGGCATTGTGCCCACTCCATTCAGAAATCTGCTCACTGAGCCCTTCCTTCCTGAAGCTTAATCACAGTGGCCCCTGCCCTCCTCATTTTCTTCAGCATATCTATCTTTACAAGGTATGCCTTGTTTATTGTCTGTCAGCTCCATTAAGATGTGTGTTCCATTATGCTGATATTTGACCTTGCTTCTTTCAACTTTCCTATCAGGCAGAAGTAATTTTTAGCTTTGTGGGGGTCCAGGGGTTGTGTTTTTAGGTGATGCAGATCTTTAGCTTTGAATTTGCTTTTTTCATTCTAAAGTTTTTGAGTTCCTCAAGTCAAGGCATGGCCATAAACTGTCATAACTGTAAATTTTTCTCAGGTTGCCATGCACATGCTTGAGAGACAAATTATGTCCTTTAGCCAAGTTCAGTGTTGCTTCCCATCACAGGTCTACAGTGGGTTCCCCAAGCATGTGCCCAGGACCAGCAGTGTCAGCATCACCTGGGAACCTGTTAGAAATGCAAATCCTCAGGATCCTGCTCAGATTCCAGGGGTGGAGTCCAGCAAGACCCCACGTGATTCTAAAGCACATTCAATTTAATTTAGGATCACTGGCAAAGCAGGAAGACATGAACTACAACTCTAGTAGTTTCTGGTTTTGCTCTCAAGGCTACTATCCTCGAGCCATTTTATACCAAGAGCTGTATGTATCATGTATCACTCACTGGAGAGGAGATGCTGAAGAATGAAAAACTAAAAAGAGGAAATTTTACAAGAATATTGTCTTCCAGTAAAGTCATTCAAATTCAGCTCACTCAACTAGTCTGTATATCAAAAAAAAAAAAAAAAAAAAAAAAAAAAAAAATTTTTTTGTTTTTTTTAGCTCTAAAAGTCTATGGTTCCAGCTCAACCCACCAATTGTTTTATGGCACGTCTTTGTTGCACATCTGAATTCTAGGTCACTGAGCTCAATGAGGCTGGGTTCACATGGAATATTTCAGTTGGGACAATCCTAACAATAGGGTTAAAAGGTCTGGAGTCCCATTTCAGATTATAATCTGAGGGTAAGGAAGGCAGTCCTGTCTAATAGCTTCTAATTATAAAAGCCCTGTAAAACTAAATTCCACTCTGCTGGTGGGTATTAACCCCTCTGACCCATGAAGAAATCCCTCCAGCCAAAAGTACCACTGCAGACAAGCTTTCAGCAATTTCCAAGGCAACTGTAACAGCAACCTGGATCACTGCTTCTAGCAGAAACTATGTAGCAGACAGGTTGAGAAAAGGAAATATTTGCTGCCTTTCCCTGCTAAATGGGCATAGTAAGTGAGACTGATACAAAAACCAAAGGCTATAAAAATAACATTACTGTCCTTTAAGTGCCCAGGATGTGCTAATGAATAGCATCGGCAGTGATACTTCTAGGGACAGGCTTTTCTGAGGACAGGACAATGGAGACACTGAGTTGAAAGATCACATACTCAAGAGCTAAGAAATCCCACAACACTTACCTTAAACATTAGCTCTTTTTCTTCAGGACTGTCTGATTTCATAAATGTGGCCTGGGAATAGTACTTGGGCATTATAAGATTTCCATTAGGACAAATGATTTGTATATTATAGAACTGATACACCCCCCAAACTCCAGCCCTAAAAGTTAAAACAAATGATTTGTATTAATTCCTGAACCTTTCCAAGTCGCACATTCCTCTTCATAAATTTATCCCAGGGTGATTGAGAACATCCCATGAGAAATACCTGAGAGAAACTGACAGGGTCTTTTTAAAGGAATGAACAAATGAACTATTTGCCGAATTGATAACACAGGTGAAGGCCCCTGGTTCCGTATAATAACAATTCCTTTCTTACTAATTAGGAAAGTTTGGGCTCTAACTCTGGTAACAGAGGTAAACACATAGGTAACTGAGACTCACAGATTCCAGGTGATTTGGGAATGGCAGTTGCTTTCCACTTTGGAAATTAGCAAAGACTTCATGAAAGAGGTGGGAAAACTGATCACTGGAAGATACACAAAACTCCATGGGATGGGCATTTAGGGAAGGCAGGAATGGAGATGAGAAAGCAGAAGCCTGTGAAAAACAGGCGTGTGCTGGTGATCCTATATGCCTGGACCCGTGAACTGTCTGGCTGCTGCTCAGCGTGAGAACCTCCTGCTCCAGCATGCCCTCTTGTGCGATGACTGAGGGCAGGTCACTGCCTGTGTGCTCCAAGATCCACCCCATCCTCCCCTGCTCTGCTCTGTATAACAGTGAACCATATTTCCCAGGCTCCCCTGACCTCTGCATTGGGGGCAGGTCCAGCCGGTGCCTTCCACTGCCAGATGACCCAGGCAAGGGGCAAAGCCAGAGAGTTTTGGTCCTGGGCAATAATTACCCATCTGAGTGTTTAAAATCCTTCATGTTCACTATACTTAATTCAACTTTGAAAATATTGAGACATTTTAAAATGAAAAATCTTGGGATTCTACCAATATTTTCATCAGTATTATTTCTAATTTGCAAATCTATTCTCACCAATTTTCACCTCTATTTTGGTTACATACCTTTTTTTTACTGCGTGCAACAAAATGTTTTGCTTAACATACAACACTGTTTCCCTTTTAAACTTCAGGAATTATGTTACTTTTACATATTTAAGACAACATTAGATTTTCATTTAAATTTTATTTTGTGCACAAGCATTACATGCACATCTACACACGTGCTAGGAAAAAATTAACCTGGGCTTCACAAGCTGTCTTCAGCCCACTTGTGACTATCATTGGTAGCACCTGTTGGGAAGACTAGGAAATGTGACTCTCATGGTGTAGTGACTTCTCAGATTGGACTGATCATTTAAACCACTTTTAAAAACCCCTCTGCCTTGACCGCACTCCATAGCAATTCAACCCTCAGCCCCTGAGGGTGAAACCCAGCCTTTTCCAAAGCTGCCCAATTGATTGTAATGAAAGTCAAGTTGAGAATGGATGATCTAGTGTCAAGTGGGGCCCTTAACTTGACTGTGATAAGCTATTAAAGAAGGGAATAATGGCCAAGGTGTCATTTGCTTTTCAACTTGCTTAACCTGCTGTTACCTGTACCTACACCATCCTCTTGCCTTGCATTCACCCAAATCCTACCCATCCATTCATTCTTCAAGTCCATTCACTTTACATCTCAACAGGTAGCAGTTTTTAGCTCCCCAGTAGCACAGTAGCACTCCTGTCTTGAACCCTGTGGTTCGTATTTTACATATTAGCAATAATTATTCACTAGCATTTTCATTGGTTTTACCTTCCTAACTAGATATTGTGCCTTTTGCAGGCAAGGACCATATGTTGCTCTTTTTAAAAAATCTGCTTACAACAGTTTGGAACATTCGAGACTAAAGGAGTACCTACCACCTAGTAGATTCATGAAGCACAAGCACTCGAGCATATTTGTAAGGCACAAGAAGAGGTTATTATCAGTGTTAAAAATCTACGCGGTCCAAAGCAGAGTGGATATAGCATTTCACTCTGTCAAATGTCAAAAGGTCTTATTACAAAGACACAGCGTAATTTTTCAGGGAAGGATAAAGGCTGCAATTACATATGTAGTATGTACTGGTTTCAGGTAAACTAATTTGTCAGGTATTTGTGAGAAGAACTGAAGAAAGCTGATTAGGTGGTATGACTTGATTTCTAAGCTTGAACAGCTGGTATATTATTTCTAATACATCCCTAACCTGCAAAAACAAGAAAACAGAAAGTACAACAAGCCACTAGCCAGAAAAGCCCCTTATTATACTGATGTTGATCAAGGACTACTTCCCACACGTTATATTTAAGTTCCAAAGAGATGCCTAAAAATCTTTTCACAAGTTCTTGCTTTCAAAGTCAAAATGATCAGATTTCTGAAATGTGGGCTACATGAAAGCACACGTGTGTGTGTGTATGTCTGTGTACACGCGTATTTTTAAAGGTCTGTGTACACATGCCCTGGTGGGTATTTGTTCAAATACAACAGTCCCAGCAGAGATTTTATTTAGTCTGGTTGTTCCTAAGACAAACACACATAACTTTAATTAAAGGCACATTCAAATATAGGGGAAACCATCTTGAAACAATTAGACTCTCCTACGGTAAGAGGTTTCAGGGCATCAACATCCTCCCACTTCCTCACATCCCCCATGGAAAGAGAACAGATGCGGCAGAGGCAAGCCAAGCCTGACTCCATAAACACAGCCTGCAGCTAAAACTCTGCCCTGCTCTATTTTCTCTCTTCCGACCAAGACACCACCCTTCTTTTACTCTTTCCTAAATGAATCCCAGTCATTTGATTGCTTTTACTTCTTTTAACTGCTCTTTGATCAGTCTTACAGGGAGAAAGAATTCTGACTTAATTTCTTATCTTTCCCAGGAAGGAAATATTTCAGGAAGAAACTGAAAGGAAAAGTCTAAGGACTTACCAAATCACCCATCTGGTTACTGTCCTTGGCTTATGGAAGCTTCTGGAGAATGTCTGAGAGAAGGCTGCCTTTCCAGCACATTCTCGGGACTTTCTGCGCCCTCTGGTTTTCTAGGAAGTATAGACTGAGTATTTCTCTATTTAAACTGCCCTGAAAACTAGGGGTACAGGTTGTGACATTCACTAGAATCGTTCTTTCTCCTCTCAGTCCCAAGTTAACTCACCCCTAGGTGATTTATCCATGAGCAACTATCAGCAGAAAGAGCGTTTTCTCCATAAGAACCACACTGAGAAGTCACTTCAGCAAATAAGGATTCAATGGCCCCTTTGAAGATGGAATACTGGGAAAGACCAGCCCAAGGAAAACAGTCTGACCCTTGTCCTCACAGAGTTTACCCTGTTGTATAAGAGTCAAGTCTTTGGGAAAACAAAGGTTTTTCATAGGTGGAACATTCCTATTGTTCCTGTTCTTTGAATGCAATAGAACACAACTGGACACAGAATACAACCAGGCAAATATGTGGCCATTCTTACCTGAGAGGAGGGCAGAAGCAGGTCGCCCCACCTCCAGAAGAAGGTACGCAATTGTAGATTTCTACACCAAATTACAAAATATACTATCACAAAAACTCTCTAGAAAATAGGCCTCCGGCCTAATTTTGATATAGTGCTATATAAAATGAAGGGTAAACTCTTAATGAACAGGCAGAAAATGAGGCCAAGTGCTGTCAAGGACCTCATTTTCAAAAGTGATGTGGCCTTATCCCTTAAAGAGAAGCAAAATATCTCTTAGGTGTCCGTAAATACATGCCACTCCTGCAAAGTCCACAGGCTGGTCTAGACAAGAGCTCCAGCAGAGGGGACTCAGCGCCAGCACTGGTGCTGACATGAACTCTGGGCCACTCTTAGGAGGGACCACTTCACATTCTACCAAACAAAGGCACCTGGAAATGAGAGAAACCACAGAAAAATCTCCACAGCTTAGGCAAAAATCCTCAAGTGGGCACTCAGGCTGGGGTGCGGAGATGAGACTAAACCTCAGTACAGAAGTGCAGACTTCCAAAGGTAAGAAGGCTGAGGCAATGCAACCTAGCATTCACTTCCTAGCATAGCCCGGAATTTTGCATTAACATGTGATGACGAAAGGTTGAGGAAGAAGTTTCCCACCCCACAGCCCTCCCTCATTCTCAATACTCAGACCCCTAGGCCTGAATGAAACTAGGAAGCCAGATAAGATTGAATTCTGTGGTGCCTTAAAAATTAAATTTTTACAGTTACCAGTTAATAACTTTAATCCTCAAAAGGAATATCCCAAGCAGAAAAAAATGAAGTGTTGACAGATGATTACTTATGGAAAATCCTACAATGGAAAAATAATTACCTCCTCTCTTCCTTTTTCATTCATTCTTCTAATTTTCCACATTATGTATCAAGGAAGGAAAAAAAATAGCTGACAAGCAAGTGCATAGGCAAAAGTGTGAGAGCTGTTTCTAGAGTTAGTTCAGGGAGATGTGTGTTACGCGGGTCTTAGTTTATCACCTGCAAAACGGAGGTGGTGATGTCTATATAGCTGTTATGTGCACTTCCACCAAAGAGAATGAATACATGCTACAAAGTGAAAGGGCCCTGAACACTCGCTAAGTTAAAGAGGCCAGAGATAAAAGGCCAATGTTTTATGGTTCCATGTATGTGAACTATGCAGAAAAGGCAAATCCAAAGCAAACTAATGGTTGCCAGGGGGATGGGAGGAAACTAGACAGTGAGAATGGTTGCCCCACATTGTGAACGTACTTAACACCACTGAGCTGCGTACTTTAAAATCACTAAAATGGTAAACTTTATGTTATGTATGTTTTACCACAATAAAAGAGAGAGTTGAAAATGGTAGTCTTGTCATGTATTCCATACACAATAAATATGAACCAAAAGAACAAATTTGTTAAGGTGTTCATAATTGTGGCTAAACTGCTAATCTAGATTTTCCATCTTCTTTTCAGTGAGTACCACCTTAGACAAAACTGTCACAAACCTTTGTCTCCCCTTTCCCTGGGGTGACTATGAAATATTGTCCTGTATAGACGCCTGCAAAGCTGGATTGGGGGAACAGGTATCAAGAAGGCTATACAGTGGTACACAAAGTAGTTCAAAAGCCAAGTGCCTATCACCAAAAATCTCAGGACAAAAAAATATTGATTCCTGGGCTTCCCCCGAGACCAAGCAGTTAGGAACATCTTACTGATTCATGTGTCAAATGGCATCAGTATTTTTAAAAAGCACCTGGGTAATACTAATGCAAAAGTTGCCAGGAAAGAGAAGCACTAATCTGGGATGAGAAGGGAAGGGAGCAGGCTTTGTCAAGAGCCTGTTGTCAGCCGGGAACTGGGATGGCTCTCTCCATACAGATCCTTCAGCTGTGGGTGCCCCATATCCTCTTGCACCTTTTCTGGCCATAAGCACTACAGCCCTGAGGAGTGGCACTAAACCTTTGGGGAGCAGGAGATCAAGAGAGACACCCCACTTTCATTACCCTTCAGGAGGGATAAGCATACTCTAATCTTAGGCAAAAAATACTAGCCAAAAGGCCAGACGGTAAATAGTTTGGGCTTGTGTGACACATGGGCTTGTGTGACACATGGTCTCTGCTGTAACTATCATTTCTGCCTCTGTAGTGCAGAAGCAGCCATGGACAATGATTAAATGAATGTGTGTGGCTGTGTTCCAATAAAACTTTATTTATAAAAGTCACAGTTTGCTAACTCCAGCTTTAAGTCTAAATAAATAACCAGAAGCCCTCATCAGGAAAGCATCCCAGTTTCCTGCAACTAATTCTACACAGAACTCCTATATGTCCCACACTTCCTGGAATCTCTGGGTACAAAAACAACTGGCATCCAAGTCCTTGCTTCATAGCCTGCTTCTGAGGGGACCCAACCTACTCTGGTACCTTGTATTGCACTCATAATTACTCTAGCAATTAAATAATATCACATCCATCTTACAGCGAGCAAGGTGAGGTGCAAGGATTGCGTAACTCTTAAGTGACAGGCTCCATAGGAGAAGGCTGTCTAGCTCCAAAGTCACTGACCTTTCAACAATACCACCAGAGTAAGGGTGGATATAAATACCCAAGTAGGTACCTGCATGCATGTGCGCACATACACAGTCCTACACTCAAATATATAGCTTTAATTCTAGAAGGCAAGAGTACCATGTATAGCAAACCACGAAGTAAAATCATTCTACAGTATTCACGTAATTATCTATGTTATGAAGGGGTTGGTTACATAAATTATAAATAGTAAGGTTTGAGGGTTAGAGAAAAAAATATTTTTCTCTTCTCTGCTGTTGCTTATCTCAGAAAGAATTTATTTCCCAACCACCAACTGGTAGCAATCTTGGTGCTATTTGTTCTCTGGTGAAATCTTTGGTTAAATGTTTGGATAACAAACAGCCACTCAGGGAAAGCTCGAAGTGTCATTTGGAATTGGAAGGGACAGGAACCAGATTAAAACATCCTCATACATGTTTTAACATGGGAGAGGGAGGGAAACAGCAATAACTTCACAAAGGCCTCTTATGAAACTCCCTTCTGGATGCGCAGGATTCCAGAGAACATTCTGACACCCAGAATGGGCAGACACAGGAACCAGTGTTTGTGGCTTACGCGGTCTTGCCCTCGCTGTCATGCTTGGTGGCGCTGGCCCCCTTCTTGCCCAGCAGAGAGGCCACCTTTTCCGAGTCGCCGTTCTCCACAGCCTGCAGCAGGCGGTCGTCATTCTTGTTCCACTCGTTGGTCTGTGGAGCAAAGGCAAGAGTCAGGGATGATGAGCAACATCCGCCACGGCCACGTGGAAGCACAGGACCTCGGTCCTTCCAGTTCAAATCAAAATCTAACCCCAAATGGGCAACTTTAAAAATACCTTCCCCTTCACCATGGAGACACACAAGAAGGCCTGTTTCCCCAAAGAAAACATTAACAGTTCAGCCGACATATCGGCTGTCAGCAAACTGTGACAGTTATTCCTTTTAACAATTCTTGAGAAGATGAAGCAACTTCAGAAGACCAAGGCCAGTTTATACATTAGCTAATTTCTAACTAAACTTGACAGCTGGCGCCTGAGAATGTTGGCCTTTGACCTAGCCCACAACTCACTCAAGAGCACTGTATTACAGAACCCAACTAGTCAATAGCTCAAGGTTACCCCGGAGTTTAAGTACACATAATTCTTCATCTGCTTTTATGGCTACTCTTTCTTGCCTGTTTACTGGGTCTTGATTTTTGAGTCATATGCTGATTTTAAGTAGTTGTCCAGACTACTGACTAAACAAAATATCAGCAGAGACAAAACTTCTTCCTGAGTAAGCTATTAAAAATCTTCCAGCAAAACTTCCATCAGCAACTCCCAAACCCAGTAATTCTGCCAGTCACAGTGACAGTAAAGATTGCATGTGCATGCACATACACACACACACACACACACACACACACACACACAAACACAGTTTTTACTCTTAGGAGCAGGATATATGATCTCTATGTCAGAGCAAATGAGCCTTGAGTTCAAGACTAAGAAATTTCAAATGTGTGAAAAGGTAGTAGTGAGCCCTTGAAGATTGTGGAGCAGAGAATGAGATAACAGAATCAAGAATTGAGGGCCTGGGAGATGTATGAACATAAATGATTAATGAGGGAAGAGAGGAGGGAGAAAAGACTGGGCACATCCAAGCCTCCAGGCACCCCTGCAGCAGGCAATGAGCTAAGCCTACTTTTTGGCCCCTTCAAGCTGTGAACATCATTACCCTGGGAGTGACATCTTCTCCCTCCCCAAGGCTCCCAGACCTTCCTTTTGTTCCTTCCCCACCTTGGTCCTGGGTATTGAACCCAGGGGTGCTCTACCACTGAGCTACATCCCCAGCCTGTTTTTTAATTTTTTTTGAGAAAGGATCTCATTAACTTGCCCAGGCTGGCCTCAAACTTGCAATCCCCCTGCCTCAGCCTCTGGAGTCACTGGGATTACATGCATGCCATGCTCAGTCCTAAAATTTTCTATAGACCTTTAGGGCTCTTCGCTTCCTTTTGATCTTTGAAGATTAAAGATTTCATATTAAAGGCTTTACCATGGACCACAACAAGAAAGCAGCAGAGGTAATCCTGGAGATTGGAAAGCTGTAAGGAGGGAGTTGTACAGGGTCACAGTCTTCCACGGCCCCTAATCTCTGCACTGATGGAATGAGGAGCCCCACCGGGACTCCACCCTCTCACAGATTAAAGGGGGGTCCAGCAAATGTCCCCAGGAAGTGCATCTCTGTAAGTCTCAGGGCTGGGTCACTTCCATTTCTCAGGGCTCCTTCCTCCCCATTAGCCATCACTGAGTGCAGGAACACAGTAAGAATGAGTAAGTTTGAAGGAAAAATGAGCAGTTTATCCTCTAGGATTCATGAACCTGAAGTCCAAAACTCTAGACTGACATTTATACGCTGTGTGCCCTTAGTCACCCATAACCTCTCTGTGCCTCACTTTCCCAAGTCTTTGGGTTGAATGACCACTGTGTCAAATTCTTGACTCTAATGTAAAGTTCCCCAAACCAAACTTTGCTAGGGATTATTCTAGAATAGTACTGTGATCATGGAAATGGTTTACATTCCTAATGTCTAATAATGTAGCCACAAGGCCATTGATTCTCATCCAGGAGTGATTTTTGCCCCCCTCCCCCCAGGAACATTTGTGAGCTTTGGGAACATTTTTTAAAAATGATATGCATGTTTTAGATTTTATTAAAGTATTTGATTAAGATCCCCATTTTGAGTTATGTGGCCATATTTAGGGTGATTTTATTTTTTCAGTTGTAGATGAACAGAATACCTTCATATTATTTATTTATTTTTATGTGGTGCTCATGCATGCTAGGCAAGTGCTCTACCACTGAGCTACAGTCCCAGTCTCTTGGGAACATTTTTGATTATCCTTACAAGGGAAGGCCACTGGCACCTAGAAGCTGCTAATCTTGCAATGCACAAGACAGTCCCCCCTCCTCCTTCAGCAAAGCAAAATCTGATCCCAGAGGTCAACACTGTATCAGTCACACATGGCTACTGAGTACTGGAAATGTGACTAGTGCCCACATCTTTAACTTTGAGACTTCATGTGCTGGGAGCTAGTGGCTACTACATAGACCAGGGTAGCTTCACGTGGCTCCTCTCATCAAGCTAATCAAAGTGAGAATATGTCAGGACCAATGTCACCCACCCTCCAACATCAGTCTGCTCATAGACAAGATAGCGGGTTGCATCTTCAATCACAAATCAGGCTCCCAGAGAAGAGGGAACACAAGAAGCACAGGGTCCAGCACAAGCATTTGTTAGTATAGTAGGAAGCTTTACTAACAACTACACAAAGCAAAGTGTCTTTCTTACCAGAGAAATAGACTGTAGTCAATTTACCCCAGAGTGCATTTTATAAGCAAAAAAAAAAAAAAAAAAAAAGTTTATGAAGTACATTCAATGAATGATCTCCACCTAAGTTATCCTAAAAGGGAAAAGTATTGTCTTTTAAAATCCTTCCCCAACCCAAACTGACCAAATTAAAACCGGATTGGGAAGATCAAAAGGATATTAAATCCTAGACGACAGGACTGAAATTACTTAAGCAAAGGAAGGGCCATATGAAAGGATTTTCCTTTTCAGTTCTGCTAAGGCAGTCCAATTTTAAGTATAGAAAAATTCGATTGTAGGGCTTCCCTAAAATCATTTCCACATGGATCTGCAGGGAGTTCAATCTCTATAGGAGACACTCTACTCTTTGGAGGGCAAGGTCAACTGCATATTTCTTTAGGACTGAGAAGCCTCTTATCTAAAGTCTGTCCTGCAAGCAGACAGGACACTAATTTTCTCTTGGAGGAAAGGCAAAGAGAACATGGCTTTCCACAAGGAAATACTGAGTAAATAATCCAAAACACCATTCAATCTGCTGTGTTGCCGACCAGGCTCAGGGTGAGGAGTAACAGGGAAAAGGACAGGTGCTCATGTATTCTGAAGGTCTCAGAATTTGGGCTGAGAAAGGAACCATTCCAAAAGAATCAGGAAAGACAGGGGCAAGCCTTGGAGGGGTGGGACAGGGCGGATCATCAGTTGGGAAAGGTGGAAAAAAGGTAAAAGTTTTAGTCTTAAAAGTCTTTTAAGTATGCTCAAGGTAGAGGGCAAGAGAGTTCTAATTAGACCTCTGCTCCAGGAATCTGGATTCTGAACAGTGAGGCTTCCAGGTGAAAGACCCAGAATGCTGGCCAGTGCGTGCCAGGAGCCAGTGTTTGTACAGCAAGCTTCTCAGTCCTGGGCCAGGTCAGGGGTTATCTGTGCAATTAGCTCTCAGACACAGAACTAGCCATTCCATGCTCCTTCCAGAAGCCCAGCTTTCTAGTTGCCACGACTTTCCTCTCCTACACTTGCCCATGAAAATATTGCCTACATCCTTTCCCCTATAACTGTGTTACCCAGGGTTATGTCCTACACCAAAATCTCCATGGTCAATCACAACGTGAGGCAAAACATTTAAGAAGCACTCTGAAATGTCATTGCTTTTGGGAATCCAGAAGCAAATTCCTGTCATTCCTCTACTAAGAGATACTAAATCAAAATCAAACTTTGAAGAAAAATTCAAAAAGTCATCATCGTCAATCCACTGACCAAAGGTAATGTTGGCTGGATAAAGAGATGAAGTCTGAGATTTTGCCATAACATTCCAAAGTAATTCATTCATACTCCAGAATCAAGGAGGGCTTCTAAAGAGCACAATGTTACCAGTCACTACTTCCCATGAAAATTCTCCCCTCTGTTTAGTATTCCCTTAATAGGACTGCCCCACACTGGGCTCCTGGTCCCCTTAGAGTTTTCAACATATTAATCAATTAATGTAACATATTAAAAAATGAAAGAGGGCTGGGGTTGTGGCTCAGTGGTAGAGCACTTGACTAGCACGTGTGAGGCACTGCGTTCGATCCTCAGCACCACATAAAAATTAATAAATAAAATCAAGGTATTGTCTACAACTAAAAGTATTTTTTTAAAAATGAAAGAGAAAAAAAACATAAGCTACGTCATATTTAATAAGGTTAAATGCCTTATACAACTTGTATCTATTATATGTATGTATGTATACTTGGCTGTGATATAAAAAATGTTTCTTACTGGAGAATCACAGTAAAAAACAATGAAAGACACTGCTTTAAAACATTCCGTCATCCCGCCACCTACGTAAAAGCTAACTTCTAAAGCCCTGCAGGCTCTCAGGCCTTTCCCTGTGACCTCTTTGTGCTTCTCTACTCCATCGTGTCCCCAAGGGCCACCTACTCAACTCCACTGAAGCCTGTAGTCTGGACTTGATGAAATACTGCATCCTGGCTTTTGTTGGAGAGCTCATATTTGCTCATTTTATCTCCTGTCTTCAGCTCCCGAAGGCCCTGACAGTCGTCTTTTATTTCTTACCCTCTTGGTGTCTAGAAAATGCTCAGTATTTGATGCTAATGTTAGCAGGAGTTTCTTCCTCTTGGTTAATCTAAATCTCTTTTGACTTTGCAAATGTTTGTGCTTTCCATTTATAAAACTTTTTTTTTTGCACACAATTATTAAATCATGTTTCAGATTTTTAAAAAATTTTACAGGCTAAATAAATTCGGCTCCCTTAACTTTTCTACAAAAGGCCAACTTTCCAAAATTTTAATCATATGTACACTCTCCCCAAATCACTTCATGACTAAGGAGTAAAGCCTCATAAAGCCTCATAAATTCAATTGAGTGAAGCCAACATCTCCCAGTCACGAGAAGCACCTGGGCGCCTGTGAAGTCTGCAGACTCCCAGGCCCCGTCCTGGAGATGATCCAGTGAACTGGGGTGGAGCCCTGAAATCATGAGGTTGAATAAGTGCTCTCATTGTTTCTTACTGCCAGTTTGGGGACAACTGGAACTATGCTAAGGTTAACCAGAGAATCTACTTGAATGAATTTTCTTCCTCCACAAGGTCTTGTTAGGACAGGGAGAAGAGAAAGAAGAAGTCTCCACTTTCTCCTTGCAGAACCAGGCATGTTGTCTCCCACAAAAGCTTGGGAAACATTAGGCTTTCCCTACAAGTCGCATGTGTAACGTGTGTAAGACCTATTTAAGAATGTGAGCAAGAACACTGCTCATAAGTGGCAAAACTTACAAATGACACAGATATCCAATAACAAAAGATGGATAAGTAGATTATAAGAATCAAACAGTGGGTCATGAACATGAACAAACTACAACTAGCTAAAATGACATGAATGGATATTAACAACAATATAACAATAAAAAGCAGACACACACACACACACACACACACACACACACACACACATAACCCCACATTAGTATGATTGCATGCTTATAAAGATGAAGGAAGGAAAAATGGAATCACATTGTCTAGGAATAGATGGAGACAGCAACATTATAAAGAAAAGCATGGACAAGGTTGCTCTAAAAGTCAGGCCAGATGTTAGGGCTGAGGGTGGGAGAGTGGGGTGCTTGGTCAGGAAGGGATACGTGGGAGCACTCCTGGGTCCTACCCTGTTTCCCGAACTGGCTAGTAGCTCCACAGATGGTCGTTTGTTTGTCTGTTTGTTTATTTATACATACCAGGGATTGAACCCAGGGATGCTTAACCACTGAGCCACATCCCCAGCCCTTTTTAATATTTTATTAAGAGAGACAAGGTCACAATGAGTTGCTTAGGGCCTGGCTAAATTACTGAAGCTGGTTTTGAACTTGTAATCCTCCTGCCTCAGCCTCCCAGTCACTGGGATTACAGGCGTGCACCATCATGCCCAACCATACCCTCACTTTAAAATTGCTTGTTAAATGGTGCATTCTTGTTGTGTGTGTGTTCCTCTATAGGTAATTAATAAATCACATGTCTTCCTCTTTCTCTTCCTCTGATGGTTCACATTCTCACATGCCATTGCCTCATCTCTATTATAAAGTCGATTTAATCTTTAATCTTTTGGAGGCCTCATGAACTCACAGGGAGAATCTGATAAAGCTATGGATCTTCAGCAGAAGCACGTGCAAACACACCCATTCAACCAAAGAACTCCAGGAATAGAATAGAAGGGATAGATTTGGGAGTCAAGAGTTTTCAAGTTTCTGAAATTCCAGTCCCTGCCTCCCACCTAGGTGATCTTGAGCAGACCATCTGCATCCCTGATTTAATCTATAAAATGTAGGAAATCCTCCTACTTGCAAATTATCCTAAGAATTAGAAGAATTATACATAATTTGTCTGGAACATAGACACCATGAATTACGATGATGTTTATTAATAAACAAGATGATCTAGGCTGTTCTATCTTGACTAATGCTCCATGAATCTTTCAATATTTACAACTTAGGACTGACAATCCCTTAACCCTTGTAGAGGCAGGTGATACCTTAATGCAAATTTTCTACTATTTTCCTTAGAAATCACATTTTAAAGGGGTCTAGGGAAACCTTCATGGACACAAAACTATTTTATTGAATATGGCTTAGCTTTCCAGGAGACTGTTTAAACAGACACTATTTCAACAGAGCACATGAGGCCACATTTGCAAGTTCAGGAAGCCATATGTTACGCTCCAGAGACATGTGTCATGTGTCAGCTATGAAGGGCTGCATGTGGGAAAGGCAGACCTTACCCTCAGTGTGGGCTCCAAACATTCCTGCTAATATATCACAAATGAGAGTTTCAATGGCTGGCCAGTAAGTTTCCTATTCATCAAATCATTTCCAAATGACACCCACTTTCTTAAGGGTTTTCCCTTAAAGCTTAGTCTCCAGAAAGCCTTGCCTGCTCCATCCAGGGGAGCAAACACCATGACACTGTGTGATGAATGCTGGGGCTTTGGCAAGAGGCGACTTCTGCCCTTGGCCAGACACGGCATCATCTTCTTTTATTTTGATTGAATTGTGGAGAACTTAAAAAAAAACGAGTGGAAACCCAGTGATCACTGACATATGGCTAGCGTGCAGGCTTGAGTTGGGAATATATCAGCCCAGTCAAAACAATCCAATGGCACACAGTGCGCCAGGAAGAGAAAGAGGTTCTTTGACTTTCTTTGGAAAGATGCTACAGCTCAAACCATAGCAAAGTGGAATAGCTCTTGCTGCGTGGATCTGCTGAAGCAGCTATTGGGAGAAGTCTATTTGAGAGATTATTTTGGAAAAGTTGCACTTTTCCCTCCAGTTCATGGGGAGCAGACTGTTTTGCCAATATAATCAGCAAGGCTAAGATGAAAGAGAAAGCAAACAGTGTTTGTATTGGGAAAATTTCATATTTATACTGTTCCCCACCAAAGTTGCACACATTTCAAAGTTTTAATATAAAGGACAAGAAATAGGAAAGCTTCAGGTTCATATAGCAGTTCCCTCTATTGACTAAGCCAGCCAGTACCTCTTATTATCTATCTACTAGGGGAGAGTAATGTACAAGATTCTATAGATATTACACAGGTAAGAGAGACTTATTCATTCATTCAACAAACTTAGTGCCTTTCACCCGACTGGCAGTTTTTACTGTATTTTCTATAAAGTTGTGGAGATAAAACACAGTTGTACCAGAAACATACCAAAATTAGAAAACAGAATATCAGAGGTAAAGTTACCTAAGTGAGACAGAGAACTGACACCAAGGAAGGGAGAAAGCTCAGCAGGGCAAGCAGGTTTCCTGACTGGTCCCAGACCTAGACTTTGCAGTGAGTAATATTCAGGTTAATAAAGAGAAGAGAAGACAAAATGATTAAAGAATGTAAGATGCATGTAGTATAGAGTACAAATAGCAAGTTGGTCTGAGTGAAGCCTCACAAGGCTCTTTAGTGTTCACAGAAAGCCTGGAAAACTACCAAGACATCATGACTTAAGAGTTGCCCATTCTCCTCCTTTTTGAAAGTCCAGCAGTTTTATAAAGAGCTTTCCATATAATATTTGTTCCTTCGGACCAACAGCTGATGACTTCATCTACAATGAGGTTTCTAGAGGGAAACTTTTATTTCAGATTATTCACACATGCAGGTGATACTCTGTTCTTTAAGATTACATTGTAATGTAGTACAGGTCCTAGCACTGATAATTTTTACTGAGTTTAAATAGTATTCTTCATAGGTTTTGGTTCACAGCACTTGTCTAGCACTGATGAAGGACCACATAATTGTTACCGGGTAGCCATCACCCTCCCTTTCATGAACTGTCCGTGGTTCCTAAGGTCTTTGCCACATAAATGCTGAACACTGTGTCATGGACATAATACCACCATAAACACCTCCATCCAGGATCAGGCAGGTCCCTCTGCCCACCCACTTCACCAGCTGTTCTAATCATCCCCCACCCCCCTTGCATTGCTGTCCCTCCCTGGCCACCAGGACAGGGTTGGTGATCCCATGCTTCTCTCATACAGCACTTGGCACAGCTGTAATTAGAAACTATTTCTAAAGTATCCGTAAGGTCTGTGACTCCCAGTGGACTGCAGTTCCAAGGCATGGCCAATGGCCACCATCTGTCTAGTTCACCACCAAACCCCAGCTCCCACTCCTTCCTGCCAGATGGTAGGGGCTCCGCCCAGAGCTATGCATCGAACAGCTTGGTTTTTCTTCTTCCACCATGGGAGCCACTACTGATTAACCCCTTCTCCACTGACTCCTTGTCTCGAGCTGTAAATAGACTTAAAGTATTCCACATAATCCTACCAAATTCCTTCCTCTGATTATGTTGATCAGTATTAAAACATGACATTTAAAAGTCATGTCACATGAGGTAAAAGTCTCATGGAGACAGGTGAATCTAGGAATAAGTAAAGTCACTTTTACCACTCAAAGAGAAAAATTATTCCATGTAATTGGTTTCAACCACTCATCTATTTACATAGGAGAGAGAGAGAGAGAGAGAGAGAGAGAGAGAGAGAGGGAAAGAAATCTTAGGTACCACATGAAGTCCTAGGCATAAAAAATGGATATGAAATAATGTCACCCCTCAGGTAGCCTGTAGACTTGGAGGCTACCCAGTAACTATTATGTAGTCCTTCATCAGTGCTAGACAAGTGCTGTGAACCAAAACCTATGAAGAATACTATTTAAACTCAGTAAAAGTTATCAGTGCTAGGACCTGTACTACATTACAATGTAATCTTAAAAAATGACACTACAAGGTTAAGTACTTTTATTAGATGAGGAAACTGAGGCACACTGAGACTAAGGGACTTGTAAATAGTCACTCCATTTTCTCAAGAGCAGAAAGCTAAGGCAGTTAAAGGAAAGGAAAATTCAGAAAAGAACTCTTCAGGATGAGGAACACTTACATGTGTTTATAGACTGAGGCAAGCGAAGGAATTGGGTGTCAAGAGGCATGAAAAATACAAGAGGTGAGTGTGCAGAACTGGTAAGGGGGGCAAGGCGAGTGGACTGGATTCAGAACAGGCAGATGGCCGGCCAACCTTTGTGAATTAGGGCCATGTTCTGCCTCTGATTCAGTAGGCAGGAGGGGCAGAGACAGAGAAGTCACAGTGTGTCTTTGGTGGCTTTTATGTTTTCTCAGGGAAGTAGGAGGCAAAGCAAGCAGGGTCAGTGGTGGGTAAGGAGCTTGAGGAATGGTGACGTCCCCAAGAACTACCCAGGGAAATGAGAAAGGAAACCCACTTGAAATGAAGAAAAGGGACTTCAAACAGCTCCAAAGGTCCAGGTGGTTGTAGAACTTACAATGCCATAAAGAAACCATTCGGTAGTGTCAAGTGGTCTTTCACTGGAAGACGGGATAGGACAGGAGTGAGGGTTGGCTGGAGACTGAGGAGAGGGATTCAAGCAGATTCCAGGATCAAGAGGAAGTGCCGGTGGGAGGGTAACCTGAAATGACCATGGGATCAAGGACCCACTGTGACCTTGTTCACGGCATAGTCCTATAGGGCAGGGTGTCGGAGGTCATTTATATGAATGTTAGAGTTCCCAGGATAATGGCAGAAAGGAAAACAGGAGCTGGGAGACAGAATCTTGG
This sequence comes from Sciurus carolinensis, assembly GCF_902686445.1. Classification (NCBI taxonomy): domain Eukaryota; kingdom Metazoa; phylum Chordata; class Mammalia; order Rodentia; family Sciuridae; genus Sciurus; species Sciurus carolinensis. The sequence continues at coordinate 29,755,534 of NC_062218.1, read as the reverse complement.
AGAAGTATCGGGAAGCAATCTCACCTTTTGAGAATCTACCCACAAGATGGTGAAAAAGTGAGATAAAGGTAACCCAGCATAACCAAAGAGCAGTAAGTGTGAGCTGAGAGAGGCGTGATGGGGTGGCAGAGCAAACGAGCCCGTCCTGGAAGAAGTCGCTTCTTGCCATTTGCTGAGTTCCTACTATGTGAAGTCCCTTCCAAGTTAACTTATTTCTTTTAAATCTCCATAACCACCTTTGCTGAGTTGAGGTGTTCCTGGGAAATTCGTGTCCTCCCAGAACCTCAGATTGAGACCTTATTTGGAATAGGGGTCTTTGTAGATGTCGTCAAGTTAAGACAAGGTCATATTAGGTTGGGGTGGGTCCTAAGTCTAATCAATGTGTCTTTAAAGGGGAGAGATTCAGAGACAAGGGAGGAAGGCCATGTGATGAAGGAGGAAGAGACTGGAGTTTTGCTGCCATTAAATGAGGAAAACCAAGGATCATCAGCAACCACCAGAAGCCGGAAGAGGCAGGGAGGGATACTTCGCTAAGTTTTGGAAGGAACATGATCCTGCCAACACCTCGATTTTGGACTTCTAGCCTGAGATGTGTGAGAGCATACATTTTCGTTGTTTTAAGCCACCCAGTTGTGGTAATTTGTTTGCAATCTCCCTGGGAAACCAATATATGAGATAAGTATTATTTTCCCCATTTTACTGATGAGAAAAATTAGGCTCAGAAAATATGTATTTTGCCCAAAGATCAGGGGGTAGAATACTTGGAGGAGCCCAGGTGCTCTTAACATTGCACATTTCTGTTCCCAACATATGCCTGTGACATTGAGGAAAGACTTGGCAAAAACTAAGCCAAATAGAACAACACAGTTCAGTCACAGTGTGGATGGGTAGGTTAGGGCAAAGGGAGAGAACTCAGTCTGGTGGCATCAAGACTGGAAGCTAAGTTCTAATAGGAGCACTAAAGTCGTATTTATCTATTTTTGGTGCTGAGAATTAAACTCAGGACCTTGCATACTGAGCTACATCTCCAGCCCCAGTGCCTTTTAAACACAGGAAACACCTAATGCAAACTCAGTATTACATATGAAACTTGTAGTTATACAAAAGAAACTAAAGCATGATTATTTACTTCCCACACATGTTCATAAGACTTCTGTAAATAGCAGGCTCTTTTAGAAAATACATACATGTTTATATAAATGGTATTTGAGTAGCTCAAAGAAACATTCATTGCTTAAAGGGAGGTACGCATGTAAAAGTGAACATCGTATGGTCTGAGAAGGTTTCCTTGCACACAGACAGAATGCTTAGAGGTATGTCTGGCTACAATCCAAGCATACTGAAAGTATTTGGGGCATGTATGTGAACATAATAAGCAGCCATAACTCCTAAGCTTTGCTCTCACCCAAGTGGCAGAATATAGATTTCACATGAAGCATCCAGACACCAAGATCACTCAAGTGCTTTCAAGAACATAAATGGTCAAAATAGAAGGCCAGGGTCATGCCCTATCCTTATCATACCCAAGCATTATGCTCATCATAGATGTTAAAAAATTAACAAGGGACAAAAAATCACAGCTAAAGAAATTTATAAGCCAAGGCAACAGTCCTTGAAGTTACAAATTCATTGTAAAACCTGATGGTTCCATATTTTCTACCACCCACACCCAAACTCAATCTCTTTCTCTCTTGGAATCAGTTAGTTCAAGAAGTGAAAAGGCATGACCAATATGATCCTCCAATATGTACAATCAGAAAAATTACAAGTTACACTTCATTTATTTATGATTCATCAAAACATAAAAATGCATTCTACTATCGCATACTACTAAATAGGACAAAGTTTTTAAAGATTAAAAAAAGAAGTGAAAATGGATCTTCAGTGGGGTTTGGGTTCGTCCTGGGCCCAGAAAAAGATTGAGGACCTCAAGTTTAGGGTAGGAAGGTACCTACCTCAAGGTTAGGTAGCCTCCCAGTGGTATCTTAACCCCAGAAGCATGTAAGTTGTGAGTATGGAGGTTGGTTGGTGTACCCCACACACTCCTATCCATCTGGAACCACAGGAGGAGGCCTTAATTGGAAATAGGGGTTTTACTAGTTAAGGATCTAGAGAGAAAATTATCCTAGGACAATGAAATTACTTAAGATGGACCCTAAATCCAACAACTAGTCTTTTTATATGTAAGAAAAAGATACAGAGACATGGGGAGTATAAGGAAGGAGGCAGAAAGACTGGAGCTATGCCTACAAACCATGTGAACAGGACTGCAGGCATGCACCAGAAACCAGGAGAGAGGCAAGGAGCAGCTTCTCATTCAGAACCTCCAGGAGCTAACCCTGAGGATGCCTTGATTCTGCCTCTGGAACAGTGAGAAAATACATTTCTGTACTTTAAGTTCCCAGTCTGTGTTAATCTGTTCCAGCAGCCCTAGGATGCTAACACAGTGACACGTGAAGAGAGGGTGGCTTATCCAGGAGGAGCTGGAGCCCCAGGGGACTCCATCCCGGCTGACGGTAGGCCAACAGCCACCTTCCAGAGCAACCACACGCTACATTGATTTGTTTCCTGTTTGTTCACAGTTCCTGGGCGGTGCTTGTGCAAAGTGTTTACCTAAAGGCTGATGGAAATACTAAATTCTTAAATATCTACCTTCTACTAAAGTGAAGGTTGAAGGCAATGTTTCTCAAAGAACGTGGCCACAAGGCTGCACATTAGAATCACCTAAGTCTGATTGAAAATGTACGGATTCTTTTTAAAAACTCTCTAAGTGATTCTAATGTCAGCCAGAATTACTCAACGACAATGAAAATGACAAATTAGCACAACATTAACCCTATCTGTATCTGTTAAATGCTGAACTTGACCCCGGGGGTAAATCTCAGCATTACACCTCGAGCACACATAGACTTAATGTGCCAAAGTGTAGTCAAGATGCCCCACGGGGAGAAAAGGACCTGAGCCAAGTTCATTGCACCATCCCTGGAATGAGCCCCTCATCCTGATCCCCTGCCTAGGTGGGGAAGCTGGAGGAGAGAGTAACAATCGGCTGTCACTCCCTGGCTGATGGGCGACAGTCAGCAGGCTTTCCTCTCTGGCTTCTCTGGCCTTCCTGTTTTCCTTTCCTGTAGTCCATGCCTTCATTCAACCTAGTTCGGTTTAACAAACACTTTCTGGTTCTTAGTTTTGCTGGGCATTATTGTAGATACTTCTTCCCCTTTGCCAAGCTCTTGGGGTACACTGACATGCACAGATGCTTAGCAGAACCATGGAAGAGGGTCTGACTCTGATCACTGTTTATCTAGCTCATTCCCCCACTTTTAAGTGAGCTTTCTAGCTCTCCTTCCCCACTTCCCTCTTCTTGTGCTAACATCTCTGGTAGTTAAATATTCTTGTCTACTGTTTTGGCTCACTGTCAATACAAAACTGTCCATGGCTGTCCATGACTAACAAGAGATTCTATTTCCATTTTGATGAAATGGATGATGATGGCATTCAAAAACTTTCAGATTTGAGAGCATTTCAGATTTTTGGATTAGGGATGTTCAACGTACATACAGTTTTCCCATTTCATGTCTTCTTATAGAGAGAGTAAAACTTAGGGCTAAGAGTTCGCATGCTGGGTTTCAGGGTTCAAATCCTGGTTCTCACACTTATTAGATGTGTGATCCTTAAGAAGTTATTTAACTTCAAGTATCTCTGTTTCCACAACTGTAAAACAGGGGATAATGTATTTGACTTTCTGAACATATTGCACTTGGTGGAAAAAACTTTCATATTCTTCCATAACATCTCTCTAGTAGATCTATCTGGATTTTTTTTTTTTTTTTTTTTAATGAATCACTGCATTCAAACAGAACTTTCTCTGTCTCGGAGGGGACATTCCAGTGCTCCAGCTCACCATTATCATTCTAAATTCCCATATGTGCTACCACTGGGATTTGAATATTCAGAGGATAGAGAGTGACTTAAATAATCAAAATACTACCCACATATAAGCACAATATTTAATGTTATCAGAGGTCGGTTTTAAGCAGTCTGGATATTTTTTGGCATTTGAGACAAGAGACGCCACTGATTTATTTATAACAGAACTCTTATAGTTCTCAAGAAAGGGCTTACTGGTTAAAGCCTTTCTATACTCCAATAATAGCAAACCCAGAATAAACTCCAATATCCATCCACAGGAGGAAAAAAAGTCTAGTTCCAAGAAATTATTTCTGCCTGACATCTGAAGGCAGAGGTCAGCATTTTTTAAGAGCACACGACAAGGGGCCATGACGCTCACTATCGGCCTGATCTGTCTGAGGCTTCAGACGAGCCTGTGTACAGACAGGCCTCCCTGCCATCATCTCCCCAGTCCCAGAGGACACTGGGCCTCCCAGCAAGCCCAAGAAGGCTTAACTCTGTAGCTGCACGTTTCTCACTGAGTAACAGAAATGTCAAAACCAAGGACGCTGGCAGACGTGGAGTACTTTGGAAAACTCATTGAGGGACCCATATGCAAAGCCTCATTCATTACCCTTTAGAGGTCACGAGGAATTCTCCAAACATGTCTTGCCTTAGACTTTTATGATTCAGCTAGGTGCTGAATAAACACACACAAAAATCACCAAAAGCGGGGGGAGGGGGGGAGCAAGCAATATTGGAACTCTGGCGTGTTGTCCTGCACTATGGATTTTGACCCTAACCTAATAGAGATGTCAAGAATCTGCTGTTTGACCACGCATTGAAAATGAATGAGTCCATTTATGGTTAAAACAATGAAACGATAGTTAAAAATACAGCTGCCTTTGAAATTCTTCAACTTTATTTTCCAGGGTATACCACACTCATCTTTTACAATTTCTATTGAAAGTCACTTGGCGTTCAGCTACTAGTGACCACAGATTGTGAGCTCAAGGGCAGGGACTGTGACTTTTCCCTCTGTGTTCTAGGCATGCCCTAGTACATGGCCACAAGCGCTGGTACATGGCCAGAGGCGAACAAATGTTTATTCAGTGAATGAGTAAAAAGCAAGTGGAACCGTGGGTTTTTAAGACAATGTTGCTACTAAAAATACTGAGGAAGAAGGCAGCCCTCACAATCTCCCAAAATATTTTGTCCTCTTCTCCTTTGCAATTATTTGTTATTATCTTAACATTTTCTTCTTGACATCTACTTGCTACTGGGCAGCAACTGGCTCCCTTCTGTCTATTCTCTGAAATTCAAATTCTTGACACTAGCAGAAGGCCACAGATCTCCAACATCATTCCTGCCTTTTGAAATGCTGTATAAAATAGTCCTTAAAAGTATGGACCAGACACCAGATTGCCTGAGTTGGCAGTCTAGCTCCACCCTGTGACCTTGGGCAAGTTACTTTATCCCTCAGTTGCCTCAGCTGTGGGCTGAGAGACAATAATAGTAACATCTATCACAGGGTTGTTGTGAGAATCGAATGAATCAGATATTTTTAAAATAGTATCTGGCACATAGCAAGCATTCGGCAAATGTTAGCTAACATGGTTATTATTCACACTCCCAAGGGAAATTCCATTCTGTAATTTTGAATGATGTTTTTTTTTTTTTCTCTAGGATTAGTGGATGTTCACATTCACAATAAACTCCCATGGCCAGACCCAGATTTGCTGACCGGCTAGAGCACAAATGAGATACACTGCAGACTATGCAAGTCCAGAGGCTTCTGCTGCAACTGTGCTTACCCACAGAATAAATGATTTCTAAGATCTTAAAGTGATGGGAGCTTTGGGAAAATTATCGATATCTTCAATGATATGTCAAAGTTCCATTAAAATGAACTTTGGAATGTAACATCAAGGTACAACGTGTCTCTCCACTGGAAAACATGGAAGGACGACATGCCCAAGCTAGAAATTCCAGGATACTTCTTGCAGTTTTAGGTCAGATGGGACAAATCTGAATAAAGGCCAATTAAACCAATGATGTCATCAAGCGGCCTTCTTGCCTGCCAGGCAAATGCCTGGAAGATATCCCAACAAAACCCCATTCATGGGCCTAATTCAGAGGGATAAAAGGTGACATGAGGGTGGTATGGCCTGCCTGCCTGTCACTTGGGGTCACCATGAAGTGTACTGATGCCAACAGCTCATTAGACAAACATGGGAGTATACCAATACAGCCATGTGTGGCCAGGGCCTAAAGAAGGCAATTGTGCCCAGCCAAGACAGGAACACTACCCGGTGAATCTGAGACTGCCACTGCCAAGTCACCAGGTCTGGGCACAGACAACAGTCCCCGCTGCAATTGACTCTGTCCCACGGGCTCCTCAGGCAGCTGAGCTTCTGAAACAGCCAAGCTTCTGAAACAGCCAAGCACAGAATGGTGGTTCTAGATTTCCTGTCTGCTTTCCCTCCCCTTCCCCTTTTCCTTTCCTTCTGACTGTGATATTTGAATAGAACCTTATAACATCCACTAGACCCCTTCTCATTCCTCAGTATTGGATGAGCACAGCCCTCTCTATATATAATTAACTGCAGAGAGAACATTTTCTAGGAAAAGCTCCTGCCTAAGAACTCCAGAAGGCAGATTCTTTGAGGAACCAGGGTCCCCTTCTTCCTACAACATAAAATCACACTCTTTAAGAAACTGGAGTAGTTTTCTAATATGTGCTTCCAACCAGAGGAAAAATGTGTCTGTGAAACTGCTGTGAAAAACAATCTGGAATCAGAGAAGAGCACGCAGAAAGGCCAAATTTAAAATGTGTTAGAAGCAGTGATGAACAGATTGAGGAATCTAGAAAACGTGGAGTTAAAGTAAAAGACAGGCAGAAGGGAAAAGGGAAAAAAAGAGGTAGAAAAAGAGAGGAAGAAAGATATGAAAGAAGGATCTGGGAAATATGTGATGTAGGAATCTTAGCAAAATTAAGAAATAAAAATCATAATAAGAGAAAACTACCCTGAGCTAAAGAAAAGCTTGTCTATAAAAAGAACTATCCAATTACTAACTAAAATTAATTGGGAGTGGGGAGAGGCAGACAAACACCAAGATACATTTTGGTGAAGTATTGTTTTTTGGTTTTTAATTTAAAGGATAAAAGAAAAGTTCTATTCATTCCCAGGTAGAAAGTAGGTTATTTTCAAAGCCTTCCTATTTTAGTTAGCTTTTTCACTGCTGTGACTAAAGGATCCCACCAGAACAACCGTAGAGGAAGAAAAGCTTATTTGGGGGCTCAAGGTTTCTGAGGTCTTAGTCTATAGACGGCCGGCTCCATTCCTCAGGGCTCGAGGTGAGGCAGAACATCATGGTGGAAGAGTGTGTCAGAGAGAAGCAGCTCACAAGGTGATCAGAAAGCAGAGACTCCACTCTCCAGATACAAAACATATACCCCATAGCCACGCCCTCAACGAACCACCTCCTCCAGCTACCCCACACCTGCCTCCAGTTACCACTCAGTTAATTCCATCAAGGATCAATTTATTGATTAGGTTAAGGCTATAACCCAATCATTTGTCCTCCAAACCTTCTTGAATTGTGAGCCCTTGGGGAAAACACCACATCTGAACCATAACACTTCCCAAATCAGACAGGCTCAGGTTTTCCCAAAGCACTGTATACCAGAAGAGAGTGGACCTTCATAAATGGAATTTAGAGAGGATGCAAACATTACCCGGGCAATTCTCACTTTAAAAAAAGAAGAAAAAAATGTAATGACAACAGAAACATACCCTTGGGTAGGCAAAAATTGAGCATACTTGCACCTAAACATTTCTTTATAAGTTTCCAAAGACTTGGCTCAACTGATCAAAAAGTGAGTCAAAATAACAATCCAAGAATCAGGAGATTTTGATTCCATAATGCCGAGAGGGAGAAGTAGTAAAATTACTGTAGTTACAAAATCACAAAAATGTAAAATAAACTTGGAACTTAAAGATGGGATTTTTTTAAATTATTTTTATTATTTTTTAATTCATTTTAATTAGTTATACATGACAGTAGAATGCACTTTGAGACATCATATATAATGGAGTATTATTTCTCATTTTTCTGGCTATACATGATGTAGAATCCCACCAGTTGTATAGTTATATATGTACATAGGGTAATAATGTCTGATTCATTCTACTATCCTTCCCAGCCACATCTCCTCTCCCCACTCTTCACTCACCTCTACCTAATCTAAAGTAACTCTATTCTTCCCTAGCCCCCTCTCCCTGCATTTAAATTAGCATCTGAATATCAGAGAAATCATTCAGCTTTTGGTTTTGGGGGATTAGCTTATTTTGCTTAGCATGATATTCTCAAGCTCCATTCATTTACCAGCAAATGCTATCATTTAATTCTTCTTCAAAGCTGACTAATTTATTCCATTATATATATATATATATATCCATATATATATACATATATCACATCTTTTTTATCCATTCATCTGTTGAAGGGCATCTAGGCTATAGCTCCATAGTTTAGCTATTGTGAATTCAGCTGCTCTAAACACTGATGTGGCTGCATCACTGTAATATGCTGATTTTAAGTCCTTTGGGTATAAACCAAGAAGTGGGATAGCTGGGTCAAATGGTGGTTCCATTCTAACTTTTCTGAGGAATCTCCATACTGCTTTCCATAATGGTTGCACCATTTTGCATTCCCACCAGCAATGTATGAGTGTACCTTTTCCCCCACATTCTTGCCAATATTTATTGTTGTTTGATTTCTAGATAATTGCCATTCTGACTAGGGTGAGTTGAAATCAAAGATGAGATATCAATAGCCATCACTCTAAACTAAAGATCTGGACTTCAACTTTCAAACAGTAAGGTAGCACATTTTTCTCCAATACGCTTTCCTTACTAAAGAACATTCTGCTGAAAAGTGGTGAGCTACTTGGAACAGATGGCAGGTACTAATTCAGATAACCTCATGAATCCCCACAGGAGTTTTAAAGCCAAACTGCGCTCTAGATTTTTTTACGCTCATGCTGTTTTCCTTAACTTGTCAAAAATCCTTCAAAGGGTGGGGGGAAGAGAAAAATAATAGAATGAATCAAACACCATTACCCTGTGTAAATGTATGATTACACAAATGGTACACCTCTACTTCATGTACAACCAGAGAAACAAGTTGTACCCCATTTGTTTACAATATAAATCTAACGATAAAAAAAAAATTCTTCAAGCCCAGATAAATGCTGCCGCCTTTACTGTCAGCATATCACCACTTTATTAGAATTAGTTGTGCACTTATTTTACCTCTGAATTATTGACTTAGCTCATGTTTTACTTAGCACATGATGTGGATTTTACAAACTTCAGACAACAAAGTAAAATTCAGCAAATATTAAAATGACCAATTTGATAAGTTTTTCATGCACCACTGAAGTTTTTTGTACCTTTCCTCACTGTTTACCTGAATTTGTTCAAACCTACATTTTACAGACTTTTATGAAAACATTCTAATTTAAGCTAAATTTCAATTTATTTAAAAGTTTTTTCAGAGTATGAAAATACTCTGAAACCATGAAATTTTAGGCCACCTTGGAATGAAAAAATAAACTTTCATTTTTTTCATATATTATTATGCAGAGAGCAGCTGTTTCCCCACCGCCCTAGAAATGGTTAAAAACCACTTACCACAGAGACCTACTATGAGGATTCAGACGTAATGCATCAAAAACACTCAGTAAGGTGCCCTGCACATAGTAAGTGCTGAAAAAATGTCTGCTATTACCAAGAACACTTTCATCAAGTACCTTACAGGAGGTTAGGGCTCGGGGGGTGTCTGGGGGTAATTAGACACAGAGCCAGGTTCCTAACCCACAGAGCTTCTATAGGCTGATACTGGACTTTATAGGGAAAAAGATGAAGACCTCTAATACCACCATTTCCCTGCATGCTAAAACTCCATTCTGATTTATTAAGCTCTAGGCACTTAAATAAACCCTGTGGAATGAATTTTCCTGAAACACTTCAATTATTCTCAATAAATTACAAAATAGGACAGAAGATGAATAGCATTTGGAGACTCTTTTTACAACTTAGAGGGTTCTCATTTTCTAGTCTTCAAAATGAAGGGTACAACATGATTTTTAAAGTTACTTGCAAGATTTATACTGTAATAAAGGCATTTTTCCAAATTACCACATGCATTTATAAGTGCCAGATAATATTTAGGACATTCAGTTGTTGAAATATAAGCTGGAATGTGGAATGAAGTAATAGTTATTAGGCCAACTGAGAGGGGGAAAAATTGACTAAAAGCTTTTATGCTCAAAGACTCTAACATTCAGAAATTATGAGAAATGTAAAGTCTTCATAATTAAGAACAAAAAAACACATAAAACACTGATGCAAGTATATATTTTAGCTTTTCATTAAGGTTAATGGTATAATTTCTTTTGAAAATACCTTTATGTATGTAAACAACATTAACTGTAGAAAGTTAATTTAAAAATCAAATAGAATTACTTTCAGTCTTTTCACTCAAGAATAATAACCCTGACCTATTTCCTTAATTATATGACCAACAAGGATAAGTAATTAACTACAAGAGCCAGGCGTGGTGGCGCATGCCTGTAATCCCAGCAGCTCAGGAGGCTGAGGCAGGAGGATCCAAGTTCAAAGCCAGCCTCAGCAACTTTGCAAGGTCCTAAGCAACTTAGCAAGACCCTGTCTCAAAATAAAACATAAAAAGCACTGAGGATGTGGTTCAGTGATTAGACACTCCTGTTTCAATTCTTGGTACCAAAAAAAGAAAGAAAGAAAGAAAGAAAAAAGAAATTAACTGCAAGAAGCTTGGTTTTTTTTGTTTTTTTCTTTTACTCTCAACTTATTTTTTCCGGAGAAGCAACAATTATTCTGGGCTATGTATATGTACCTTTTTTTTTTTTATTTGCAAGAAGCTTTTTATACACTCCACATGCTTAGCATTTTTACATGTATAAGCTAGGGATGCACATCATTCTTTTCATACAGACAGCTAAAATAAAATACTGTGTTAAATCTGCTTTAGAAAAGAGGAACTCTGTATATGTTTTGTATCAGTCCACATTTTTCCCTATGCCTACAGCAAATATTTTGCTCTATAAACTGCTTTTCTCACCAGATAACATAAGCTGAACTTTCCCCATATGAATGGAGTTACATCAAAGGTTTTTACAGCTAAATGGTACCTAGGCTGCTGTTGGTTTTTCATGATTACATAGCTCTGCCTTAAACATCTTTGCACATTCTGTATAGAATGGCTTTAAGGATAACTGAGGCAAGTTCTTTGGATTAGACAAAGTGGAATGAAGGGAAGGAAGGGGGATGGAAATAGGAAAGACAGTAGAATTAACAGGACATAACCTTCCTATGTTCAGATGTGAACACACGACCAGGAGGGCTACACATCATGTTCAAGAATGCGAAGTTAAACTCCAGTATGTGTAATATGTCAAAATGCATCCTACTTCCATGCATAACTAAAAAGAACAAATAAAAATGATCTATCAAAATGTATAACTACTTTCATGTACAACTAATTAGAACAAATTTTTAAAATTCAATTTAAAAAAAAAAAAGAATAACTGAGACCATGTACAAATGTTGCTGGAATAATCTGTCTAGGCTGCAGCTAATGCCTTAATTTGCAAGTTTTCAAAAAATTTAACCCTTTACATCCTTAATGATATCACCCAACGTAAAGTGCTTTTCCCTCTACTAAAGTGCCTTTGGCACCTACGTGTCTATAATAAACACTCTGTCTCCTACTTCCAGGGGGTTGGGGCACAACCCCAAATGAGGAAGGGACATAGGAGGGAAAAGGCAGAATGTCCTGTCTCTTCTTTCACTTCAGATGCTTTGAGTTAGGGTCACGCTGCACTGTGTGGGGAGACAAGATTTAAATTAAGTTGGGGATTGCATTTTTGAACTGGATTCATCTCTGAAAGTTTATGGAAGTTGCATGTCTCCAGGGGCCAGGAAAGGAGAGTCAACTCAGCATGGGTGAAGGCAACAACGAGAGATAAATACAGATCCTTTCACATTGATACACCATGGACTTGAGACAGTTCAATAAATCAGCTCCATCCTGAATGCAGTTACATGCAAGTGCTCAATAGGCCCATTAGATCCTGGCTTGATTCATTTATTCACTCAGCAGATATTTCTTCAATGCACTGGGCAGAGCTGTGAAAAAGACAAAAGCCCAATGCTCTGGGAAGTTAAATTCCAGGTTCAATTTCAGGTGTGCATGTGTGATTCTTGGGAACTTCCTTACCTGTCTTGAGTTTCAGATTCTTATAGAGTCTTATTCTGATATTCCTCATCTAATTAATTTGCAAAGATCATGGAAATGAAATAAAATTATCTGACTTTTTCTTTTTTAGCAACATACATTTCAGACAGTCAAATAGTTGAAAAACTTGTGTTTCAAAAACACAAAGCACAGGACACATGGAGGCTTCTAAACACAGAGGAGTTACTCCAGGTTCTCAGAATAGAGTGAGGGTAGATGACTGCAGGGAAAGCCAGGAATAGCTTGCCTTGCTACCATTATTCCAGACAAACTGAGGAGGGTGACCCTCTAGCTGCCCTCCAAAAAATCCATAATAATGACCTTAAAATATCAAGTAGGGTATTTTGTACAACTGTTGGTAAGAGTTAGCACTTTTGTAAGGTTAAGAGGGACTCAAAAAAATAGTCTTAGTAAAATTAACAATTGTAATTAAACAAAGCCAGCACCACTGCTCTATGTGTGTGTGTGTGTGTGTGTGTACACATACATACACTATCGAGTGCACGTATTCTGTTTTTCTTGCTATATGTTGAGAGCAGAACTCCTCCTGGCCACTGGTTCATGGACTACGGCTCAGCATGACAGCAGAAAGAGAAGCCAGTACTTGGCCCAAGGCCACCTTTCCTCGCAGCAGGGCGGCCCCAGTGAGTTGAACTGTTAGTCCACAGACCCTGTAAGCAGTTCCTGGAAGACTGAGTGTACCCGTGCTAACCAATAGCAGGCTGACCCTCTCCTCCATTTTCCTTACTACTATCTCCAGGGTCTTGTCCACTCCCAGGGCCTGTGATTATCTCTGGACCTTGGGAGGACAAGCCAGTTGCCTTACTAACCCCATAGCCTCTCCAGATTCCTAGGATAACTGTTCTGCAAAGGGTCCTTCAGTACAACAGGCCACCCTGGTTATGTCTGGATTCCTAGAAGGCAAGGCCATGCCCCATTTAGGCTGACCCTCAACTGGCCTGTTTGAATCAGCATCGACTTTACCAAGCCAATGCCACTGCAGTGTTTAAACTGCCCTCTAACAAAACAGGGGTTGAGATGACCGTCTTTACAAAGTTTGATTATTAGAGTGCCAGAAAACTATTCATTTCCTTAAGTTATTTTTTCCCAAACTAGTTATGAATTGGAGGTTGCATTTTTTTTTGGGGGGGGGGGCGTGGTTCTGCAAAAGAGAAACATGGACTGAGTGCCAAGAAACTGGAAAATGGAAAAGCAGTATATAAGGAAAACAACTTTGCCAACAACCTCTGTGTCGAAAGCACCAAGGGCATTTTCTTTTATTTATTCTAAAATAAATCATTAGATGCATAAGTACACAGAAAAACAAAGGTCTTCTAGAAAAGTTTATCTAAAGTATGTAATTGCAAAATAATTTACCATTCACTTAAAAGATAAAATAAACCCATTAAGATATTTCTTTGTTAGATAAAATTAGTATCTTTGTTTTAGGTGAAGATAAATAATGTAGTTTAAACATATATAAGGGAGGATATTTTCTCAATTCACAATATTACACATTTTTATTTGTTTAAGGTTTTAAAAACTAAAATACTCCCATAACAAAAAAAACTTAAGACAGAGAAGAATATTCATATCCACAATTTGATACTGTACTAAAAACAAATTTAACATTTTATTTCCTTTCACTCAATTTTCTGAAGTATTTCTCTTTTACCATAACTCAATTTTGTCCTATTTTCTTTCACCCTCAATATATTACAAGCACTCTTATGGGATAAAAAATTGTTATTTGAAAGGATATATAGCTTAATTAAAAACTTAATTTGACATGTCTTTATTGTTTAACATTTAGGTTATTTTCAGGAAAATAATATAAGGAACATGGTTAGAAATCCATAATAAGATAAAGAACCTGGAGATACAGATGCATACACACACACACACACACACACACCACACACATATGCAAGGTAGATAGATGTAAATATACAGATACAGATATACACTTCACAAACACACATATACACACACTTTTGTTGTTGTTGTTGCTTTGTTTCGTTTTGCTGGGACTGAACTCAGGTCTCACACATGCTGGGCAGGAGTGCCCTGTCACAGAACTACACCCACCCAGGCCCATCTGGGCCTACAGTTTTTTAAGACTTCTTAGGTAAATTGTGGTCCATAAAGGACCCTAGCAAAGTGTAAGTACAGTGGATAGCATCACTGTAGAAAATGTTTATGATTATTTAACAATGGAAAAAACCTATTTTTAAAATTACAGAAATATTTAAACATATCTCAAAGTAGAATTTATTATCCCACTTCCATGACTCTCGACTGGTGCCAATCTCCCTTCAGTTGAGCCCCCATTTAAACACACTCCCACCAGCATCACTAAATATGTTGGAATGGGTCTCTAAATATCCTTTTTCAAACATAAGCACAATAGCACATCTAAAATAAATTACACGAATGCCTAGTACATTCAATATTCAGTTGCATCTAAACTTTTCCAATGACCTCATGAAATGTTCTTAGTTTGGTAGATTCAGGATACAAGTTGAGATCATACATTGTAAATGGCTCCCTCTCATCAGTCTCCTAATTTAGAGACTTCCCTTCCTTCCCCTCTGCCTCCCACTCACCCTTTTCTTTTAATTAACTTGTTGAAGAAATGAGGTCAATTATTTTAGACTTTCTCATACTTTTGACTCTCACTGTGTCTCACAAGGGCATTTGACGTAATTCTCTATCTTTTGTACTTCCTGGAACTTAGTAATAGAATCTAGAATCTTGATCGAATTCAAGTTTAATTTTTTGACAAGAAAAAAGACTTCATAGGTTAAAAAAAAAGGGGGGGGGGGCTTCTTTGTACCTTCCCACATGTCTGAATGTTGCTTGTTCTCTAGCCTTTCTCTCTCTTTCTTCTCTCTCTCTCTCTCTCTCTCTCTCTCTCTCTCTCTCTCTCTCTCTCTCTCTTTCTTTCTCTCTCAATTCAGGAGGGTCTTTAAATATTTTTTTGTTGTTTTTTTTTAAAACTTTTCATTGCTTAAAAAAAAAAAAAAAAAAATTCAAACACTCCAAAGAATTCAAGCCAAAGAAGAGAAAAGAATAGAACAAATCCCTCTGTGTGTCCATCACTGGGCTTCACACCTCAACTCACTTGCTACCCTCTCCCATGTTTTCTTTATGGATGTCCTCACTCATTCCTCCTTTATTATCCCTTTCCCCTTTTCTCATTCTGGATGATTTTAAAGCAAATTCCAGATATCATATAATTTTTAAATATTTTATTTGTTCTAATTAGTTATAGGTGACTGTAGAATGCATTTATGCACTTTGATATATCATACATAAATGGGGTACAGTTTCTCTTTTTTTCTAATTGTACATGTTGTAGAATCACATCAGTCAGGCAGTCATATATGTACATAAGGTAAAAATATCTGTTTCATTCTGTTATCCTTCCTATTCCCATATCCCCTCCCCTCCCATCACTCCCCTCTACCTAATCTAAAGTAACTATTCTTCCCTGGTGCCCCCCATGTGAATAAACCTCCACATATCAGAGAAAATGTTTGGTCTTTGGTCTCACACCTGCACAAAACTCAACTCAAAGTGGATCAAAGACTTAGGTACTAGAACAGAGACCCTACACCTACTAGAAGAAAAAGGAGGCTGAAATCTTTACCATATTGGCCTAGGATCTGACTTCTTTAACAGGAACTCTAAAGTGCAAGAAGTAAAATCAAGAATCAATAAATGCAATGGATTCAAGCTAAAAAAGCTTCTCAAAAAAAGAAACAACCAATAATGTGAAGAGAGAGTTTACAGATTGGGCTTACTACACATACCTCAGATAAAGCATTAATCTCTAAAGAACTCAAAAACTTAACACACACACACACACACACACACACACACACACACACACACAAATAATCTAATCCATAAATGGGCTATGGAACTAAACATACACTTCACAGAAGAAAAAGTACAATTGATCAACAAATTATGAAAGAATGTTCAACATCTCTAGCAATTAGAGAAATGCAAATCAAAACTACTCTAAGATTTCATCTCACTCCAGTCAGGATGGCAATTATCAAGAATACAAGCAACAATAAATGTTGGTGAGGATGTGGGGGGAAAAGAACACTCATACATTGCTGGTGGGAATGCAAAATGGTGCAACCACTCTGGAAAGCAGTATGGAGATTCCTCAGAAAACTTGGAATGGAACCACCATTTGACCCAGCTATCCCACTCCTTGTTTAGACACAAAGGACTTAAAATCAGCATACTACAGTGACACAGTCATGTCAATGTTTATAGCAGCTCAATTCACAATAGCTAAACTATGGAACCAAACTTGATGCCCTTCAACAGATGAATGGATCAAGAAAATGTGGTACATATACACAATGGAATATTACTCAGCCTTAAAGGAGAATAAAATTATGGCATTTGCCGGTGAATGGATGGAGTTGGAGAATATAATGCTAAGTGAAATAAGCCTATCCCAAAAAACCAAAGGTTGAATGTTTTCTCAGATATATGATAAATTTCATCTCTTAATATCTCAGTACATCTCTCTAAAAGACAGGGATGTTTTAAAAAATATATAATACCTGAAAAAATTAAGAATAATTTCTTAGTATCATCAGATGCTAATGTCTTAGTATCACCAGATGCTAAACAGTACCTCATATTCTCAAGGGTATAAGATGATTTTTACATTTCATTTTGACCTGCAACATTTGGTTACTAGTGAGAATATTCTACCATCATCGGTTACTGGCTGTGAACTATTTTCTGACAGACTTTGCTTGCTTTATTTTTGAGTAAATGGGCTTACAATAATACACAGAAGTAGCCAGCTTTGTTACAAATATTTCCTCATTCTGGTATCTTCCTACTAATGATGGGAGGGCAATCTACTTACTCCTCACTATCCAGAAAGCTTCTGCTTTCAAATGAAAGTGTGCTTTGTGACTGCCATTCCTTCTAAACTCAGAATAACTTCCTTCCTTCAGAGATATAATGCATATTCAATTCTATTATTTTTCCTAGTTTCTGTAAGTAATCCACATTGTTAATTATACTCAGGTCTTACATACTCAGACAGCTACTTGGCTTGTATAAGCCCCAGAATTTATTTCCATGACCTCCAACTCACAGTCACTGACAGAAAAGAGAGTGTTTCATAATAGTGGTACATTTCTAAATAATTTGAATCCTTTTACAGACTACCCATAAATATATTTCCATATGTTCCTAAAGAAAAATTCCAAACACTTTTTAGAGGGGGGAAATCTCCATCATCTCCTTTTAAAGCTATCTAAATAATCAGGACATTAATTAGTTTTGTGCAAGAATAAAAAGTAGGGATTAATTTAAATCATAATGAAGTTAGTGATTTTTTTCAAAATGGCTTCTTCTTTAACAGTTACCAACACAATTTAAATAGACCCAGGCCCTTTTAAAGGAGCACATTTATTAGGCACAAGCTTTGTAACCTAGGAGACCCCACCTCTTCCTTCAGTTACAGTCTGTCACCTCAGAAAAGCAACTTCAATTTAATAGATGGCCAGTTTTCTAAGCCTCAATCAAGTGAACAGTAGGAGTAATGGAAGAAAAGTAAAACTCAAATATTACCACAACTATAGGCTGAAGGGTTTTTTCTTTTGGAAGTGGGAATTCCCACGGTAGCCAAGTAGGACTGTGATGCAAAGTCCCAAGAAAAACTAAGCTAAGATTAAGGCACCAAGGTAAAAAAAAGAATACAGCATGTGTAGGACCTTAGGCTCAATTTTCAGCATGCACATGCATGTGTATGTACACACACATATACACACATACACACATACATGCACACAAACAAAAGCATAGATTAAGCAATTTATGAAATCGTGGTTAAAGACTATTGAATTTCCAAGGCACACGTAAAAATTAGCCATCTACATCACACTTAATGCTTATATTGTCAACAGAGATTTAGAGGTAATGGCAATATTACATTTTAATATGTGGTCAGCTCACACATATATCAAAACAAGAGATGGTCTGAAAAAAACCAAGCAAGGTTACACATGTAAACACATCATTATTAAAAATTATTATTAAAAATTATTATTAAAATTATTATTAAAAATAATGTTTAAATGTAGCTTTTATTAAGTCAGTTTCTGAAATTCTACTGGTCTTATAAAGTCTGCCCAGACTACCCACTTTTCCATTATGACCATTAAATATTATGTGTCTCTGTGGCTAGGCTATGGTGGCCAGTTGTTTGCTCAAACGCTAGTTCTAGGTGTTGCTGTGAAGGTAAAGACTACCTTTGTAAGATGGATAGTCCTCATCAACTCAATCGAAGACCATAAGAGAAAAGATTGAGATCCCCCCACAAAGGAATTCTGCCTTCAGGCTCCAGAAATCACACGAGCCAATTCCTTAGATTCAGTCTCCTGCCCTCCACCCCATATACACACCTCCTCTTGGTTCTGATTCTCTGGAGAACTCCAATATACACTGTCGTTCTACAACTGATTCTTAAAAGTGAAAGAATTTGTATTTATCTGCTTCCTGTGTTATACAAGATTGAAGATCTTGTCTTTGCACAAGGTGTCAGTTTGCTAGAGCTGCCATAACAACAAAATACCAGATTGGATGGCATGAACAAGAGAACGGCAGCTGTCCCAGTTTTGAGGGCTAGAAGTCCAAACCAAGGTGTCAGCAAGGTGGTTTCTCCCGAGCCCTCTCTGGCTTGCAAACAGCTGCCTTTCCACTGTGCTTTTCCACACACATCCCTGGCGTCTCTTCATGTGTCCAGATTTCCTCATCTTATAAGGACACTGGTTTGAATAAGGGCTCATCTTAAGGGTCTCATGTTAATTTAATCACATTTTTAAAGGCTCTCTGTCTGAACATAATTACACTCTGAGATATCCAGGATTGGAACTTCAACATATGAATTTTGGGATGACATACAACTCAGGTCATAAAGATGATATATTTGGAAAGGTCTGATTTAACATAGAGACAACAAAGCCTACCTAAAGTTCACTTTGCAAGTGAGGCACCTAATGGCAAGTTTTTCTCTAGAGCAGTTATAGGTGTCCAACCAAGAAGATCACACAGGCTGGGGATATGGCTCAGGGGAAGAGCACTGGCCTAGCATGCACAAAGAACAAGGCCTTATCCCTACTACTGCAGGAGAAAAAAAAAAAAAAGAAGGAGGAGGAGGAGGAGGAAGGGAAGAACACACAAATGGAGACATTTGATGTGGGGGGTGGGGAGACAGATTTTAATAACGAGTTCAAGGCACAAAGGCAGATACTGAATTTCCAAGGTTGATTTGTCACGTAGATATTTTAAATATTGCTCAGTATAAAAACCAGCAGGAACTTAATGTATTTAAGCCTGGTTAATGATTCTCTCCAAAGGCTACATGGTAATAACAAGTCAGTTGGCAAATCCCTCTAGAACCCTGGGCTAGGCAAGATGTGAAATCCCTGTAGATGCTTAACGATTTGGAATTCGGATGCAACAGGCAGTATCAGTGGGCATCAGTGACAGACTGAAGACCTTACAGAAGACAGAGGAGGAAAAGGCAATAGGAAGAGGAGAAGAAAACAGAAAGGAGTTAAGAGAACGAAGGGAGGAAGGGGAAGGAAAGAAACAGGTGAGGGGACACAAGGTTTGAAGGTGTCTGTCCCTCCTCCCAGTGGACTGCACAATGTCACAAGTTCCTCTTCTGACTGGTAACAAAAGATGCCAGAACCTTACACGTAAAAAGCACATGTACATTTCCAAAGGTTTTCCACCTCATTATCCCTCATCTACCCCAAATGGCCCAGTGAGTCCTGATGGAAGTGCAGTTATTTTTATTTGACAGACAGAAGGATCTGAGACAGAGCTATTAAAGTGACTTTGAGATGGGCTGTGGCTGGGGCTCAGTGGTAGAGCACTTGCCTCCCATGTGTGAGGCACTGGGTCTGATCCTTAGGCACCACGTTAAAAAAAAAAAAAAAGAATAAATAAAGATATCCTGTCCATCCGCAACTAAAAAAATATTAAGAATAAAATGAAATGACTTTGAGAGTCTGGAAGCAACTGAACATTTTACAGACTAACTCTCCTGCACATTAATGTAAACAACCACAATATTTTTTTCACCCACCATCCATCTCTTAAATTTCCAGTTCAGACTATGTGATAGACATGTATTTTAAAACCTCTGTGTCTACTCTTTTTCTGCAAAATGACTTTTTGGTTTCACACCCCTAAGATATTATATAGTTTGTTTGGCTGTAAGAATTTGTAACTTTCAAACAAGTTTAGAGAGAAAAGTGATAAATAAATGATTATTTCCTGGGGGAAAACAAATCTGTGATAAGACTGTAAGGAAGAACTCTTATTTCTGACTAGAAGCAAATTCTTATTCTTCTGAAGGAAGTTTACAGAGTCTTTTGACTTCATATTCATGGGGAAGACAGAGCAAATATAAACTTTTCTATAATTATTTAAATGAGCTTTTAAAAGTCCCAGGGAAAAAATGTAATTGATAAACATTTAGTAAAGGGGGCAAGGTGGGGAATAGGAAACTTGCCCTGAAGTAAAACCAGGTTAGGGTGCTAGGAGAAGGAAAGTCAGTCCCTAGCTTCCCTGGGAGGTCTTACACCACTGCCACAGCCACCAACACACACAGCCCAGAGCTGGGTTACCAGCGTGCTGCTGACCTCCAGACATTCCAGCCTGGCTTCCAGATGAAAACCAGGCTCCCGTTCAGGACTAGAAGGTGATACCTGTCCTGGGACAGAGTTCAAAGCGCTATATTGCAAGCCCTTATGTTAAGGTTAAGGCATTTAGGCTGGCAGGCTCCCACAGTAAACTGAGGGACAGCCCGAGGACCTTCAGGCAGTGCCTCTGCTTACCAGCTTACAAGCTGCCTGTACTGTGGGCACACAACATCCCAGCAAGACTTCTATTCCCATACACTTTTCTAGGCTCATCCTGCATCCAGAGGCAGAGGCTTGCATCCGGGCCAGACTGTGTGACATCCTTAAGTCACGGAATGAGGCAGTAGTGATGCCATGTGACTTCCAAGGCCAGGCCTCAAAAGGTGATGAGGTTTCCATCTGCTTTCTCTGGGGATGCTTAGTTTTGGAATCTAGCTACTGTGCACTTGCTGAGGCACCTGGGCCACAGAGAGGAGCACAGTGTTCCGGCCAGAAGCCTCAGCTAAGGTTGTAGATGGCAGCCAGCACCAACCACCAGCCATTAAGTGAATGAGCCACCAGGTGACTCCAGCCCCAGCCTTCAATTTGAGTCTCCCAGATGAAGTCCCATATCACAGAGCAGATACAAACTGTCTCTGCTGTACTGTGTCCAGAGAAATTATGAACATAATAAATGTTTAATAATAAATGCCACTAATACACTAGTAATAATTTGTTAAACAGCCCTAGTAACTGGAATCTACATTACAACTGAGTTAATACCAAGAAGCAAAAAGAATCAATTTTTCTTTTTCTTTTTCTTTTTGGTACTGGGGATCAAACACAGGGCCTCCTCACACATGCTGGGCAAGTGCTCTACCACTAAGGTAAAGCAGGCCTGATTAATTTTGATTTTGTACATTTTGGGTTTGGGGTCTGTCTGAGGGATGGCAAAGAATCAGTACAAAGTAGAAGCACCAACATTTAAGAGCCAACTTCCCAGTGCCCATCACAACATGGGGTACAACAGAACTTCAATTCCTCTAAAGCCATGATAAGGCTAAATGTGCTCTCATTTTTTTTTTCTTTTGCATTTAAAAAAAATTATTTAATTTTTTTTTTTATTTTTACAGACTGCATTTCGATTCATTGTATACAAATGGGGTACAACTTTTTGTTTTCATGGTTGTGCACGATGTAGATTCATACCATTCGTGTAATCATACATGTACATAGGGTCATGATGTCTGTCTCATTCCTCCATTTTTCATACCCCCTTCCCTCTCATTTCCTTCTACATAATCTGAAGTTCCTCCATTCTTCTCTCACTTCCCACCCCTCCACCCCCATTATATATCATCATCCACTTATCAGGGAAAATATTCGGCCTTTGGTTTTTTTGGGATTGGCTTATTTCGCAATAGTCAGATTTGGAACCAACCCAGATGCCCTTCAACTGATGAATGGATAAAGAAACTGTGGTATATATACACAATGAAATATTATTCAGCCATAAAGAAGAACAATATTATGGCATTTGCAAATAAATGGATGAAATTGGAGAATATCATGCGAAGTACAATAAGCCAATCCCACAAAACCAAAAGCCAAATGTTTTCCCTACACTCTCATTTAAAAGATGAGACTCAGAGAGGTGCAGCCACTTGTCTAAGATCCTACAGGAAGTGGCAGATATGTGGTAGCATATCTGCCTCACAGAAAAGCTTACAAACTTATTTTTTCCCTTCTTCTTTCTCTCAGTGGATCCCACATTGGTGGCTTCGGCCTTGGACTAGAAAGACAAGGACAGAGAAGGGCCCACTTGTTGAGGATGAGAGAAGTCTATGAATCCATGTGTGCAACAGTCACTATGTGCCACATGCCACTTACGCACCCATTTTTCAAATGTAGTAAATTCCTTAATAATTATCATTGAAATTCACTTAAGACATTATCAATCTTGAATTATGTGTCTTCTTGACCAACAGATGCTAATAAAAGAGCTAGTTGAGTTAAAGGTCCGTGCATGCTGGGTACACATATATATGTCAGAACATGCTCTAGTGTTAGAACCACCAACCAACTGCACTCGTAGTTGTAGTGTGTGTAATTAACGTTCAGCCTGGTGAGCTGGACTGTGTTCCCTGAGGAAAACACAAGGACCGCCCATGACCCTTGCAACATTCCATCTGGAGTGTTCTGTCTTAAGCTGGGCCTTGAGAGCAGGGTCACCACAGCCACATCCATTCATTGGCTAGTTGTGCTTCCACTGAGCTGCTGACCCTGACCAGCATTCTACTTTTAGCTCAAGTGACCCACTGTCCTGAACCTTTCCACTTTCCATATCCATAGAGTGACAGCAAGTCAGGCAGAGGAATGGGCTCTGCTCCAAGTTCTCCTTGCCTTGACATTGTGCTTTAGGGTGTCTACTGAGCAACTCTGCTTCTGTCCCCAAAGAAGCTTAAGGTTGGGGCTGAAAGGAGATGGTGGTGATAGGTTTGGGAACAACTTCATCACCAGTCAGGAATGTGGAGCAAGTTCACCGCCCTCCCAGAGAAAGGGAAGCCCGTTCAGATTTGTGCTAATGAGGAAAGAATGCCAGGACTTAAAGCTCCTTAGAAATGCCTTCTCCCCACAAAAGACTGGGCTCCGGCAGGGCCTGGCCCTCACATTCCCAGGGCTGAGCAAAATGCACGGAGCCACGCCAGCCCACACAAAGGGCCTGGGTAGGATGGTGGCAGTCACTCTGGCTCTTCCCCTGGCTATTTCTTCAGCTGCAAGAACCAGGGCTCACACCCTATGTCCTGTCCTTCAGGACTAGTGCTACCTGTAGCATCCCTAGCCCCACTCCTCACCCTCCTTAAGCCCTTACTTCACTGCATTCCACACGGGTTTTTCTCTGTTCAGCTCTAATTAAGTGGGGAAAGAGAAAAACAAGAAATGGGCTTTTCAAAATCTTGTTTCTTATTATCATTAACCTTAGGCATGTGAACAATTCAAAGACATTCTTGGTGGCGATTCTTTAAAATAAACACAGTCTTAAAAGAAACCACAGTGAAGCACTGTTTAATTCACAGATGAAGGAAATCTATGTCTTTTATTAAGTGTAAAACTAGAGCCGGCTACATATGCCTACATTCACAAACACAGTGCTTAATGTATAAAAATGAGGGCAAAACTTGAAGATTCACACACTGGCCACCAGCAGTCAGAAACATTGACCACAGAGAAAGAATTTTATCCATTAAAAAAAAATATATATATATATATACACACACACACACTCACACACACACACAGGGTCAGTCACAGGAGGAGGAGGAGGCTGCAGTCTGCAGGAGTCCCTAGCTCTCTTCCACAGAATGGGACAAGCATTGTGGAAAGTTAGAAAGGAGAGGAGAACAATCTGCATTGAGAGAGAGACCTGGCCTAACCAGACACACTCTCTCTTTCCTCTCAAAGAAGGTTCTAGAAAGCAGGAGAACAAGGAAATGTAGAAGTAGGAGAAAAGGTATTTTAAGAAATTAACCCAAAATGCATAATGAGCCAGCCACATGGCAAAAACTACTAAGTGCCCTGACATTCCCTGGTGTTCTTTCTGGATGGAGGCAAATGGCAGATGCAGGAGGTATAAGGGAATGACCTCAGATTCTTTTGGATGATCATATCCAAAATTTCTGCATTTCTCAAAAAATATGGGCATGTAAATTCACATATTCTACTCTTTTAAAAGTCTATTCCTTTCCCAAAATACAGAACATTTTCTAATTTGCCTTGTTTTTTGCCCCCAAACAACTCCAGATGGGTGTTATCAGCATTTGCAAGGTCAGAGTTCTTTAGACTTCAAATTCCTAGAGGACAGGAAATACGATGTTTTTCTTGCACTGTACTATAACTACCAAGTACACATACACATACATATACTCCTGCCAGGAAATTTTTTTTTTTTTTTTTTTTTTTTAAGTCTCATTTCCTTTCAAGTGTCTGGTCTTGGAAGAATTCTGGGAAGACGGGTGATAACATCCTTAATTTATAAATGGGATAACTGTGATTCATTCATCCATGTATTCATTCATTCAGCAAAGACTGACTGAGCACCTTTTTTGGTGCCAGGCTGGAGACTCCACAGTGACCACCCAGGGCCTATTTTTCACATGGTACAGCCCAAGGAAAAGGACAGGTTCTACACAAATAAGGACATCACAAACAGGTAATAAGTCAAGGTGAGAATGTTCACGAAGTTAAAATGAGAGGCTAGGAAGCAAGAGGAGTGGTTTTATGTTAAGGTGTCATAAAAGGCCTCTTTAGATGACATCTCAGCAGAGACCTGCAGAAGTTTTCTGGGGCAGGGAACAGCAGGTAAGAGACTGAGGTTCAGGTGGACTAGGTGAGTTAAAGAAACTGCAAATGAGCCCTGAGCAGAGCCAACAAGGGGAAGGAGGTGGGAAAGGGCCTAGTCTATGAGGCTTGTGGACCTGAGGAGGACTGCTTTACTGCGGGGTGGGTGGGTGGGGCAAGTCACTGAAGTGCTGTGAGCACAGGAATGACAAAAAGGATCACTATGGTTGCTGGGTGGAAGTAATTGGGAACAGGGGTCAGAAACAAGGCAGCCAATCAAGAAGTCACAGCAAGAGTCCTAGTGAAACATGGCTATTGCCTGGACCACAGTGCTTGCAGTGGGTACAGTGTGAGGCCATCAGCTTGTGGACATATTTTGAAGCTAAAAACAATCATGCTTTGCTGATATGACAAGAGATTAGGGCTTTTGAACTAAATAGGCCTGGAGTCAAATCCCAGCTCTGCCACTTGTAAGTTGTGGGACCTTAGGAAATATAAATGTTTTAATTTCACTAATTCTCAGTTTCTTCCTTTGTAAAATGGGAATAACAGTGCAAGGTAGAAACACATAATAATTATAAATCTACATAATTCATCCATTATAATACCCTGGTGTTACTCACTGTTTGTTTGTTAATTCTATTCCATATTTGGCTAATGTAAATACCTGCGTCCCCACAAAACACTGTTCTGTTAGGGAGAATTTGTATTTGCTCCTAAAGTTTCTCTCTATCCACCATGTCTTTGCTGGCTGGAACTGTCATTACATTTTTGTCCCTGTCAGTAGAGCGGTTGTTTTCAAGGTTGGGCTACTGAAGTTCTAATCTTAATAGAATCAGCAAACTAACATGTATGTCCTTTAGCAGAGAGGTGGGCAGAAACAGTCAATGAAAAACAGACTCCTGGGGCTAAGAATTTCTGACAATGCAAGGAATGTATTTGGAAATAGTATAGTTTATATTAAACTCTCCTGGTTTTAGATTCCACAAAATAGGGTTAATTATTATTTTATGTTATTAGATTCTAAAGTTGGGAGTTCTTGCCTCCTTTCCTGTCCAATAATTACAGTTAGGCCAATATTTCTCACTTATGTCAACATATGATCAAGCTCCTATGACCTTGACTCTAACAAGCAGTGAAACCACTCAGCCCTGAAAATCAAATAGAAAATCAGTCTTCTAGTCTCTTGGCTGTCATGCTCACAGGAAGTACATACCCTTGATTTTGGATCCTTCCATTTCCCAACTCCAGACAACTCAATGCCCCTCTCTAAAAATAGGAAATTAGTTTGCAAATCTCATTTGTGTTTAAAGTAAATTTTGAAAGCTATTCTAGGAACAACCAGTTGAAGAACAGAAATAAAGTCTAAAAGGGACACTTAAAAAATGAGAGCGTTGGTGCACACAAAAAAAGAAGAAAGAAAGAAAGAAAGAAAGAAAGAAAGAGAAAGAAAGAGAGAGAGAGAGAGAGAAAGGAAGAGAGAGAGATCGGGAAAAGAAGGAAGGAAGAAGAGAAGAGAAGAGAGAGAAATCTGGTTTGGTAATAGAGCCTTTAAAATTGAAACAGACATCTATTTGAAGAATTTAAACCTGGTTTTAGTAGAACTACATAAATGATAACTCAAAAAAAATTAAATAGAGAAATAAGGATCAGGACAATAGAATTGTCTCAGGAAATGACACCTAGAGCAGACTAAACCATCTAAGAATTTCCTATTAAGCAGATCCTCAAAGAAGGATGAAGTTCAAAGGTCTTCCTTAAAAAAATGTTTAACTCCAATATTACAAAGTACTACTTTGCAGTATCTTTGCATATGTGCTGGCCTGAATACCTGTGTCTCCCTCATTAAAAAAAAAAAAAAAATCATATGTTTAAATTTTAATCAGGTGATAGCATTAAGAGTGGGGATTGGGAGATAATTAGGTCATGATGGAGGAACCCTCATGGATGGGATTAGTGCCCTTATTAAGGGGACCCTCAAGAGCCCTTTCGCTTTCTATTGTGTAAGGAAATAAGAAGTCAGCAGTGTGCAACCAGGAAGCAGGCTATCTGGGTTCCTCTTCTGTTGCTAATAGCACAATACCACAGACTGGGTAAATTATAAAGAAAAAAGATCTATTTTTGCTCCTAGGTCTAAGGTCACAGTTGGCAGCATTTGGGGGTGGCCTTCTTGCCAGCTAAGTCCCAAAGCAGTACAAGATATCACATGGCAAGAGTCAGGGAAGAACAGAGAGATCTAGCCAAACTGGCTTATTCCAGACATACTCTAGAGATAAGCCATTAGCCAGTTATACATTAATCAAATGAATTGATTAATCCATTCATGACAGTAGAGCCTTAACCACCTCTTAAGGGTCTCTCCTGGATCCGCTTCTTATCTCATCATAGGGATCAAATTTCAACACAAGTTTCAGAGGGATCAAACCATGTTTGTACCATAGCAAGGGCCCCTGGCCAGGCTGGCACCCTGATTGCTGCCTTCCAGCCACCTGACCTGTAAGAATACATGTATCTTCTTTAAAACACACCCAGATCTTCAGGGCTTCGTTATTGCAGCCTGATTTGATTTAGACAATATCTTTACTTGTTGTTTTCAAATATAATGTGTTCCAATAAGCTCTTAATATTATTAAGTAAAAATACTAGTAGCGGCAATAGCAGAACTCACTAGCCTCATCTCCTTGACTCATCATGACTAAGAAGCAGGCACAAAGTTTAATGCAGTTTGTGGCTAAATCCCAGGTATCCACCTTTAAAACCCATAAGCCCCAATTGCTACAACCCACTGTCTTTTTTCATAATTCATGAGCCATAGCCACACACCTTTTGCCACCCCTTAGTTACCAAATCAGTAAACTTTTCCTTCCTTCTTTTAGCTCTTTCCCATCAGGGCATCCAAAGTTATTGATTCTACCTTTGGTGTACATCTTGAAGCCACTCCCCGCTTTCATCTCTGCTTGGCCTCCTTCTCCATGGACCCTCCCTCCTTTCTCATCTAAATCATCACCTACTAACTGTTCTCCCACCTGCCAAAACTAACATGTCCAAGTCCACCTACAAAACCCTTTCACCTTCAATTGCCTAAAGTCCAATACCCAGGCAAGTTTCCTACTTAAAAGCCATTAATGACTCCTTAGTACTTAGAAAATTAAGCACAAGGGATAGTAGAAACATACCTCAACACTGTAAAGCTACTTATGCTAAGCCCACAGTCAACATTATTCTTAATGGAGAAAAACTGAAAGCATTCCCTTTAAAAACTAGAACAAAACAGGGATGCCCTCTTTCACCACTTCTGTTCAACGTCGTGCTTGAAATACTAGCCAGAGCAATTAGACAGATCAAAGAAATTAAAGGGATATGAATAGGAAAAGAAGAACTCAAGCTGTCACTATTTGCTAATGACATGATTCTATATTTAAAGGATCCAAAAACTCCACCAGAAAACTTCTAGACCTAATAAATGAATAAATAAATTCAGCAAAATAGCAGGGTATAAAATCAACACACATAAATCTAATGCATTTCTATTCATAAGAGATGAATCATCTGAACGAGAAATGAGGAAAACAACTCCATTCACAAATAGCCTCAAAAAAATAAAAATAAAATACTTGGGAATCAGTCTAACAAAAGAGGTGAAAGACCTCTTCAATGAAGACTACAGAACATTAAAGAAAGAAATTGAGGAAGACCTTAGAAGATGGAAAGATCTCCCATGTTCTTGGATAGGCAGAATTAATTTTATCAAAATGGCCAGACTTCCAAAGGTGCTATACAGATTTAATGCAATTTCAATTAAAATCCGAATGACATTTCTCATAGAAATAGAGAAAGCAATCATGAAATTCATCTGGAAGAACAAAAGACCCAGAATGCAGGAGGTATCATAATACCAGACCTTAAACTCTACTATAGAGCAATAGTAACAAAAACACCATGGTATTGGTACCAAAATAGACAGGTAGACCAATGGTACAGAAGAGAAAACACAGAGACGAACCCACATAAATACAGTTACCTCATACTAGACAAAGGTGCCAAAAACATACAATGGAGAAAAGATAGCCTCTTCAACAAATGGTGCTGGCAAAACTGGAAATCCATATGCAGTAAAATGAAATTATATCCCTATCTCTCACCATGTACAAAACTCAGCTCAAAATGGATCAAGGATCTAGGAATTAGACCTGAGACCTTTCACCAAATAGAAGAAAAAGGAGGCCCGAATCTTCATCATGTTGGCTTAGGACCAGACTTCCTTAATGAGACCCCTGAAGCACAAGAAATAAAAGCAAGAATCAATAAATGGGATGGATTCAAACTAAAAAGCTTTTTCTCAGCAAAGGAAACAATCAATAATGTGAACAGAGAGCCTACAGAGTGGGAGAAAATCTTTTCCACACACACCTCAGACAGAGCACTAATCTCCAAAGTTTATAAAGAACTTAAAAAACCTTACACCCAAAATACAAAGAACCTAATCAATAAATGGGCTCAGGAACTGGGCAGACACTTCACAGAAGAAGATATACAGGTGATCAACAAATAAATGAAAAAGAGCTCATCATCTCTAGTAATTAGAGAAATGCAAATTAAAACCACCCTAAGATTTCATCTAACTCCAATTAGAATGGCTATTATCAAGAACATAAGCAATAGTAAGTGTTGGCGTGGATGTGGGGGAAAAGGCACACTTATACATTGCTGGTGGAGTTGCAAATTGGTGCAGGCACTCTGGAAAGTAGTATGGAGATTCCTCAGAACACATGGAATGCACCCACCATTTGACCCAGCTATCCCACTCCTCAGTTTATACGGAGGACTTAAAATCAGCATACCACTGTGATGCAGTCACATCAATGTTCATAGCTGCTCAATTCACAATAGCTAGATTGTGGAACCAAACTAGATGCCCTTCAATTGATAAATGGATAAAGAAACTGTGGTATATATACACAATGGAATATTACTCAGCCACAAAGAATAATAAAATTATGGCATTTGCTGGTATATGGATGGAGTTGGAGAATAGCATGCTAAATGAAATAAACCAAGCCCAAAAAAACCAAAAAGCAGAATGTTTTCTCTGATACATGGAAAAATGATACATAAGGGAGGTGGGGGGAGAGAAGAACTTTGGATGGTGTAGAGGAAAATGGGAGGGAGTAGGGGAAGGAAAGATAGTAGACTGAGACAGAGCGTATTACTTTACATACATGTATGATAGCATGAATGGCATGAATCTACATTGAGTATAACCACAGATGTGAAAAGTTGTACCACATTTGTGTACAATGAATCAAAATGCAATCTGTAAAAATAAAAATTAAAAAAAAGAAAATTAAGCACAATTATTTCATCAAAGGGGACCTGGGCCACCAAAACAAGTTTTCTTCCCTGCCACATTCCCAAAAGGAAGATAGAGTCTATCATATGGGCACAACTCTGGTTTTTCTTCTCTGAAAATCCTCTTGGACTATAACACTGACTGAGATGCTAAGAAGTGGAACTTTTAAGAGGTGATTAGGGCCCCGTCACCATGAATATACTAAATTAATTCATGTGAGTAACAGGTTAATGGGTGATCTTTACAGTGTGTCTATTAGAAAAGCCAGTTTGGATAGATCTCTCTTGCCATGTGCATCCTTTGGGGACACTGCAGTTGACACCATCGAGAATGACCTCAATCTCATCTCTCTTGAAATTCTGCCCATTTTGCAAGATCTTTTCTTTAGTGAATCTTCCCTTCCCTTCCCTGGTCCCTTCCTTGGGTTTGATAGTTTTTCCCTTTGAAACTCCTCCCCACTGTCTTCTCCAGTTTCTGCCTTGTTATCATTTACCTCATCCTGACTCCCCACCACCACAAATCCCTATGATAGGCTCTCAGAAGACAGGGAGCAACTGCTCACTTTACGGCGGAAGCCCTCAGCGAAGATGCTTAAGGTTTGTTACATTCAACTTAAAATCTACCTTGCAGAGAATATACTTCCCTCTGATGCTTTAAAGTATGCATTTTATATCATGTAGTACTTAGATTGTACCCTGAATATTATTCTTCTAACTGTGTACTTTCCATCCCCCCACCCACAACCCCAGTGAAAAGTTCAGGTTCTCAGAAGTCAAAGACCATGTCTCCCATTTTATGTGTGGCTCTAAGACCTAGCATCAAGTAAGTTACACATGCATTCTGACATATTTTCATGATTCTCTCTAAAACTGCATTTTTCCAAGGTTGTTCCAGTTCTCAAGATGCACATCCAAAGGTTTTTAATTTGAAAATATTATCATGTGACATACCTTCCTCTCCACAACCTTCTCCTTTTCTAGATACTCACAATGTGCATTAATACATTAGACCCAAGAAGTTCCATGACAGAGACCTATTCATTTTGCTGACTATATTTACCAAACTTATTTGACACAAAGAAATGTTCTTGCTAATGACCCCTTATAACATTCACCTATGCCACTTGGGATAACTGTCTTAACATACCTGAAGCAATGTCCTGTGGATAACCAAGTGCTTAGCAGATAACATGTAAGGCATTTTATAGTTCACAAAGCACACCTGACACACCATTACAGTGTAACTTCTTCAACAGACAGATTTGTAAAGTAGGGGACTATGAAGAAAGAAAATCCTGCCTTGCTTTCCTCTAATTTGGTGCTACTTCTCCAGCCTTCCCTCCCTCCCTGCTCTCTTCGTGCATCAAATAAAAACTTCAGATCAATGTGACTTGACCTGTTCCTCCCATCAAGGGACTTTTTCCAGTTTTCTTGGACATCAGAGGGTCCTTAGATATAAACTCCAAATTATTCCTCTTACTCTTCAGGAAAGGAAGAAAGGTTTAAGTTCAGGAAATTCATCTTGAAGACAGAGAGAAATTTGGTGACTAAGTACTGCTATGTTTTTAGCTAAAAGGAAATTCATAAAGTATCAAATTTAGAAATATATCAATAAGGATGAAGAACATCTATATATAAAAAGGAAACTAACCTAATGGTGGCTTAAGTAAGATAGAAGTCAATACATATATAAATAGTGGATTAGAAAAACTAGTCCAAAGATTAACCAGAAAACATTTTCCACCAGGGCTCCTATCTGTTCCACCAACCCAATACAAGGTTTCCAACAAACTGCTAAGCCTTGGGGGCCCGGGAGGTAGCCTAGTCCTCCTTTTACCAGCAAGAGGAGTAAGAAGCACCAACGTTCTTCTCTCATCCTTTTGATTGGCTTGTTTGGTCTCTTTGCACAGGATAAGCAAGATCTGACACAGTCTACCCCACAGGAAGAGACAAGTGAGCCTTGCTATAAAGGGATTACAAAAGTAATTATGAGTGAGGAAACCAAGCACTTTAAGCAGCCAGTTCATCACATGAACAAATGCCTGGAAGTTAGACCAAAACAGTCCCTTTCCTTACAGCAAGCTTTTGGGCGACTCTTCTCTGTTTTCCAATCTCACTTTACAGACTGGAATGCGATCTTGTGTCACACCTCTTGGGATCAGCACCATGCCCAGCATTTGTGAGAGCTCCCCACTAATGAACTTGGTTGCCAGCCCAATTTACTTTGTGGGTGGATGGGTTTCTCTTTGAGGATCAGAGCTACAGATTAAAGGGTATAATATACTTTGTAACACTGAAGAGTCAACTCTTACTAATTGTACTCAGTCTTTTCCTATCTATTGCAACATTTATTTCCTCCAAACAAATACAGCTAGAACCATGTTAGTTACTTGTGCAGGGTCATCCTTACAGAACCAAGGGGCACCCAAGGACAAACTTGCAATGAATGAACTCTAGGGCTGATAAGAGATTTTGATCATTTTGTTATCTATCAGAAGTGAATACTGAGAAAATGTGGCAGGGAACGGTGGGGAAATAAAGGAAGAGAGCTTCAATTATACCAGAAACAGCTTATCTGTGATGTAACCTTCCTAGGAAGAAAATAATTACTATTTACATTTTGTTTGATGTTTCTTTAACAGCTTGGAGTTAGATCCCTAGAATATAATGAATAATGAAACATATCAAAGGGAGATTCTTTTGCATGTATTAACAATATATCCCCCATAAACAATATGTCGAATGTGACCTTATTTGGAAATAGGGTCTTTGCAGAGATAATCAATTTTAAATGAGGTAATTGGGGAACCTTCATCCAATATGAATAATGCTCTTATAATAAAAGGAAATTTGGACAAAGACAGATGCAGAGGGAAGATGAGCACAGGAATATGGAAGATTGGAATGATGTACCTACAAGATTGCAAGGAAACTACCAGAAACTAGGAGAAGTAAGGAAGGATTTGTTCTATACGTGTTTCTGAGGGAGAATGGCTCAGCTCACCCTAGATTTCAGACTTCTAACCTCCAGAATATGATGCAATGCATTTCAGTTATTCCGAGTCACCTAGATAGCGGTACTTTGTTTTGGCAACCCTGGCAAATAAATGTAATTGATTAGTGAGGAAAGTAGAGGATGTGTTTCCAATGTATGTATGTCAAATGTGATATCCCTGAACTAAAACTATTTACATTCACCAACTATGAACGTAGAGCAAAAGAACTTTGAAAAAATACTTAAAATTGGGGCTTAGTCACATTTACTTGCTCCACAATGTTTGAAAACAAGGTTTTTCCACTTGTCTTTGATGGAGGTATGGACAGAAAATTCATTGTGATGTCTCTCAGAGACAGAATTTACAATTCTGTATTGCTCCTATCTGATTGCTTCTCATTCTAGATCAGTGATTCCACTGAATGCTCTCTGCTCAGAATACTGTCCTGAGGAGACCTAAAAAGACCCAGCCTGGATTCCTCTCCAGAAGTTTTTATTCACTTGTATGAGAAGAAAGTGAGGAGCAGAAATAACTTTTTAAATTCCCCAGGTGACATTATTGTACAGACAAGATTAAAAAAAAAAAAAGCCTGAGATGATGGTTTAAGTTTTTTCAAACATCAATAGAGTGACCAAAAAAGCCTCTATTATGGTTTAGAACTGTAATGTCCCTCAATGGCTCACGTGTTGAAGGCTTGGTCCCCACCGCAACAAAGTTCACAAGTGGGGCTTTGGCAAAGTGACTGGATCATGAGGGTTCTGATCTCATCCGTGGATTTATAAATAATCTGATAGCATTTTTAGAGGATCTTGGAAACTGTAGGAAGTGGGTGGGAACAAGGTGAAGGAGCAGGCCATGGCAGGTGTGCCCTGGGGGCTATATCCTGTTCCTGGTCCCTTCCTCCCTCCCACCAGCTGTGTCTCTGGGCTGCCAAGAGGAAAGCAGTTTTCCTTCACCAGGCCCTTCTGCTATGATGTTCCCACCTTGGGAACCAGTCAACCAAGGACTGAAATCTCTGAATATAAGTCAAAATAAATCTTTCCTCCTTTAAGTTGTTTGATTTGGGTATTTTGGTCACAGCAACAAAAAGCTAACATACCCACAAAACTCAGAAATACTAGGAAAACCAATACTGTGAAAATTGATAGTAGGCAGCCACTGACTTTGAAAGATGGCCCTAGAAATTGAATTTCTGAATGAATAAATGTTCTATCATTGTTGGATTGGCAATGTTTTAACTAAATGGCTCCAGACAGGCTGTCAGGCGTCTAATTTTATCTGTAGCATAATAAGTCTTTTATGTTCAATCTCCCACCCAATAGTTTTAATAGAAAATAAAATTTTATCAAAATTTAAAAAAAGAACTACTGACATTTTCACTGTCATAACTTGGCAAAGTATCCAAGTATCTATTCCAAAGATATCCACAACCTATGAAATATTCTCTACATAAATTTAAGGGAAAAATTCCCTCCTCCCCATTCTGTTTTGGTAGAAAGGGCAGGTTAATGATGTAGCAACTGCTTAACAGCTGACATGATTATCCTGTCTCTGCAAACTGCTTAAAAACACAGATGTTTCTTCATGCTGCAGTTCCATTACTTCAAATGTGGCTCCAAAGAGTATATTATACTATAACTTCACTTATAGATGCATAAAACTCAGGAGCTGCTCAGATTTTACACTACCCAATTTCTTGACAGGGCAACTTTTCCTTACTCCAGTTTAGAAACAAAGCAAACTCATAAAAATAATAGATACATAAAGACACAAAACCCCTTTTCTTCCTTCTTTCATCCTCTTTCTCCACCTTCTTCCTCTCTCTCTCTCTCTCTCTCTCTCTCTCTCTCACACACACACACACACACACACACACACACACACACACATGTATAATCTTTCTTATTTTGACTTTTTAAAAAGTTTTTATTTCCCATTAGAGGGGGCCAGGGGCATAACCCAGTGGTAGAGCACTTGTGTAGTACTGGGTTAGACCCCGAGCACAGCAAACAAAACAAAACAACTAAAAATCTTGGGAAAAAAGGTCAGAGACTTGGGGATTTCCTGTCAGGCTCTGCTCTGTGCTTTAAGGATATGGGGGTGGGAGGGCCACGGCCTTCATATTTCAAAGGAAAGTTATGATCATCATCACTACAGTAGATCAGACGCTTTCCTCCCTGCTTGTTCTTAATTGGTAGTGATTATAAGAAAAGTCACAAATTAGAGGAAGAAGATACATTTGACTAGGAACTAGGAGAGACTTAAACACACTCCAATTAAGATCTGTATTCCCCACCCCCAAGCCTGTGAGACTTTGCACAACTCCAGGAAAAATAGACATACTGCTTTCATACTCTATTACAGAAGCAATTACCAGTGGAAGGAAAGATGGGTGGAAGTTGAGGGGTTAGAAAGAGATGTGAATAGGAAATACACAATTTTGAAGCTTAATGAGACTTTGGAGAGCATCTTATTTTGCCCATGTGGAAACTCAGGGAGGCAAACTGCATTTGTAGGAGTCGCACAAAAGTAATCAGCAGAGCTAAGGCCAATGGGATGGAGCCCACTAATCAGAAACACCATGTACCAAGTCCTGATGGAATCCAGACGTTAACAGGAAAATGTTGAGCCAACCTCTCTGGCACTCGGACCCTATGTTTTACATGTTTATCATCTCTCAGTATGTTATAACTGAGATGAGGCCAAGCACAGTGGCAGATGCAGGTAACCCCAGTAATTTGGGAGACTGAGACAGGCAGGTCACAAGTTTGAATCCAGCCTCAACAACTCAGTGAGATCCTCAGCAATTTAGTGAGATTGTCTTAGAATAAAAAAAAAAAAAAAAAAATGATGTAGTTCAATATAAAGCCCTCTCGAGTTCAATGCTCACTGCAACAAACAAACAAACAGGTTTGGCTGAGTTCCTAACTCTTGTTAAGGAAAATGAAAAACTTTTCTGGAGTGGAAAAAGAATATTTCTCAAGAAATGCAATCCACAGTACAAAGTTCAAGGTCAAAGAATAATATGCGGCATATGCAAGAGAATCACATGCATTATTTCTGTTACCATTAGATGGCTTAGATAATCTGGCATTTCAAAAAAGGAAAAAAAAAAAAATACTACTAGAATAATAAGAGCCACCACCAACAATAACAACAACAAATATATATACTCACATATATATACACACATAAACATATATGTACATATATATACATATACAATCACATGTATACATATACAACCATATATACATATACAACCAAAGGTATGTGTATATATGTACATATATATTCCATGATAAAGCATAATCAATCATACAATAGGCCCAATACCATTACAATGAAGTCCCAAAATGAAAATATACTTTCACAAATTCAGAACTCCATCGCTCAGGTATCATCTTCAAAATATCCATGTAGCAGTGGAGCACACCTGTAATCCCTGTAATCCTAACCACTTGGAAGGCTAGAGCAGGAGGATTGCAAGTCTGTGATCAGCCTGGGCAATTTAGTGAGACTGGTCTCAAAATAAAATAAAAACACCTGGGGTTGTAGCTCAGTGATAGACCACTTGTGCCTAGCATGAGCAAGGTCCTGGGTTCAATCCCCAGTACCACATGCACATACACAGTCAACTAAGTGTCTAAATACCAGCTTGAAATCCATTGTTCAGCCTGAGATGTTTTGTGTAAGAGCCCTCCAAATAGGAGAAATCAATTTATAAAAGCAGAAAATAATCTTTAAATGATATATTAAGGTTACCTTGTAAGAAATCTTCATTATGCTCAGTTTAACAAGAAACTCTTAATAACAGAAAGATATTCACATTCCAGGGGTCCTATAAAGTCAGGGCTGCTAAAGTAGGTCGTTTAACACTTCAAGGAAAACTGAATTATGGGAAGGTCAAATCCCTTTTGAAAAGTATATTAGGAGGCATTACAAAAATAAGGAAGTGGTTATAAATCTGAGTTCCAAGAATGGCAACTCTCTTGTATGGACAGAGAAAAACACCGGAGCAGAACAATTACATTCCTATGCTAGATTACCTGACAGAAAAAAAAAAAAAAAAGGAAAACAACAAAACCCATAAAGGCCAAAATCATAACATTAAAAAAATGCACTTTGCTGAGATGCTCCATATTGAAATGAGTGGTATCAAACTAGCAGTTCCAGAGGACAGAGGGCAAAGGGTGGGCGATCACTTATTCCAAATACAGGGGCTGTGTGTGTAAGCCAAAAGAAAAGGGAAAGTGGCTCCATCAGTTCCTCAAAGGCAAATGCAAGTGGCCGGTGGCTGAGAGAAGTATCAGTCCTCACTCCTGATGGTACCAATGTAAGGAGGTCACTTACATTGTGAAAGTGAAGCGCCATTTCACTTTCAATCTTGAACATGAAGAGTTTTGCGTTTTCAGTTTTTTCTTTTGTTTCCTAACACAGTACTGCCCAAGAGAAATATAATGTACGTCAAAGTTTATGTCTTCTGACAGTCAATTGAAAAAGTACAAACAAAATGGTGAAATCAATTTTAGGATCATTTTATATAACTTGATATATGTAATACAAAGCTGATCCCCCGCCCTTTATGTTGCATCACAACCTAACTTGTCAGTCTGAAAGCTGCTCACCCCCCCCCACTTTCCGCTGCATCACAACCTAGCTTGTCAGTCTGAAAGCTGCTCTCCCCACCCTTTCCGTTGCAGCCATTTCCCCGCCTCCCAACTACTTGTCAGTCTGTGAACATCCTGGCTAGCTATTGGTTCATCAGTCAGCTTGCAAGTATCCTTCTCTGTTATTGGTCCCCTGTTAGCCTGGCAGAATTCAACTGCTTAAGGGTAGCTTCCCCGCCATCTTTTCTCTTGCTTTCTCTCTCCTACTCTCTTTCTCTCTCCTCCTCGCTTTTCCACTCTTTCTTGCAGTGTACCCTTTTTCTTTTCCTCTCATTTTCTCTCTTACCCTGCAGGGAGACACTCTGTTTGCTTAATAAACTCCCTTATGTGATTTCCCATGTCCAGCATGGTTTTCATGGGTTTCTTACAATATATATGGCCCAAATATTATAGTTTCAGCAAGAAATCATAATGAAACTGTTAGGGGGATATTTGATATTCTTACTTTCATACTAAGTTTTTACTGTATACTTTCAGTACATCTCAATTCTGACATTACACATTTACTGGAAATACATGACATCTATTTAGATTTCACGAGATTTATAGTCGAAAAAAATAAATTCACGTACCCAAGTTACCAACATTTTCCAATATCTGAACTGAGTGTCTTTTTAAATTTAAATTTATTATACTGAATAAATTAAAAAATTCAGTTCCTCAGTAGTAGCTCTAATCACATCTCCAGGGCTCAACTGACATCTGTCTAATGACTGCAGGAGTGGACAGTACAGTATGAACACATCTTTGTTCCGCTAACAAGAATAACTTCTCATTCTTATGCCCCATGGGACATAAAAGTCAGGCAATAAAACTGAAGTCATTCCACGGGAAATAAGCATAATAACTTCTTTATTATCTAAATCCTGTATGGAATTCAGCTTAAGGAATATGAAAATAGAAGAAATGTTAACGAAACAAAAACAAAAACAGATTTAGGGATT
The DNA here is from genome assembly GCF_902686445.1 of Sciurus carolinensis. Classification (NCBI taxonomy): domain Eukaryota; kingdom Metazoa; phylum Chordata; class Mammalia; order Rodentia; family Sciuridae; genus Sciurus; species Sciurus carolinensis. The sequence continues at coordinate 29,716,325 of NC_062218.1, read as the reverse complement.
GGGATGTAGCTCAGTGTTAGAGCACTTGCCTATCATGCATAAGGCCCTGGTTTCGATCCCTAGTACTACAAAATAAAATAAGCAAAAATAAAACAAAACTAAGATTTGATAGGAGTCTATAACTGGGAATTAGAAAGTACTTAGGAAAGGAAAAGGAAAAATATATTTTGCATTCCTGTCTTACTTAATCCCTAGGAGGGAGATACTTTTCTAAAATCTCCATTTTTCCTAGAAGGAAACAAAGACCCAGAGAAGTTAGATACAGTAAGTAGAATAAATGAATTTGAGCTTTACAAATTCAACTACTCTTTTTTTCTTTTTGGTACTGGGGTTGAATTCAGGGGCATTTGACCACTGAGCCACATCCCCAGTCCTATTTTGTATTTTATTTAGAGACAGGGTCTTGCTGATTTGCTTAGCACCTTACTTTTGCTGAGGCTGGCTTTGAACTCAGATCTTCCCGCCCCAGTCTCCCAAGCAGCTGGAATTGCAGGCATGCGCCACAGCACCTGGCTCAACTAAACTCTTAGGTGACATTTATGGATCTAAGCACAAAACAATGCTCAGACATTCAGGTAAGTAATTATTACTTATTCCCTGGTGAAACTTAGGGAAAAGAGCCAGGACAAAGTACATACCAATAAAAGTGTTCATCTGTACAGCTATCCATTTAAACCTCTCCTCATTAAAAGTGCCATAATCTCCATTCTTCACTTGCTGTGGTGACTCAACATTCTTCTCATTGAACAGGGAATTTCTCAGGGTGGAGCCTACTAAGCCATCATTTTAAAAGCTTCCTTGGTGTGTATTGTAATAAATCCTAAGGGTTGGCAACTATTGAGCCAGATCAGAACTCAAACTCTACTTAGCATCAGAATCATTTGGGGAAAGAGGAGGTCGAAACACAGATCAGTGAGCCCCATTTCCAGAATTCTGATTAGGCAGGATCTGGGGTAGGGTCTAAAAATTTACATTTCTAACAAGTTCCCCAGGCTGCTAGTGCTGATGGTCCAGGCATCCATCAGATTTGGAGAAACACTAAACTAGAAGAAAGATGGATGTACTTAATTGATGTAAAAAGAACCACCATAAATTCTTAATGAACTTATTCATTAGTGCAATTTACCAGGCTTACATCTACTTGACCTAAAAGTGCCCAGCAGGTAATTGCTTGAATCTAAAGAAGTGTCTAGATGCCTAAGGCTGTAGCCTTTTCTTCCTCAAGTTTCAAAGCTCAGAAATGCAGATCCAGACTTATAGGGTTGATTTCTCATGAACCCTTGCAGCTAGTAAGTCTTAAATTTCAGGGTCCCTTTCAAGGCTTAGCAAGCTTAGCAATGTTCAAGTGTGTGTGCCCCCCCACACACACAAACAGAGAAAGAGAAAGAGAGAGAGGGAGTCAGAGAGAGAGACAGAGACAGAGACAGAAACAGAGACAGAGACAGAGAGAGAAGCTATGTAAAACTGGCAAGGGATTTTGTTCTTTTTTTTTTTAAAGGACAGCTGAGGATGTAACTAAGTGGTAGAGTACTTATCTAGCATACATGAGGCCCTGGTTCTATCCCTGCTATCTCAAACAAATAAATAAAATTAAAAAGAAACAAAAGGACTCCCAAATATTTTTGTATAAACCTCAGGCTTCACAAAAGTTATATGTGTGCCAGGCATGGTGATATGTGCCTGTAATCCCAGAAGCTTGGGAGACTGAGGCAGGAGGATCACAAGTTCAAAGCCAGCCTCAGCAACGAAAGGAGAACTTATCTTAAAATCTCAAAATAAAAAATAAAAAGGGCTGAGGATGTGGATCAGAGGTTAAGTGCCCTCGGGTTCCAAATCCCAGGCACCAAAAAAACAAACAAACAAATAAACAAACAAAACTGAATTTACCTTTGAGACCTTTTATCCCTGTTCATATATTCCAGAATATTTTGTAGGAAAAGAAAACCATTGCACAGTTTTTAAAATATCACAAATATATTTAGAACTTGTTTTTACCTCTTAGTAACAACTTATGAGGCAGCTTTCTTTAATACATTTCTGCAACATTTTAATTGGCTGGGTAATATGTACCCAAAATATATTCAACCTTTTTTTTTTTCATTTTAAATATGCAAGTGGTTTCTATTTTATATATATTTAAGAGTTATCACCCTGCTGAATATACAGAGAAATATTTATGCCCATTCTTATTTGTTTACTCTTCCTCTAACTAGAAGAGTTGATATATACTATATGCCTTTGTTTTATATTTGCTGAGTTATAATGTAGTTACTTATTTTATATGCATGTTCCCAGTTGTGTGATGGACTGACAGATCTGGCTCCATGAGAATGTTATAGGCCAGACTGTAACGGAAATGACTAAACAAACTCCATTTTGCTCTGAGACTCCATGTTATGTAGGAAATAAGTTTCTCCCATGGGAACACCCCATCTCTGTGCCCATCATCAGTTACTTAGTGTGACATGTTTAATAATATACAGTGGCAACTCCTATGGAGTAACCAATGTACCATGTAAACAGTAATTGTATGGATGTTAGCAACCATTCTTTAGTTTGTACCTAGGTAAGGGTCATTCTGACCCACTTCCCCCCTCTGTCGATGATCTCATGATGTTAATGTGTAATTTCGCATCATAGCAACAGACACTTAAGATTGATGTGATTTTTGGCATAAGAACCCCTACAACTCTGTGGTTGGGGCTGTTCTCCCAATAGCCATTTTTGGGGGCATTGTGTGAGACAGTCAGCCGGCCGGCTTAATAAAGACTCTCAAATTTGGACTTCTCAGTGGTGATCGGTCTGTTCTTAAGTTGCGCCCCATAACGGTTGCTGCATGATTTTTAATCTTAATGTTTTTAATGACTATATAACATTCTTTTCTATGTATGTATCATTTGCTTACTCTTTTAATATCTGGTTGCTCCCAACTTTTCATGAATGTAAATAACATGATGATAAACTCGTTGCCTTTTGCACATTATTTCCTTAATAGAGCTTTCCCTAAGTATGTCAAGAATTCTAACAGTGATCACCCTCACAGTGCCATTAATGAAATACAGGTTTATGGAGAAAAAAGAGATGTTAACACGAATAGGGTTGAAGTATCAAAGCCTCAAAGATACGGAAACCTGGGCCTGTCTTGAAGACTTAGCTGGCCATTCTGGAGAATTTCTTCCCTGACTAGAATCTGCCCAGAATCTCTTTTTACAAACTATGGCTAAATAACTCACAAAGATATAAAAATTTTCTGACACTATTATAAGATTCCTTAAATGAGGTTCAAAGCAGCTGCCTCATCAAAACCCAGAACCCTAAGCACTATTTTGTTTCTGGAAACCAATGGCACTGTTCTTAATCAATAACAGTCAAGCTCTCTTAGGGTCAATGAGACACAAAGGCCAGATAGTATACTGGGTCTACATTTAGGTAATTTTCTGCCCAAAGAACACAGTCTAGTTAATTTGTTTATATAAGGTCCAAGTTAATAGTGTGGTTCTCCAACCACTTGAGCTAATGAACTGTACATACAAATAATATGAGTTCGTGTGCAAGAAAAGTACAACCAGCCCTTTATATCCATGAGTGCCACATTTATGGATTCAGTTGCAAACCGAAAATATTTGAAAAAAAAAATGTCTGTACTGAAATGCAGCCATTTTTCTTGTCATTATTTCATTATTTCCTAAAAAACACAGTATAACAACTACTTACTTAGCATTTACATTGTATTAGGTACTATAAACTAGAGATGATTTAAAGTGTAACACAGGATTATACACACATAAAACAGGATTACACAGGCTACATGCAAATACTATGCCATTCTATGAGGGACTTGAGCATTCACAGGTCTTAGTGTCCACAGTGGTTCTAGAACCAATCCTCCATGGATACTGAGGGATGGCTGTACACGGTTGGACTATAAATAATTAGCCCTTTAATGACACTTGTTAATGTCACAGTATACTCTAACGTGGCCAAGAGGATATTCAGACCATCCTAGTGGTGACATCGAAAAATATCAATGACTTGTTCTTTCTGTCCACAATATTGTGGACTGGTTAAGTGCTGAGCAGAGAGGAGCTACAGGGATAAGGTGGTGATAAACAGGCAGTATTTTCATTTTATAGTCAATTCATTCATGCTGCATAGTGACTGGTGTCAAGAACTGGACTAGATGCTTCAGGCAGAACAGAAGCAAAAATCCCATACCACCTACCATGCCCAAGACTGCTATTTGCAACCTCAATCCACTTCAGTCCACCATGGGGGAAGGGCTGGCATAGCTTTCCAAATACACTTGAAGAGGCAGGAATCCATAGTAACAGACTCTTTTGACTGCTGGACTTGCAAATCCAGGGCTTATGAAACAATCCGCCTTCCAGTTGTCCTTCAGGCAGACAATTCCCCAAGACCTGGATCCACTGCCAGGAACCACCACCCAAGGGAACTGTACCCCTTGAAATGTTAAAGACCTACAGTTAAAAACCTACATTCCTAAGTCTCAGTTCCCACTTTGCATTGTTAGTCTTCTTCTCTTTGACCCACCTCTTCTTAAAACAGGTCTAACCACTTTGACTTCTGTATACTCCACCCCACTCTTATCTCTGCCACCAAAAGCTTTCAGACTGATAATTCTGGGCCTGACTAGCAGGCTTCACTGAAGCATGTTTTGGTTAAAGTTTACCCGTGATTGTCATCTTCAGTTGCCACTGGCGATTGCAATAAGGAATCTGAAATTCAGTTCCAGGTCTTTACTAGGTTGGTTGGCATCATCGTGTCCTGAAACTCCCAAAGGAAATAGCCTGTGCGTATCAGCAGCAGATGTGGTGAAGACAGTGCGCCTGGAGCCAGAGTCCCCAAGGACAAGTCCTAATTCCTGCTGGACCTCAGTGATGCGCATGAATATTACAGGTTGAATTGTGCACTCCCCAAAAATCATCTGTTGAAGTCCTTCCCCTAGTACAAGATGCAACTTTGTTTAGAAATAGAGTCAGTGCAGATGTAATTAGTTAATAAATCAGTATGACTCGTGTCCCTTATCAAAGGGGAAATCGCCATGTGAAGATGAAGACAGAGAGAGGGCTGAGGCTCCTATAAGCCAAGGAATCCCAAAGGCTTCAGGGGAACTATCTGAAGTTAGAGGAGGGATGTGGAACAGACCCTCCCTCAAGGCTCACAGGGAGAACCAACTAGCAGACACCAGTGTCTTCAAAGTCCTCTCCCCAGCACTATGAGATAATGAATCTCTGTGGTTGAAGCTGCTCAGTTCCTGGTACTGTGTTACAATAGTACTAGCAAAGCAGCATAACAAATTACTATGTTGCAGTTTTCTCATCTGGAAAACAGAGATAAAGAATGGCTCTTCTCTAATAAGGAAGAGTAACCAAATTATAATTGAAGCTGCTAGGATAATAACTGACAGGCAAATGCATTTTTAGTGTTAAATGATATTCCCTGAACATTCTCTTAATCAAATAGATTGTCACCTTTTTTGGTTTCCTAATCAAGTTGCTGAGTCAAATGCAAGTCAAAAATAAGCCCACGCCAGATCTCTCAGGAGATGAGGGGCACTTACCCTTGGCTGGCAGGGCCATCGCAGGGCGCGGCTGCACAATTTAGAGACCTTCCTTTGTGTATCAACAGGAATCTAGGCTCCCTCCCCGCTCTTCAACCCCACACCCACTCAAATCCCATCCCTTCCTTCCCTGAAGCAGCCACCACCCTAGCCTTGGCCTGAGCCCCGGTCCCTTTCTCGGGTTACATTCTCTCAAAACCCCCAATCATTCTACTCCCAAATACAATCATCTCAAAACTTCATTCTTCAGTTTCACTCACCCCACCCCACCCCACCCTGGCAGAGAAGTCCATCCCTCTTTGGAAATTTACTGCCTATTACTTGTCCATACACCTTCCTCTTTGCTGTACCCCTCATCAGGACTGGTTTCCTCTCGTAATTGTCACCTACCCAGCCAAGATCACCCAACCCAAGCTCCCCTCTTCCTTGAGTTTTCCCTGAACTCCACACAACAGAGCTGATTTGAATGGTGTGAGCCTTGCTCTGCTGAGAGTGTTTAATGCACATTGGTCACATTATCTCAACTGGACAGTAAACTCTTTGAGACCATTCATTCATCACACAAAACAGTGGACCAACCAACACCAGGCACTGCAACTGTCCTTGGCCACTGTGATACCGAGGACTTACTGTGTGCCAGATTTTATACTCATCATCATGATGCTTAAGGGATCTGTGGTCTCATCCTGAATTACAGGTGAGAAAACTGAACATCAGAAAGATTATGTAATTTACCTGATATCACACAGTATAAAGGGTAAAACTAGAATAAGATAGAAAACCAGGCTGAGAAGTAATACAAAGGTTGAGCTGCAAACAGTGTGAATAATCAGACCCCAAAGAAGATGGATTAAGGCACTGTCCCTTTGGAAGTATGGTAATAGTTTAGGTATAATACAAGCACTAAATGTGTAAATTTCTCATATTTTCTCACATACACAGAGATAACTCAATGCTTATTCCTGACTTATACCAAAATTAAATAAGTATGCCTACCAAATTTGTGCATGACTCAACATGATTATGATGAGAACTAGAATTTAAAATTATGAAAAAAAAACTACAGTAATAGATTTATCTAACAAAATAGAATTCAACAAACATAAAGTAATATTTAAGAGGGATAAAATCAGCATCCTGCATTTGGGTTCAAATACCCAAATACCACACAAACATGCAGAGAAACACAGAGCAATACCTGGGAAAAAAGAATTAGTTCTGCATAGTTAGAACTCTGAGTTCCACAATTCAAGAGTCAAACCGTCATACGTGTTCAGATGAAATCAATCAATGTAATTATGGATTCTTGGATCTTGAAATTTCACAAATCACATGCTGACTGAGAGCAAGGACTAAGTATAGCCTAAAGCCACCTCTGTAAAGTAGAACTGCACGCTGATATCATTCCCCAACTTTTCAATGGAGGTGTAAGATCAGATGCTGATAGTTCCTATCTGTGAAAGCAACCTCAAAATTACAACTGTAAAGTGGTAACTTAAAACAGACCCTTGTTAAACCCTTATCAGATCAGGTCACCTAGTATATTACTAGACTTAAAAAGGAAAAGGCTGACAGATTACCTAATGTCACCAGCTGATAACACCCAGGAGCACTTTCCATTCCTAACATGGAAAAAGCATTTAATCTAAAACAGCATGCTGCGATAGGTTTCCACCAACACGACAAAGGGTATTGGACGAAGAGCAATCAATAGTCACTTCTGGGTAAAAGTAGGAAGTCATTAAAGTTTGACCACACTTCTGGTGCACCTTTAACACTCACGTCTCAAATGATTCTCTGAGGATATTGCCTATGACTAAGTCAGTTGTCTCCGGGTCCATTCTCTCTTGTCCTTGAAGGTTTGGTTGGTTTCCTGACTGCCAGCTAGAGAATGTGTTCTCCCACCTCCCATGCAACTAGGCAGGGGCATGTGACTAAGCTCCAATCAGTTCCATGTGTGGGTGATAATTTGTGTCCCTTGGGAGCACATCCTTTGAAAAGGAAAATGCTTGTTCTTTACTCTTCCTCTTTCTGGTTCCTTAAAACTTGAATCTTGACCATGCAACATGAGCAGCCTAGAACAGAACTATCACGCAAGACTTACATCATTTCAGTTTCTGATAACAACATTTCAAAACATAAAGAGAAGCAGGTGAAATGAATTTGACTAGGTTTATTAATCTGCTGTGTCCAGAATGTTAGCATTTTAATGTATACTTATTTAAAATTTATAGAACACATTGTAAGATATTTTATATCATTTTGTTATGGGTGTGAAGTTTTTGAAAGCTGGTGTGTATTTCATGTTTACAGCACATCTCAATTGGGACTAGCCACATTTCAGATGCTTAAGAACCACATGAGGCAAGTGCCTTGTACGTGGCACAGTGTAGCCCTAGAGGGAGCAGAAGGACATCAACAGTAGGATTGGATCCCTTGAGGAATCTATGGAGCACAACTGCCCTGCGGGCCCTTAGATTGCTTAAAACTCTTAATTCAGAAGAAAACTTCTATCTTGTTTGAGTTACTGTATTCCTGGGTATTTTGTTATAAATGCTTATCCTGTCACTAATCCACCCTCTCTCAGAAAGATCTGGCAGTTTCTTAGTTATGAAAAAAAACTTCAAAGAATGAGGAGCTTCAAGGCCAGACATGGTGGGGCACACCTGTAATCCCAGCAGCTCAGGAGGCTGAGGCAGGAGGATCACAAGTTCAAAGTCAAACTCAGCAAATTAAGAAGGTTCTAGGCAACCTAGCGAAAGCCTGTCTCAAAATAAAAAATAAAATGGTCAGGGGACTGGGGATGTGGTTCAGTGATTAAACGTCCTTGAAGTTCAATTCCTGGTCCAAAAAAAAGACAGATTCATGATTCTCATAAAAACAAAAACAAGACCAAACCAAAAAAACCTCTAAAAACAGACCAAGTCTGAAAATTGCCAAAAAACACTCTCAGCATTGGGAAATACACTTCAAAATAAACATAGCCAAGGGGAACTATTTTTTTTTCTTGTTTTTCTTTCATATTATAAACATCTATATCTTCCAGCAAACCAGTCTACTAGGCAGCCCAGGAAGGACTATCAGACAATTTGGCCTCCTAACAAAATGAATAACAAAATCCTTTTCAGGTAGTGCATCCCCTCCAAAAAGTGAAAGTGTTTTTATTTATGCAATGGAAACTAATAATTAAATAATCAGGTTGATCAGAGCACACTTTCTTTTTTAAGGGGAGGCGGAGGGTGGCAATGTAGCTCAGTGGAGGAGCACTTGCCTAGCAATGTAGGACGCCCTGGATTGAATCCCTAGCACCAATAAAAATAAAAGGAGGTAGGGACTTAAGCAAAAGCAAATCCAAAGCTACTCACTAACATCATTTTTTTAGACATACTGGGCTCTTAGCTAAAGCTACCCCTCCTATTACCCTCTAAGTGAAAATAACCACCTTTATACAGCAAAGATCTCTAGGTAGAAACTCATCCGAAAATCTCCACAGAAGGATTCAGATGCGATTCCTGTTTCATGCACAAGAAGAAGTTACATAAAGAAATTGTCAAAAAAAAAAAAATGTAGGTCAACAATAACCTCCATTCAAAATGACTAGGCAATTAATTCAGAATATAGAGATAAGAGATAATGACCCAGAAAACTCATTGTGTACACTACCAGATTTCCCTAAGTTTAGGGGTCAGGTTCTGGGGTTTCATATTGATCTGAGGCTGGAACAGTATGGTGTGGGGTAAGTACACACTTAACCAAGAAGTATGGTGTGGACTGAATCTGTGACTCACAGAGCCAGATACAGGAGTCTATCTAGACACAGCTATGTCATTGGCTCCAGTGGAAAAGCAGAAACAACACCTGCTCTTTCTCCCTTCAGAACTGAAGACGGAAATGCACGTGGTTCTTAGAAAACAAACAATCCAAGATTGTTCCATATCCTTCCCTGCCACAGAGGAAGAACATTGACACTGGCAAGCTTTGCTGCCGCAGATAGGCTTGGTTGATAAAAAAAAAAAAAAAAAAAAAAAAAAAAAAAAAATCATCCTATGTGTCCTATTTCATTTTAGGGAAATAGAGCAGAATTTACTTTATGAGGTTTGATATTTCAGAATTTAGGAATGCCCATTCCCTGTGGGAGCAGAAGTCTGCAGCAACTGACAATGCAAGCTCCCATGTCAAGAAAAATCAAGATCCCAGTCACCCTGTCATTTAAGAAATGTGTGACTTTAGCCAACTAAGTCACCTTCCTTCGACCTTTATTCCCCTTACAAAACTATCCTAATAGTGAATAGCATTTGGTGCACAGTATATGACAAAAAGCATGCAAAGGGCTTGGCACAGTGCTGCCACTTGGCACTCCATATACATAAGAACTCATTATTACTATAGTAGGAGGCCAGCCATCAATACCCACTCATTCTTGTTATCAACGTTATATTAGGCAGAGGCACCCACTGAAGAAGTGTGATGCTCCCACCTCACTTCCACAGACACGGAAAATAGTCCCTACCATGAAGGAGCTAAGGTCTGCACGCGGGATGCTCGCTGGGGCTCAATGTGGAGAGGTGGGGTTTTTGGAGAAACTGCTCAAGGATGAAAAGGGCACAGAAGTGGTTATAGGTTGAATTGTGTCCCCTGTCCCCCAATTTGTCTGTTCAAGTCCTAACATACCTCACTCAGTAGGTGATCTTATTTTGCTTTCAAAGTAGAAAACCCTTCATTTCCAAGTTAAAATGAGGTCATTAGAGTAGGCACTGATCCAATATGACTGGTGTCCTTATATAAAGGGGACATGCACACAGGGAGAATGTCATGTGTAGATGAAGACTGGGACCAGGGTGATGCATCTACCAGTCAAAGATCACCAGCAAACCACCAGAATGCAGGAGAGGGACAGGGAGAGATTCTTCCTCAGCCTCACAAGGAACCCACCCTGCCAACACCCAGATCACAGCTTCAGCCTCAGAACTGCGAGACAATAAATCTCTATTGCTTAGGCCACCCAGTTTGTTTGGCAAACCCAAACAGCTAATACAAGGTGAAATCAGGCAGCACGCAGATCCCCCGTTTAAAAAGGGCTGACAGGATCTGGAAAATATGCAGCATGACATGAACCTGACCAAATTTCTCTCTAGAACTTTACTGGAGTCTTCTGCCTCCACCCAATGGGGTTATCATTGATAGATTTTAAAATTACGTCTACACAATGCATTTGGCCAAGGTTCCTCTGTCTACAGAGAGACTTAGATTTTAAATACTCCCATATTTTTTGTGTGGGAGAGAGGAGGGCTTAGGCATGTGTAAAAACGTATTATAAATAACTGAAAACTCCTTGAAAAAATACCTTGGCAGAGATGTAGGTTGTCAACCTTCATGAGAGTTGTTATCTCAACAGGCAACAAATTCAAACCCTTGACTGAGCAGGATGTGTCTGGTTCCTCAAGATTCACAGGGTGTGTGCATTTCCTTGGCCAAAGCTGCAATAGTTAGCAGCTGCTACGTAAAGGTACACCATCAATTTAATCTTTTGTAGAGCCAGTCATTTTAAACTGGCTGCTTTTTTTTTTTTTCCTTCTTCTTCTTTTTTAATGGGATGTTTGCTGCCTCCCTATTATAATGGAAAACATAATTGGGAACAAATCTTTCATAAAATTTAACACACACCCACAAAGTAAACTGTGAAGCACTCCATCACGTTGGAGTGGCATTTCTCAAGATTTGTCACAAAGATCTTTCAATTCCATTTCCCATCCCTCAACCTCCACCCATTTCACTCAAGGCACTAAAAATTGGCATTTGCAAGGAAATTCCAGAAGCTGGAGCATTCTAATAGCAGAGGGAAATCCCAACCTTTTTGGCCTCACTTCTCATGCTGACAGCTCATTTTTCCATGTGGAACCACATTCTAGTTGCTGCAAATATTTAAAGAGGTAAAGAGCCACTTTCAAACTAAAAGATAAAAGATATAAAACAATAGCAGTCATAAAAGATATAAATAATGATGACTTAGAACTCTGTGCTTGCTTTATAAGCAAAGAAGTCAGTCTAGCCGGTTTTAAAACCAGACTGAAAACTTCACAGTGTTTTTACTGAAATACCCAGAGTCAAGCTACGGGTACTCTCTGGTCTCCTAAAGTCTTGCTATTTTGCAATGCCAAGAACAACTTCTGACACTGGGTCTACTAAGCCAGCGTCCCCCTCTTCCGACCATCCTTCTCAATGCTACCCATCCTCAAGGCCTGGGTAAAGTCCCACCTCCATAAAATTCCCCCAATTCTCCCATACACAGATTTAGTCCTCTGAAAATCAAGCATATTTATTACCCATCTTTACCATCTAACTAGGTGTACCATCTTGAAGGATCCTTTAGTATTTATCTTCCATTGGCATTTTGCTTTAGTTATTTCCTGCATGTTTTTTTCCTCCTCCCAAGTTTAATAGCTCCTTAAAGACAAGGGCTATACCTCATATTTCCTCTATAGTATCAAACTCAAGTGTAAGGATTCTCAAAATAAGGTGATAAATGTGAACTTTAAAATATAATCCACCACAGAAACTCCTGAACTCTTTTAGACTCTGTGATTTATCTATGGGGTCCCCAATATATTTAGGAATCAAAGCAACCAGACAATGACTTTGTCTAAGCACAGCCTGTAGAATCAGGTTCAGTCCCCTGTTAATTCACATCAACCTGCCCTGGACATGGAGTGTAAGTGTTCCAGAAAAACACTCCGATTAAATCTACCTGCATGATGGTCCCGGAGTAGCAGTGACCTGAAGGCCATCCACAGAGGGCTCCTTCGGGCCACTCTTGTCCTTTTTTTTCTCTCCAGGGCCACAAACCTATCTGGCTACAGACCTCCCAGACACAGACTGACTGAAACATGATCATGGCAATGGGTCACCTGTCATCTCTTTATGTAAGCATGAACCTGATCTGCTATCCTCATCTGCCCACCCCCAGAAATACAAAGAACTTTTTCTTTCCTTTTCTCTCTCACACAAAGACAAACAGGAAAGTTGGATGGCTAATGATTTAGGAGACTTGAGAGAGACCACTCCACCTGCTTTGTGTAAAGAAGATCATAGAGTTTTGCTCATTTAACTGAATGTAATAATTTGTGGACTTGTTTTTCTTGCAATAAGTAATAAAAATATATATGTATTTGTACATATACCCAAAACTTGCTTTTCTTGCAATAAGTAATAGAAATATATACATATTTGCACATATACCCAAAACCTCAACCTCATAGGCAAGCACTGAAAAGTGAGATTCCCTCACCCACTCACTCCTAACCCTCAGTTTCCCTCCTTAGAGAAAGTAATTCTTAACAGATTATTCTGCCCCCTGGATCCTATTAACTTTTTAATCTTGTTTGTGTTTCTCCTTGGGAGAAAAGAATAAGCTATTTCCAGGTACCTCCTGAGCAACACACCCTGAGATGTATGTTCCACATCCATTAGTGCATTTAACATTTGCCATAATTTAAAATTATTAATAATAATAATAATAATAATTAATAGTTCACCTTGTGAGGCTGATGCTGGAATTTCCTCCAATTTCAGTTAAGGAACCCAAGGTTAGAAGAATAAGAAACTTCTCCAAGGCCGCAAACCTAAATCCAAGTTCAAAGTCGCTTTTTCTAGCTGCTACCTAGATTGTCCTGGTTCATAAAATAGAATCTCTATCTCAAACTCCTTTTCCCAGGAAACACAGGCCTTGGAATCCAAATACCTTGGCACAAAAACTGGTTCTATGACTTAGAGTTCTAAGAACTGGGACAGATGACTGCATGTCCCCAGGCCTCAATGTGCCCGTCTGCAAAATGAACTTAATAATAAAATCAACCACACAAAGTTTGCAGCAAGAGTAAGTGAATTTTGTGTGAAGAGCCTGGCATGGCACCTGATGTCATAGTAACTACTCCATCATGGTTAGCTGCTTATCATTATCATTATCATATGGTTGATTCATAAATTGAAATTTGAAATGGTTTCCTTTTTTTATTAATTTTTATTTTTATTTGCTCCATTTAGCTATGCAGTGACGTAGCTTGGAGAAACACTTTAGGATGTATTTGGGAAACCACGTGAATTTGTCTGGCTCCATTAGACTAATTTCCTTTGCTCTCCTCCCCCAGGGCTGCTCTTCGAACATTTCTCCTCTTAGCATTCACTGCCAAAATCATGGCCTTCTCTGCTGCCAAATCCCAGAAGCTTTCACTAGTGTTATTGCTGTGTTTTTTTTTTTTTTCTTAAACATGGAACTATTTCAGTTTTTATTTAAAAACTAGATTCAGCTACAACCTCCCTAATGCCACAAGCTTGAAATTTTTAAACTGAAAGTTTATGTGCCTATCATTTCCCCCTGCCCGTGTTCATATATCATGGAACTCTAATGCAACGACACTTTGCTAAAATAATCTCCACTTGCATAAATGGAAGCTACCCAAATTCTTTAGGAATGGAAAAAGATGCTTGCTAACCTGATCATACAATTGACAAACTCAAACCTGCTAAACTGGGCAACGATGTCCATTTAATTGCTTTTCCTTTCTTAATTGAAAGTCAAAGTAGATATGCAGGCTTGGTATCCTACCCAGTAGATCATCAGATCAAAGGCGGTTTCTAAGGGGAGATGCAGCTAAGGAAGTCAGATGACTGAGGCTCTCTCTGTGGTCAATGCCTAGCTACACAGCTTTGGCCAAGTCACTTCATATTTCCTGAGTTTTAGTTAATTTTTAAGAATAAGAAGATGAGATCAACTTTTTCCTAAGAACCTCCTTTCTAGGTCCTTCTTTAAGTGAGACAATATTTTGCAATTGCCCCCAAAGAATCTTGTCTGGTCTGGGCCATATCAGAGCAGTAAGTTCCTCATCACTTACACAACCTTGACAGATAAGCTTTAGCCAAAAGTAGGTGTGCGTGTGACATGCTAGTTGTAAAAGACACAGCCTCCATTTATTGCAAAAATGCAGTTGTGCCAAGCTGTCAAAATAGAATTCATGGCAAAGCAATAAAATCCAGGTTCACTTTAATTACCTAATTTTAAATAATATCTGTGCATGCATGTTTCCAGGGTGACATATCTGGGCTTCCCTCTAAAACCCTTCCATAAATTTCTCCCATTCAACAATCTTGCTGGCAGCATCTGCAATGCAGTTAGCATGAGACAGGAATCCCAGTGGGGTTTATAAGGCAACCCTTTTGTAGAAATGTAACTCTGTATAAACCTGCTGTGTTATTTTTCTCCATTTTCTCCTGTGGGAGACTTTGTTTCATAATTCTGACATCACAACTGGTTCCTCCAATCTAAAGTCTTTTATGATGAATAACAAATGAGTAAGAACCCCAGGAATTCAGGGGGAGTGAAGGTAAGGGCAGCAATGCATACTGTTGTTTTAAGACAAAAGCCTTCACAAAGTTAAACGCATTAAAGTCAAACATGAAACATGCTAATATGCAATTCCTTAACCACCCCCAGAATAGTTGCTTTTATAAATGATATTGTGAATCAGGAATTGGGCAACTTCAGAAATGCTAAGGATTTTTCCTGATTCTTTCCTTTAAGATATTTAATTCAACTGTTCCCTTAAAAGGCACAGGCCAACTTTTTTAAGGTTAATTTGAAAGCATTACACATCAACAGTAAGGAACTTAAGTATGCCATTCACAGAAGCCACCCTGAGCTGGGGCCCAGAGTGCTTCTGGTGTCTGTAGTTTATTAACCCAGCACCTTATCAGGGCAAGAGTGGGGCTGTCTCTGCAGCCCATGGAGCAGAGCTGGAGCAGCCAGACCATGAGTCACAGTGTACTTACATCACTCTTCCTGAACTTCGCTTTCAAGCTCTTCATGTTTAGTCCATTCAGCCTTCCAAAGTCCTAGGAGACTTTTCAACACCTAAGCAGAGAAAAAAAGAACGAACAAATGAATGAATAAATGAATGAACGAATGAATGAATGAATGGAGGTTTCTAAATAAACACTACAGATTTTCTCTCCTGATTGGATTAAACATTGGGCCAAGGGTAGGAGACAGGATCAGAACTCCAACCAGGTCAGAAGATGGTCAGAGTTAACATCCGGGAAGCGGTGAAGAACATGTGCTATTTCCACAACCTAGACCCTTCTGACACTTTAAAATTAACCAAAACTTTAATTTTTTTCCTATTTTAACTGACAAAAACCATATATGTGGTATACAGCATGACATTGTGAAATATGTATACATTGTGGAACAGGTAACTTCAGCTAATTAACCTATGCATGACCTCACATGTATATTATTTAACTGTAGTGAAAACACTTAAAAGTTGCTTTCTTAGAAATTTTCAACAATGTACACAATACAATGTTTTAACTATAGTCACCATGTTAAACAATAATCTCAATTTTATTCCTTCTGACAAACTAAAATGATACACCCTTTGATTAACATATCCCCAATTTCCCTCACCATCCTCTCATCACCAACCCCCGGTGACCATTCTTCTATTTTCTGCTTCCATGAATTACACATTTTTAGATTTCACATATAAGTGATTTCCCACACATTCAAATAGAACATGTTTAAGTTACTGCTTAAAAATTGCTCTCTCTGTACTGCTATGGCTTGGATGTGGTTTGTCCACCAGGGATTCATGTGTTAGAAGCTTGATTCCCAGTGTTGTGATGTGTGAGGTCATGGAACCTTTGAGATAAGGCCTGATGGGAGGTCCTTAGGACACACCCTCAGAAGGGAATGTAGGTCTCCTGGAGTTTTTTAAAAACCTGGGCTTGATACTTGCACCTCTGGTTTCCCATCTGGCGAGAGGACCTCTTACTTCTATACATACTCCCACCATAGTGGTGCTATCTACCAGAGCGAAGCTGATGCCAGTGCCAAGCCCCTGCAAGCAAATAAACCTCTTTTCTTTACAAAGTTACCTAACTGCAGATATTTCATCATAGTAACAAAAAGTGGACTAATACACGTATATTCCTTACAAGTAATTCCTCCACACATCCTTCCACTTTGTAATGATCCCATCCGCCTTCCTTTGAAGAGCTACAATAGCAGAGAATGATAAGGAAGACAGTTCACATTCCAGATGCCATTCACTCCCTGTTTATTTGTCCAGTGTTTGCCCCTCCTTCCCCCCAGTCCTCTTAAATGCACAGTGCAGTTAGTGAAAAATGCCAGAAAAAACAAAACCTCCCTCATCAAATAACTCATTCCTCAGAGGACCACTCTAAACAGTGCAAGACTCGCCAGGTCTTTGTGGGGCCCAGCAATTTTAAGTTGGCACTGGAAGAGTCTTAAGCAATTTCTTTACTTAGGAGAAGTCTGTGGTCCTCTGGAAACTGAATGAGATATTTTTCAAGTAAGAATATATGTAATTTTTTCAGTGAAGAAGGTTCTTGAGAGATATTTGTCACCCTTCAAAAGTCAAGACAACTCATCTAACCCAAGATCTTGACTTTCCAGAAGTAGAGTCACAGGCTCAGAGAAGTTAGGAAACTCATCTGCAGTCAATCACTGAGTCTGTTTATGATGGAATTCAGGATCAGGTCCCAAAGTATGACTGTATGCTTTTTCTACTAATCAATTCAACTTTATAACTAAAACCAAAAAGCCAAATCCTAAAAGATGGGCGTATTAGTCAGTTTTGTGTGACTGTGACCAAAATACTTGGCAAGAACAACTTAGAGGAAGAAAGGTTTATTTGGGGCTCATGGTTTCAGAGGTCTCAGTCATTGACTGACTCCAATGCTCTGGGTCCAAGGTGTGACAGAAACCATGGGCATTAGAGAACTGCAGAGGAAAGCTGCTTACCTCATGGTGGCCAGGAAGCAGAGAGATGGGGGAAGAGGTCACAGGGAGGATGAACCCTTCCAGGACCCACCCCCAGTAACCCACCACCTGCAACCATGCCCCACCGGCCTATGATTACCACACAGTTCATCAAACTGGAAGGGACTGGTTAGGTTACGGCTCTCAAGACCCAATCATTTCATCTCTGAATATTCCTGCTCTGGGGGAGGTTTGGGGGGATACCTCATATCCAAGTCATGACAATGGTAAACGACAATACATAATTAATTTCCTTCATTTAATCTAGAAATGTGTAAAACATGGAATCTTCACATATAGATTTAAAAACAAAGTGCATTTAGGTCAACATCACAAGACAATCCATGTGAAAGTTCCTATCACCTAGGAAGTGTTACCTTCAAGTTGTACCTTGATGAAAGTGAAAACACGTGGACTTACAAACAGTACCATTTCAGTTGAGAACTAAAGAATGATAGACAAATGCTTAACAACTCTAGTCACTATTTTTTTAAAAGCCTTTCAAGGTCCTCTCCTGTTTCTCTACATTCTTATCATTCTGGACAAAACTGATTAGAGAAGACAGAGGCAGAAAATGCAAGCAACTGAATCGATGAACTCATCCTTGCTTGTGTCCTTGTTGCCTCCCAGAAGTCACTCAGCAACTCTCTGGTTTCTGATGGATTCACTTTCATTATTGCTGCTGCTATTAAGTAGAGCCTTTGGATGAATGACATGAAAACCCAGTCATCATGCAGCACTTTGATGGCATTAATCTGGAGGTCACAGTTACTGAGGCCTCTCCATGGTCCGTTTCAATCTTCCCAACCTGGCAGAAGTGACAGAATGCATGTTGCCTTGGAAACGGTACACACTATAATTATATGTGGTTAATTGCCAAGCATTTACTCACAGAGAATGCTGGGCTGGTACCTGCATAGCAAGGGCAAACTCCAAGGCAAACTCAAAGTCAGTCCATAGTTCATCTGCATCAGAAGGACCTGGGAATAATTTGCTAATGCAAAATCCTAGTCCCTATCCTATAGAAATTGAATCTCAAGAGGCAAAGCCCAGGAATTTCCTTGGATGAATCTGTGTATACTGAAGTTAGAAAATCTAGAATAGATGTTGATAGAACAGGGGACACACTTGTCAAAGTGGGTCTGGTTTATACTCCAAAGTCAAGCTGGTCTTCTTGTGTCAAAACAAATCACCTTTTAGATAGTAACAACAGAAATAATGATTACCAGACATTCCTAAACTCACCAGTCCACGGTTTTTATACCAACTATTTTAATAAAATGGAAATTGTCCTTCCACCCTCTGGAAATAACCAAATAAAGGGACCAAATCAGTGCAGCAGGAAAAGAAGAAAGGAGAAGCCACGCTGGGATAACCCACAAAACTCGCAACCCACTGAGGCAGAACCATCCAAAGCATTGCTTCATTAAGAGAACACGAGGTCTCAGGCAGTAGTGGATAAGATGTTTGTTTGAGGTCATGGGGTGCTGTGTGGTTGTTTTTTTTTTTTTTTTTTTTTTTAATGTGTGTTTGTCTTTGGCTTTTCTCCTTCTTCTTTTTTAAGCCTGGCAGTGAGAAGTATGCAAACTCTTATTTGAAGAGGATAAAATAAATAAAGTAATAAATTCCAAAGGATCCCAGGAGAAGACATTAACTATTACATGAATGTCTTCCAGGAGCCCAGGGCCTGGGTGTGCTATAGGTGGGTGGTCAGTGGGTGTAACTGCACCATGATAGAGATGGGTGTCTGAGGGAAAGAAGGGCTGGAAGCCTACAGAGCAGTAACTCTTAAAAACAAGAACTGGGGCTGGCTGGGGATATAGCTCAGTTGGCAGAGTGCTTGCCCCAAGCACAAGGCCCTGGGTTCAATACCCAGCACCACAAGAAAAAAAAAAAAAAAAAAAAAAAAAACAGGAACTATAGCTGGGGGCAATTGGAGTGATTAATAGATCACCATTTTCCTGGGATTCCTACCAAGTTCTAACACCTGGAAGCCATGGTAGTGGGGAGAAACTGGACAGCTAACAACTCCACCTAAAATGACCCAGGAGTAAATGAGGGCCTTGCCTTCCTTGGGTCAGCTGGGATTTTACAGCCTCAAGTCCCAATGCCAAACTCTCAAAGCCCAGACTGGGCTACAGCCAACCTTAAGTAAAGTGTCACCTAAACAGCACAGAGAGGCTACATTAGTGGCAGTCCTTAAGAAAAACCACTTAATCAGGGTGCTTATTTCAAAAGATTACAGTGAAACTGAATTAGCTGCACAGCAGCCTCCTGTGGGTAAGTACAGAAAGAGGATCACACATCTATAGAACAGTTATCTGAATTAAATGCTCCCATTTCAAGAGAATAAGGCATGCCTAACCCTAAGCAAAACTGCTAGTACAGTAAGTGCTCAGTTCAAAATAATGCACTCAAACAAGTCAGACTTATGGGTCACCAATCATTAGCACAGACATTACGGTGATCAGTGAGGAGGAGCAGTGCAGAGATGTGCAGCCTCGCCTGCGTTCTCATACGGAAGACCAGATGCAACACCTAGGGTTTTCTTATTAATTTATTGTCCCCTTCAAAAATGTAACTCCCAAGCAAAGCTTAATACCTGATGCCTTTACCTGACATAATTGTAGATGGAATAAAAAAACTTTGATAATAACCTATTGAGTTTTATCAAGAAATTCAGGCTTGAGCATTAAAAAACAGCAGAATGGATACCAGAAAATATTTTACATTTGTGGTGAGAGTTGCACAACAGGGGAACATACTAAAACCATTCAACTGTACTCTTCCAGGAGATGGATGGTATGTGAACAACAGATCCACAAAGCTGTTACTTTAAAATGGGGTAATTGCCCCATGACCTTCTCCAATTCACAGAATTAGGAATATTCTAGGTTAGAAACCTCTAGATTTATTACAAAAGAGTGTCAAAGGAACAAAGCTTAACGTACAATGCCTTTAAAATGCAAAAAGATGGCCAGGCATGATGGTGCATACCTATGATCCTAGAGTGCACAGCGTGCTGAGGCAGGAAGATCCCAAGTTCACAGCCAGCCTCAGAAACTTAGCAAGGCCCTAGGTAACTTAGTGAGACTTTGTCAAAATTAATTTTTTTTTTTTTTAAAAAGCTGGGGATGTGGCTCAGTGGTTAAGCATCCCTGGATTCAATCCCTGGTATATAAAAAAAAAGGGAAAAGGTGGCTGCTCCCTGATTTTCTTTAGCTATTTCTCTGCCACAAGCCAGCACTGATTTGAAGTGGTTTCAGGCTATTCCTACTCCTCACTCCACTCCACCCCACACATGGCCAAAGGATTATTTTCTTGGAGTCCCCGCCCAACTATCTGCAACCATAAGTGAGACCCAGAAATTCATCATTTTTTAATTCCTTGGGTGATTTGGAAATTCAACTAGATAAGGAGCCACTGCTCTAGATTCAGTGATGCCATACCTATAATTTACACTTGTAGTCAAAAATCATCCAGAAGAATTAAACAAGTAGATCAGATTAGGATCTCTGGGTCGCAGGGGCAGCTTGGTGGTAAAGTTGCACGTTTAACATGTGTGAGGCCCTGGGACCAATGTCCAGCACGGCCCACACAAAAAGACTAATATTTCTAAGCACTGGCTATGTTTGAATCTTTCACACTATTACAGGATAGGGGAAACAGTGACAGAAGGGATACACACTAATTCTACAAGAACAAGTTAGCTGGTTACCCAAGGTCACTAAGAAATATTAGTGAGATGGTGGTGGTACACACATTCTTCCCAAATCACAAAAATACAGTACCATCCGAGAACCCACACCACAGGACTCAAAGGCAGTAGTTTTAAATAATTAGGACAGAATTAGAGGAGCAAAGTAAATAAGAGGGTTCTCTAGTTAATCCTTTCATCATGGGGCAGTAAAATACTTCTACCAAACCCTCAGCAACACCAGGACACTCACACACACCCGAGACAGAATCCAGGAATTTTTCTACCAAGTAAAAAAGTGTGTCAGACTAAAAACCCACACCACTCACAACAGTGTTGAACAAATATAAGAAGTTAAAATACTTCTCTGCTTGCCAGCATCTACCTCTTCTCCTAGTGCTTATTTCCTCAGACAATAATCTGTGTGCAACAGAGATGGAATTTTATCCAAAAACTGTAGAAACATCCAATTCTCTTAATCTGGCAAAGCAAAAATAATTTGTAAAAGCCCTCTCCAGACCAACCATTTCAACAAAGGTGTCCCTTACGACACAGTACCTCACACCATCCAAACTCCTGGTGAGTCTGAGCTGCTTTAAGTCTCTGCCTCTGGGATGGGGTGGTGTTTGTGAGCTACGTCACTGCTTCCGGACTAAAGAATATAAAGTGGGAAGTGGAGTCCAATGAATATTGTTCCCTCTTGTCCAATTTACTTGTCTACAGCACAATGGTCTTGTCTATAAGACTGGAGTTTAAACACATATGCACATTTAGGTAACGGGAAGCATGAGTGATCCCTGCTAGACAACTCACAACTGACTGAGGTATGAGTAGAAAGGGATTTTTAAAAAATTTAAAAATCTCAAACTTGGGTATTAAATACTTCAGAAGTTTAAAAAGTGGAAATCCTTGCGGGTGGGAAAAATCAGATAAGCCCTTATAATTGGGGCAGAGGTCAAACTGGCCTTAAAGGAAACAGAGGATTTGGGCAGGCTAAGGGGGGGAAGGGCATTTTGTCTCTCGCCCAGGACATGGGTACTCCTTTCTTAGATCTTCCAGGCACAGGTCAGATACCTGGGCAATCTCTAAGCAATTATGAGCTTTTCTCATACGCTGAGTCAGTGCCGTGGGAAACTGCACAATTCTCTCCAATCTGCTTCCTGTAGATGCAAGATATGAGTACACAGTTCAAGGTTTTGAGCAAATCTGAAAATTTCTATCTCCAATTGATCATATACTTTGGAACAGAAGATTCTTAGGGCAGAATTTTCATTTTGCTTATGTATATGTGGGCCCTAGTCATAGGCATATAATCAATAAATGTTTCATCGATGAACATGTAGGACGAAGATACAAATTAGGCATCTGTGTAGCCTTCAGCCTCACCTTTGACCTCAGCAAAGCTCTCTCTGATCCCAAGTACACAGAGGAGTTGAGTGCTCTGACATGTGTTCTCTCTATTGGGATTTGTATAGAGGCAGCAAAATGATTGGGCCTTACCATGTACAAATCAAAGCACCAAGTTCATAAAAGGTCCAGCTCACTTGGCCTATGGATGCTTAACAAATTGCCCCTCCTTGTCCTGCCTGCCAGCCCCACTCCCTGTCCCTTACATTCTTCTCCTGCAGCATCTCTCCCGACACTAGTCAAGGAGCAGACCACTTTAAATAATGGAATGTGGGGCTCAGTAGGAGAAGGATCATAAAACAGAACCCGGGGGCAAGCTCTTAGGACAGATTTTGTCAGGTGACTCTGGAGAGAGCTGTGGAGAAAGCCAACAACTGGCCCCAAGGCAACATGCCTGCTATTTCACAGAGAGTTACCCTTGTTAGTCAGAGAGATCCTCACTAAGGAAAAATCCATCCTAGACAAAGTGGACCCGGGTTTCACCTACAACCTCAGCAAAGGACGCTTCATAGTCAACACTCAGTGACACTTCACTATGGCTGAATAAATGAATACATGATAAATGAATAAAGGACACTAAGAATTGAACTGGAAGAACAAAGATACAATAGCCATTTCATTTCAAAGAGGCCAGTTCAAGATGTAGATTTTTAAAGAATTTAGTGGAAAACTGGTAGTAGGGCTTTTGAATCCTTTACTCACATGTGCAGGGTCTAAAAGCGCCAAGGTGTGGAGACTGTGGATCTTTCCCTGGAGAGAACTATGAAATGATTCCCACCATGAGAGAGGTTTCCAGGACTGCTTGGAGAGAGTAAATGGGTGTCTGATCCATGCTCAGAAAATCTAAAAGGCAAGAGAGAAACTGGCCTATGCTTCAAGGGTGAAAATAAAGGAGATGTCGCTGCTATGCTTTGCTCAGTCTGAATGCTGCAGACTATCTAGCCATAAAAGTATATTTCCTATGGGCCACAAGTGGACAACTCACAACAGAGGGCAGTAAGCTGTCATAGATCCTCTGGAACTTGGTGAACTAAGAGGAGGAAGAGGACAGAGCAATGCTGAGTGCCTGATGGAGAAGCAACGAACTGAAGACAGCACATCATTTCCCTGGGGAACTATTAGAGAGGTCTCCAGTGATGTCCCAGAAGCAGCAAGGAGAGAAAACCAATTGTGAAGGTCCCTTCTTCTGGTCTGCTGGGGCTGCCACAGAAAAGCACAGTAGTTGGTAGCTTGAATAACAGAAACGTGTTTCTCAGAGTTCTGCAGGCTGGGAGTCCAAGGTCAAAGTGTAGGTGGATTGGGTCCATTCTAAGGCCTCTTCCCTGGGGCCATCTTCTCCCTTTATTTTCCCCTGGTCTTCCTCTGCTTGTGTCTATGTCTTCATCTCTTCTTATAAGGAAGACAATCACACTGTGTAAGGGATGACCCATAGAACTTTGTTTTACCTTACTACTTCTATAAAGGCATTTCCAGTTACAGTCATATTCTGAGGTACTAGAGGTTAGGATTTCAACACATGAATTTGGAGCAGACAATTCAGTCCATAACATTCCCAGAAAGATCCCAAGAGCAAGATTCAGCTCCAAACATCTGTCAGACACTATCTAGCTATAGTACCAATTAAGAACTTTGTAATCCTTCTTGCTTCCCATTCTACTCTCACCCCCAATTCTACCAGAAAACAATTCCTAGAGGGTCACAAAGCTTGACAAGCAAATGGCAGGATAGCAGGGTGAAGTGCAGAAAGTGAGGAAAGGGGAAGTCATTTAACTTTAAATCAAACTTTATCTTTTCTTTCTCTCTCTCTCTCTTTTTTTTTTTTTTTTTTTTTCTTTTTTTTTTTTTGGTACTGGGGATTGAATCCAGGGGTGCTTAACCACTGAGCCATATCCCAAGCCCTTTTTATATTTTACTTAGAGACAGGGTTTCACTGAGTTGCTTAGAGCCTTGCTAAATTGCTGAAGGTAGCTGAACCCTTGTAATCCTCTTGCCTCAGCCTCCCAAACCACTGGGATTACAGTCATGTGCCATGGTGCCCAGGCATTATTTGAAATTGGACATTCTGGACTGAAGATGTATAGCTTAGTGGTAGAGCACCTACTTAGCATGATCTAGGCCCTGGGTTCAATCCCCAGCATGGGAAAAAAAAGAAAGAAAGAAAGAAAGAGGGGTGAGGGGATGGAAGGAAGAGAGGAAGATAGATAGATAGATAGATAGATAGATAGATAGTTGGAGTTGTAGCTTAGTGGGTAGCATATGTAAGACACTGGGTTTGATTTCCAGAAGGGTAAAAAGGAGGAGGGGGAGAAACTGGACATTCTAATCTAAGAACTAAAATTCACTGTGAAACTTTTAAATTAATAATAATCAGAAAAGTCATAGATTTCATTTAGAGGCAAGGACTATACTAACTTCACACTCAGACGGTGGGACAGAAAACAAAGACAACATCTTATCAAACTTATATATTCACCACACCAAACACATATGAATAAGTAAATTTAAAAAAGCAAACTTCACTGAGTATCGATTACGGGCTGGGTGCTTTCATATGTCCTCTTTTATGAATTAACTAAGATACATGTTAGTTAAAAGATTACCCAAATAATAAAGAAGTTAAGGAAAGTTCGAGGTAATGAATATGCTAATTACTTTCATTTACTTATATTGTACACACATATCAAAACATCACAGTGTAGCATAGAAATATATACAATTAGTGTGTCAATTAAAAATTCAATTAAAACATTTTAAAGGCGTTATGAAAAAATGATATTGACAGTTTCATTTTGGCAATGGATCCTTTCTAAGATACTTTAATATCTGACATTTTTCAAAGAAAACAAACGAACATATTCTTTTTAAACCATAAATGTCATTTAGCTATTGCATCAAAATAAGCAGTAAAATTCTTCTGAAAACATTAATCTCCCTATATTCACAACTTGCCTTTATCCAGGGGATGACATTTTTCTTGAGAATCAAATATATCATTCTTCTTTGAGAATAAAACCTGCCATCAACTAGGACTGATCTTGGTCCCTGGATCAGCCAGAGCCAGAGGCACTGATATAAAATTGGCCAGGGCTCTGGCAACATTACTATCTGGTCTGTCAAATCTGCTCCTCATGTCCTCCAATGAGGCTAGGAAAGAGAAGTCCTAAGGTTACCTCCTGCCCTAAATCCATCCAATTTAAAAACTACAGACTTAATCAAAACCACAACTTCTAGAATATAAAAATGGTTCTAGGACTAAGAAACTCTTAAGTGATTATCCCACACTGAGATTATATTAAGATGATCTCTAAAATCCCCTGTCTGGTCAATATTTATCTTCTGATGTTCATTTCAGTATCGCTTTCTAAATACATCATTGTGCTCACCTCTCAAGAGAAAAACACTGCTTTGCCCATAGCTAGTGATCAACTCCAAACAGCCAGGTATATGAAGTTGTCTGTACCTAAGTGTGGGTAAGCCCCTGGGTGCTATCCTCCAAAGATCTTTCCTTGAATTTCACCCATCTTGAAACCAAAAGAACTTATCAAGTACAGGTTCAATCCTTAAGCATTACCAGTGAAAATGCAAGAAAGTATAGCCATTGGGGAAGGTTTGGCAGCGTCTCAAAAAGTTCAATAAAAATTTACCATATGCATTCCTACGTATCTAGCCAGGAGAAATGAAAACACACATCCACCAAAGATTTGTACATGAATGTTTACAGAAGCAGTATTCAAATTGTGAAACAGTGAAACAACTGAAATATATCCTAGGTAAACAAACTGTGGCATTACCACATAATGGAATACTTTCCAGCAATAAAAAGGAATGAAATATCAATCCATGGTGAGCTTGGATAAAGCTCAAAAAACACTATGCTAAGTACGGTCAGACTAAAGACCACATACTGCATGATTCCATTTCTACGACGTGTCTAGAAAAGGCAAATTTATAGAGACAAAAGGGATTAGTGGTTGTCTAGGGCTGAGGATGGATGGTAACAGGAGTGACTGAAAATGACATGAGGGATCTCGCCAGGAAGAGGGAAATGTTCTAAAACCAGATTGTGGGGATGGTTGCACAACTCTGTCAATTTATTAAAAATCATGGAATGGTACACTAAAATTGGTGGTTTAATTGCAGCAGGATGTAAGTAGCACTTTAGTGAAGCTGTTTCTTAAACATAAAATGCAAACCGGGGAAGTATGTGGTACACTCCTGTAATTCTAGCTACTTGAGAGGCTAAGGCAGGAGGATCACAGTTCAAGGCATTACATACACTTAATACAAAAAGTAAAAAGGCAGTCCATATGCAAAGTGTTTGGTTATGAAAACTATCTTTGGAGTGAGAA
Source organism: Sciurus carolinensis (assembly GCF_902686445.1). Taxonomy (NCBI): domain Eukaryota; kingdom Metazoa; phylum Chordata; class Mammalia; order Rodentia; family Sciuridae; genus Sciurus; species Sciurus carolinensis. The sequence goes on along the minus strand of NC_062218.1, from coordinate 29,689,455 downwards.
AAAAAGGTTCTACTCATTGTTATATTTAACCCCTGATTTTATTCCAGAAAGACTTTATTGCCAAAAGTTGGCTTGCTGCATATTTCATTGGCTCTTTGACTCAGTTTCAGAATAGGGACAACATGGACTCTCCATATTCGGGAATATGGAAAATGTCATTTACCATGATCACAGTGGTTCCATGTGGGGTGCTGAATCTCTCTACCCGATCATCCAGTGTCTTGAATACTGTGCAGAAGCAGGGACACAAATATGTTGATAGATTCTGTGAATATGGATGCCTCCAGGACAGGAGAAAAGGAGTGGATGGAGAACCCTAAATGATTTCCACAGTCCCCAACCGTCGCATCTGGACACAATTTGAGCCCTGGGGTTCAAACCAGGATGTTTCTCATCTCCAGTCCAACAGGGCGGGGATGTGTGCTCCCTTTCAGGCAGGCCTCTTCCTTCCCTTTAGCACACCACTGTCCCTGTATGCTCTTGTTGTGTGTCTGGCAGGGCCCGGTCTTCTTTCTCTTCTCTCCCCATCCACCCAGGTCACTGTGGCAGGGCTGCTCCCTTTGAAATGGGAAAGTGTCATTAGGACTTTCAGAGACGCTCCTCAGGATTTTTGGCATTGGGGTTGGGGGAGTAGAGTCTTTCCTCTTTAATGAAGAAACTCAAAAACGTGAGCCTGACAGCTTCCAAGACCCAGTTCTTGTCCTGTGCAAAAAGCTGGCTTGAGAGATGGAAGGACAGGGCAGGGGAGGGGACTGCTTCCAGGGATCCTGGAGGCCCTGCTATTCAAGTTGAATTTCTGTCACTTGCCATGTTAAGCATACTGACGGATGTTTTAGTGCCTTCTCACCCACTCAGTCACGCTTAGTCTGTCATCTCAGACACCACAGAGAAAGAGAACTTGGATTGCAGTGTGTGTGCGGTCTCCTCAGCGCATCTCTGAAGTCAGTAGCTAAATTTACTTTATGAACCTACAGAAGTGAAATATATACTCCTGGAGACTAATTGAAATTAACACAATGAGCTGGCTGGCAATGTCCCCTCTGAACCTGTGTTAGGGAGGGCATATTTATCACTCGTTTGGTTACTAGCTGCTGCCTGACCTGATCTGATCTGCTCTGTGTCCTTGCACCCAAATCCCACCTTCAAACTGTTCATTCTCCTGCTTATGGCTAAGCCACAGCCTCCACGGAAGACCTTGCCAGCAGCCCAAGCATGGGTCTTCTGGGCTTTTTCCATTCTGAGAGTAAGTTGTCTTTGGTTCTTCTACAGAGACCAGGCCAACAGTGAAAATAATTGTAATCAACTGGAAACAAATAGATTAGATTATTTTAAAACTTTCACAAACAAAAGTCAGGTTGGGTGGGATTGGGATTAGTGATTGGGGTCTGGAGATGGGGTGGACCCAAGTTCCTCTGCTTCCCAGGGACTTGGCTCTACAGAGATGAAGGGGTTTGAAGGAGGGAAAAAAATGAAGCTGTTTCTGAAGCTGAATAGAGGAAACCTTTAGGATAGGAAGGAACAGGGAGAGAAGAACACTGAGTTGGTTTCCCTGGGAGTCTGGGGTGGGGATGTAGTGCTCAAGGTCTAATGATACTCCTCTGAGCAGTTATCCTTGAATAGTAGTAAAGATATGATATGCAAATATAATCACTCACTCTAATTTATTCTGAACAAGAAACCTAGAAGAGAAGCTTAACACAGTGTCTCAAACACCAAGGAATCACTGCACAGGGGCTATGCCAGCCTGGATCTGCCACACGACATCCCTGGCAGTGCAAATGGAAAAGCCTTTCAGATACTTTTCCATTAGAACTACCAGGTATTTATTCCATGCCTGTGACATGGGGGCCTAGAACACCTGCCTGGTGAAGATACACCTCTCTTAACTGCATTTGAGATCAAACAGCTTCTCTCTTTCCATTTCCAACCATGTTCTGTATTTAGGCATAAAAAGAAAACAGCATTAATATGAAGGTTGGCTAATGTTTCCATCAGTGTAACAAAGATTTAATATGCTCCAATTCCCCACACATCTGCAAGCCTCCATGCCTTGTACTTGATGCTAAAAGGGTTTACATAGTAAAGACCTCATGGATATTCAAGAACTTGCAATTTAAGAGAAAAGACAAGAAACCTGTAATGCCTTACTCATGTCACATGCCTTGAATATCAACTATGAGCCAAGCACATATACAGCTGATGTAGAAATGTGAATTGCATACAATCTTTTGCCTACAAAATTAGTCTTATTGTGAAAAAAAGTTCACATGGCTTAATGTACTGGCACAAAGGCAGAGATTCAGATTTGTCCACCAAAAACTCAAATGCCCATTATACCATGTACCATCAGTGTTTGATGAAGTTATTGCATTTCTGTACAAAAAAGGCTTGAAGCTAAGAGCAAAATACCAGTTCACTAAATAAAGACACAGGGAAACTTAACTGAACATCCATTTGTGGAGGGCATTCTAGATACCAAGCAGTTCTGGAATTATAGGACCTAAATGAAGTCATATTATTTATACCAGTGCTGCCCAATACTATAAACCATTAGCCACATGTGGCCACTGAGCATTTGGAATCATTTTTTTCCAGGGCTGGGAATGGAACCCATGGCCTCACACATGCCAGTCAAGGATTCTACCACTTAGATACACTCCCAGCTGGCTACTGAGCACTGAAGTGTGACCAGTACAAATAGAAAATACAAATACACAATGGATTTCAAAGACTTTCTATGCCAGCTATGTCTCTAATAAGTTTGGTATTGACTGCATGTTGGAAATGATAATATTTTGGTTATGTTAAATACAATGAAATAATACAGTTCATCTTTTTTAAACTTTCTTACTATGGCTACTAAAATTATCTACATAGCCTCTATTTGTGACTTGCATCTCTATTAGTGATTATTCAGATTTTCCCTTCAAAGACAATAGTAGAAACAAGTATTAATAAGGCAGGATAAAAATTAAGCAGAAAATGCCCATGCTACTGGCTTCAATTCATTTACCATCATAAGATCATAAAACTCAGGTTTAGTAAATACTATAAGTTAGTGATAGAACAATAATTGAAAGTTGTAGTTTAACAAGTTCACTCTATCACACTTAGAAGAAAGAACCAATTAACCAAAAATTTTATTCCACTCAGGATGGACACCCAGTCTATGTGAATCCAATTATAACCTCATCATATACTATTCAGAAAACAGGTCTATATTTTTCTCTGAACTGTCGGACAGTTTTCCAAAAGATGCAAAAGGTAATTTAAGATCACACTAAGTACTACCATCTTTAACTGAGATTTTAATGTTGTGTTTAAATTATGGTTGAAGAAAGACAAGTTCTCTGAGGAACCTGTTAAAGCAATTAGGGGCAAGACTGGTCATTAGCAAAGGAACTACATCTTTACAATGTCCATATTACAAAATGACATAATAAGGACTAATAGGAAGAATAAAACAGAAACATAGTTGCTAACTACAAAGTGTTAATAATAACATGTGAGGCAACCTCCTTTTATTGATACAGATTTTAAGGGCAGGAATAATCATTTTGGCCAACATAGCTACAATTCTTTAAAAGCAGGTTGGAAGAGAAATGGATAGCATTATCAGTGACAATAATAGCCACAAATAGGTATCATTTACTTAGCTTTGAAAATTTTTTATTTTATCTTGTGTAATTTTTTAAAAATTTTATTACAAATAAGTAATATCTCCTTTAATACAACCACTTTAGAAATGCTGCTGTTATTATTATTCCAAGCTCCATATTAACAAATTGCAGCACAGAAAATTTATTGCTTGCAAATGGAAGGTAGCTAGATCTAAACTGAGGTTCAATTTTTGAGCCCCAAACAACACTAGGCTACACATTAGAAAACTAATAATAAAGGTCTCAACTTTTTAGTATTAACAAACAAAAAAATCTGTTGCCTTTAAAGTTGAAAGAGTCGTCAGAATTGCTTCTAGCACCTAGAGTCTGAATGGACCAATCTACAAAAGGTATTCCTCCTGCTGGCTGTTGGCCCTCACTACCGCCCCTGCCTCACTCGGGGAGAGGGTAGTTTCTTTACATTTTTGTCCTTCTCATATGTGCAGCATATGCTTAATGAATGATTTCACTGAACTTAACCAAAGTCTTTTCCATAATGTTTTACTCAAGACACCAAGGCAGTATCAGAGAAAATACAAAGAGAACTACAGATAAGTGAAGTGACTATTTTTACCCTCAACTGAGCTCACAAAGCACAGGTTGGGATGCAGGTTTTCATGTTGTAGCAACAATGTGGAAAAAGCAGAATGTCTGATACTTACATACTTCCCTATCATTAGGACATTTCTGTTCCTTAAGAAATTATTCAATCTCAAACATCTTTCTCCCTGAGCTATTTAAAAAAAATGAAATACTTCAATTCTTCAGGACAATGAAAGGCACCAATATTTTTTTTAAAATTTTTAGTTGTCAATGGATATTTATTTATTTATTTATTTATTTATTTATATGCTGTGCTGAGTATTGAACCCAGGGCATCACACATGCCAGGTAACTGCTCTACCAGTAAACCACAATTCCAGCCCAAAAAGCATCAATATTAAAGTTAAGTCCTTTAAAAGCCGCCCAAGGAGACAGGAATGGGCCTGGGGAGTAAAGGTGATACTTGTTCTGGAAGCCACACACAAAAGCGCCCACAGCCGGCAGGCGGCCACCTAGGCCTGAAGCAGATAGCAACAGGGTAGGGTGAGCTTCTCTTTCTGATTCTTTTGCCAGGGTGCATATAAACACCTACTTTCACAGCCATGGGAATTAAACACCCTTTGTTCTAGGGGGTATGCACTTAAAAGTAATCAGGGATGCCTTTAAAGGAGAGAAGGAAAGCAAACTTCTTGCCAAATAGGCACAAATAGCAACATGGCCACCAGCCCATCAGCCAAAAGATGGGCCTGGGATGGGCATCGCTGGAGGGAAGCACTGCAGTCTGCCTGCCTCTTCTGGCTTTTAGAGACTAGGAGAAGAGCAATAGAAAAAGTAAATAATGGCACACCCAACATTGTAATAAAGTTAAACAGCACAGAAAGAATCTAATTACCTAGGAATTCATCAAGAGTGTCGACTGGACATACACATATGGGTAGTGTCCAGAGTGAAAGTTCTCTTAAGAATGAAAGGAAAGAAGGAAGGAAGGGAGGAAAATAGAGAGAAAGAGAGAGAGAGAGAGAGAGAGAGAGACTCACTCCCAGAAATCCTGGATGGTAGGCATATGGATATTGGTTATTCTTTCTGTGCCTGTAAATTCAAAAGAATTTACAGAAAAGAAATGTGATTTTTTTTTCCCTCAAGAAAAATGTTATTGGTCCCAAAGAAAATCTAAGGATTTTTTACTTTAAACAAAGACCCAAGAAGGTCCTGAGGGCATCTGAAACAACTTCTACCCATGATGCATGTGGACTCAGCCTGGAGTAACAGTTGCTTGGAGAGAGAAGGGGTCATCCTCACATAGTTCATGAAGGACTCTGGCACATGTTTGTGGCTGGAGCCTATCTTATATTTTTGTCATGGCTCCCTTTCATGAGGAAGAAAAGAAAATGCAGCCCATAAGCCTTTTGGCTCACAGGTTGGGTGGGAGGAGGTCACCTCTCTCAGCTCCGCAAGTCAGTACTCCTCATTTCTGAAAAATGCTCCATCACCAACATGTCGACTTTCATGGGAGATGTTCAAATTACTTGAACATTCTTGTCAAATTAAGCGACTCCATGCAGAATCTGTTAACTCACTGACAAAGCTTGACAAATAGATTTGTTTATGAGGTTCTCACTCAGCAGGACGCTAAGGGTGGGGGTTCCATGTCTTTCCTCACCATTTGCTAAGTCATTTGCTTCATCTGAGGCTCCCAATTTCCACTCTATTCTTCAAACTGAACTGTCCAAGTCTAAACAAGTCTTCTTCATTTGTAACAATTAGTTAGCTATGTTTAGGACTCCCAAGGTCACTATGTGGGTCTGAGAGACACACAGAAAGAGTGTTTAACCGTCCAGTGCTGTAAGCAGCCAGAACCCAGGTCCTATCTAGCCCTGCCTCTTTTGGTCTCTTTCCAAGAGGTCATTTTCACTTCTCTAGGCCTCCTCTGTAAAATGAATTCCCCACAACCCCATTCCAACCACCAATACAGTCCACCTTGTACTGTTAGTCGACTGTGAACAGGCGTTTCATCCTGTTTAAAAATCTAAGTCCTATAGGGCAGGTTTGCCATTCATTCATGGATCTCCAAACATTTGTTTAGCCCACCATCATGTATTACTCATGGGAAATCTGACAATGAATAAGACTAGCCCAGACACTATTCGCTGACAGTCCAGCAGTAAAGCGTCTGCCACAGAGAAGATGTTTAAGTCAATTAAACCAACTTGTTGAATGAGCTTCCATTGGGCATCCTCTGCTGCATGCCAGGCAGCATCTTTTTGGACGCCATTTTTTTACTTCAATGGCACAAGGATATCAAATGGACACCAACAGAAGTTCTGGGTGTTTCTGACATCAGCAGTGCCTTCTTCCAGCATCTTTGATGTTGCAGAAGGATGTTTTGCTTGGCAAGAGTAAGTATCCCACTGAGGGTCAGCCCTCCACTAGGGGTGGCTTATCTTTGTCTGGGGTCCACTGACCCCCATCAGGTTGGAAGGCCAAGATGAGAAGGAAGAAAGAGGGAATGAGATGGGGATATTTCCTCACTGGGCTAAACAGCCAAAGGCCTAACCTGTGAGCCAAGGAGAGTTGTCAGGTATAGCCTAGGCTATTTCCATTCCTTCCTGCAATAATAAAGACGGGAAGTTGCTGCTGCTTGGGGACAGGCCCATCTCTAACCCAAGAGATATGATAAGCCTTGGGCAAGAAGCTTAAGGCCCATCCTTAGAATTCTTCATATCTCTGTGAAATAGTCATACCACAGAGCCATATTTTATTACTTCTAATAGTTTTACTGCATCCAATAGAAATAGCTACTAAAAATGCTCAACATTATAGACCGGTTGGTATAGCAACCAGTGACTTGTTTTCCAACTGAGGGAATAAGACTACTAATTACTACTTTTCACTCATATATGACAGGTCATCCAACTATCCTGGGAGATAGTAGCATGTGGTAGAAAACAGATCCTTCTTAATTGCAATCCTTACCCTTCAGAGGTGGCTGCTAAAGGAAGTAGGAGAAATATAACATTAGGTTCTTTACCTAAATATTCCAAAGAGGGAGAGAAATGGCCTTAAAGTAGAGAGTTCCATGAACCTTTTGAAACTCATAAAAATTATGAACATATAGCATCATTGTAGATAAGTATCTCCCATGGAAAAAATGGCCCAGAACCTGCATCTGATTTGCAAAATTGTCTACCTATGATTTAAACATATTTCAGATTCATTGCTACATGATCTTCCTTGATTTGCAAAACATATTCCCCTTGGAGAGAAACACTTTACTTGGTGCCTGCCCTCATGAAAAGCAAGAGTTCTTTGGCCTTTTATCCCCACTGGTGAGCTCTAACTCTGTCGCAGCTTTCTGGCTGAGGGTCTACCACTTTAGCCAACAATGCAAAACTGGGCAGAGACAGTCAAAGTAAAAAGAGTTAGAATCAGGCTGCTGCTGCTTTTAATTTTAGAGTTATTTAGTTCTTTAAAAAGAAAGAAAAAGCATTCTAGATATTCTAGAACATTCTAGAAATCATAAAGAAGAAAAGAAAGACTAATTTTTTTTTATCAATAGCAATACCCAGTAGGGATAAGAAAATTAGGTTAAGGTTTAAAAAGGCAATAAACAAATATAATATTTTAATACAATATATACTTGTGAGGGAAAATTATTTAGTAGATAATGAGTAGCTTATTTTGGGATACTTGATAATAAACTTTAGTGTTCACCAAGTATAAATTAAGAAAAATACATGGAAAGAAAAGGAGTCCATACATTTCTTCTACTGTACAATGAGTTTCTTGGACTATAACCAACTTTTCTTACATTTCAGTTCTGCTTATTCGGAATCAAGGAAGTGCCCATTATAATTTCCAGTGAATGTCATTTCCAATGAATGTCTAGAAAGAACTAGTCAAGATCACAGATAAGATTAGAGGAGTAGATGAGGTGAGGTTTTAAAAACAACAACAACAACAAAATAAATAGCTAATGAAGCAGACAAAACAATGCACAAACTTCCCCAAAAAGTGGGCAGGGAGGAAAGGTGTTTTCTTTTACATCCTGTGAACTTCAACTTGCATTTTGCTGCTAACTCTCTGTACTCCTCTACCTTTTGATTGTTGTTTATATCCTCTGGGTTAGATGGCTCGATGTCTGATGGCCACCATCTGGGGCTTAGGAACCTCTGGAATATTTTTGTATATGCACTTCAATAAGTTAATCACCTATGTGACAGTATTATACTGGACACATAGATTATAAAGTTAAAGAATGAGACATGCTTACTTTCCTTCAATTAAATAGAAGAATGCTCTGTTTTTAAATACATGGTTAAGTCCAGAAAATTACTTTTTAAATGTTGACTGAATTTACTGGTATCCATGAGTGAGACTGATGTCCAAGACTAGATCAGGCTTTTGTTCATTGTAGATGGCAAGACTTGGGAAAAGGAGAGTTTGTTGAACCTTTCTTTTACTTGTATTAAACTACCTATACTTTTCAATGCAAGGTAACTGTAAACCAAAGAGCAGAAGATTAACCTTATCTTGATCAACAATATTCTGATTTCTTTCACAATTTTATTTCCAAGGATAAAATAGTTGGGCTTCAATACTCTAGTGAATTGTAAGGATACCATCAGTAGGTATATCTATAGAGCAAACTGCAAGAAAATCTAGTCTCATTTCCCTATTGCCCACTTAAAACATAGCCAAGAGGCTCTGATATATTTAGCTTTGTTTTGTCAACCCCTATACTCATCATACAAAGAAAAGAAAATTCATTTGGCTTTTATAAAATAATTAACAACACTGTAACAGTGAATGTTACATGTGTGTTACATTCTGTGTCATGAATTAAGGAATTTACAAAGTGACAGTTAACTAAGAATATTTCTAGGTACTTACAGCACATGGGTCGCTCCTAGATCTTCCAATTAAGGTCATTACCCCATCTTTACTCCCCAGATACCATTAGAAATGAAGACAGAGAGTCAGGGCAATGATAAGTATATTCTATGATGATTCACAGAAATATTCATTCTTAGAAATTCAGTGTGATGCTGCTACTGGAGATGGCTGCTGGCCTGTTTGGACAGATGTTTTGTGGAGGTGCTCAGCATCCCTTGGTTATATACCCTCCACATGTACAACACTGGAAAACTAGGTTATCAAGGGAAGGTGAGCGTGCTACCAAGCACCATGTTATCAGGTCCTTCTTTGAATTCAGGTTTGCACAAAATGTTGCATTAAAAAATACATGGGGTTTATCCATGGATTTAAACAAAGTAGTTTCTTAAAGACATGGTTTTTATCCTGTTAGAACCTATAAATATGACATTTGGGGATCTCAATTACAGCTGCAGAACAACCAATACCATTACACAGTTTCAATATGTACTAAAAGAGAAATTCCAAGTCGAAAATCACAACATTTCAGAAAAGCATTACATTTCTTTGTTCTTCAAATACTTGAGTACCTACTATGTACTGACACTGTTCTAGCCACTGGGGATATACCAGTGAATAAGAGAGGTAAAACCCCTGCCATCGTGGACTTATATTGTAATATGGAAAGACCAGCAATACTAACAAAAATTATTTGGCAAAGTAGATAAGTATCATAGAGGAATATCCAGCAGGGAAGGGGTATCAGAACATGCTGAAAGGGGATGTCTGATTGAACACCTCAGCAGAGGAGGGCGCAGTCACATGGGTACTAGAGGAAGAGCTTTCTAGGCAGAGGGAACAGCATATGCAAAGGCTCAGAGGATGGAATGTGCCTGGCAGTTTGAAGGAATAATAAGGAAGACAATGTATGCCTTAAGCTCCTTCAGTTTAAGGGGTTACCATGGGGGGCAAAATATATCCCTAACATAACCACATTTTCATAAACACTTAAAGCAGGAATGTGCCTTTGGAAATGCTTCCTCAACCTCTTAGTCTCACCAAGGAGGAAATGAGGAAGAGAAAACTGAATGACTAATCCAAGAAGACACAACCAACAACTGGCTGAGAAAGGTTTTAGTACAAAGGATCCCAAACTCAGCACAATGGTTTCTGTCTCATGCTTCAACTTTTTAAAAAAGAGGCACTTTTCTTATTTAAATTTTTTAAAAATAAAATAATAGAGTCAATGAATGTAATCTAAGTGCTTAGAGTTTTAAATTGATCAATTGAAAGAGACCCTGTATCACCCAAATATTTGTCGGGGAATGAAATAATAAATGCAGGGCCTAGACCTTATTACTCAGCAACTAACTGTGTAGGCATTTAACAGAGAAAGTTGTTCACAAAGGGACCTGTCTCAGGATGTATACTACACTACTGTTTGTTATTGTAACAGACTGCCCCTCGGCAGAAAAGGTGCCTGTAACAGTGAAAAATTGGAAACACTTAATTTTCTCTTGTCAAGGGAATGAGTAGACTATCATTTATTTGTACACTAGAATTCTCTGTAGTACCTAACACATTGAATAAAGATCTACATGTACCTCAACATAATGATGAGTTTAAAAATGCAAGCTGTATGTATACAGAATTACACCATTTATGTAAAATGCTAAACACAAACTGACATATATTCTGGGGGATATATAATACACAGAAGTACCACACATGCTTGGGAACTGTATGTAGTAACTCCACATCAGTGGTTCCCTGGGGCTGGAGGAAGAGAAGGGATGGGTTAAAAAAAAGAAAATAAAAAAAAAAAAAAACTAAGTTGCAGTTTATTTTATTGAGGGAGGGAGAGTTAAGCAACTCTTAAACCTAGGCAGTAAAAAATGAATGTCTTGCTGTATTTTCCTTTGATGTATGTTTGAAATATTTCAAATTTCTTTTTATTTCAGAAGAAAGGAAAAGACAAAAGTTCTCCACCACATTCTATTGACTCCAAGGGCCAGTTGCCCTTAACCTCCAAATCTCGGTTTCTTCACTTTTAAAGCATGGGGGTTGCAGGGCATGGTGGGGCATGCCTCTAATCCCAGCAGCTCCTGAGGCTGAGGTAGGAGGATTGGGAGTTCAAAGCCAGCCTCAGCAACTCAGTGAGGCCCTAACCAACTTAGCAAGACCCTGTCTCAAAATAAAATATATTTTAAAAAAGGGCTAGGGACGTGGCTCAGTGGTTAAGCACCCCTGGGTTTTATCCCCTGCATTAAAAAAAAAAAAAAAAAAAAAAGCAAAACAAAACAAAAAAAAACATGGGGGCCTGTGAGCAGGAAGCTTGGGGTGCATCTCAGTGGTGTACAGAATGTGCTAAGCATTCCTCAGGCTGTGGGTTTGATTCCTAGCAACAACAAAATAGCAAAGAGGAATGGTAGGTGTACCTGCCTCTAAGATGCATTGAGAAATAGCAGTCCAGAGACAGAATTTCACTGTCAGAGTACACTCCTAGCGGGTGGGCGCATATCATATATATATAATATCATATATCATTCTCCCATTGACTTTCCAGAGGCTCTGCATCTGTGTTAGTTTCACAGATAACAGTACAAGATTTTTCAACTGGGTTTTAACCACCATCAGTACTCTCAAAAAAGTCATAAAAGGGATCGGTGTTGTAGCTCTGTGGCAGAGTGCTAGAATGTGCAAGGCCCTGGATTTGATACCCAGTTTGGGGTGAGGAGAGCCATAATACAAGTTTAAGTAGTGTAAATGGAAAATGCAACAATAAATTCATCAATGAAGCATTTCAGTGAATAGAAATTAAAGTCTAGTGACAGCCCATGCTCTCCTAGTTCACGTTAAGCAAGCACTGGTTAAAATGATAACTACTGAATACATGTCGTCTGATAAAATCAATTGCCTTACAAACCCAAGGAAGAAAACATCTTACCTGTTAGCTACCATTTTTAAAAGACTATCGAAATATATTCATTAGTAATAAAACTCCCAGCCATACGAGTGAAGCGGGCTGAGCACTCAGTGGATAGAGCTATCAAAATCCAGCCTCCCTGTGATTTAGTCTCTTCTCCAACTCAATTCAAACAAGGGAGGTGAGACTCTGCGCTGAAGGGCTTCTGCTAAGTCCTACTGAAGGACAAAATCAGCTCCTCTCTTTGCCCTGTCTTTTAGGCCTTGAGGTCACAGTCCCTAGAGAACAAGCTATTTTTCCCCATCCCAGGCAGTTCGGTACTCTCCTCTCCCGGAAGGGAATCCCAGCCAAATCACCTGCGAGGCTACTGCGAAGGGAAGCGGCAGGTCCGAGGTGCGCGGCCTGGAGTCCGCAGATGTGCCCCAATCAGCACAGCAAATAAAGTTGCGCCGAGCTGAACTTCTTGGAAAAGAAAGGGAAGCCTGAATGTACAGCCCCTGCCCAGGCCTCGTCACTCTGGGCTCCATCTATCTTAATCCTCCGTCTGTTGCCTCTTCAGAAGGGGGATACAAAGCCCAAAGGGGGTTAAGAGATGAACGCTGCAAACTGCAAAATCTAAACCGTAGACGCAAACCTGTCCAAGCCGGCAACTAAAGGAAGATGAGTCAAAGACACCCGCCCTCCCGGGCCGGGGTCGCGGGAGATGGCGGGAGCCCCTCTGGCGGCTCCACATCTGTCTTTTTTCCCAAGTCCCAGCTACCGCGAGCCTGCCTTAACTCCAGCATCCCTCCTCCCCGCCTTCCTCGGAACCGCGGCGAGTAAAAGGACCAGGGGGCCGTGGGCTGGGGGCCGTGGCAGGCCCGAAGTGGTCTCATCTGCGCCCTTCGGCCAGCTGAGCGGCTCTCGGGAGTCAGAAAAAGAACAATAGCGGTCCCCGGGACCTGCGGAACCGCTGGAGTCTCCAGCCCACACCTCCTTCCCCAGCTCCTCCAAGTTCAGCGGGGAGGCGGGTCGAGCCCAGAAGCAGAGACCTGGGGGGAGCGGGACGCCGGGAAGGGCGAAGCAGGTGGGACAGGGTGCTGTCTCCAGGGCGCACCCAGAACATCCTCTGGGGTCTAGTCATTCATTCCCACCCGCGCTCCCTCCGCAGAGCCCCGAGCCCCTGCCCTACCCCAGCCGGCCTGCAGGTCGCGGGGGCCCGAGAGGAGGAGGACCCCCTTTTCCTAACTTGGCCGGTCCTCCTCTCTCTCTTCCCAGATCCCCGCCATCCTCCTCTTCTTGTCCCATCTGTCCTCCGCAGACAGTTGGCGGCCGGCTGCGCACCGGGCAGTGCTGGCGGGACCCTGGCTGCCGCCCGCTAAGCCGCTCCGCCCGGGCGCCGTCCACAGCGCCTCGCCGCCTCCCTTGCCCGAGCCCCAGACACAAAGGCGGGGACGCGATCGGGGACCCCGCGCCCGGAGCCTCGCAACTCTCGGCGACGCGCACTCACCCCATCGAGGCGGCGGCTCCCCCGGCCCTGCTGGCTGCGCCACCCCGCCCGCGGCTTCCCCAGGAAAACGCGGCCGCCGGGCTCGCTTCCTGCTCGGCTTCCTGCGCCTCCGTCCCTCCTCCTTCCCGCTGCGGGGGTCAGTGGGCGCCGCGGCTCCCGGGCTGGGCCGGCGGGGCGGGGGCAGCGGCAGCACCACCACGTGGTCGCCGGGCGCCGGCCCCCGCCGACCTGGATCCAGGGGGAGCGGGAAGGGAGGTGCTAGCCATTCCCCTCCCCTTCAACCCAGCGCGGCCCCAAATTCCGCGAGTCAGGTGACCCGGCCCGACGCTCAGGCCGGGACCCACGGGGGGTGCGCCCTGCCTGCGGGTCCCCGGCTGCGACCGGGACCCCGCGCCCGCGCGCCCTGGGCGTCCGTGGCCTGCTTTTAGTTTCTGCGGATCGTGGGACCCTTCTCCACGAATCTGTTTCATCGTCTTAACCTGAAGTTCGTAGAGTTACCCGTGCCCGGACCCCTGGATCGGATGAGACCCCGAATAGTACTCATCTCTGATCGACTTCTAAAGTCGTTCATGATCGTGGGGATGTTTAAAGTAACTGATCCAAGCCCCTTTCTTACCAGAATCGGATCGATTATATTTCCCAAAATTATTGAACAGAAAGTAAACTAGAATGTGTTCATTTTCTCAGGACTGAACCAATTGGTTGAAGTCGTGTTTCCTAACACTCATCAGGTGGCAAGACAGAACTCCCAACATTAAGTATTTCTTTGCTCAGGAGTTAAAAGGGAGACATCTACAGCCAGAACTGACCGGCCAGATTACCAGTGGGAACAGGCTAAGGGCTCAAAGACCCAGACCCCCTACAGCTTCTCTCCTTCTCCAGTCCACTAGGACCTGGACTTTGAACCATGATGGAGTCCTCCATTAATTCCGAGGATTTCAAAGCTTCCCACCTACTCATCTAATTTGGCCCGGTTTTTCCTTGCATTCTAGTCATGCTAACCAACTAGGGCTTAAAAGTTTCATTCACTAAAGTTCCTCACTTCTGGTTAGTGCTACGTCCTTTGTACAATGAGAATGCTTTCTAGAATGAATGAATGAATGAATGAATGAATGGTATGTCTTTTTCTAGGATCTACTGCAAGTCAATTGAACTTAAAAGGAAAAACAGCCAATTCCAACAAAAGTGAAATTCATCCTGACAATTCAGTTTTTAACGTCTTTGGCCATATCTTAACTAGTACAGATCAGACTTTATCTGCTCCTTCCCCTAGTCCCATCCCTCCAAGGGAACTGTCTAGCTTTCATAGGTGAACTTGCAAATAGGAAACAAAAGCACCATAACTAGCTGCATGGTCTTCACTTCCTAACATCATGAATCACCGATTCCTCAGGGAAGCGGTGAACAGCCAGTTTAAAGTAAGATGCACACTCCTCTTGTCCTTTATCCCTTTCTCTAATAAAAGCACACTCAAAGGAATGTGAACTAGCAACCCCCACCCCTTTTTTTTAATGCTGGCAATTTCTACAATATAATGCTTCCTCACGATTCAAGTTAATGAGGTACTGTACCCTCCCTACAGTACTGAGCACTCCTATGTATGAGTTCTCTCCTGGGCTTTTAGTATCAGTCTTGTTAGGCAGAGGCAGATGGGCAGATAGGACTTGGTAGAGAGTATACGAAGCTGCTTTGGAAAGTTAACCTGTAGGAACAGTTGACAAGTTGAAAGAGTTAAAATTCAAACAACACTAAACCTGATTGCCTAAGGCAGGCTGATCAGTCTTTGATTTATAGAAACCCTGACCCTTATCTATTTAATCTGTCCCAGCCTCCTCCAGAGAGTCTGTGTCAGCTCCCTGTCTCTCCATGGTGGCTCCTGTGCTATGCCCTTTAGTTGATAACCCCACCCTGCAACATCAGCAAGTCTAACCTGGGTGAGGGGCTCTTGTGGAGGAAGGACTCTTGCTTGTTGGTTGTGCCAAGTGCCTCTTCTAGATTGCCCTTTTTGAAACTCTAAACCAACCACCTACTCTACAGTCTGCGCCTTCAGACAATAGCTGAAATTCTGCCTCCTGCAGGGGAATTATTGGTTAAGTGTGGGATTAAACAGAGTTTTCTCATTGTTTTGTTTTGTTTTGTTGCCCAGGCCTTTTAGAAATGCTAATTGGGTTCAGGATACATTGAATATGCCCTTGGATGGAGGCCAGGCCCAGGTGAAAAGATTTGAGAGAAGGTAGCAAGAATAAAATGACCATGAATAACCTGAGGTATAAACCTTCCAGGGGAAGAGCATGTTACATTCCTTTATCCAGAGCCAGTCACTGTGGTGCAATGTGTATTACAAGGAATACTTAGAGTAAGGAGACCAGGTGTCTTTACCCCTTCCTTTGATTTACTTTTCATTTGAACTTCAAGGGTTTTAACCTCTTCTGGTTCCATTTTCCTGATCAGTAAAAGAGAACATCAAACTACGTGGCCTCTGAGAACTTTTTCAGTTCTAACATTCTAAGCCCATTCTTTTGTAGAGCCTTTACAAGTAAAATTATCCTGTTATTTTTGGGGGGAAAAATTGTTCTCCAATCACTCTAGTGGTGTAAACTTGTTATACCAACGTAAATGTAAACTCCAAAGGCTGTTGTTGTCCAGACCTTAGCAGGACTGCATAAATGAAATCCTTTTTTTGGTAGGGTTCAATTTTTCATTTTTTTTAATTCTTCCTTGCCCGATCTCTCATCAACATTGGTTCTCCCCAATTAGTAGGGTAACAAAAAACTGCCCCAGAAGGAGGAAATGGATATCCATCACACAGAGCCAAGACACCTCCACTTTATTTGGTATTTGATCAGTGTGATAGTTTGGATCTGGAATGTCCCCCAGAGGCCTGTGCATTATTCCCCGTGGTGATGCTATTAAGAGGTGACAGATCTCTTAAGAGGTAGGGCCTAGTGAGATACCTTTAGGTCCAAGATGCATGCCTTTGAAGGGAATTATGGGACCCAGATCTCTTGCTCTTTCTCTTTGCTTCCAGGTCACCTGGTGAACAGTTTTCTCTTCCACTTGCTCTTGCCATGATGTGCTGCCTCACCACAGGCCCAGAAGCAACAGGGGTAATCAATCACGGACTGGAACTTCCAAAACTGGAAGCTAAAATGAACCTTTTCTCTTTATGTGTTATCTCAGGTATTTGGTTATAGTAATAGAAAGCTAATAGTCAGGATTTGACTACACCTCTGTGTTGTGTTAAAAACAGCATGATTTAGATAATGGAGAACTATTGGATGCAGTCCAGAGTGGAACAAAAACACAAAAAACAGAATTAAAAGGTTGGAGGGAGATAACCTACACACACACACACACACACACACACACACACACACCTGAATATTCATAGAAAAAGTTCTTTTTAAAAAATTTTTTCAGGAGATTTTCCAATAAGTAGAAACTAATACAGGAGAAATTAATCAAATAACTTCAGTATTGCTTTCATAGTTTAGCAGTGCCACAGCAATAAAGCAGCCTGTAAACACTAATTAACCCATAGATTTTTCCACTTGCCAGAAAGCCAGCAGAGATTTCTCCAATGGTAGGTTACTCTCCTTTCTATTACACTGAAGTTGTGTACCTGCTCAGATGAGGCTCAGACGTTTAAAACTATATTCCAAAGCCCCATCTCAGTGTTTTGCTTGCAGAGTGTAACAAAGAAGTGAGGCATCTCAACCTTGGCATTACAGATCAGACCTCGAGACCTTCTGGCCTGTCATCACATATAAATCCTCAGAGCCATGCTGTCCTCTGTGGTAGTCACAGGCTACACCTGGGCACTTGAAATGCTGTCAGTCTGAATAGAGATACACTGTAAATGCAAACTACACCAGACTTCAAAGAGTTAGTAAGAGTTTTTTAAAAAGTAATACTTTTTATATTATTTATAGAAATGCTAATAGTTTTGATATTTTTTATTAATTTTTTATTTGTTCTAATTAGTTGTACATGACAGTAGAACGCAATTTATACATTTTGATAGATCATTCATAAATGGAGAGTAATTTCTCATTTTTCTGATTGTACATATTGTAGGATCACATTGGTCATGCAGTCATATATGTGCATGAGGTAATAATGTCTGTTTTACTCTACTGTCCTTTTGATATTATTAACACTAATTTTACCTCTTTTTTACTTAAAAAATGTGTTTACTAGAAAACAAAAAATTGTGCAGTTTTTATTTCTATTTGGTAGCACTGTGTAGAGGCTAATGTTAGCAGCTAATACACATTTAGCATCTACTTTACACCAGGCACTTTTCTAAGTGATATACATTAGCCATAGTGACCATGTACTCAGTTGTTCAATCTGGGACACTTTACAACTTCTAAGCCAGTCTGAATACCAAGACAAAAGGTAAAACTCGGAACTATCCTGAGCCACCCAAATGTTAGATCATTTAGTCCTTACATAACCTGATGGATATCATTATTCCCTTTGGGCACAAGAGGGAACTGTGGCACAGAGGAAGTAAGTAACTTGCCCAAAGACACACAGTAGTAAATGTCCATGTTGGGATTCAAACTAGGGCAGTCTGGCTCCAGAGTCTTTGTTCTTAACTGCTACTTAGGAGCTAGGGTGGATTGAGGATTTAGTAGGGGCAAGGTTTTTCTTGGTCCACACAACAATTTGGATGTTGTATTCCCCTGACTTTACTGATGGGGAGACCTCATTTCAAATAGATCCAGAAACTTGCCCAAATCATAGTACCTAAAACATTGGAGGCAAGAATCATAGCTTGGCTCCCAGAAAGGTCCTTTTAACCATACTCTCTGTGGCCATCTACCAGGGCTTCTGTACTTGCAAAGGACTCTTAGTAATCTCATTTCTCTTTCCACTTCTCGCAGGTAACTGGATTCAAGAGAACTAAACCTTGGTACAGGCAACTAAACACGGAAAGTTCAATCTTGGTGGTCTCCCTTTTAAGAAGAAGCACTTTAAGATAATCCAAATGGCCATCGTGTTGCTGAGTTGATTGTTCCACTGGGCATGTCAGAAATTTCAGAAAGTATTCTCCCATTCAAGCACTGAAGGAAGGAGTTCTGAGGGGTTCATGAATATCGGGAAGTCCATTAGTTGATTATCAGAAGACCAAGAAGGGGCTTTCACTAATCTCCAGATTTGGAAGCAACAATGAATGCAGTAGTTGTAACTTTTCTTGCTTCCCCTTCAGTAGATCAATCTCAGAAGCCCACTGGAATCACGTCCTTAAAAAAAAAAAGAAAGAAAGAAAGAAAGAAAAGAAAATCACTGAGCATTCCATTCCTTCCTATGTCCCAAGATACTGCTTTTAAAAGGGTGTGTGGTGGATGCGGGTATCAGTATTTTGCACCCTCTCTGTATCATCATAACACAGGGTCATTATGTCATGGACTGTCCCCATTGTGCTTGGAGCATCTGGCACTCAGGCTTGCAAGCACAGTAAAATTAGGTAACCAGGGTAGGTCATTCTTGCAATGGGCTTGCAGAAGTTTATGCTCCAGAAAGTTTGTTTGAAAGAATGATTCTAAATGAAATTGCTGTTTTTGTTGGTCTGGTATGATTGTTTTGTTATGACATTAAACCTGAACTCTGAGAGTCTTGTTTTCTCCATTGAGATCAGTTTCTGCTTATGAGGTATTTTAATTCATGTTCCTTATCCGGTTGATACAACCATAGTGAACCTGTATTCCTTTGGCTGGTGAGTGACTTTGACTCTGTTAATGGCTTCTTGTGTTTTTCAAAGGTCCTGGAGCCGTTTGAATTTTGTTGTTACTTTTCCATTTGCTCTGTGACATCTTTTTTTTTTTTTTTTTTTTTTGCTTGTTGCAAAAAATTATCTTGAGTTATTTATTTTCTGTCATAACCAGTTGACATTTTGACTATACTGGAAAATGTGTAACAAGAGCAAATACAATTATCATTATTTACAGAGATTTTCTTAAAAATGAAATATCATTTATTTATTTTCTTTACTTTTTAATTTTTTTTATTTTTATCTTTAAAGGCTGCATTTAGCAGAGGATGTGAAGTGAATTACTTGTTCTTTTCAAAACTGATCTTTCTACTACATCAGTGAACACATTTTGGGGTATTTTCCATAACAGATTGTTCCTGCTTAAGATATTTGACTGCACTACTGTGAAGATATTTAACAAAATTCCACAAGTTGTTTGCTTTGTCTTACTATGAATTCCTCTAGCTATCCAAACATGCACCTCATGTAAGTTTCTCACATTCAGGAAGAGGATTCTTCTAAGTTAAATCTATTATTCTTCCTTTGCCTTTCCTAGTATACCAGTTTCTTGCTCTAAAGTTCCTGAGTTTCAGAATATGCAGATAAAGACCATGAATATGTTTCTGATTCTCTGTTCTGTCACTTTCCAGAAGAAGAGAGAGGGGTGGAATTAGGGAAGCCAGTGAGATCTCTGTGAAACATTCCTTCCAGAGAGCCAAACTGGGAGAGGGAAAGTCCACAGAAATCAATGAGGCAGGAAGAGAGGCCATGGAATCTTCCACTTCCTCCCATGGATTCCTGGAACTCTTGGGCACAAAAGCCAGTAAGACAAATTGGCTTCACAATAATAGGCCAGTAAAAGGAGGGATGGAGGTTTCTGGTGTTAAACATACCAAGGTCACTGTTGGCCAACCAGAGGGGAGTTTGACCTTTTGAATTATGTACTAGGGAAGGGAAATGTGGAGGCACTTTGAAAGAACCAGAAAACAAAGCAAGTTGGCACTGAATTAGGTTAGGAAACCTCTCACCCAAAGACCCAGGGCTCAGGGACAGAGAGAGGGAGGTGGAGATCTGAGTGGTTCTCATATTTGCTTTGTGTGCTTCTGGGAAGTAGTTTAAAGCATTTTTATTTAGACTGTGTGTCTTAGGAGGACTCCCAACATAATGTGCTCTTATTAACAAATATTACTTATGAGAACATTCCCTGTGTTCCTACTCTCCCTGACTGTCCCTCCCTGGCCAAACACACTGCCTTCTGCCCTGAGTCTGGGCATTCTTTCTTGAATGTCCATTTCAGAGGGATGGAAGATGACTAGATGTTAGAAGGGCATTTGGGTGGAATTTTAGAACATCATGCATAGGCCAGTTCTGTGGAAGGGCAATGAGAAAAGAGAAGGCATATCCCGGCAAGATCATGCCATCGTGACCTGAAGGGCCCCCACTCTGAAACTGCTGAGCGCAGCTGTAGTTGAACTCTCATTTAATTTCTCTTTGCTTTTAAATATGAAGTAAAGATGAAAAATGAAGAAAAAATTTTAAAAAAGAAAAGCACACAAAGAAGAAGTACTCTGCCTTGTAGTATATTTAAATCTCATTAAGTGGTTTCCCCATTTAATAGCTGTGTAGCAGGGGCGGGGCAGAATACTTAGTCTCTTTTGACCTTAGTGTCTTCATCTGCAAAATGGGGTGACATTAGTACCTGCCTTGGGGTATTTTGGAAAATAAGTAGTTTAGTGAAGCACGCTCTCTCTGCCTGGCATAGAGTAAGAATTAAATAACACTGTTAATTATTACTAATAGGAAGAAGCATAACAGGATCATAAAATCTAGGGGGAGATAAAATAGTAGAATATAAGAAAATTAATTCAACTATCATTAAAAATGTCATAGGCTGTAGTTTAGGGGAGAGTATTTTGCCAAGTCTTGAACAGTAACTTTATTTATTGACTTATTTGTGAGGTACAGCACTGCACTCACAAAGAAATATAAAACATTTTTGGACTCAAGGAACTTCTGTCCTATTTAGAGAGATGGCATTAGACAACTATGGAGTGGGAGAGTAACCTATTCCACACCGATATGTTTTTTTGGAATACTCTGAGTTGGTTATTCAGACAAATGGCAGACCTTGGCAAACGCAGGAATGATTCTGAAAGACTGACTTTGTTTAAGTAAAAGAAATGCATATCTATAAAGGAAATCTATATTACTGACATAAATAGCCAGCAGATATAAATAAGCTTCCATACCTGATATCCCTTTTTTTGCCTAAGAAAGATCTTTTCCTAAGAAGAATAGATCACAGGACTCCGACACCTGGCCCAGGCAGGTTTTACCACAGGTGCTATTATCTGGGAGACTTCGTCTGCAATAAGATGACCATCCCTGCTTTCTGACCCTCTTCCCCCAACCTTCCTTGCATTGCTTCTGTCCCTCCAGAAGTCCAAATCTCTACCCCTTTAGCTGTATGTAAGTCAAGTGTCTAGCTTTCCTTTTCATCTAGTACTTTGTGTGTGGCTCCCATGTTTCTGCATGATAAAAAATTAATTGTAATTATAAATCTTCCTATTGTCTATTTGTAGAATAAACTTATTGAGCCTTCAAAGGTAGAAGAGTAACTGTAAAACATCCCTACAATGGCTAAAGAGTCAACAAAAGCAGGCAGCTAATGATTTCGTGTTGCGCTCTAGGTCTTTAGCACTATTTTATGTCTTTGCTAGGTCATATTATCTGGCCAGTCATGCTCTAGAAAATGTGAGGCATACTGTTTTGCTGAAATCTTATGAAGCTACCTATATAAGTAAAATCTTCTCTGTCCCCAGAGACTCCTGTTCTGTGTCACCGGGATTGAGAACTGTTATGCTATGCAACTTCCATGCTAGCCATGGGTGATCCAAACATCATTAGCATCCTAACTGGCTGCTTATAATGCAATCATAGTGGTTTGAGTACAACTGGGTTTGTTTCCCTCATATTTTGTAAAGTAGTGGCTCAGGGATGTCAGAGCTGAGGTTTCTGTGATTCTCTTGATTTTCCCCTTGTCACAAGGCAGCTTACCTATGTGCAACACCATACCTTTGTTCCCAACAGGAAAAGGGAAGAGTAGACAGCCAGCAAAACGTGCCCTCTTCAGGAGATTTTCTGAAAGGGCCTCCCAATATCTGTATTTAGTTGGGCAAATTGTGTCATATGAGCACACATATGAAAGGAAGGGAGGAGAATATGCATTTTTATTTGTATATATTACACATCATATAAAATCAGAGTTCTGTTAATAGGAAAATGAGGAAAATGGATATTGGTTTTATCTGTTGTCTTAAAATGAAGGAGTCCAGGTACTGTCAGTCCAAAATCTGGTACTCTGTAATGACTGATTGTTCTAAATTAAAGGAATTTAATTAACATGTGCTGGAAGAGGCTTTTCTCTGATAGTTCCTTGTCTGCCTGGAATCTGGACCCCAGAGGAAGAAAACAATGACCTCTAATCCCTTCCCCTGAATTTCCATGAACTAAACTCAAGTCACAGAAAAACAGACTGAAGTCTGTAAACATACCAGGACAGACTTTTGTCACATACACATTGTCCTCTATTTCAGTCGCACAGGGAATCATTTGCAATCTGTTGTCTGTTCTGTCAGCCCAGTGAACTTCATCTAGGTCACTGCCTTTTCTCAGGATCCACTGAGTTCCCCTAAAAATCCCCAACATACCCAATTCTCCCCCTTCCCTATAGAAAAAGGGGTTTATAAACCAAAGGGACAAACAGGTATATACACTCATGCTATGATTTTTCCCGGTTGCATCTTAATACGTTTTGCATGCCTTTTCCCTATTGATTCTTCCAGTGAACCTAAGTGAGATTCTTGGGGAGAAAACATGTCAACAAGCATGGTAGCAGACCCTGAACTGTAGTCTGCCTTGTGGTTTCTACAAATCTTGGGAACCTGGTTCTCTGTGAGAAAACTAAAAGGAAAAAGCTGGAGATCTCAAATACCCACTTCCTCCAGCAAAAAGTTAAATTAGATGAACAAGTCATCTGACAAAAGCAAGTCAACAAGGAAATGTGGTTGTCTCAGGTGTCAGTCTAAGGAGTGAAAAGCAAAAACAAAAAGGAGGCTTTCCAGAGATTTTTATAATCCCAAACCTGACCTCATGGAAGTTTTCCTGCTATACTATTATTATAGTATATACTATTATACTATTATCTGTGATCTGGGAAACCCCAGGTAGATAAATTATTTTAAAAATCTTTCTTAGTGGATGATGATACATAATGGGGGTGGGGAGTGGGGGGTTGAGAGAAGAATGGAGGAACTTTAGATTACGCAGAAGGAAATGAGAGGGAGGAGAGTGCGGAGGTGTGGAAAATGGTGAAATGAGACTGACATCATTACCCTACATATATGTATGATTACACAAATGGTATGAAGCTACATCGTGCAAAATCACAGAAATGAAAAGATGTACCCCATTCGTGTACAATGAATCAAAATGCAGTAAACAAATTACATTTTTGTTAAAAATATTTTAAAATGATTTAAAATTTTTTAAAAATATTTCTTGCTCAAACTACTTTAAAGCACCTGGCATGTGGAAGGATACACCTTCAACCTGGACTCTTCAGAATTCCTACCTTCAAGGAGTCTGATATGAAAAATCAGTACAAAAATCCAAACACATGAGAAAATAGGCCATCAAAAATTGGGCTCCATGGAAATAAGGGAGGATAGAATTAAACTCTCAGAACTTGGAGCATACAGAATATAAAAATGTGTATTCATAAAACTTGTGAAGTAACAGGAGGAGTGGTCAACTAAACATAAGAAATGAGAGGGCTGGGGATATGGCTCAGTTGGTAGAGTGCTTGCCTCACAAGCACAAGGCCCTGGGTTCAATCCTCAGCACTGCAAAAACAAAAAAAAACAAAAAACAAAAAACAAAAAAAAATGAGAACTGGCAGTATAGCTCAGTGGTAGAGCATGTGCTTACCATGCATTAAACCTGGGTTTAATTCCCAGCCTACACCTGAAGATCTCAAGAATACCTGGGCAGCTGACATAATGGGACATGATGGTAATCCCAGTAACTAGGGAGGCTGAGACAGGAGGATCACAAGTTCAAGACCAGCTTCAGCAACTTAGCCAGGTCCTAAGCAACTTAGCAGGACCCTTGTCTCTAATAAAAAATAAAAAGGGCTGGGAATGTGACTCAGTGGTTAAGTGCCCCTGGGTCAGATCCCCAGTACTAAAAAAAAAAAAAAAAAAAAAAAAAAAGAAAGAAAGAATAAAATAAGAAGAAGAAGAACCAGGCAATGTTGTTAAGAACCAAATAGAAGTTCTAGAAATAAAAATATAATAATTGATATTTAAAATATAATGGAGGGATTAAATGGTGAATAAATCCCAACAAATGAATCCATGCTATGGCCTGAATGTGTTCCCCAAAATTTATGTGTTAGAAACCTCATCCCCAGTGCGACAGTATTGGGAAATGGGACCTAATAACAAAAGTTACCTTGATGAAGGCTTCATCCTCATTAATGGATGGATGTTGCCAAAACAAGAGCTCGCATGAGTAGGGTTTCTCTCTTCTGTTCTCCTGCCATGTAATAACACAGAGTTCACCTTTGGGACTTTTCTGCTTTCTGTCATCTAAGGAAACTGTAAAAAGGCCCACTACCTTGCTCATGGACTTCCCAGCCTCCCAAACTAGAAAATAGATTTTTGTTCATGACAAATTATCCATCTCAGTTATTTTGTTAGAGCAACACAAATGGACTAAGACAATTAGTAATTTGGAAGAAAATGTTAAAGAATCTTCTCATAATGCTGTACAGAGAAGAGAGATAAAGATATGGAAACTGAAATTGAGTTTCATGGAGTCAAAAATATATGTTCAAAGTACCTCTAATGAGAATTGCAGGAGGATAGTATAGACAGAAGAAAGTAAAGGCAATGTTCAAGGCACTAATAAAAAAAAATTGAATCTTCAGATGAGAAACATGATTTCTGAAATTTGTGGAGAAGTACATCAGGTAACAAACAAGTAAGAGAAATAAAAATAAATGCATTGCTACACACAACATACTGAAACTTTACAGACAGAAAGAGCACAAAAAGATCCAAAGAGAAAGATGAGATTACCTAATAAATAATAACAATTACGTACCTGTCTTCTCAACAGCAATAAGAGAATCTAGACTCCAGGGGAAATTTTCAAAGCACTGAGAGAATAATCGCCCTGGAATCATATACCTTGCTAAACTATCATCCAAGAGGAGGGGCAAAATAATGACATTTTCAGAGAAACAGAGGAAGATATCTTCATTTTCTGGTCTCTTCAAAGAATACTTTCTGCCTGTCTCTACCACACAGATCTCCATGGTTATAACAAATTATAGACCATGCTGAACCAAAATTTATGGCATCAACAGCATCATTAAAGTTATTTAGACTGATAGGTCTGTGGAAGGAAAAGACTGGGTTAGATGACACTCTATCATTCTATGTTTATCTCTTCACTCTATCCATTCGTTTTGCTTCTCCTTTTCTTCTTTTTTTTTTGGTGTTTGTTTTTTTAGACAATACATCAGAGTCACAGGCATATATGGGCATGCACACACATACACATACAGAGTATTGGCAAGGATCTGTTTGAAGAGATTTTGTAAAGGATGGGAAGTTCAGGGCAGTCATACCTGATATTTTTTGTTGACTTGCAGGTGGGGTGAGAAGTTTTAGTGATTTTATTTTTTATATGGTGCTGAGGATCGAACCCAGGGCCTCACGCATGCTAGGCGGGTGCTCTACCACTGAACCATAACCCCAACGTTTTAGTGATTTTAATGAGCTGAATATTTCACAGCTGAATTGTATCTCCCTCACCCTGAATTCCTATGTGGAAGCTCTAAACTCCATCCAATGTGACTGATTTGGAGATAGGGCTTTTAAAGAGGTAATTAAGGTAAGTGAGTTCATGAGGGTGGGCCCTAATCCAATCCAGAGAGTGCTTTTATAAGAGAAGAAGATTGGAACACAAGAAATAGCAGGAGTGGCTTTGCACTGAGGGAAGATCATGTGAAGAGGAAAGAAAGCAGCCTTCTGCCAAAAAAAAGGAGAGAGCCCTCCAGGGAGACCCACCCTGCTGGCACCTTGACCCTGGACTTCCAGCCTCCAGAACCGTAAGAGAATCGGTGTTTGTTGTTTAAGCCATGTAGTCTAACAAGGTACTCCCTCCTAACTCCTCTACGAGGCCTGTGTGCCACTTTGCACCAGTAAATGGTCCACACATCAGAGTCACACACGTGCATAACTAAGGTCAGCCTCTGCTCCTGAACGAGATCTTTAAAGAGGATCTTCCCCTGTTCTTTCCAGAGAATCCCTCTTGTCATTCTTGGTGCCCAGGTCTCCCCAGGAGCAGAAGACTGATTGTCCCAGCTATGCTGTGACCTCCTCCCTGTAGCACCCAGAGCCCCCGTGGTTACTCTTCTGACTCTAGGCCCTGCGTTGATTCCTGGGAGTGAGATGAACGCGCTGTTGAAAGCCCAGGTCACACAGTTCTCCACCTGATAAGGAAACCTGAGGAGACAGATTTTTCTTACGCTGTGCTAGCGGCGTGCTGAGCTGTGTGAAGGAGTGCAGAGCGTTCCTGCAGCGCTCCTCACAGGACAGCACGTGTGGCCTGGCCAGGGCCAGACGCAGAGCAAGGCAGAAAGTCCTCAGTTGCTGAGTTTTGCTGTGACACTGTTTGCCAGGCTACTGTGGTCTCAGTAGAGTCTTAAATGATCAAGTTAGCAACATATCTGATGGAATAGTATAGCCTACCTCAAATTCCATGATTTTCTTCTTTAAAGAATGGTACTTGGAGCCTTATTTCTCAAGGTAATTCAGGGGGTGGGATTCAGCCTAGAAGCAGTCATGGACAATAGATAAAAACTGAGCCATGCTCACTTTACTTATTTAAATAAGTACTTATTGCTTGTTTTGAATAATTAAGTTTTTAAGATATTTTTTATTTTTACAGAATGCACTTTGATTCATTGTGCACAAATGGGGTACAACTTTTTATTTCTATGGTTGTACACAATGTCAATTTTTTTTAAATCATACATGTATGTAGGATGTCTTTCTCAGTTCACTATTTTTCCTTCCCCCACCCCCTCACCCTCTCATTTCTCTCTACATAATCCAAAGTTCCTCCATTCTTCTCTTCCTCCCCACTCCTACCCCCAATATGTATCATCATTCACTTATCAGAGAAAACATTCAGCCTTTGGTTTTTTTGGGATTAGCTTATTTCACTTAGCCTAATATTCTCCAATTCCATCCATTTACCTACTAATGCCATAATTTTATGCTTCTTTATGGCTGAATAATATTCCATTGTGTTTATATACCACAGTTTCTTTATCCATTCATCTATTGAAGGGCATCTAGGTCGATTCCACAATCTCACTATTGTGAATTGAGCTGCAGGTAGACCAATGGTACAGAATAGAAGACACAGATACACCCACATAAATACGGTTACCTAATACCAGACAAAGGTGCCAAAAACATATGATGGAGAAAAGAAAACTTGTTCAACAAATGGTGCTGGGAAAACTGGAAATCCATATGCAGTAAAATGAAGCCTGAATCTCCTCTCACCCTGCAAAAAACTCAACTCAAAATGGATCAAGGACCTAGGAATTAGACCAGAGACCCTGCAACAAATAGAAGAAAAAGTAGGCCCAAATCTTCATCATGTTGGTTTAGGGCCGGACTTCCTTAACAAGACTCCTAAAGTGCAAGAAATGAAAGCAGGGACCAACAAACGGGATGGATCCAAACTAACTAGCTTTTTCTCAGCAAAGGAGATAATGATAATGTGAAAAGAGAGCCTACAGAGTGGGAGAAAATCTTTTCCACACGCCTCAGACAGAGCACTCATCTCCAAAGTTTATTAAGAACTTAAAAAACTTTATACCCAAAATACAAAGAACCCAATCAATAAATGGGCTCAGGAACTGGGCAGACACTTCACAGAAGAAGATATACAGGCAATTAATAAATATATGAAAAAGTGTTCAACATCTCTAGTAATTAGAGAAATGCAAATTAAAACCACCCTAAGATTTCATCTCACTCAATTAGAATGACTATTATCAAGAACACAAGCAATAATAAGTGTTGGTGTGGATGTGGGGAAAAGGCACACTCATATATTGCTGATAGAGTTGCAAATTGGTGCAGCCACTCTGGAAAGCAGTGTGGAGATTCCTCAGAAAACTTGAAATGAACCCACCATTTGACCCAGTTATCCCACTCCTCAGTTTATTCCCAAAGGACTTAAAATCAGCATGCTACAGTAATGCAGCCACATCAATGTTTGTAGCAGCTCATTCTTGCTTTAATATACTTGCATCCAATTATATTGGGGATTAGAATCCATGATCCTGATTGCTAATCCAGTACTTTCGCTCCTAACTAAAGTACTTAAATAATCATAAATAATTATATGAAGTTTCTGCAAATATTCAGTGCCGACTTCTATGGGAGGATTATACATCTTCATCCTGTTGAAGAGAGATGTGATTCTTGCTTTAGGCAATTAATGACAATGGGAATGGCAACGTGTCACTTCCAGGTAGAAGCTCCCTGCCCCTACCACATTTGGGGGCATTAATGACAGTAGAATAGAATGAGGTCTCCATTAGCCTTCAGTTCTTGAATGGCCATGATACAAAACCACTTCTGATAACTTATGTGGGGAAAAAAATATATGAGCAAGAAATGAACCTGGCCACGTGAAGATGCTGAGATTTTTAGAGACTTTATGTCTACAGCACAACCTAGTTTCTCTTGACTAATACAATAAATAGATTGTTCTTAAGATATTAAACTTTACATAAAATTTAAGTGAAAAGCTTTGTGATTTAAACTTGTATTCAGAAAAATGCATATTAGTGCAGGGGGACAAATATAATCTGGGCATCTAACAATTTCAGTTCAACGTCTCTGTGGTGAGACTGTGATGAAGACCAACCAACTTTTTCTAAATTGTAAGTATTTTCAGATTACAGATGATATGTGCTCTGTTGTGACTTCTCTTCTTCCTCTTCCTCCTCCTCCTCTTCTTCTTCTTTCTCTCTGATTGAAGCTAAAACCTCAGCAAGTTAGGCAAGTGCTCTACCACTGAGCTATAGCTCAAGCCCAAGATTGTGTTCTTTTTTTTTTTTTTTTTTTTTCACCATGAATGTGTTCTTTATAAAGCTTTATTTATCAAAACAGACAGCTGGCGCATAAATTGCCTACCCATGACCTGGGGCATAGAAAACAACATCTGACCCCTCAGATCTCCAAATCCCTCAACCACTCCTGAGAAAGTAAATCAGGTTGTCAGATAATTTGTGCATTCAATAACCATCTTTTGATTACATGCCAGTGTTTCATGCCATGCGGAGAGAGTTAAAAGCAAAGCTGACAAGGTGTCTTAGTTTGCTACTGCTGCTATAACACAGTATCTTAGGGTGGATAATTTGTAAACAACAGAAATTTATTGCTTGCAATTCTGGAGGCTGAGAAGACCAAGATTCAGGCACCAGAAGATATGGCGTCTTGAGAGGCAGCTCTCTGCTTTCACAATGCCCTTCACGTGGCAAATGAGTTGGGAGCACATAAAAGGTACTCGTTTGTTCCCTTGAGCCTTTTAATAAGGCCATTAGTCCGTTCATGAGGGTGGAGTTCTCGTGACCCAATCACATCCTAAAGGCCCCAACTTTTCATACTTTTGCATTAGGGATTACATTTCAATATGAATTTTGGAGGGATTCAAACATTCCAACCATAACCCAAGTTCATCACTCTCACAGTGCTTAGAGAAAAGTTCAGGGAGATAAAAACAAAGATATAGACAAGATAATTCTTGATAATGGTTAAGGGCTGTGCATGAAATAAAACATCCAACATTAGAGCCAGTGTCACCGAAGGGCCCTCTGGAGAGGTAACATTTGAGCTGAGACTCTTGGGCACACCTAGATAAGAAGGACAGAAGAGATCCTAGGCTCCTTTTCCTCCTCCCCAGACCTGCTTAGTGGTATCTGAAACTCCTTTCCCACAATTAGAAGAAACAGGTGGTGGAGGTCACCTTTCAGTGTGAATAAGCTTTGCTTGATCTGTAACTGGCCAATCCATGCATCAGTGTGGACCACTGGGTATCAGTTTTGCTGGGAGGGGTGGTTAGAATCCTTGCTCATCAGGGGAATCCAGTTTCTCTTTGCATCTTCAGCTCCCAGCCTGAGATGCAGGGGAATCCACCACTGTAGCTGCTGAGTGAATGAGAAGTGAAGAGAATTTGAGAGAGGGCATTTCTCCGCTGATGGGGGAAGAATCCCTACCGAGGAGCTTGGCAAGAGAGGGATGGTCACAAAATTCTCCATCGCTTTAATGTTCTTTTTCTTTCTTTTTTTTTTTAACCATCAGGCAGTTTTGCTTGCATTGTTCTGATAGAAATCTTATTTGCTTCTTTGTTTTTACAAAGTTTAGTTCCCAGGCATCTGTTAATTAAGCTCTTACTGCCCCGATTTTGTATCCCACGCAGATAGGCACTTAATAAATGTTCAATAAATGCTTGACACTTGATCTCTCTGCTTGGTAATTATGTTCTAGAAATAGAAGTGTATTACTGAGCACATTCTTATTTTCCTCTCCCCGTGGGCTTTGTGCTTCGCAAACATTTATTGTTAACCGAAGAAAAGGAGACTCTAATACAACTCTTTTTGGTTTTCCCTGAGTGTATTTTTAAAGTCTGTTTAAAGGCATGTGAAAA
Organism: Sciurus carolinensis; assembly: GCF_902686445.1. NCBI lineage: Eukaryota > Metazoa > Chordata > Mammalia > Rodentia > Sciuridae > Sciurus > Sciurus carolinensis. The sequence continues at coordinate 29,658,397 of NC_062218.1, read as the reverse complement.
AATCAGTTGAAAGTTTTGCTTGGAAAATGGGGAGAGAATCTTTTCCACAGGGTCTTACTTCCCACAAATTTTATCACTCTGAACTACAGGAAGAAACAGCTGCAATTGATATTTTTGTCAACTGGTAAGGAGGGAGCCAGATTTTGGGTAGAGAATTCCTGTCTTCTCTCAAGTCTTTGCTAGCTGGGATAAGAAAGCATACCATTTATTTATGGTGCAAAAAGCTTTTTGAAAATCTTAGTCTTTCCTGAGATATGATGCCTCTGATGTTTTAGGCCAGCTATTTCTGGAAACATGGATTGTTTGTATCTGCTAAGAACATTGAAGATGCTACTTATTCTTGACTACTGAAAAAAAATTTCTTAAATCACAGTGCCTCTATTTCTATTGGAATTCTTTCCCAACCATCGAACCACCCCCACACATATCAGAGGTATCTTTTGCTCTGCAATAAGAGTTTTTAGGAAATCCTATGATGAAGTCAGATACAAGTTGTCACAAGGATGAAGCATGGAGCTGGGCAAGCTCTGGGAATTTGAATTCCAGTGTCACTGCCTGCTGGCTGTGGGGTCCTGGGCATGCTAATTAGTCTGTCTGTGCCTCAGTTTCTCACCTGTATAATGGGGGCAAGAAGAGCACCTGCCTCATTATGGATTTTGTGAGGACTAAATGAGAGGATGCAAATAAAGTGCTTAGCCCAGTGCCTCATGCATGAGGAGCCCTCTGAGTGTTAGCAGTGCTTCCCATCTGTTAGTGGTCATTAAATGCATCCCCTTTGATGGCCTATTTCTAGGAAGAAGGTCATGTTTCCTTTTTTTTTTTTTTTTCTTTCTAAAACACAAGAAAGTTACTGAAACACTGTGGTTGAAGGGCAATTTAGGAAAGAAAAAATCTCTAGACCTCATCATTCTAAGCCTCTTAAGTTTTACCCACAGTTTTTGAAAACCACTGTTAAATCATTTGGTATTTCAGTTGTAGCATAATATGCAATATTTTAAAAAATAGAGAGGTTACCAAATGCGGGATTACGTTACATATTTACATGCAATGTACAGAAAGAAAATCTTTTTTTCCTTTTTTAGGGGTTTGGTTCTATTCCTGGTTTATAAATCAATTTCCTTTTCCTATTCAGATCCAAAGAGTTCACATTCCTGCGTAACTTCATGGTTCTGGGTATCTGTGGCAACAGCCACCTAGGAAGTGGTATTTCCCAGCTAAAGAGCTTCACGTTAAGGTTTCTTGGCAAGATGAGAGAAGGGTGTTTCAGGTCCACAAAACCCATAATTTTAGCATGATCGTCAGATAATAAGGATAATAATAGAGTTGTAGAATTTTAAGACTAGAAGAACATTAGATCCCATCTAGGTCAACCCCCTGATTTTACAGATGAGTAAATCCCTTATACTGGAACCATGTTTTACAATCCTGAAAGGGTTTTCACGGAGATTATATTATTTGCCCCCTCGATAACCCTTTGTATTGTGAGAGGGTTGGTATTATTTATCACCACTTTTCAGATGAAGAAACTGAGGCTTTGGGAATATACGTGACTTGTCCAAGCCATGGAAAGAGTCAATCAGTGGCACAGCTACAATTTGTTTTGGGTTGCCTTGGGTACAACTGGGACCTGTGTGTGTCTTCTGACTTGTCCAAGCCATGGAAAGAGTCAATCAGTGGCACAGCTACAATTCGTTTTGGGTTGCCTTGGGTACAACTGGGACCTGTGTGTGTCTTCTGTGGGTCATGTAGACTTCAGGTCTCCCAGCCTTGAGACTTTGGATCTTTGAAACCCTGTCAGGTCCAGCATAACATCTGAGCTCTTCAACATGCACACAAGACCCTCGTGCCTGGCCTTGGCCCTTCTCCTCTGCCTCCTCATCTCCCACGCTCAGCTTTTACCTTTTGCTCCAGCAACTCTGAATGCCTGTGTATTTGCACTTTCTCTTTGCTGGCAATGCCCTTCCATCTTACTCTTTACCCTCACCCGTTCCCTTGAAGAATGAACTTGAAGTGCTCATCATTTTTCTCCTGCTCCTACTAGATTCCCTCTTTGGGAATCTAGCTCTTGATAGTTCCAGTTGTTCTTGGTAACTTTACCTGGTTCGGAACCCTAACAAGGCTTCCGGGAGATATTCCTGTATAATTCATAGGTTCCCCTTTGGCAGCGATGATCTGATAAAACATCTCTGAAGAAGCTGGCAAAGCCCCGATTTGGCATTTGCCAATTTTTGAGGTGTAAAAAAGACTCCCACTGTGACACACGTCAAGCTATGGTAATGTTACATCAACGGGCGTGGCATTCACTTTCCTGGGCTTGGCCAAGCTGCACCTAGCATACCACTGCCTTGGGCTTAAGATAAAGTGAGTGGGTTTTGTTCCTTTTAGCCAAATACCATGTTATATCAAATTAAGACCCCATTGATTACTTAGTTTATTTACAATCAAAACCAAACAAGCAAACTGTACCACTCTGCCTGCTAAGTCATGATATGATGCTACAGGGACCATCCTGTGTCAGGCAGGAAGTCAGTGGTTCCAGTCTCATTTGACACTCCTTGGGCTGCCTATTCCTCTGGGTTTGCAACTTTCCCTACCCTTCTGTTGCTTAGGAAATTCTTTTCATGGTATCTTAGTAACCAAATGCAACACAGATTCATTTACTTGTAGTTATCTTCTTTTCTTGAATCTAGTAAAAAAAAAAAATAAAACAAAACAAAAAAACCCCCTTATTTTTGTGGAAAGAATACAGAGCTGTAGCTGTTCCTCCAATGAGAAAAACAATGTGCTTTCTTAATGTTCAGTGCCCTTTCTCTCCATTCCCAAGCTTTTCTCCATAGATAATAACTTTTCACTGATAACACAAAATCATAGGTAATTTTCTTAAAGACATTTTAAATGGCTTTTAAACTCCATGTATATATTCGAAATGTATAGTACTAACATTTTGAATAATTAAATGAACTGAGGACAAAAGTCCAAGATGGCTCCTCTGCTATTAATGACCATTACATCCGGGCAGCCAACCTGACCCAGAGCTTTAAGTCTCCATCAATTATCAGATGAATCCTAGTTTCAGCTGTTACAACGTGAAAAGGAAAGTGCAGCTCTGAATTGGTGAAACATGGTGTCTTTGCTGTAGAAAACATCGTGGCTCAGTATCTATCACCTTCTCCAAGAACCCTTTCTGGCCACCTGCCACCCTCCTCTAAGCTGGACCAAGCACCCCTGCTGTGTTCCTTTAACCCCCAGTGCAGATCCCATTTTTCACACTTTGTGTGTGATATCATTTTTCCTGAAGAATGTATGTTTGAGAATTTTCTGCTCTATCATCACCTGGCAGAGAAAAAAGAGTGACTGTCCCTCTGTGTTTCTTCTTACAAAGGCATTGATCCCACTCACGAGGACTCTACCCCTATAACCTGATCACCTCCCAAAAGCTCGACATCCTAATATGATCACCCTGGGGACTGAGGTTTCCAATTATGAACTTTTGGGGGAACATAAACACGCAGCCCACAGTACCCCTGATGTGGGAAACCAAGTCATATTAAAATTCTAAAGGGTCAAAATGACTGAGCTCTTGCCTTTTTAGACAGGTAGAATAAGCTAACTCAAGGAAGGTCTTGGTTTGAACTTTAGGCTGCCTTAGGGAAATTTTGAGCCAGACTGCTTTTCAGCATCTAAAATCAGACCACTTAAATGGTTTCATCTGTTGGCTTTAGACCCTAATTTGGAGCCCTAAGGTCCAAGTCAAATTGTGAGGAAAGCCTAGGTCATCTCAGGGCTCCGCTTTTGGGCTTCATTCTTTCTTTTTTACAGGATTGGATTGGGCAAGGAACCAGCATCCTGAAACTGTGGGTGGTCTCCCCAACCTGTAAGGGAGGTGGCAAGAAGAAATCAAGTTTCCAGGTTTCCAAAACCCAACACCGGTCACTATGATACCCTGAATGTTTATGTTTTCCTTAAATGGGGAACATACTCAATTTCTTCCAGATCTTAATTCTTACTCTCTTTCACGAAGGTATCTTATTTCCCTCCTCTATTTGTTTTCAAAATTTCCAAAAATAAGTTACCTCTGTCATTTTCTTTTCTCATAACGCTCTTCCGCCCACATATTGCTTTAGGTCTAACCTAAAATAGGACAGTGGAAGAAGGAAATACCAGTTATTGTTATCAATTCAATAAACAAAACACAAATTCAAAAAATGACAATACAGTTTTCCTGGTTTTGGTGTCTTGCACACAGGGATATTGGAAGAAATATCAAAGGGTTGGAAAGTGGGGCCCAGGCCAACTGCTTGTGTCTGCGATTTAATGTTCAGACAGAGGTGGGTGGGGACCTCTCCCCTGCTTTACAAAGGCAGAAATGAACCTCACGGAACTCTTCTTGCTCAGGGAGGCTTTGTGGATAAGAAACCTCAAGAATGAAACACTTAATTATAACCAAACGTGGAGCCATTGGAGGAGCAAGGGCCAGGTTCGGCTGTTTTATATGAAGCCTGTCTACAAACACCAGGCAGCTTCTTCCAAAATTTGTAAGAGATCAATGACAAGCTGGAATTTTTCATTTCTGGGCGCAGTGAGAAGTTAAATAGCCATCTTCATTTATGTTTTAAAAGCAAGTTAACTTCAGGCTCTCCACCCTTGGAACTTTCATATTGATATAATTTCATGATTGGGGAAAAATATTTCAGTCATTTCCCTAACTCTAATAATTTCCATCCATAACCTCAAAAAGAGAAGGTAAAAAATGACAAATGGGTGTGATGAGGAGGTTGCTCTTGTGTAGGGCCAACAGCGGGGACTCAGGGAAGGTGCTCAGTCGTTCTCACTCTGTTTTGGTGGGCTGAGGTGGGCTAGGGACTGAGCCAGGGCATGCTGGGCAAGTGCTCTACCACTGAGGTGCATCCCAGCCAGTGTGTGTGTGTGTGTGTGTGTGTGTGTGTGTGTGTGTGTGTGTGTGGTAGTGGAAACTGAACCCAGAGTCTCAGCTCATGCTAGGCAGGAGCTCTACCAACTAAGCTACATGCCTAGCCCCACCCCATCGCAGTCCTTATTTCATTTTTATTTTGAGACAGGGTCTTGCTGAATTGCCCAGGCTGGCCTCCAACTTGGGCCCTCTACTCTCAGCCAACGAGTCGCAGGACTGCCAGTGTGTACCCCACCCCCACCACCGTGCTCATTCTTTAAACAAAAACTTCTTTTGTGTGAACATTTATCTATGTCAGGATTTTATACAACCTGTAGATGCATGCAAGATTTCTTTTCTTTTTGCATAAGTTATCTGGTTTATATAGGAAGTTAACATGTTTCCTGGTTCTCTATTTATAGTTCAAATGACTTGACCAAGATAGTTGAACTAGAATATGGCGGATCCAGGTTTAAACAAATTCCTCTCTCACTCTAAATCTTACATTCTTTCCTTTACACTATGTTGCCAAGTGCGCTTGCCAGTCTATGATGGAATAGGGTAAAGTATATTTGAAGCAGAAATGAAAATTTTATCATTTGATCAGGCAAATCTTACTACAGTATCTCCGGGGAGTCTATAAACCAGTAAACATAAAGTTGATTTACAAAAGAAAAAATGAAACTATCATCATTGTCCATTTCATTTTCTTTTTTTCTTTAAGGCAGCACTTAGGATGGAACCCAGGACCTCATGTATGGTAGACAAAGGCCCTACCACTGAGCTGCGTCCCCAGCCTGACAGGGTCATCAATGAAGCAGTCATTTCTGGGGGATTTCCAATCACCTCTGTCTACAGAGTCTGCCATTGTCCACCCCTCTCTGCCCACCTCTATCATTGTAGAGAGACCCCGTCATGTGGATTTTAATCTTCATGTTAACCTCGGAAACTCACATTTTGAATCTCTAATCTGGAGGTCCCACAATGTTCCACCCCCTGAGCCCTTGGGATTCTAGAATTTTCCACCCTGGTGACATGCTTAACCCGTGGTTAAGCATGGCAATCACTATCCTGCCTCATCCAGATATACATTGCTAACATACAGTTTGTGGGAAATTGTCAGGAAAATATTGGGTATTCTTGCAGTGGAGTCTCTGGGTCACAGGTTGGGCATCCAGTAGAGAGGACAATAGAATAAATTACTAAAGTAATGACTTTAGTGCAGAGCAGGTTTCCATGGCTGGGTGGCTGCCCTGAAGGAATTCAACCTTCCACTTCAATTCTTGCTTCATCTATTGCAAACCAGTCTCTATTTCCCCTCCTCTCTGCGCTCATTACCAAAGCTAAAGTAATATTTAAATACCATGAATCAATTTACTGCTTCACATCTTCCACTAGGTTGCAATCATTCTCAGAAATCAAACTCAGACTGCTCACCTCAGCCTGCAAGGCCTTGGAAGATTTGGCCTCTAACTGGCCCTGCAATCTCTTCTCCCATCAGCCTCTTCCCGGTTCACTGGGCTCCAGCAGCCTTAACTTTGCTCTTCCCTGATAGGCCAAGCCCTTTCCCTCTGCAGGGCCTTGGCACCCTCTGTTTTTCTCTGCCTAGAATAGCATTCCCCGAGGCTTTGCCAGCTGCACCCTCAGTTCTCAGATCCAATGCTGCTGCCCTGGACAGTCCTTCCCAGGCCACTTCACCTGATGTGGCAAACCTCCTCCTCTGATCATCCTCTACTGCATTCCCTGATCATTTCCTTGTAGCACTTTTCTGCTGGTTGCAATTCTCTCCTTTTGGATTGGTTGATTTGTCCTGGCTTATTGTTCTCTCCCCACTAATAGAATGTACAGTTGTGAGGATGGGTTTTGATCAGTGTTGAGTCTTTAACAGGACACACAGTAGGTGGTTAATACATGTTTGTTGAAAATATAGGAGAAAATGTTCAATGTACATCTCTAGTAATTAGAGAAATACAAGTCAAAACTACTTTAAGATTTCATCTCACTATAGTCAGAACGGCAATTATCAAGAACCCAAGCAACAATAAATGTTGGCGAGGATGTGGGGGAAAAGGAACACTCATACATTGCTGGTGGGAATGCAAATTGGTGCAACCACTCTGGAAAGCAGTGTGGAGATTCCTTAGAAAACTTGGAATGGAACCGCCATTTGACCCAGCTATCCCACTCTTCGGTTTATACCCAAAGGACTTAAAAATCAGCATACTACAGTGATATAGCCACATCAGTGTTTATAGCAGCTCAATTCACAATAACTAAACTATGGAACCAGTCTAGATGCCCTTTGATAGTTGAATAGATAAAGAAACTGTGGTACATATACACAATGGAATATTATTCAGACTTAAAAGAAAATCAAATTATGGGTTTTGCAGGTAAATGACTGGAGTTGGAGATTATCGTACTAAGCGAAATAAGCCTATCCCAAAAAATCAAAGGCCAACTGTTTTCTTTGATATGCGGATGCTGTTCCATAATGGGGTAGAGGGCAAGGGAAGAATAGAGGAATTTTGGATTGGGTAGAGGGGAGTGAGTGGGGAGGGGGCATTGGGTGGGGGATATGGTGGAATGAGATGGACATCATTACCCTAGGTACATGTATGATCACACAAATGGTGGGACTCTACATCACGCACAACCAGAGAAATGAAAAGTTGTGCTCCATTAGTGTACAATGAATTGAAATGCATTCTGCTGTCATGTATAACTAAATAGAATAAAAAATCAAAAATAATAAGCAGTCCAAAATAAATAAATAAATAAATATTTGCTGAACAACTGAATCCCTTGAATTATTTGGCTTTTTGTCCTTCAGACTTAATAAGAATTTCCTTTCTCTTCTTTAGGACCTGACTCTGAATCCATATCTCTTGGGAAGTTCCCCTATTTATGACCCCATCATATAAAAATCCCCTCTATAAATTTGTACCAGCTTTCTTGGGGGGGGAAATGTGTTCCAAACAGGATGTAATACACTATGAAAATTTCCAAGTGTCAAATGATAAATGTGAAACAATGGAAAATTGCTCTGGATGGTTGCCTTCCTGTGAGTCCACGTGTGGCCTCCACATAGCACTATTGAGCCAGGCCACTGACAGCATTAGATATTTTGGATCTCTTGTCACTTTTTTTTTTTTTTCTAACTGGCTCCAAGCATGGCTCAAGTTTAATACCCTTTCTCTGGCTTCTCTTTTAGTTCTTAAGACAGGATATTACATAAACCTAGAATTCCAGAATATGTCCTTCTGATATTTATTACTAAAACCACTAAGTTCTAGAAATACAGTTTGCCTTAAGGGGAATTTAAAATGCTTTTACTCATATGATGCTGTTTTTTCCCCACTTTTTGCTTCTTTTTTTTCTTTTTTTTTTTCAGGCGGGAGTGTGTTTTTTAATGAAGGGTGGAATGGGTCAGTTAGTTTCTGTAAAAATCTTAAGTTTTCACAGTTCAGCACCTGGACACAAAGATACGCATATCTATGGATTAACCACACTGGCTCAAAGTTCCTTCATATGGTGCTATTTCAGTCATAAAATACCTTTTTCCTTCCTCATCTACTCTGTGGACCTCATATTTACAGTTAAAAAAAACACATTTAGATTGCTGATTTCATTTAATGTTTACACACTGTGGAGTTTTTAAAGAAGAAACAACTCATTTTTTCAAAAAAGGAAACCAATTCAGAGAGCTTGGGTCCCCAAACTGTATTCTACTTGACCACCTTCAGGTCTTTGGGGGATGAGGACCTTACCTTATCACTGTCACATGTGGTTTACCTATTGAAATTGAATAATCCTTTATCCTAGTTATGGACATATCAATACAATCAACAAACTGCCAAAGAGTTATTTTATTTAGAACAGTGATTTCTGAGTTTTTTTTTTTTTTTTTTAATAAAAATCCTTTTATTTTCTTCTACTCTCAATTCTCTTGACTTGATAATACTTGGCCAGGAAGTTCTGGATTTTCCTTAGATACTGAGTATTTTAATATGGAATTCCCTTGATTCCAGTCAAAAGCAGTGGATCTTCATGTTTCAGTTTACCTGTGTGGTCTCATCCCTTCCGGAGTTCAAAATGCTGATGATTGTACAAAGGCCTCTCCTTTCATAATACCTCTGAGGACCCTAAGAGACTCAGGGATAATTTATACACAGAGTCTGATTGCAATTTGTGACAGGTATTTGTGAAAAGCAGATTAAGTACAAGTCATATTCAAGGCCATATCCAACAAGTAGTTTCAAGCAGTTTGAAATATTCAACACTACTTGAATAATTGAGTTACAACTACAGGCAGGCAGTATTTTCTCTAGCCTGTGATTTATCCTAATGAGTTTTAGTAAGGGTGGATTATTAGGTTCATCCAAATTCTAGGACAAAAGACTGTCACATACCCTTGACTGAATAATAGATGCTATTTCCCTTTTTGAGAAACATTTTCTACTGAGGGACACTGTGGACCCAGATACAGGAAAGAAAAGCATTTCCTTCTAAAACAACCAGGATATATATTTAGTGACTGATCATTTCCCTTTGCTGCATATCCCAATAGCTATTACTAGGGTAGCAACTCACTAATACTTATGATGTATGTATGGAATTTTATAAAAACCATTTACAGAGTTGCTTACGTATACTCTTTTATTTTCTCCTCCCACAACCCTGTGAATTTTGTTATCTTTGCTTGTGATAGAGGAAATGAAACAGCAATTCAGTGGCTTGTCCCAGACCATCCAGCACATCAGTAACCAAGACCTGGATCCAGCTCGCAGACTCTGCAGCTTGGGCTTCCTCCCAATGCGGCCTTTCAGCACAAGTTTGTCCACTCATTGTGAGATCCTTTGGGAGGAGTTTTCTGAAAAGTTTAAATTGAAGGATGAGGAAATGTTAAATCACATTATCACCTTTGAGCCCTAATCACCACTAGACTCCTGGTAACGATTTCTAATTTGTCTTCTTAATTAATTGGCTAAGATGATGTTCCCCTTGAATAACAAGCTGCTGAATAATAGGACTTATGTTTTTTTTTTATTTCAAAGGTGTGTGAAACTTGCAGTTGGTCATTCTGGGGAGGAAGAAGGAAGCTGACTATATAGTTGTGACTCTTTCTTTTTCCCTGTCCTGGTAACTCAGTAGCCTCACTCTCCTTTTGTCTCTGAGCAGCAAAAGGATAAATGGACACAGATACACTATGGAACAAATGGGCATTATTACAACACACTCGTATAGAATTTGCTTCTGGGATGTTAGAAAATAGCGTTTATCAGCCTAACACTCATCTTGGCCCTATTGAAACTGCCTCTTGTGAAAATAAAAGGAAAAATCATGATAAAAACAACATTGGAAAAGCTTTTCAAAATGAGTCAGGAGGCCATTAAGAAGCAGGACTTAGAACTGATGCTGCTTGCCTGGGAACGTGAACCCAGGTCACCTTTGCCCTGGGACTGTGGCATCTAGAACAGATAATTACCTTGTAGACTCAAGATGCATATCAAAAGATTATGGCACTCTTGTTTTATGGATATTTTTACTGAGGACATGCATTCTTTTCTTTATCATCTGTGAGTCACATAGCCCCTGTCGCATAACACGTATTCTCAATTCCAGTAGGAGTTTCCCCACTAAAGAATTTTTACTGCCTTCTAATAAATCAACACTGTTTGCTTAATTTAAGCTCCTACCTTCTGTGTCTTTGGAACACTGATTTAGAGCTGTCTGATCTGCAATTCTTAAGATCCCAAATTAAGTTCTTTTTACTTTTGAAATTTCTTAGTTTGGATCAATCAACAGTTTCCCTCGAGGTCCAGAACAAATTAACTTGCCCAAATTAACACTTGATAGCTGGATAGACTTAGGGGCTACATGGGAGGCTACATGTGTGTGTTTTTTTGCAATCACAAAAGGCACCATCCTCAGAAGGCCCTGTGCTAGGCAATACTCTGCTCTTACCATCTCAAAACGCTCAGTCAGTTTGAAGAAGGGATTTGCATTTCCACTTTGCACTAAGCCCTGAAGGTTATGCAGTTGGTCTTATTGGTGCCTTAAGATATTGGCTTCACAGACAGTGATCTGGTCAGGTCAGAGCTCTGCTGGATGTTGAGTCTCCCCAAATTTTGGGCACAACCTGACAAAAGGTGACATAACTCCAGATCCAAAAGAACCTGCAGTTCTTGAAGACTCGTGGTATGTGGGCCAGAGATCCCAGTTCACAGCAAGGACAGGGGACACTGCCCACCTGCCTGACAGAGGGTTTCCATCTTAGTTAAAGCAGTGAGGTGGAGACATGATGCCTTACCCCAAATGCCAGGATGATATGATGGCGAGCCCCCAGAATTGTAATCCTGTGGTCTTTTGTTTGGGATCCTTTTTCCACAAAGCCACTTAACAGAGTATTGGCACAGGCAGATAGGAAACAGGTTTGATATACGACTATCAAGTTTTAAGCTTTGGATATTTTTTAATTCATTTTATTTTTGAAAGCATTTTTATTTTAGAAAAATTTACCTTTATACTTTATAAAGTAATATGAATTGAGAAACATAATATTTCATTACTGATTAGCAGAAAAAAAAATTAAACCACAGTCCTACTCCCCAGAGACCATCATTTGCTATTTAATACACATATATACACTTATATGCCAAAAAGAAAACAAAACAGGAGTGTAGTACAATTGTAACATTGTACTTCATGGTATCACAGAGTTGCTCTTTTTTGCATTTAGCATTTTGAGAACATGATCCTATGTCATACCTTGCATTTCACCCACCACACGATCTTAATCAAATTTAGGGTTCTGAATTAATCTGCATGGTGTGTGATCTCAATCAAGTCTCATTTGTTGCTATTTTTAACAGTGCTATGATGACTAGGCATGGAACAAAATTTTTGCCATCATCCATGACAACTTTAGAATAGTTTTCCAGAAGTGAATTTTCTGAGTAAAAGAGATGAACCTACTGAGAGATGCTTGTCCAACTGGAACTGCTGTATCAAATTCCATTTGTCAGCAGAGCTGAAGAGTTTGGAGAGCATGCAGGGCATGGTGGCGTGTGCCTGTAATCCCAGTGGCTCGGGAGGCTGAGGCGGCATGATCACAAGTTCAAAGCCAGCCTCAGCAATTTAGCAAGGCTAGGTAACTTAGCAAGACCTTGTCTCAAAATAAAGATTTAAATGAATAAAAGGACTGGGGATGTGGACCAGTGGTAAAGCTCCCCTGGGTTCAATCCCCAGTACAAAAAAAAAAAAAAAAAAGGAGTTTGGGGAGCATTATTAGAATCCTATGGAAACTCAAGTTTTGTGAGTGGGTGAGAGGTTGTGAGTCATATTGAAAAAGGGCTCTTTCCTGACTCTCATGCAATTTCTAGAATTGCAAAGGGTCAGTAGGATGGGGGTGTAAATGGTGATAGTTTTTATGGTTTGTAGTCTAGGCAACCAGTGTGCGGTGAAAATTATCCTAAAGAGATTACTGCCAAGAGGTTGCCCAAACATTCTATTTGCCTGTAATTGCACCTTATAGTTATATATAACAGCATGATCACATGGTGCTGAATCAGGATTTATAAAAATTGCACTACAACCATGTCCTGTAATTTGAAAAAGCAAAACAAGACTTCTTTTTTGCTCCTTATTCAATCAGTAGTAATTATTGGCTCATTTGGGCCCCCCTCCTCTCCCTCTCCAGCTATACTTAAGATTTTTCTTTTTTGTCACATAGAGAAGCAGAGGCCTTATACTGTGACCCTTCAAAAGCTTCCTTTATACATAAAAATTTCAGCTCAAATCTCTTTTATGTTTACAAACACTGAGTCTCATAATCCCTGAGATCATTGTACCCTGGGAATTCTAAGAGAGCCCATGGTAAAGAGTGCCCAGTTTTCTTTGGAGAATCCATATGTAATCCTCCTGTATGAAATAGGCCTGTCTCTGGGCTTCTGGAAAAATAAAACCAGTAAGAGGGAAACACAAGCATATCTACCAGAAGCACAGCTGGAATTCAGAGGCTCAATTCAAGCACAGCTGGAATTCAGAGACTCAGTCCATCAAAGGAGCCTTTGTGTTTATTTTTTTTTAATCAGCAAAGATTGTATTATTGAACTGTAGAGGTGATACACATAGAGAAGAATGAGAATTCTGTGGTTCTGTGATTACAGATCACACACAGTTTTCCAGTAAATGAATATGTGATATACAATACCCTTCGCAGATAGACTCCCCTGCAGGTTATAGATGACACTCCAGGAACACGTGCTAATGTCAGGAAGAACCATTGCCTGCTGATAGTCAGGCAGTCGTTTTCAGTGAGCAGTGGCTTAGGTCTGTGGTTTGTTTAATTCCCTACCCAAAAAATGCAATGGATTACATAATCTTTACAGTGGGCAGTCTTAGCATTCCCGTGCTACAATGGCTCATTCTTTTAAAGAGGTATGAGATATGAGTTAACCATTTTTCAGTAATTATGATATACATTTTTTTTCTTTTTCTTGCTTTTTTTTTTAGAGTTGCTGGGAATTGAACCCAGGGGTGCTTAACCACTCAGCCACATCCCCAGTCTTTTTTACTTTTTTTAAAATTTTGAGGCAGGGTCTTGCTAAGTCACTTGGGGCCTCACTAAACTGCTGAGGCTAGCTTTGAACTTCTGATCTTCCTGCCTCAGCCTCCCAGGGCTGGGGTTACAGGCGAGGTCCACCACGCTTGGAGGTATGCATTATTTTCTTGTTTGGTTCCTTCCTTTCTTTTCCTTTCTCTTGCATATCTTTCTGTTTTCCTTTCCTGCACCTGCATTCTTTGCTCGAAGCTCACATTGCCTTAATTTCCAACACATATCCTCTCATATTTGTAATTTTCGCTTAACTTTTTCCCTTTTTTTTTCCCACCCGAGCCGTGATTACTTTTGTTTTCCTCCCAGCGGTCTAATTTCTCTTCATGCTTGTCACATTTAATTGAATAAGATGAAGAAAGTCTCTTCTTCTCACACTTAAAAAAGAAACTGCCCACTATCTGGTCTTAGTTCATTCCAGATTATCGACTGTCTTGAATAGAATCTCTGACTTTTTCTTTAAAATACCTGCTTAAAGAACAGTTTTATGCTTATGTAGAACACAGTGGGGATGTGTAGTTTCAAATTTGGTGTTCTGAATCCTCTGTGTCACTGTTTTTTTTTTTTTTTTGGTACTGGGAATTTAATCTAGGAACATTTAACCACTGAGCCCCATCCCCAGTCCTGTTTATTTTTTATTTTGAGACAGGGTCTCACTAAGTTTCTGAGGCTGGCCTTAAACTAGCAACCCTCCTGCTCGACTTTCGACCTTCGGAGTGACTGGGATCATAGGTGTGCACCACGGCACCTGGCCTCAGTGTTACTTTCTGAAACATGTTGAGGTGTGCTTATCACTAACCTTACTTTCTATTTCTGCTTTTAGATGTTTTGAATTGGAATTCACTTTCCTTGTCCAGGGGAAAATTGCCTGCCCTAAACTTGTTAATCAAAACACAAAGATGTTAAAAGGGAGCTATTAAAATCAATTAGAACCTCTTTAACTTGTGGAATAAAAAGATTTTAGGGGACATTGAAAAAGACTTCTGGTGGATTAATATCCAGAATACATAAAGAATTCAAAATTTTAACACCAAAAAGAGAAAAAAAAACCAAAAAACTGAAATAACCCAATTAATAAGTGGGCAAGTGAACTAAACAGATACTTCACAAAAGAAGAAATACAAATGAACAACAAATAAATGAAAAAATGTTCAACATCTGAGCTATTAGGGAATTGCAGATCCAACTACATGGAAAATTTATCTCACTCCACTTAGAATGACAGCCATCAAGAGTACAAACAGTGACAAATACTGGAGAGGATGTGGTGAAAAATCAACACGTTTACACTATTGGTGGGATTGAAAAGTAGTACAATCACTATGGAAATTAGCATGGAGTTTCCTTAAGAGACTAGGCATGGAACCACCATCTGACCCAGCTAGACCACTCTTCAGTTTATCCTAAAGAATTAAAGTCATCATACTATAGCAATACATACATACCCATATATACAGCATCACAAGTCACAAAGACTCAAACTATGGCAACAGCCTAGGTGTTGGTTTATGAATGAATGGATAAAGAAAATGTGGCATATATACACAATGGAGTTTTATTCAGTCACAAAAAAGATTGAAATTATGGCATTTGCAGAAAAATGGATGGAACATGAGAACATTATGTTCAGAAAAATAAGTGAAACTCAGAAAGTCAGTGGTCATTATGTTTTATGTCATATGTAGAATCTAGAGAGGAAAATGGAAAAGAAAGTTATGTGTGTGAAGGGATCTTATGAAGACCAGCAGAACAAGGGAAAGGGACCAGGGGAGGGAAGAGAAGAAGGAAAGGGGAAATACTAGGGAATAATATTGGCCAAATTATATTGTTATACATGTGCAGGCACAAATATGTAACAATAAATCCCACCATTATGTACAACTTTAACGCACCAATAAAAACGTGGAAAAAAAGAAAAAGGCCTCTGGCACAGTGAATAGTTAGAAGATATGGTTTGCATGGAGAAAATTCACTCTGGCTATGAGTGTTTATCACTGAACTATTTCACTCTTTTGAGGGCTCTCTGGAACATCTATATTCATGTAAGGGGAGCATCTTACACTGAGGTATTGCTGGAGTCCATTCTTGAATGCCTGTATGAGTGGGGAATCAGTTCTAAAATGTAGAGTATTGCAGATTTTTCAGGAAGTCATTTCCTTACTTTCATAAATTGGTTCAGACCCAACTCTAGAATGTAAAGCTATGTTTATGTATTTGTTCATGGCTGAGAGATCAAACACATCTGTCATCTCGAAGTAATGAAAAAGTGTCTTACTACATTTCATTAAATCAGGTTGACAATGTATTCCATATTTTGAAATCATCAAAATCAATTAAGATGTTCATATGTATGGTAAGAATATTTGGGAGGATAAAATGGTGCTTATATAAAGGGTATATTCTATCATTTTCCCTATAATGTGGTTTCCTGACTATATTTTTTCTCTACACTTGACATTTTCACAGTGGGATGGACTGAAGTTCTATCAGACACAAATATTCATAGTGAAATGTGACTCAGCTCTTTATTCCACTGTGAAAGGTGAAAAAGCAGTAACTTAAGTGTGTGGCTGACTCAGTTAATTGCCCAGTGCAGTCTTTATTGAAATCATCCTGAAATCTAGAAATTAGAAATAAAATAACCCATGAAGTCATCCTGACCCAGCCATTTTAGACCAAGGTAAGAGTCTTTTCTGGGGGCATTTTTTCAATTAGTTTTATAATGACCAATGGACCACATTTCTATTCTAACTTGCTGCAAAACTGTAGCACACATCACTGAGAAGCATAGTACATCTCCTGAAATGAAGTAACACTTCACTTCAGTTTTCAAGGAAAAAACAAGTTGGGTCAGCCCCTAACACCTAGGAATGCTTTTTGGAAAGTTAAAGAGATTTATTCATGAAGTCTAATTTTATCAGTGTCTAATGGAGTAGAAGGTTTATCATGGGAGAGAATTTGTCTAGATCTGGTGGCTGGACTGGAGAGAAAGGTCTCTATGTCTGACAGACCATTGAGCCATCTTTTCTTGACCAGCTGTTAATACTGGGCATGAGAAGCCTGGATGGAGCCAGGAACGGGCCCCTGACTTGGTGGACTGTGGAAAGTAGTGAGTGCAGTAGATTCAAGTGTGCACTAGTCCTAGGCAGGTGTGATTGTGGCTTCAAGATGATTTCCAAATCCGTCAGTACAGCAAAGCGGACTGTCAACATTCTAGTCCATCTCAGGATTTGCTCTTTCCCTGATTCCTTGACCACACTCCTTTGCCTCTCTCTAGAATATCCTATCCCCTTGTCCACCTGGAATATTTGGATTTGTCTTCTAAAACTCAGTTTAGCTCCCGTGTTCTTTAGCAAGTTTTTTTTTTTAATTTATTTTTAGTTAGCAAGTTTTTGATGAACCCAGAGATAACTCTTTCTATACTCTCTATACCAGATACACATACTCTATTTTTTTTTTTTTTTTGTTTGTTTGTTTGTTTTACTTCTTCCAAGCAGTGTGATGTACGTATTTACTTGACTTATCTGGGTACTTCCTCTGATGGGCCATGAGCTTCCTATGGATAAGACCATGTCTTCCTTCATGTTTGTGTTTGCTGTGCCTTGCTCAGAACCCAGCACATAGTGGGTGTTCATTGCATTTACATAGAACAAATGAATATATGAGAGAAGAGGCACATTTTTAGTGTTATGAATCTAGGAGGCAGCACATCCAGAGATACTGGAGAGGGTGTTTCTCTATTGTGAGGGAGATTAGATTAAATGTTATCTAAGAAAATGCCATGAATCAAGTAGCTCTTGGCTTTTCAGGGATCAGAGATGCAGCACAAAGAAGGAAAATTAGAATAATCCAGCCTAACTCTCCCTTAAAGTGAGCAGTGCCTTCTGGGACTTGATGGACATCTGAGAGCTGGCTTGCATTTGAAAGCTCCAGGGCTGGAGGGAGAAGGAGCTTAACAGATGGCTGTGTTTGTTTTTCACGTTTAGGCACAATTTACCTGTTTGGCGCCTTCATCTGAGCAATCAGGAACCTTTAGCTATTATCACTGTCTTTTATAATTAATGAAAACACCTAATGGTAGCTACCAAGTTTTCTATTTCTTCTTTTCTCCCTGATGGCTTAAACCAATGACTCAGATCCCAGATCCCCAATGTTCTGGCCACTCCCCCTCACTTTTCATGTGGCTCCACAGTCACAAGAACAGTGACCAGTGCATCTTGTGATTCTAGCTCAATTAATTCCAGAGAAAGTTCCCTGTCCTCTCTCATTTTAGTGCTTATCAGAGACACCCTCAAAGCAGAAGGCTAAAGTTGTGATTGGTTGATATGGATAAAAATATATACAGGCATAGAAGTAAGAATTAAATTAGTGTAGCATTCTTGTACCCAAGGAGAACTGGGATAGGAAGAATGATATTAAATAAGTGACCAGGGACACAGCAAGTTCATATTTACAAAAAAATAGTTAATATTAGATGTAAATTGTAACAGAAGAAGGCTTTCTCTCTGTGTTATACATTCACATTGCTGTTTTTTAAAAATTTCTTTTAGTTGTTGATGGATCTTTATTTATTATATGCCATGCTGAGAATTGAACCCAGTGCCTCACACATACTAGGCAAATGCTCTACCACTGAGCCACAACCCCAGCCCTCACATTGCTGTTTGCTGATCAAAATGCAAAAACAAAATAACTTTTATGTCTTCAAAGGAAAACCATTTCTAGTTCAAATTAATATATTGAATTGTTGAAGAATAAGAAATGTGAGAAAGGTTTAAAAACTCAAATATCAAGGTATATACAGATTTTTTAGGGAACAAGTACTTACACATATTTTATGGGAAAAACTAAAACAAAGCCAGGATATGTGAATATTCTTATTCAAGACAGAGTTGATTGTAGGACAAAGGGCATATTTAGAGATAGAGCAAAATGTATACTTATAAAAGATTCAATCTGTGAGGGTGATATAGCAATTCTAAATATCTGAGTCTTGCAACTCTGCTTTAGTCTATGTAAAATCAAAATTAGGCCACTTAAGGGAGTAGACATATTCAAGATAAGCCACACATCAAGGAACACTGAGCAGTCATATGGCATCACCTGGGGCCTGAATATATAATCAAACCTCAGAATTAGCCAACCACCCAGCTGCCTGTTAAGGACAGAGCTGATCTCTGATCTCCACCCTTGTTCATGTGTTGGAGCCCTAATGCCCGGTACTTAAAAGCATGACTGTATTTGGAGATAGGACCGTTTAAAGAGGTCAATAAGGTTAAATGAAGTCATTTGGGTGGGTCTCTAGCCCAATATGACTCTCTAAGAAGAAGGGGGACATTAGGACAAGCAGCCAGGAGTGCTGGTGCACAGACGAGACAGCCTCTATCGACCCTGCAGGGAGGCCTCAGGAGAGACCAAACCTGCCGCCGCCTTGCTCTGGGACTTCCAGCCTTCAGAACTCTGAGAAAACAAACTTCTATTGTTTCGGGCACCGAAACAATAATTGTTTTGATATTTGTTTATGGTAGCCCTACCAAATGATACATTGCCTTATCTTTGGACTTCTTGATAAATAAGGTCATGTAATCTTTTCGTTTAAGTCACGTGAGTGGGGTTTTATGTTTATTCTAACAGAGTTGTTCACAGCACACAAACACAAAAGGTATCGTAGCAACATCATTCTTCTCTAAGTGAAAGTAAGTCTGTGGATATGAGATATAGTTAGAAGGTCTAACACTGAAGGCCAGAAGACCACAGAGGACTATCCTGAGTGATACTGTCATAGCACCAAGAGAAGCAGTTCATGTTGGAACCCAGAGGAAGGTGAAGATGTCGAAGAAGTGGTAGCATTTTAATTTTTTCCCAAACACCAGGGTTGACTTTTGGTTTCTGTTCTTCCCACCCTCCCATAACTGGACTGGGGGATGGAGACTTATGAGGATTTGGTTTGTGGTCAAGGGACAGAACCAAGCTGATTGCTCCATGCGTGGGCTTAGACCAACGACTATGACCTCAGCTAACCAATCAAATTAACTAGCAACAGACGAAAAACACAAATTTTGCCCGGCTTCAGGGAATGAGGACTTATCAGGCTCTATGTAGTAGTTAGAGTAGGACGGCATGGAACCTATCTAATTTTATGGGTTTCCCCCTATTAATTTAGGTTATCCAAGTTCTGACTTCAAAGCAGGAAGTTGGGAAGCCAGTAGGTAAAGAGTTCAACCACCAACATATAAAAGCAAACAGCCCAGGCTTGGCTCTGAGCTAGGAATTAAGAAATGTTCCTCTCATGACTAAGTAAAAAGCTATTTTTGTTGAACCATGTGTTTTTTCTAGAGAACAGTGGTCAGGCTGACTGTAGCCACATCATTTCATGGTTTCAAGACTTGGATTCAAATAGCTCCTCTTTGGTCTTCCTGCCCACAGCATCTTCCCTTCTAATTCATTCTGCTTTTTGCTGAAGCTTCCTAAGATCCTTTTGTTATCTCCTCCCCCACCTCCAAGTCATGCCTTTGGCTTTTAAAGTGCTGAAGACATCCCTGGACTGTCTGCCCAGCTGACAGTCCCACATTCTATCTCCGAGAACCTAAAGAGACTTGGAAGTGTGAGTTGTGGGGTAGATTGTTTTACGCCACATTAGCAGAACAGTAAAATCTATTGTGCAGAGAGGAAAGGATGAGAAAAATATGCAGAGAAATCAAGCTGAGAAAGTACATGGCTGGAAATAGCATTGAGGGGTCAAGACCAGGCAAGTTTTCATTCCTGGTTCCAGGATGGGGAAGATCCTGCTGCCCATTCTGCCCTTGCCTGCCTTCAGATACCTTGGTTTTTCAATTCTCTTACTCCCTTTGACCTATAGTAGTTTGAGTGATTTTCTGATACTTGGTTCCAAAACTACCTTGACTAAGGTGAAGTGAAGGTCAAGCCCCTGGCTTGGCCTTGAAGACCACTGCCAATGTGGCCATCAGAGATTAGTTTTCTTTGTATCCTTCTGCTATCCTAGTTGGAGCTCCATTTATACCTCCTTTCTGTCCTCCTCTCAGATCTTATACATTTCCAGCTCTTTCCTTGTTTCACATTGTTTCTTCTACCTGAAATACTCTTCTTCGTCCTGTTGGCCTACTAGGATTTTACATGTTTTAAAGGTCAACTCAAGTTTGCCCTTCTATGTAGTCTTCTACCGATTTCCCAACCACAACAACTTCACCTTGTTTTAAACTTCTATCATCCTTATTGTTTCTGTTACCATCTGTTCTAAAGTAGCAATTGCTATGGTAGTTGGTAAAAAATAAGCTATGTTATAATAAGAGCAACACCTGATGCTAAAAACTCTAATACTGGAGTTTGGAAATAATATGAGAGAACAAAGAATGTATCCGATGGTGTCAGAACAGGAGGAAAGTTCCCCAAATATATTGAAATATTAGCATTAATAAATTAATATAAATCTGTTAGAAAATATGCAATGTGCATGTTCATATGATGATTTTTATTCAGTTTAATTAACACCTCCACTGGCTATGATAAAGCCCAGTCAGAGAAAAAGAAGATACGAATGAGAAAACAAGAAATATAGAATGGAAGAAGAATGAGGAGAGGTTGGAGAAGACAGAGATCATGGTAGTGGGAGTTGATGGTACAGAGAGGATGAGAAAGGGATGACACAGGGTAGATCCTTCTTCCTCCCTGCCTCTCAGGTAAAATAACTGATTCTCTGACACTACCTCCTCTTTTGGGGAGGAAAAGAGATAGAAGTTACCAGGGTGAAGTAAAAAAGAACACTCAGTTGACAATGATGACAAGGACAACTGCTTCCCATGGGTATTGTGAACTTGGCGTCCATGGCCTCTGACCCAGGGTGGGGAACTCTAGACTAGGACAAGAATGAATAAGTAGTATGTGGTGACAAATTAGTATTTTTAAAAATGTACATTTGGATCCTCAAGGACCTGCCCATTCAACACCACCACTTAATGAATATCTACTGCACTCCCCATTATTAGATGGTTCATTAGCATATAAAGTAGCCTCACCCACCTTCCCTTGTAATTTTATAGAAACAACCCAAGTCTGATAACACTAGCAATAAACATCACTTGGCCCTTGCCGAGTTGATACTCTGCCTCTTTGACTCATCATTGACCTTTGGTTCACAAGAGTTCCCCACCCTGTCTGTCTCCCTGTCTCTGGGTTTCCCAAGGCTAGTACTCCACCATTTGTATCTGGGTTAGGGTCCTTTTTCTCTCAGTACCTACATCCCTAAGTTACAATAAGCAATATCCTGAGCTTTCTCTAGCATCTCCAGAGACAACACTGAAGAGTTTGAAGACCAGAACATTTCTATTGTGTCTATTTTCTATCCTCAACCATTTTTATTCAGTTGTATAAGAACACCAAATGCAACCTGAAAGGGAAAAGATATTACATACTGGTTTCAACCATGCTTATGAAACTTGAAAAGATTCGTGCATTTCATTTGTTTGTTCTTCCAGCCTATTACGGATTTGATATGGGATACCCTCCTGACAAAAAAAAATATTCCTGTGTTTCTGCAGGAATATTCAGAGGTGAAATGATTAGATTGTGAGAACTGTAATGTATTTGGTCCATCCTAGTTTGAATAGACTGATTGGGTGGTGACTGTAGGCAGGTGGAGTATGACAGGAAAAGGTGGGTCACTGGGGCATGCCCTGGAAGGGTGCCTCTTCCCTGTAATTCCTTCCCTTTCTTCTTCCTTGCTGCCACCAGGGAAGCAGCTTCCCTCTGTCATGCCCTTCCTGTGATGTTCTACCTTCTTGGGCCCAGAGCAATGGAGCTGGCTGTCTATGGACTGAGAGCTCTGATCCTGTGGGTCCCAGTAAACCTTTCGTCCTCTAAATTGTTCTTGTCAGGTATTTTGGTCACAGTAATGCAAAAACTGACAAATGCACAGCCTCAATCCATAAGAAGACCCAACTCTATCCCAAGCATTGACCCTGAATGGACCATCACCTAATGGGAAAACCACCCAGGGGAATTTAGAAGTAACAGATATGAAATCTAGACTCTTTATTTTTAGAACTATTTATGCAAATGGAAACCTACCTTCTCTATCAACTCCCCACTTCCTGCCCCCATGCCTACCCTAATTCTCTTCCTTCACTCTATCGCAGAGATATTAACTAGTGTTGCAAAGGTGAGCATCTGCTTGTGTATCTGAGTATTTGTTAATATTAAAGTCAGCAAGACATGTTCTGACTTAATGATTCATTTTTACAAAGTAAAGTCTGTCCCTTATCTAAGAAGCTACAGTCCTAAATCTTGCTCCATTTACCGCAGTTGTATTCTAGAGAACCATGTACAACTCACAGAAGGACAAAACACCTTTCCTGTTTCACCTGAGGAATAAGCATGTGCTGATGGATGCCTTTGCTGCCTATCAGAGGCAACTTTCCTTCAGAAGTACCTCTCCTTGTGAATAAGCAAGTAGCTCTTCCACCACCTACGATCAGGATGCGGGAAGCAGTCCTACCTTGCCTGGTGCCTGGCAGTCATTCTTTCCTTAAATGGCCAAATCTCTATTCTGTTTTCACTTCTTCATCCTTCCTCAAGGTCAAAGCAGACCTATTGGATGTACACTCCTACCCTGAGGTGATATTCCTGGGTGCTTCTTTGCATTTTCAACTACATAGATTGGGATCCTGGAGAAGTGAAGCACCATCCCTCAAGTCATACCAAAATTGGCATGCTATTCCTAGATTTTGAAATCAAAATTGAAGGTTTTTAGCTATCTATTCATCTAGTTGAAGTTATATGATTCACTGTCCAAATCCAAGTCACAGTACTGTGATGAAACATGAAACTAATTTTTTCCCAGGACTCAGATACCACAGATCTGACTGAACAGTTCACAACAAGGTCAATTCCAATCCCATCACATGTTGATCAGCTCATCCTGGAGCTGCAAAGCAGGACATTTGGGTTCAAAGAGGTACTGGCACAGTTTCTAACACAGATAGGTTCCTTGGCAGAAATTTGTTAATTGAATAATACAGTCTTGACATCAGAAGCCATCTTTTGAGAGTCTCATTTTTCTTAAGATAGATGGTTTTGAATTCATGTTTAATACAAAAAGAAAGGATAAATTATAGAGTCTCATCAGTGATTTGGAAAATAAAGTAAACCCTGCCTTCTGGAGGGGCTACATCATTTGTGGAGTCCACCGTAGAGGAAAAACACATGCAAGACCTTTTTGTTAAAAATTCATTAAGATTTTCAAGATTGTAACTGTAGAGCATGAAACCAAGTGAAGACCCCTGCCAAACATAGTCAGAGACCTTGCAGTTCATGCTAGCCCCCCGTTTGACTAACATGTGTAAGTGCCAATCACTTAGAGGGCATTGTGCCTGCCATTGTCATGTGTAAAATTGCCTTCTTTCATTCTCATGACAACCACAGGAGTATCACAGAATTTATTTCATTTTCTTTATATAATGTTTATTTGCTTTCTCTCTGTCGAACTCTGAGCCGACCACTTTCCCCCGGCTACCTGGGAGGTATAGGCAAAGGAAAGCACACAGAGTGGAGAAAGGACTTTGGGAAGCCCCTTCATACAGAGAAGAGTATGAGAAAGGCCACCATCAGACAAAAGAGCCCCAGGGCCTCTGGAAGGCCCATCCCAGAACAGTGTACGAGAAAAGCTGTTGCTTCAGAGAGGGCTCCTGGAATAACCAATGACAAAGCTCCCAAACAAGGTCCCATCCCAGCCCTGAGCCAGCCACCCCCACCATGGCAGCCCAGCCCCAAGGAAAATGGCTAAAACTGCCCTTGTTTGGACTGCAGTTAGGGACATGTGAGGTCAGGGAATGAGGGACTGCCATGTTGCTGAGGGTTTCATCTGACTGTGTCCCTGTGGTTCAGCCCGATTGCACATGAGGTGGGCTCAGCAGCTGAGCAGAGCACCTGAGTAAGGAGAGGTGGAGGTGAACTTGGAGTCCATGTACATTTCCAGGGGATGAGAGGCTGTGGCAGGAGAGCTTTCCCCAGTGAAGAGAAGACAGAGGGGGAAATTTCTTAATTTGCTCCAGAACCTCCCTGAAGACTGCATATAATGCCAGGTTTTGCTAAGCCCAAATGTAGGGCTTTTCCCACAGACAGAAAGTATGTCAGTTGTGAACAATGTATTTTTGCATATGCTAACATGCTGTCTTGTACAATTTCTCCTCATTGACTTGTGTAGACAATAATTAACATGAGTTGAGAACTTACAAGGTCTCTGGAAATGTTCTGTTTGCTTTCCATGTGTTCATTCATTTAGTGCTGAATGCACTTACGCTGCACTTACGCTGCTGTGGTCTGGATTTGGCAGAAGGCAGGAAGCACAACTCAAAGGATTGATTGAAGTGATTTTAATGAGGAGACTACTTTCAGCAGTGTGAATAGGATTAAGGGAATCTTCAAGGAATACAGATGTATCTGGAATTAGCAAGAACGGGAAACTGTTAGCATATCAGGCCTGAGGGGGCAGTCACTAGAACCTGATGACATCTTTAGATACGGCAGAAGCTACATTTTAGGTGCTGTGGCTACAGGTGAAGGAAGAGAGTGAGTCACTGCAAATATCCTGGTGAGGAGACAGTTAGTGGAGGATAAATGTTCCAACCCCTTTCCCTATGCCTGTGGATCTCCTGCCAGGGCTCCTTGTTTTCCAGCCCAAGGGAACCAAGGTCTAAGGTCAGAGTCAGCTTCCTAAGACACAAAGAGGTAAAGGATGGCCAGGGAAGATTGGGAAAAAAATGGCAATTATCCTCGTTTTACAGATGATGAAATGGAGACCCAGAGGGGCTAGTTAGCTTGTACCAAATCACAGCTATTATGTTGCAAAGCAGGATTCAAACTTGGGAAATCTCAGTACAAAATGAGAAGACTTACCACTGTGTTCTAAAACATGTCCTCAAATGGAATAGATGCATGACATGTGACAATCAACTATGTGCTATCAAACTTGTTGGCTTAGAAGACTGTAATTAGAGAAAGCCAGGCGGAGCAAACAAAAGAGAATTTGAATCATTGTAAGCATGTGAGGTTGAGTTACCCTCAATATAAAGAATAATTAGAGTGAGGATTGTAAAGTATTGCCTAGAAGATGATTTAGGGACTTAGTTTTAAGAAAGGAGAAGAGTGAAAGGAAATGCTGAGAGATGTTATTGAACAAATTTTACTGTTATATCATATGCTTGTATGAATGAATGTGTTACGATGAATCCCACCATCATGTTTAATTATAATACACCAATAAAAATACATAAAAAAGCGTTTTCATTGAGTGTTATCAATAAAGAATAATTAGATAAAAATCAACAAAAAAAAGAAGGGAGATGAGTGGTTCAGAGTTAGCAGCATTAGTTTCACAGAAACAGAACACTTCAGGATCAAGAGTACTTGAAAAGGTCACGTTTCTTCTCATATTTGTATTCTTTATAAGTTGCTTAAATCCAGCATTAATTTGACAACTAAACACTGAGCCCCGCCTGCGTGTGCAGCATTGCTCCAGGTCCTGGGGACACAGTTACGAACAGGGCAGATGAAAGCTCCCCTCTCAAGGCAGAAGGCAGAAAAAGAGCAGATAATGAGTCAGTATGAAAGCATGCTAGCAGAAAAACTAAAGCAGAATAAGAGGACAGAGTGATGGGGAGGGAGAGAGGCACTTTTTCATATAGAATTATCAAGAGTGCTATCTCTAACAAGGAGACATTTGAGCAGAGAACTGAAGGAAACCTCTGTTTCATCAACGTTACAAAAGTGAACTTTATCTCAGTTGCATCATAAAGAATTTTAGATCTGGAAGGGACCACAGAGCTACCACACTCTATCAGGAAGATACTGAGGTCCCAGGAAGTTAAGTCCTTTATCCAGAACCACATCATGAATAATTGTCAATAAAGCCTGAAGGCAGGGTAATATGTTATCAGGTACCCTGTATGTGCTAACACACAGGCTCATGCTTTTTGCATGGGATATTATGGTTTTCTGATTCACAGCCAATTTCAAGTTAATGAGGCTTTACTCTGACTTTATTTAAACTACCTTGATGTATGGGTTCCCTTTGTATGACATGTCAAGATGCCTTAGAAGATAAACAAAATCCTAGCAGTTATGGTTACAACTATTTGTGACATTCAAAGCACCACTCTTGCTTTCAATTGATTTTTTTTAATGTTGTAATTTGAAAATTAGACTCTCTGGTGGTTCATGTGGATTGGTTAAAAACCATGCTCTCTGTCTCCTATCTCTGACCTGTATCAATCAGAAATTCGAAACAGCGGAGTTATTGT
Organism: Sciurus carolinensis; assembly: GCF_902686445.1. Classification (NCBI taxonomy): domain Eukaryota; kingdom Metazoa; phylum Chordata; class Mammalia; order Rodentia; family Sciuridae; genus Sciurus; species Sciurus carolinensis. The sequence continues at coordinate 29,631,558 of NC_062218.1, read as the reverse complement.
CCTACTGTTGGAGGTTGAACATAGGAAACAGAATTCAGGCAGGAAGGGAGATGGGACATTAAAGTTCAAGTCAGAGATCAAAGTTAGAGACACAAGAGAGAACAGGCATCAGAATATGACATGTTTCCAGGCATCACAGCAAGCACAAGTTCCAGCTCTTGGAAAAGAGTCAGCAACCAGAGTGAATAGATGGACGTCTGGACAGAGAGACTGGAGAAGGTGACTTATGGTGAAAAGGAGCAAGGGGTTGACCAGGCCAGGTGTCAGGGGCAGAGCGACAGCTAGGGCAGAGGGCCTGTGTTGGTTCATTTGGTGTGTCAGCTTGACTGAACTAGGGGGTGCCCAGATAGCTTTTAAAATACCATTTCTGGATGTGACTCTTCAGGTGTTTCCGAAGAGGGTAGGGATTGAATTAGTGGACTGAGAAAAGAAGACTGCCCTTCCCAGTGTGGGTGGGCAATCAGCTGAGGTCCCAAATAGACAAACAGGGTAGAGAAAAGGCCAATTTATTCTTGCTTCTTGAACTAGTGTATTGATTTTCTCCTGCCCTTGGACACTGGAACTCCTGATTCTTGAGCTATAGGACTCTGGGACTTGTACTAGTGGCCCCTGTTTTCTCCTTTAGTTCTCAGGCATTTGGCTTCAGAATAAGCTATACCACAGGATTTCCTGGTTGTTCTCCAGCCTATGAATAGTATATTGTGGGAATTCTCAGTCTTTCTACGTGTGTGAGCCAATTCTCATAATAAATTTCTTCTTGTACATCTACATACATCCTATTGGTTCTGTTTCTCTGGAGAACCCCAACTCATACATTGTCAGAGGTGATTCCTGTAGATGCATTTCTTCAAAGTCTACATCAAGACCCAGTTTCTACCTCTTATAGGATAGACAATTACTTTTATTTTAATTCATGAATTAATTGATTTTGAGATGAATTTCCCTATGAGGCTGGCCTCAAACTCCTAGGCTCAAGTGATCCTCCTGCCTTTGTTTCCTGAGTAGCTGGTACTATGGGCATATGCCAATGTGCCTGACTTGATGATTACTTTTAATGTGCATTTATATGAACTAATGTTTTTAATTTTAATATCCATCCTATGTACATACCTTCTTTAATCATCAAGGTAATGAATGCACGTATTTTCTCCATAATTTATGGATGGAAGAATTTAGGTCCAGAGATGATGAGAAATGGATGTCATGGATGATGACCTAGACCACATTGTCTTGTGTGAGGAAGATGGTAAGGAACTAACCACAGTAAGCCTTCGGGCCAGCTGAACTTGAAAACTGCCAAGGGTGGTCTTACCCAGGGTCCATCAGGTGAAGTCCCACATGAATTTTTATGGACTGAATATAGACCCTAAAGGAGAGTGCTCATCAACACGAGCAAAAATAATAGCTATCATTTATTGACTGCTTATTATGGCAGGTGCTATAAAGCCTTGTGAAGGCTTAGCTGAGATGCCACCATGAAGTTGGGAAACTAGTCTTCAAGATGCAATATATGCACCCACTCATATGATGTTGTATCTCTAGTAGGTAGAAGCAGGATATAAAAATAGTTATGACTGTCACCTGGTCATTTTAAACTCCTTGGGCTAGTAGTTCAGCTAACCAAAGAGAAGGGTTTCTATCCTGGCAGGGATCATTGGTACTGGTTATCTTACGAGGCACACTTACTTCTGTACAGCAGGAGCAAGAAGACATTTGGAAGTTGGGGACATCTGGATCCCCTCTTGGTGCAGCCATATGGGAAATGGGCAACTGCAGCAACCACAGTCAGATAAGAACTTGGAAACCAGAAGCTTAGATCCCCTTTGTGATAAAAATCTAGGATTTCTTATGTGTTATAAACAGCTTTCCATTACTATGACAAAATACCTGAGAAAAACAGAGGAGGAAAGATTTATTTTAGTTCATGGTTTCAATCCATAGTCACTTGGCTCTGTTTTTTTCTGGGCCTGTAGTGAGCAGAACATCATGGTAGGGAGGGCAAGATGAAGCAAAATTGCTCATCTCACTGTGGCTGGAAAGCAGAGTGAGCAAGATGTCAGGAAGAAGATGCAGTCCCCAAAGGCACTCTGCTAAAGGCCTGCTCCCTTCAATGAGGTTCCAACTTGAATCGTTTCCACACACTGTGTGTATGTTTGTGTATGTGCTTGTGATTATGTGTTTGTGTGTGTGCTTATGATTATAAAAAGAAGATTATTAGACTGTCTTACAGAATCAGTCCCACAATAGCCATCAGCAGGCAGGAGAGTTGGTGGAACCAGTAGTTACTCAGTCTAAGAAGCTGGAGCCTCAAAAAAAAAAAAGGACCAGTGATGTGGCCCAGTCCAGCACTGAAGGCATGGAGACCTCCTGGAGAATCACTGGTCAGAGTCTACTTTGGAAAGAGCCTCACTAATGTGCTTGTGTCTTAGTCTGTTCCATGTTGCTATAACAGAATAACAAAAACTGGAAAATTTATAAAGAAAAGAAATTGACTTCTTACAGTTCTGAAGGCTAGGAAGTCCCACCTTGAGTGTTGGCATCTAGTGAAGGTCTTGCTGCATTATTCCATGGGGAAGGGCAAAGCAAGAGAGAGAGAGAACAAAAAGTCACACTGGCAGCCTCAGATCCCTTTGTAAGTGGCATTAATCCATTCTGGAATATAGACCTCTTATAATCTAAAATCCTGCCATTTGGTACTACCTCCCATACTTTTACATTGGGTATTAAGTTTCCAATATATCATTTTGGGGGAGACACAGTCAGACTATAGCAACATGATATAAATATATTTTTCCTTTGGAAACTGTGACCAGATACCTTGGAAGATCCAGGTTGCATTAGTGGATCTGAGTGTGACGGGGTAGACTATAGCAGATGCTGTTGGTCCTCTTTCACATCCTTTTGGCTCTTCCAGGTCCCGTGCAGGCACCAGTCCTCACTCTCATCCAGAGCTTCTCTGGACACAAGAGTGCACTTGGCTTACTGGGGGACAGGCTCAAAAATTCTGGAGACTTCACATGCTAAGGAGTAGCTTTCTGCTAGTGAAGGATGAGAGGTGGTGGTTAAACACCCAGCTTTTTATTTCTTGGGTACCATACCCCTGATGCATATTCTTGAAAGTTTTCCAGGGGATGCATGTGGAATAGAACCTGGAGACTCTGAGGTGGGCTGCTTCTTAGTGCACGCTGTATCGACTGGCTTCCAGTTCCTGTACACGTCCCCAGTCCCTTGCTGGTGCCTCTTGATCACTTCTTCCATAAGTCATTTATACTCAAATTCTTATTTCAGGACCAGCTTCTGAGTGAATCTAAACTCAAGGAGTGATCAAGCCAGAATATGAATCCAGGTTGCTCGACTCCACAGTCCTGGCTTCAACCACTTCATGTGAATTAAATAATTATCCGATAAATATAAAGAATATTATTTTTTACAAGCAATTACTTCATTTGGTATCAATTTCTGAAGGAGAATTAATAATGGACACTCAACTGGATGTGACTTTTCTCTTCTTTTTTTCAATAACTTTATTTTTTTCACTTTTGAAAAAATGCAATTGCGTGATATTTATAAAAGGAAACTCTGACCCTTCAAAAAACATGGCAGGCATGTGAAGGAAACTTGTGTATATTTATTAGATGTTTCTATCAACCAAGTTAAATGTTGCTCAGATGCAGAGCAAAAGTCTTGCTCCTCTACATCCAAAGCTTCATTAAGATCTTTGTGAATTGTCTTCATCCTTAGAGGGCGAAAAGGAGACCATGAAAAAACAGGAAATGACCATGAGTTCTATCTCTTCGCAACAGACCTGAGGAGTCGAGCATTCTTCTCATTCCACCTCTTTCTGAAGGCTAGCAGTCTGATTTGAGACTGAACTGAGTTGAGCAGAAATCATTCTAAATAGACACTGGCCTGGGAAAGGGTTTGTACTTTTCTTTAGAAAGGCGGAATTGCCAATTAGTTATTATTCCAAAATGCTGGGACCTGGAGTAATGAGCACTGGCCACACTGAATGTAGGGATAGCCTGGCAAGATGTGAAAGGACACAGTTACAATCATGGGTATTTCTCTGGGTCACATCTTGATTATTTCCATAAGTTGCAGCAAAATATAGAGCCCAGCTCTGTAATACCCTGCCTAGCTGGTTTTAATTCCAAGTCCATCACTTACTTGGTGGTACTACTTAACTTTTCTGGGGTTCTGTGCTATCATCTGTGAAGGAGAAATAATAATTGTTATCAGTTGGGATCCCAGAGAGAAGCAGATGTGTTCTCAGACTGAGAAGAGTTTAGTAGGGAGATCGTTTATCAACATTGTCAGAATTAGGAGAAACCAGCAAGTTGCTGTGAGGCATGCTGGTCTGGTAACATCAGGGAGTGGCCACTGTCCCAGGCCCATGGGGTGTGACTAGAATGGAGGGTAGCTATGGGTTTGCCTGTAGGAGGGGGCTATGTGATAATAGTTGTGGCTTTTCTGTGGAGAAACACTGCCACTGCCTTCTCTCAGCCCTGATGTTGTTATTCTCATTCTGGGGCGTTAGTGCTTCCTGCTGGTAGGACCTGGATTCTAGATTGCTGTTACATGACAATATTGACCTCTACAACTAGGTTTTGCATTATTTCTGACGCAAGGAGTTTCTGAGTTGAGCCTGGATTGAACCTTTGATATGTTCCCATCTGGACAGACTTTCCTTCTCACCTTAGAATGTAAACCTCCTCCAGACAGGTAAACCCAATCCCAGATGCAAGTCAACCACATTTGAGCCCAGAATGTAGGAAGTCATCTTCTCTTCCTATCAGTTAGGGATCCAGACTCAGTGTCTCCTATAGGGACTCTAATTCGTTTGCAGAACTGAATCTTGCCCACCTACTTCCTCCAGAGTTCAATAATGAGAGAAATTGCTACCATTTCTTAGGCGTCTAATTATGGGTCAGAGTCAGTAAGAGGTTTTACTTAATTTTTAACATTTAATTTTATAGCAACTCTACCAAGTATTAGTAACCCCATTTTACATGTGAGAAAACTGAGATGCAGGGTGATTCACCTACACAATGAATAGGTGGCAGAGTTGGAATTTTTCTGATTCCAGAGGACTTTTCACTATACACTGATGTCAGTGGGTCCAACTTGAATCATGCATTCTCTTAAACTTTTTCTAGAGTCACAAATAAGCAGAGAAAATGTACTTTCTGTCCTTGAAGGGCTTATCATATAGGTGGAAGACAAGATTCATACAAATGGGGTGGTTTGAAATGATGGAGAACTGTATCAAATCAGTGACTAAGCTGAGTGCCACAAAATCTACATGTGGGGGAACTTACAGCAAGGGGAGAATCAGAGATGTCGTGGAGGGAGACTTCCTGAGAAGCTGGGCTTTGATGGGGAGGTGTACTCTGCAGAATGTCCATGGAGAGGGAAATTTATGGACAAGAGGAGGAAGATAGAAGCTAGCGCAACCAGCAGAAGGAAAAATTGACAGTACTAGAGAAGGGAGTATTTTGGAATAGTAGATAACGAAAATGGTTGAGGAAGAATAAGGAGGTCATGGAAAGTCCTGAGGAGGTGTTCAGACTCAACATGGAACAAAAGGACGCAGAGTAGTTATGGAGAGGCAGCATCAAATGAAAGAGTTCAGGGAGGTCTGGACTTCAGGAGCCAGAGGAGACCCTGAGGGGAGTGGAGGTTATCAAAATACACTAATGCCAAGCAACAGGACCAAGCTAGGAAAAACAACTGGAGCCACCTTCACAAGAGCTGGCCAGATGTGGTGAGTAATGGAATGGATGAGACTAGGATTGAGCATCACCATGCTCAATAAAGGAGACAAACAGGGCAGAGAGGGAGAAGACTCACCTGTGAATTGAGTTCACTTGAACTTGAATGGCAGTGTCTCCAAAGGACAATGAATGCACCTCTCTGATCAGAGAAGCAAAGTTTTTGTTTTCCTTTTTTCTGAGGAGTGGGATAACTAGCTTTCCAAAAACATGCAGATCCTCCTTCTGGGTAGATTAGAAAAGTCTTTGAATAAATGCCCCTCAAGGTAGAGGCCACCTGTGTGTGTCCTGAGTTGTGGATGACTTCAGGGTTGGTGGGCTAAGGAGTCTGGGAGAGGGTCAAGGGAAGCTTCCCCCATTCCTTGAGTGTGGGAAAGTGCATCAAAGTGTTCTTGCTGAACTGAAGGAGAAATCTAAACAAGTCCAATTTGCCGTCTTGTTAAATCTTGAGCAATTGAAAATGCAGCCTTATTAATCAATCAAACACTATTTACACATCCAGCAAAAGTTCTGTTGTCCTGTGATCCTGGAAAGTGTTTATCTTCATGGTTTCCTTTGACCATGAAATTACATACTGTCATTAAAGTGCATACTTTCATTTCTGTTAAGATGTCTCAGACAATGTTTCCAATAAACTATTGTCACCAGTAAATTATGAACTCCATAATTTTCCAATGAGATCTTGCATTTCCCTGATATCTACCCCTTTTTGTAAATTTAGGTCTCTCCCTGCAAAATAAATAAACAAATACATAATAAGATACACTTTGTTTTTTTGGATTGGAGAGGCACTTTTCATTTCCTTTTGGGGAAGCCACTTTTTAAGCTATACATGAACTTCGTTTATACATGATCTTTCTTCCTACCTGTCTCCCCTTTCCCCATTTATAGAGTGCCAGTTGAGAACTGGATTTATTTGTTCACACAAGTCTTCTAAATATTTTTCTTTATGTCCTATTAATTAAGGGAAACTCATTCTGCCTTAAAAACAAACAACATACTTGTGTCTAAAGAATGCCTCATGTTGTGTGATGTTCCTTCCAAAGACTATTCATGCGTCCTTGCATGTATGCATGCACGTGTGTGTGTGTTGGCAATGGGCGTGGGGGAGAGGGAGTGAGGAGGAGGAAGAGGAGGGGGTGTCAAGTTTTTTCAGAACTTGGTGGTAAGAGTGTGGTCTTAGTCCTCAAAGAGATAACAAGCACTTACTTAAAACAATTGCTCCCATTCGGCTTCTATAAAACTTCTGAAGACATTTTACTAGACCAGACATAAAATGGCATTTCCTGATTAGCTGTCAGGAATACTGTGTGTCTACAGACATGAATCACATCCCCTGTTTGTACATTCCATTTCACAACAGGAACATGAGTCGCACCCTGCCCAGTCCTTGCCAGCTTTGGAGAGGGAGCGGGTAATTGGCCTCCCTCTTATGGGGTATCCAGCCTGAATGTCCTGCTGACCTGGGCTGAGATGGAGTCCAGCATCAGGATGAGAGAAAATTAGGTGACTGATTGTCAGGTCAAGAACCCCAGCCCAGTGGGGAAAGGGAAATGAAAGAGAGGTGTTTTCCTCAGACAAAGGACTTTTGAAAGCCCTCTGAATCTTTTGACCTAAAGACTATGCCCAAATCCTACAACTTTGTGTTTCTATTACACTCAGCCAGCATACTCCCCCAATTCCATTTCAACCTGATACTGCCACTTGCCTTTCTTACCTTGCATAATGGGAGTGGAGGAGCACTTCCTGTGTCAGCAGGAAGTGAATAAAGAGCTCCTCACTGGGCTGGAAACTTGCTTCATGTTCACTTTATGGTTTCTTTGTTTGTACAGCCAGGCATTGTTTTCCATCTAGATTTCCCACTCATTGTCTTTTGGTGAAAAAGTAGCTATCATCCATGCTTTTGCCATAAATACTGGTTCAAATTGTTGACCTACTGTGTTAGCTTTTCATCACAGTGACAATACCTGAGAAAAACAATTTAAAGGAAGAAAGATTTATTTTGGTTCATCGTTTTAGAGGTTTCAGTTCATGAAGTTCTAGGCAGAGCATCATGGCAGAAAAGCACAGCAGAGGAAATCTCAGCTCACAGCAGCTATAAAGAAGAAAGAGTGAAAGAACATATTAGGAAGGACCTTCTGGGGCATGGCCTTAGTAACCCAGTAACCAGGCCCAACAGTACAGTTTCCACACTTGCCAGTAATGCCATCAAATATGATCACTACCCTATGTACATGTATGATTACATGAATGGTATGAATCTACATCATGCGCAATCACAGAAATAGTACCCCCTTTGTGTACAATGAATCAAAATACAGTCTGTAAAAAATAAAAATAAAAAATTTAAATAATTAAAAAAAATGTCTTTAGAGAAAAAAATATGAATCCCTTAGGGGATTAATCTATAAGCCCTCCAGATTCAACCACTTTCCAAAAGCCCTATCTTTTCTTACTGCTGCTTGGGGTGCAATCCTTCAACACATGAGCCTTTGGGGGACAGTCCACATCCAAAATGTAACAACCATCCATTTTGCCAGGATCTCAGGAACAGGGTGCTTCTCACGATTATTTGCTTTCCTGTCCTCCTCTCACTTTTCCCCCTTCCTTCTCTGTATATTCACTGAATATTTATGTGCCATCTATGAACAAGTATTGGGACCCCACAGCATAAGCAGAAAAGATGGAGAGAAAAGTTAAAATAAAATAAAATGGGTCATGGAAGTTTCTGTATGGGGTGCAAAGAAGAAAAATTGGAAGTTCTGTAGGGCTGGGATGTCTGTTTGAGAAAAAGAGGGGAAAATGACACTGGAAGGGAAGCCAGGGACCAGATTCTATAAGTCATACTATAGAGGGTGGACTTTATCCCAAGGACCATCAGAAACTCTGAGAAGAGTAATGACGGTTAGTATCTATCAAGCAGTTACCAATGTATTTTTCTCATAGTGACATTCTCACAATATTCATTGGAGATATATATTTTTTGGGGGTGGGTACCAGGAATTAAACTCAGAGTCACTCCACAACTGAACCACATCCCTGGCCCTATTTTATATTTTATTTAGAGACAGGGTCTCACTGAGTTGCTTAATGCCTCACCGTTGCTGAGGCTGGCTTTGAACTCTCGATCCTCCTGTCTCAGCCTCCCCAACAACAGGGATTACAGGCATGTGCCACCGTGCCTGGCTGGAGATATATATATATATATATATATTTTGTTTGGTTTTACAGATGAGGAAACTGAGGCTTGGAGAATGTATTCAACGAGAAAAACAGAATCCCTCTAAGTATTTAAACCAAGGGAAATTTAATCCATAGAACTGGTTATGTGGATAATGAAAAAGGTGAGGACCAGACAGTAATAGTGAGGCAACCAGGAGACAGACAACTGCAGGAAGCTGTAGGGAGGGGACTTGACTTTTGCAGCCCAGGAGTCAGTTACCTGGCTGGAACCACAGAAGGCACTGATGGCAGGGAAAGGAGTATCCATTGGCAAGTGTCCACCTTCCACCATGTAGCATTTCCAGTCTTCTTCCTGGCTGCATCCCCTGGACACCAGAGGTCCTGTACTGTCCTGTGATAGAGAAAAGCAGGGGAGGACACTGCATCAATGTGAGGATTGGTGGCACATGAAAGTAGGATAATCAGAGCTGAATTTATTTACCAAGAACTTAATTACTGAATTACGAGGCAAGAATAGAGGAACCATAGGGAACAGTGCAAAGGATCATGAGCCTACTGTAGCAGAGCTACTGCCTAGGGCCAGAGTGACAAGGGAAGAAAGCGTTACTAGGACCTGGAAGGGAAGGGATTGTTAGAGAGCAGAACATCTGGAGAGGAGTAGGATTTTTTTTTCCCCCAGCAAGGGAAAGAGCTACAACCTCACCTCAGAAGAACAGAGATTAGAGAATGCATTTTGACATTGTCTTTTCTTCATCTCATCAGTTGGGGTTCTTTTGTCCAGAAGGATTCCTGTCAGGGGAACATTTACAATTTCCCTTTTAGAGATAAGAAATAAAAATTTGGAGAGTTAGGTGACTTTTTTAAGGTCACATCCCTCAATTGTAGAATTAGACACTGAGTATATACATCTGACCCAAACCTACATTTGTTAACCACTGTACTATGGAATAGTTTCTTGCATTAATGCTCCAAATCTGAAATTTTAACTCTTGGCCCATTTACCTTATCACATCACAGAGTCTAATTTTTATGGACCTTTAGAATTCTCTTCATCTGTGACTTCCTGCTGTCTTCAGCATTACCTTTGTTTTCCTGTCTTAGGAACTGAGCATCTATTGATCATCCAATGCCACTTGCATTACTAACATTTTCTGTAAAAACAGAAGAGTTCTTCTTACTGGAATCTTATTGGACTCAAGGGTGGGTATGAACAAATCATAGATTTCTCTAGTAGCCAACCAAATGCTATGACATGAAAGCATTCTATTAGATGCTAGATGTACGCTGGTTAAAGCCAATAAGTAGAAAGATCAACCTTAAGAAAGAAGTTCACCAGTGAAAAACTATACATTTGAAGATGTTTGTTGTCTCATTATTTATAATAGTGAACTATTAGAAGCAACACAAGTGTTCAATGATAAGGGAATTGCTAGTATTAGTGGCTCTTACCAAATGCTAGGTAGGGAGGACTTCAAGTATCCGCTTGCCCATTTCTGCTTCGAGTACATTGTTGGATCAAGCTGTTAGGGGATGCATTGTTGGTACCTGGGAAGAACTAAAAACTCTGGCTCATATTTTTGGCCCAAGGTAGGTGGGGAATTAGGCAGACTTGGAGCTGCTTCCTTTGGGAGGATTCCCTGCCGTGGGAAGGCACAGCTCAACCATAGTTCAGTCAAGGGAAAGGAGGAAGTAGTTTTGGACAACTCTGCTGCGGGCTAGAAGGAGAAGACTTTTCCCTTGGGGGATGGCTCTAGGTGCATCTTTTCACTACCAGATTGGTGGGGTCTTGAGAATTGAGAAAAATCCCATGACCCAGGAAACAGTGGTCCAGCAGACCCTCCTTGTCTTTTAGAATAGTCATGGAGGGACAAAAGGGTCCTAGACTCACATGTGTCCAGCTCAGCTCTTCCTAGACTGGGACCTGAAACCAAAGCCCTGGTAGGAAGTGTTTATTTGCCTAGGTGGCCTATCCCAGTGTTTCCCTAGAGTGCTGTTTCTCCAACTGTGATCCGTAGACTTTGGGTGTCTCTGGGGCCACCAAGAGGGTTTACAAGGTCAAATTGTTTTCATAATACTACCGTGATACTATTTGCATTTTTTCTTTTTTTTTTTACAGTGTGTGATACAAAAACAATAGTGTCTAAATCTGGCATTCTAACATGAACTAAAGTTGTGGCTTTGTGCATTAATACCATTTGGTATTAAGTTTTGTTTTTCCTACCAGACATTCACAATTTCTTTTTGAAATGCCAATTTTGTGTTCATCTTTTTGATATTCTGTGTAATGAAATGGCAATTATATATAAAGCATTTCTATTTCAAATCTGGTTACATTGGCTATTATAAAGAAAAACAGTTGCATAATTATTTGAGTTACAAGTTGAACTAATCACATTTTTCATAGAATCCCTTTTTATTTAACAAATGACTGACAAACCATACATTCAAATTGGGCTATTTTGCTGACATTTTATGAAAGTAATACATAGTGAGTCTGTCACTTCAAGAAAAACAACTGATAATGCATGTTGTCAATGATAAAAGTCAAGCTTTTTTCTTCTTTGTGTGTGTGCGTGTGTGTGTGTGTGTGTGTGAGAGAGAGAGAGAGAGAGAGAGAGAGAGAGAGAGAGAGATATGCTGGGGGTCAAACCTCAGGGTTTTATGCCTGCTAGGCAAGCACTCTACTGCTGATCTACTCCCAGTCCCAAAGTCAAACTTTTAAGCAAAAACATAGATTTTTGGAAAATTTGTGTTCACATTGTGAGCTTATGAGTTTCCCAATATTTAAAGGTTTTTCTGATGATCTTCATGGTGATATGGAAAAACATAACTTTTTTGGTATTTAATAATGAAAAATGTCGACATTAGGTAGCTTTTTAAACTAACAAGTACGTTCTAAATGACTAACATAATTTGTCAAAATCATGCATGGGTAAAAAATCCATTCCAAGTGCAAGAAACATTAGTGACTTTTAATGTAACACTATGAAAATTCATTGTTGTTTAAGATCCACACTACAGTCAGTCTTTTGTGTGTGCCTGTGTGTGTCTATATGTCACCCACATTCTGCAGGTCCAAGTCAGAGCCCTGCATAAGCTAATGCTCTTCTACTGAGCTACACCCCCAGCTCTGTGGTGAATCTTTAGCAGACTTTTATTTGCCAAGCTTTGGATAGAAACAAAGAATATCCTCAGTTATCTGAAAAGGCTATTAAAAATGCTTCTCCCTTTCTCCCTTTTTCAGTTGTAGTTGTCCTTCAGAATCCACAGAGGATAAGCTCCAGGACCCCTCAAGCATAAAAAAATCTGCAGACATTCAAGTTCTTCATATAAAGCAGCATAGGGTTTACATCTAACCTAAACATATCCCTTCATATATAAATTAACATCAATTCTGAATTTCTTATGATAGCCAACACAATGTTAAATGTTATGTGAATAGGCGTGCTGTGTTGTTTAGGGAATAATAACAAGAAAAAAAGACTGCGCACATTCAGTATAGTTGCAGTTTCCCCCTAATGTTTATGATTCATGGTTGGTTGAGTCTGCAGTGTGGAACCTGGGGGTATGGAGAGCTGACAATATAGATCTGTGTGAGATTAGATTTTCTTCATACTCTTCAACCAAAGCAACATATTATAACAGACTAAATACATAAACAGGGATAGGGTTCAGGATGTCTTCTATTAAGCTAGACTTTAAAGAAATGTGCAGAATTACAAAAGTAATGTCAGTGTTGTCACTAAATTTTCCTTTGCTTTGGAAGTATGTTACTTTTTTAAATGGAACTATGTTATGATAACAAGTCATAGAATCCTCCTTTATTTTAATAGAAGATCAGTTTCAGGGCTGGGGTTGTGACTCTGTAGTAGAGCACTTGCCTAGCACATGTGAGGCACTGGGTTTGATCCTCAGCACCACATAAAAATAAATAAATAAATAAAATAGTAAAGGCAGTGTGTCTATCTACAACTGAAAATATTAAAAAGAAAAGATCAGTTTCAATTTCCAATTTAGTAAATATTGGCACATATGAACCACACAAACCAAAGCTCTTTGAGGTCCTCAGGAAGTTTTAAGAATGTGAATAAGTCAAGGCCAAAGGTTTCAAGAATGACTCAGCTAGAGCACGTGGTGAGGAGGGGTGAGTGGCAATGAGTAGCAGCAATGTCTGATGATTCTGGAATTCTCTACTTTTTTCTACTTGTTCTCTTTAAAAGAAATAATACAGGCATTAAAAACTAGACTTAGAAAGACTTTTAGAACTTTTAAAGACGACATCATTTAAATGCAGAATGCAATCCTGTGCATAGAGTATAAGACTTGATAATGTGTGTTCATTTGGGTGGGAAGTGAAAGGGAACATTGTAAAATGAGAACTGTAATGTTAGGATGGTGGGATTCTGCTTGATAAATTTTCATTCATGTTTTAATACTAATATGTCAACAAATTAAAAATCCAAAACACTCATATACATAGCAATATAATTTTTCTATGAGATTCAAACATAAGAATTCTCTGGAAGTTTTCCACCAGCTGTTTTATAAATCAAGTTGTTAGGTTGATTGACCATGAACATTCTCAAACTCTGCAAGAAAGAACATTTCAGTACTCGTCTCTAATGGGATGGCTGTGTAGACTGTATTTGTCTCCTAGCCTCTTGAAGGAGGTATACAAACTGTGCAGATTCTTGGGGCCAAGGGTTGAGTTAAGTCTCTGAAGTTCAGCTGCTGAGCTAGGCAGTTAGCACCTGGCCTCGTTTACATCGTCCTGGCCAGCTGTTCTGGGTGGCCAGGAAGACTCGCTTGGACCACTTCCACTAATGGACACCAGCAATGGTAACACAAAGCTGGTTGTGAATGAACTTTCCAGAGGTTTCTGGCTTCTGCACACACAGAGATTACGGAGAACAGGTAACACTCCAGGTGTGATTCCCATTGGCAGCAATCTTCCTGGGTGGAGACATGGTGCAGAGATAGCACACACTTTTTCTCAAACTGGTAGTTACATGTAACTCACAGGAGTGCCAGCCTCCAGGTGTGTACTGGGCACACACAAGGAGGTCTGCCTTTCTTACTTGCAGCATGGCCTGAGCAGTTTTCCACAGATCTACATCCTTGCTTCCATTGATGGTAGAAGATGGAGATGGGCATGTGAAATTATTCGTCCATTGTGAGATCTCTGAAGCTGGGTAACTATATAAAGAAAAGAGGTTTATTTAGCTCAAGGGCCTACATCTGGTAATGGCCTTCCTGGTGATTCCCAGGCTGTGCAAAGCATCACATGACAAGACAGAGTATGTGTATCCCTTCTGGTCTCCTCTCTTCTTATAAAGTCACCAGTATTTAATCAAGGGGAATCTGCCCTGATGAATTTAGCTAATCCTCACCACCTTACAAAGTTCCATCTCAACTACCACAGTTGGATAAAGTTTCCATCTTCTAAATACCTCACAGTGGGAATCAAGTTCAAAACCAAGCCCTTGGGGGACACAAACAAATCATACTCAAACCATGGCAATATGGCACAACGGGGGAGTTGGGTGTTCCCCAGTTCTGCAACTTGTGTAAGCTCTTTCTGTCCCAATTTCTTCATCACTGAGATAGACAAAGCATTTAGCTCCGAGGGCTGCTTCGAGGGCGAATGCGATGATTTACAGCACATAAAGCACTTAGAAAGCCCTTGGCGCGTAGTGAACGCTGCCAGGAGCTAGGAGCATCAGCACAAGCCTGGAGTGGTCGGAGATGTGACGAAGCCAGACGTCAAGGCTGGGGCAGGTCAGGGAGCACCTTTTGGCTCTAACAAGGAGTTTGGATTAAGTCCGGAGACCGTGGAAAGCCTTGGAGGCTTTACGCTGGGAAGTTGCTTGCTTTGATTTACGCAGCTGTGTGGAGGGTGAAACGTAATGAGGCAAGAATGTAGAGAGGGAGATCAGTCCTGAGCTACATCAGCGGCAGACAAGAGACGCTGTCTCAAACTAGGCAGGTAGCATTGAAGGAGACTAGAAGTGATCTGACCTGGATATTCTTTGAAAATAGAGCAGTTGGTGTTTAGCTATGGGGCTTTGAGTGAGTGAGAAAAGAATCAAGGGTGGCCTGGGGACAGTGGATGAGAAGTCTGGGAGCACACTTTGGAGGCTGTGTGGATGGATAACTCTTTTGGCCACATAAACTCTGTTGCCTTTCTTGCCCTTCATTCTTACTGCCACCATCTTGTCCCCTTGAGATCAGACCACAGCACTAACAGAGGCTCATAGAACTCCTGATTCCAGCTGCTCCTTTTTGGTGCAACTGACCTTCCTGCTGTCTCTCAGGTAGTTTTTCCTTGTTCTTTCTCAAGCCCTCCCACCTGACAGCCTGATCCTCTTTTGGCTTGAGTCTGGCTCACCTTTCAAGGCAAATGCAAGCATAGCCTCCTTCACAAAGCTCTTCCCCTTCTGAATTGCAATACAAATTATAACTAGCACCCATTTGATTTCTAGTATGTCATTAACCTTTTCCTTCAAAAATTTATTTACTTTCTTTCCTGTACCCTTTCCGAAAGAATCTCAAAGATGAAGCCAGAACTGGGTGGGTTGGGGGGAGGAGCTGCATGTATGTGTGGAAGGGTGGGAATTAGAAGGTGCCCTTCGAGGAGAAAGGACACAGAGGACAACTCCACACGCTTCCTGGAGCTCAGGGCTTACTGAGCACAGCATCCAATTATGCTAAACTTCCCCCAGAGTGCCAATCCCATTTCCAAGGGACTGACATCGTCTAGGCTTCTTATCACTGGTGAATAACTTGAGGCTGTTTTTCTGGGGTGTGAACTGTGCAGAGGAGATGGTTGAGTGGGCAGCTCTTTGAATAATGGGCCACCTGTCCTCGTTTTCCCACAGGCCTTGTTTTGTTGTCAGCCAGGTTCCCAAGCTGAACAGAGAAAGACTGATCCCTGCAGAGCTCATCCTAGGCCGACTTTCTGGGTTTATAGAAGGCACAAGCTGCTACCTTTAATTGGTTCCAGTGGTTGCCCCCACCTATTGGTAAATTGACAATACAGTCATTTCTCATTATCAATGGGGGATCAGTTCCAGGACCCCCATGGAGGGCTAAATCCATGGGTGCTCAGAATGGCATAGCGTTTATGTATATAACCTACACATATCCTCCTGTATACTTTAAATCATCTCTAGATTACTGATCATGCCTAATACAATGTAAATGCTATGTAAGTTGTTACAATGTAATGTTGCATTATAAATTGTTACAATGTATTATTTATGGAATAACCACAAGAGAGTCTGTTCATGTTCAGTACAGATGCCGTTTTCCCCATACTTGGTTGAATCTGTAGTTGTGGAATCCTTTTTATGGAGGGCCAACTGTAGTTTAATTTTAGTGCTTAGCCAATAGTCTCTTTCTCGTGGACCTCACCAGGGCCTGAGATTATCTGATTGGTTCCTTCTTTGTGTCAAACTATGTATTAAGATTCTGCTTGCGGGCTGGGGCTGTAACTCCTTGGCAGAGCACTTGCCTAGCACGCATGAGACACTGGATTCAATCCCTAGCACCACATAAAAATAAACAAATATGTTTATCAGAATGTATAAACGTATTCTACTGTCATGTACAACTAATTAGAACAAATTAAAAAATTAGAAGAGTAAAAAATAAATAAATACAATAAAGGCATGATGTCCATCTACAATTACAAAAAAAAAATTATAAAAAGAGATTATGCTTGCCATCATTAGAAGACATTAGCATATTGTCCCAACTCAGTTTATTGTATTAACCAGGTCAGCACAGAGCAGGGTCCTGGTGGTCCTCCTTTCTTTTGCCCCTTTTCCCTTTTCTCTCTCCTCCCTCTTCTTTCCCCTGTTGAAGTGTTTGTTTCCAAGTGGGGGTGGGTGGAGGTATGGAAGGTGGTGCTGCTGGGGTGTGGATCTGTGGCTATGGTGCTGCGGTGGTTTGTGGCCTGGAATGGGGGGACACATGCTGGGGCAGTTGGAAAGCCCTGGGCTTCTTGGCAGAGCACCAACTTTTTCACACTGGCTGTCTTACAGCCTGAATAGTGACCACTTCAGAACCTGTGGAACCTGTGACTTTCCCTACTACAGCAGAGCGACCTGGCAAATTTGATCAAACTAAGGATCTTGAGATGGGGGGATAATCCTGGGTAGATCCTGAATGTAACCAAATGTCCTTAGAAGAGGGAGGTTGAGGGAGACGATATGATCAAGGTGATCATAAAGACAGAAATGAGAGTAGCCAGGTCACAAGCCAAGGTTGCTGGCAGCCATCAGAAGCCAAAAGAAGCAAGAAACAGATTCTCAAAACAACAGAACGAAACACATTTTCTCCTGGGTCCTCCAGGCATCTTGATTTTAGACCCATAAAACTGAGTTCTGCTTCTGGCATCCAGAATTATGAGAATTATTGTGTTGCTTTAACCCACCGAGTTTGTGGTAAGCAGTTTGTGAATATAGCTTCTTGGCCTACCCCGAGTCTGGATCCTCTGAGGAGCCTCCTAAGCGTCCAAAAGCCATTCATGACGTAGCCTGGAGAGTGCTTGGGATCAACTGAATGAGGATCTTTGCAGCAGGACAGACTTGTTCTCCCAGGAGTGGTCCTGCCTGTTCAAAGTGGAACCTGAGGGGTCAGGCTGGAGTCTGACGTGTCCCAGGAAGACTTTGGCTCACTGCCTCCAAAAGAAACAGGCACACACATATATAATTTATTATAAAGAATTGACTCACATGAGTATAGAGGCCAAGAAGTCCCAAGATTTTCCATCTGAAAGTTGGATTCCCAGGAAAGTTAGTGGTGTGGTTCTGAGAACCGCAGGCCTGATGGCATAAGTCCTAGGTGAGGGCAGGAGAAGACTCATGCCCCAGCTCAGTCAGAGGAAAAGAACACATTCCCCCTTCTCCACTTTTTGGTTCTATTCAGGCCATCAATGGACTGGCACGGGGACTGCCAATCAGCTTTAGTCAGTTTACCTCACAGACGCAACCCGAAATAGTGTTTAATCTGAACACCGCAAGTCCCAGTCAGACTGAGTCATAAAATTAACATTACACAGTCTTAGGTGATCACTTTTTCCCCTGAGCTCCCTCCTTGTCCTCTAAGTCTACAAAGAGAAACTTCGAAAACAGACCAACTGGCCAGGGATGGAAACATAATTTGAGAGGTTTGGTACAAAATGCAAATGCATTTGATGGGAATTTCAAGTTGGGGACAACCAAGTATAAGGCCTCCTGAGGGCTGACCTCTGAGTCACTTTGCTGTGGCCATCCACCAAGAGGCCTCCTGTCTTGGTCTCCCTTCTGTTACTAGGTTGGATTTCCACTTTCTTTTCTTCATTACACGAAGCATTTTAGGAAGTGATTTTTTTTCTTCACTCCTTGTCTCTTTCATGGAAGAGACTATTGCTGTCCAGGTTTCCAAGCCTAAATAGGTCCTGCTGGAAGAGTGAAATGAAACTCAGGATCTGCTGATTACTGATGTTTTCAAAACAAACAAGGACAGCAATAAAAATGGTTTATGAGCTCATTAAAATTCCCCAAACCACAACAACATCATGGGGGGACAGAGAGTGTCATTTTGGTGAAGCCCTTTAATGCACCATGATGAACCTGTTCTTCTGCAGTTTCATGATGCCAATCGGGGTGCTTCTCACAGTGGACAGAGGAATGGAAGGTCTCCAGGGTTTCTATGAAGAAAAGGAGTTAGGGCATTTCCCATGCAACCAAGGGGCATATAAATACACTGGCTTTTGAGGGGAAAATAATTCTGTAACAACTGCTCCTGAACCCACACTTCCTGTTCCCCAAATCTCATGTGATCCATGGGTGGATGGAGAGAAAAGGGAAGAATGTCTCAGCCCAAACCCCTGTCCTTTGTGAGAGAACTTTCCAGACCAACTAGATGGTGTCTAGCTGGTCCTCTGTATCCTGATCCTGAGTCCATGGAGAGTTATGGCTCCATTCTGTGTCACTTGCCTGTAGATAAGTTTTTCTGACCTTGTAATTCTGACATTCCAAACAGGCTGCAAATGCCAGATAATAGTTTTTAGTAAGAACCACCAGTCAATAGAGGAGCCTCTCAAATCTGTGAACAATTGGCTCATCAGTAGCCTCAAGGGACAACTGCTTAGCAGCAATAGTTTAATTGCCAATTTTACTTTCAACTGTGGAGAGAGGTGAGCTGCAAGGATCCAGAGGCTGTGCTCAGTTAGTTGACCTTCATAAATTCAGTGACCCCTAGAAAGGGCCCCACTTTCCCGATGAACAAAGGGTTCTAGAGGGAGACAAGGATTTTCCAGTCCCAGGAAGGACGCCCAGCCCTGCTGACCTGTCCTTGGTTCCTTTTTCTCCCGTGAGAACTATGGGAACAGGCACTGGTCTCTCCCAGGGAAGCCTGACTTCCACTATGGCAGGCAAGCAAATGCAGACCCCTTTCTCGAAGTTTCCGCCTGTCCCCTGGACAGAAGTCAGAGATCCAGAGAACGGGAAGCAGCTGTGGCATGCAGGGTGAGCTGGGGGCAGCATTTTGACACTGTCTGAGGTCACATGGCAAAGATCTCATTGACTGCAGGTCCATTTGTATACACTTGGATCGTCTTTGAAAGCTCAAGTCCTCCTGGGGGTGGGAACCAGGTCTCCAGCAGCCCCAGTTTGCAGGCAAGGGATTTGATCTAATTTTGCCAAACTGAAGGGTGTTTTGTAGGGGGTGGGAACAAACTTGAAGGGGGAATCCTTTCTGTTGCAGGGCCAATGCCGGTGGGTTTCCTATTGAAGATCTGAGGATGGCACGATGAAGGGGTTAGAAAGAAAAATATTCATGTACTTCGAAAGTTTTTCTTGGTTGGCTCAGCTCTCGGGCAAGGAAGAGGAAGCTCCTTGTATCTGAAATATTATAGTCACAATTTACCTGCTGAGTCTGTAGTTTCTTTTCCCTTCAATTCAGTTTGCTCACCCCTGCCAAGTTTCTTCTCCTTAATGGTGTGTTAAGTTACTCCACTGCTCAAAAACATTCAATGACTCCCTACTAACAATTGGGTCTACTTTGTAATCCTGATTAGGTTTTTAAAAAATAATCTGACTCTAATTTACTTTCACTTTTGGACTCCTTTGACTAGAATCTAAAAGTCAGTAAATTTCATCTAATGTCTTCTTTCCAGCTTATGAGCATAGCAACCCTGAGGAGGGGGTCAGATTCCTAAGAAACCTATCATGACCTTTGCCTTAAAAATTTTACCACTATTGGTAAATTGTTTAAAAATCTTGGAGACCACTGATTTTTAGAATAAGTTCAACAAACATGAAGAGCGTACTTTTCCAAAAGATAATAGTAATGCAACCAATTTGAGCAGAAAATTTTCAACTTTTACAGGTGTTTTTCAATTTTTTTTCACTTTCATTATTACTTTGCAGCCTCACAATCACTGTGTGATGCACACAGCACTTAGACTATACTCCAATGAGGCCAAGGCTAGCCCATTGTAGGGACCCAGAAAGGAGCAGGACCCAGCTTCTTGGACTTCAAAAAATATTCTTCACATTCTTCAACAACCACACAACAACCTGTGATTCCTGACCAGCATCACCTGTCTGTCCCTACCAGGTCCTGTTCTAAAATTAAAATGTGAGATGAAAAGTTGGATCTGCAGATCTTTAAGCAACAGCTTATTTCTGCCAAAGTCAGTACCACTCTGGAGCACATAAGGATCCCAAGGTGCCAGGCCTTGACCAAAGCCCCCACAGAGCATGATGACTGTAGTTGCATTATGTCCCTGGGCTTTGTTTTTTAAACAAGTTATTTTTGTTTAATCAGCTTACAAAGTCCAGGTCTCGACTGCCCTCAAAAATTCATTTATTTTGGGAAACAGAATGAATGGTGCCAACCCTTTCCAGAAAGTCCCTAAATTGTGCTCTTAGAGAGAGCTAGTGAAGATGTAGGGGAAAGGAAGAGAGAGGAGGAAAAAAGAAAAATAAGGAAGCAAGATCTAAAAACTTAATTTCAGCATCAAGGTGTCCCTTCACAAATTATGACCCTATGAGCCAGTGGTGCCTGTTTGATGAGTCAGCCACTCTTCGAACATAAAGGCAATATTTTTCTCTGCATTAACTTTGTTAATTTATGAAGTGTCATTTTTGAAATCGGTGGGCCAATGAACTCACGCTGAAAGTTAATTGAAAGTCCTCCTGTGAGTGCTGAGCTCTGGATGA
This sequence comes from Sciurus carolinensis, assembly GCF_902686445.1. NCBI lineage: Eukaryota > Metazoa > Chordata > Mammalia > Rodentia > Sciuridae > Sciurus > Sciurus carolinensis. The sequence goes on along the minus strand of NC_062218.1, from coordinate 29,610,392 downwards.
TGCATCTGTGTGACAATGAAGAACTGCCCCTTTTTGAGGAACTTACGTGGACACAGGCCTGCCAGGGTGGCAGAGGACTGATCACAGAGCATGTGCAGGAGTAGCTGGCTGCTGCCCTCACATGAACCCTCTGCTGCTACGCCACCATCAGAACAGCGTTTCTTTGCTCCGAGAAGACACTTCAGTACTTTAGAGCTCCAAGTTGCTGTTCCAGCAACAGCACAAGGAGTTCCTTGTTACAGGTTTATCAAGCAACGCCCCACATTTAGTTGATATTTTAGGAAAGGTTATCAGAAATGGACCCTAGGGGAGGAGGTATGGAAGACCAAGAGAAGGATGCAAAGGAATTGAAGATGAAGAGGAGAGAAGAATGTGAGACCAATGGGGACGAGGACCAGGAATTTGTCCTCTTGCTCTGGGGTGCCTAACGTTGCTTGTGCCATAGAACTCCTGGCACCCTGGTGAAGCCTGTGACCCTTCTCAGAGTAATGTTTTGAAGTGCATTAAGTAAAATTTATAGGATTACAGAACAAACTACAATAATAATAAAATACAATTATCAAGATGCTTAAAATGAATTCATGATATAATAATGTGTTTGCTAGTGAATTGAATTATAAGATCTAAAGGCAAGTCTTAATTATTTTAAAATAGTGATATTAGTAAATGCTTTTCCAAGATATCTGCAACAACTCTCAGGTGGTATGAAAATACCTGATTTTTTACTGGTTAAAAATTTGTAGTGACTGTTGTAAATTATCGCCAATGTTTGCAATGGAAGGAAATGGCCAATTTCCATTTGAGGCTAATGAAAATAGCATCATTTCTTTTCCCATCCAACTTCATCCTCTTTTTGGAACACTATAATTCCGTTGTCCCATAGATTAAGAAGCTCTCTGCAGATGTTCAAAATTACCTGGCCAAATCTCGGGGGAGGAATGAGATCACATCCCTTAGACCTTATAAATTAAATGGTCAGCTCAGGATAATGTTTGCTAATTGCTGTAGATGAAAGGCTTGGGCAGAGGGGTTTCACTTAATTTCTTACATTGGTTTCATAAAGTTCATTATTTAAATTTATTAAAATAGACCCTTGACTCATGAATTATACACGAATGAATTCATTGAAAGGATGGTTACTTCAGAAGCTGTCAAGAGAAGTGATGGATCCAGACCATTCAGGGGAGAAGCCTGCTGGGCTCTGTAAGTGGGTCTCACTGGAGTCATCTCCAGTGACCTTGGAGATGGCTGCTGGCATCCTTCCCAGCAAGGTTTCGACAGGTGTTAACTTCCATGTGGGCTTAGAGGAGGTGACAGACAGCCACACAAGCTCAGAGAGCAGAAGGCCCCTATGTGAGACAGTTTTCTTTCCCGATTGTTTTGTTTTTCTCATTGTTTTGTGTTCTTCCAACTCTCACATCAGAACTGCAAACTGCCTGACTCTAAATGCTTGTATAAGCTCCTTGGGAAGGAAATAGTAGTCTTGTGCTACCTTTAGAAATCCCAATGTCATCAACCCTTGCTCTCAAGTTACCATGGCAACTGGCTCAAGTTGACTGTGTTGGTGGTAGCAAAGGGGATGGAGAGAGGACACAGTGGTTTCCATCAGAGAACTCCAGAACCTTCAAAACAGTGCACCGCAACTACTGTTCCCACTAACTGTAATAAAATTAGTGGTTGTTCACTACTAAAGAGCCAAACAATGCTCTTAGTTCTTATACACTATTTGTTGAATATCTAAGAAGTGGACATTATTTCTCTTCCTTACACAGCAACCATCATTTCTTTAAATAAATGGAAGAAGCCTTTATATTTTTAAAAGCTTATTTATAGAGAATGAATGGAGGGGTGAATATAAAGAAAATGAATGTTAAAATTTTAAAAAGTTCTTAAACGTGAAGCGTTTCTTAAGAAGACCATCTGATGTTCAAAATCATTTGCATTTTCAAGAAAATGGTATAAACGCAGGTGCAGTGATTAATAATTCCTTTTTTCACTGCCAGGGTGCACTCAGCAATAAACAGTTTACTTCATGACAGCCACTTCTTATTCTATAATAAGGCGAGCAGCCAAGTTCAGGTTGAAACATTTTTTAGGTTTTCTCAGCAGTTTCCAAACCACTTTTGAAATCCCAGAGCAGATGCAAATGGAGGTGAGACATATTTTCACTGACTTTGTTGTCATTGTCATCATTCTCAGGAGATACAGATCTCTGGAAGCCCTGAAATTACCTCTTCCTTTCATGCAGTTGTGCAGCGAAGTGATCCAGGGTGTGTCCAGCTAAGCAGTCAATTAGTTGCACTGGGCAAAGAGCACTAGATTTGAGACCAGGTTCTGCTGGTGACCTGGGAGCAAGCACTTACTGAGTTCTTTGAATCTCATTTTTAAAATGAGACCAGCACTACCTGTTTCACAAGGTCATTGTGAGGATTCCTGGACATGATCTGTGGGGAGACCCTGGTTAAATTTTGATATTTATGTAAATGTCATAAAATGTTTGTCCCAGTAAGACCTAAAGCATTGTTTCTTTCAGCAAGAGCTTCACTGAGCTCTGTCCCTAGCAGGGGGAATACCACAGGCTGCCAACACACAGACTTGTCTTCCATTTCAATTGCCAGCACACAATTACCAGAAGATCCACCCGTCACTTAGCATTGACATTTACAAATTGTATTGTCATTCATCTTGTTAAAGTCTCCACTACTAGACCTTTGGGGCAGAAGCTTTGCTTAAGGCATTTAGTCCCCAATGCCTTCAAAGGCAAGCAAGCAACACTGAGAAAATACAGGCAGCTGGCAACATTTATTAAGCACAAGCCATGCGCCAGGAAGTGTTCCACATTAATTATTGTTCAGGATATTCACAACAAGACTTTGAAATAAGGACTATGATCATCCCTGTTTTATAGATGAGGAGACAGAAGCAAAGAAGGGAAAGAACCTGCCATGGGTAATAGGCAGGTCTGAAAAGTACATGCAGGTGCTGGTGCCAGGATTTAGAGCCCAGAGTCTGAACCACTCTGCTTTATTGCTTTTTAAATGTGTGCTCAAGATAAGCACAGTGGGTGGGAAAGAAGAGAGCGCTCAGCAATTTCCTAACCTCCTCTCTGCCTCCTTCCCTCCTATATGGCCTTGAACAATACCCCCCATTCACAACCACCTGGAACCTCGGAGTGTAAATAGGGTCAATTTGGAAGTAGGGTCTTTGCAGATGTAATTAGTTAAGATGAGGTCATACTGGACTAGGGTAAGCCCTCAGTCCAGTTGAACATGTGTCCTTATAAAAGAACATTTGGACCCTGACACACTGGGCAGAAGCCCATGTGAAGATGAGGACAAGGATTGGAGTAATGTTTCCATGAGTTCAGGGATACCAGGGATTACTGGCCAACCACCAAGGATAGCAAGGAGCAGAATTTCCTTCAGCGCCCCCAGAAGGAACCAAGCCTGCCGACATCTTGGATTGTCACTGTTGACCTCTGGAAGTAGGAGAGAATGGATTTCTGTAGTTTAAACCACCCAGTCTGTGACCATCACGTGAACCCTAGGAAACCAATGCACGTTCCCTCTCTTTGTTCTCTGAATCCTAGGGAAGTGAAGGAAAGTCTTACACAGATGACTCAAAAACTTAAGAATCTGAGGCTTTGGGAGGTTTCATGTTGCATTAGCTCATTTCCTTTTTCTGTGATTAAACCTCATAAAAAAAAAAAGTCCATTCAAGATTAATTACGAGTACATCCCATGGGCCATTATCTCTTGGTAAAGTAAAACCAGTCCCAAAGGTAAACTGCTTGCATAACCCATCTTCATTCTCATTCAATCTGGCTTTGAAGTGGAACTATGCACTTCCTTCTGCCCCTTTTTTTAGGGAGAAAAGGGCCTGGAGAGAGGTTATCCTCACCTAAGAATTTGAATTGGTCTGTGAAAAACAGAGAACTTTATAATTTCAAATGTCTGGTCTGATGCTTAGTGGTGGAGTTTTGGATCAAATGACCAGTTCAGCAAAATATTTTACTGATAGCAAAGTTGGCATCCTAGAGTCTCGGTTTAAGAAAAAGCTGGAGGTTGCTGAATTTCTTGTCACAACTGAGCTTAGAGATTGCCAAGGAATAGGGAAAGAGAAGCACATTGTGATGAGATGGCCCTGGTTGGTGGTCACGGCTATAGGTCTTTTCAAAAGAGGCAAGGAGGATGCTATTCGGTGTTAAGCTCTGCTGTGTGAGAATGTGATGTAACTCCCCACTCTGATTGCATCAAATCTTCAGAATAAGTTTCCTGAATGCACAACCCATTATTAATTGTCCTTTGGGGGAAAGTCAGAAGTATCCTTAGAGGCACAGTGGAGATGCTACACAGAAAAGAGACAGGAGGAGAGGCAACCTGGGAAGGAGAATAGGAATCAGAGAAACCAGGACCCATAGCCTTTTCTACCACCCGCCTCTCTTCCTCTCCTCACACTATTTGTGAGCTTGGAATTTAAGCACATTTTGAATAAATCCTAAAGGGTGCTGAGATCAGCAAGCTAGGGAACTTGAAAAACCATCACAGGCTGCTGAGAATTATGTTTTCCTATACTGAGGGCCAACCATAGGAAAGGCACCGGAAGACCCAAAAGCTTATAGTTCCTAATGTGGACTGAATATTTACATCCTGCTAAAATTGATATGCTGAAGCCTAATCCTCAAAGCCGTGGGGAATTGGGGTGAGGTCTTTGGGATGTGATTAGGTCTTGAGGGTAGATCCCTCATAAATAGGACTAATGGCTTCATAAAAAAAGAGAAGACTGGAATTTTCCTTGCTTCTCTCTACCATTGGTGAAGACAGATGTCTGCAAATCAGGAAGCAGGCTTTCCCCAGACTCCAAATATACTGCTTCCTTATCTTGGGCTCCCCAGCTTACAGAACTCTGAGAAATAAGTATGTGTTGTTTAAGCCACCTAGTCCACGGTAACTTGTTATAGCAACCTGAGCAGAGTAAAATACCAGTTTTCAAGGAGGTTACAAAACTGAAAACAAAAGCAAGACTAACAATAGAAGTCTGATTAACTATAGAAGAAAGAAATCTGAAGGGAGTCACTGGGCTAAAATTAAGGTATCATGGAAGCTGTAGGGGGGAATCTATTAATTGCTTCTTCCAGCTTCTGATGGCTGCCAACAGTCCTTAGCTGGTGGCCCACTCACTCCAGTCTCTGCCTCAATGGTTATGTTGCCTTCTTTACTGTCAGTTGGTAGTAAAATCTGTGTCTCCCTTCTATAAGACACATGTAATTACATTTAGGGTCCTCTCCGAGAGTGTAGGACAATGTCCCTATTTCAACCTCTTTAATCATATCTGTAAAGTTTTTGTTCCTGATTCACAGATTCCAAGGAGGAGGGCCTGATGTTTTCAGGGGCCATTACTTAGACTGTTACAGGAACTTTTAAGGCAGGGAGAACAGGAAAGTGAAGGACACTAAGCAGAGGTGGAGAAGGGTACTTGGACCTGGCAGCTGTTGATAAGCCACTGCAAACAAAACCTTTCACCAAGAGCTGTGTGTTTGTGTGTGTGTGTGTGTGTGTGTGTGTGTGTGTGTGTGTGTAGGTGGCAATACCACGTAGGCTGGCCTACTGGGAACCTGGAACTGTGGTCATCTTATCTTTTTCAAGTTCCTACAAGATCCATTTTCTTTAAATTCCTTATCAGTTTCAAAAGGCACATTTATGTAAAATGGAAAGGAAGATGCAGACAAAGCAGCCCTCTTTGGTCATGAATTTGAAAGGCTTCGTTACAAATGTAGTGTGAAATTGTCTGAAATTCCTGGCAGCAGACATGAGTCATGTATTACTGTCTGACATTTACAGAACATTCTTCATGGCAGTTTCTAGACTTTGTTAAGTGAGAGACATTGAATTTGTTGGATGACAGATCTTTTTGTTAGAGCATGGGTCAAATTCAAGAAGATGAAATGTTCTAGGCATAAATTAAAGACCCGTACTTGGCCCACTGAACCAACTAAACAAATTCTACAATAGGCTGGAGACTCAATTGAATTGCAGCTTGATAATAACTTATTGTTAATAATAAGCTGGTACTGAATCAAGAAAAGTCATGGAGATCTTAAAATTGTGGTGCCTTAAAAACCAATGTGCTCTTAGGCTACATTAATAAGAAAAGCAATCTGAAACAGGGTAGGGGATTTCAACATTGTTAAAGGGGAAAACAAATTAATGTGGAATACAAATTTACTGCATTTGGAGGAAATTCCTAAAAATTGGGGTTAACACTGCTTTTGGAAATACATATGCCCTCTTACATAATTTTAAACAGTTTAGTTTTGAGGGGAAATAACATGAACAGAAAATTCAGAACAAAGTAGAAGATATGGATGAATTCAGGAGATCTGGAAAAGAAAATATTTGATGGACAATGAAACTGCTTTTTAGAAGTTCACCAGAATTGTTTTAAAAAATATGGTGAATCTACACGACTTCTATAATTAAAATTGGGTTAGCAAATTAAAACAAGGGAAGCAATAATTACAATCTATGCTATGTTGGTCAAACCATACTGGAAGCATGAAGTTAGTAGGCACCATATAGAAAATCTGGAAAACCTTCATAGGAGAGTGACTGATACTGTACAAGTTTCCAAAACCATGTGATGAAAACTGGAGAAAAGCTCGGGTATGTTTTAGCTTGGAGAAAAGACTTTTCAATTACTGCAAGGGCCACTTTTTGGAAAAGAAAGTTCATTTAACTTGGATGACCTGAGCAATTCAGAGAAACTTTAGAATTAAATGATAAAGAATAATTTAAAGAACAAATTTTCTAATAGTTTCTCAGAAACAATATAAGTAGAGCATTACAACTTTGATCACTGGAAAGGTGGCTAACTTATGTAAAATTTGAAGTGATTTTGTATCCTATTGAATGTTCACTCACAGACATACTCCCTTCTTATTCAGGTTGTATGTTTAGGAGAGAATCACTTATTCCCAGATCAGAGGGTGTGGAGGCTCGGGGGATTGGTCTCAAATGGGTATGTAATCCTAATTCACTGTATTGGTGATTGGTTTTGTGTTGGGTATGTGACTTGTTATGGCCAATAAGAAGTGGAAAATTCAGTTGAAGTAATTTCTGAGAATTTGCTCCCTGATAAAAGGAAGGCAGGTCATCAAGGAGTACTATTTTTGTTTACCTAATATTGATTATAAGGTAAACAACAACAAAAAATCACTTGGAAGTTTCATAGAACAAGGTCAACATAGTTGAGTCACTTATTGACCCTCAATTGCCAATCTCTGATTAAATGTCTTATTTGTGAAACAACTAAATATCTTTATTTCTTAAGCCAGAGTTAATTGGGTATCTTAGTTGTCCCTGCAGCCAGACAAATGCTAACTCAATCAGGCTCTATGAAAATCACTGAGTTTGAGGTTCCATGATACAGTTAATATAACACATGCCTTCTTGAAAAGATGCATATAAATCAAGCTTATAAAAGTCAAATATTATTTTAAATGCACCAATGGAATTACTTTCAAGATAATGTCCTGAGTATCGAGTTCCATTCTAGACCCTACATTTAAAGTGGAAGCTGTAAGTTTCCCAGAGGAAAACAACTAGCATGATGGGAAGTTTGGAACTGGTGGAAGAGTCTGAGGCTCATTAGCCTGAGAAGAGAAACCTAGTGTTTAGTGGTTGAAGTTTTTTTCATATAGAACAAAACTTAAACATTTTCTTTATGGCTCCTAAGATTGAATTAGGTCCAGTGGTTGTGTAGTACAGAGAGACAAATTCCAGTTATAAGGAAGAACTTTCTAAAAGCTAAAACTTCCAACAATAAACCAGGAGGCCTTATGAAACTGGGCTGTTCCAGGACATGGTCAAGTAGAAGCCAACTTACCATATTGTTCAAGGAGAATTCTGGCTTTCAGTGGCATTGAACTAGAGGATTCTGAAAAGTGCTTAGAAATAGGGTGTTCTTTATTGGCATAATTTAACAAAAGAGGAAACTAAGGCTTACTGAGGTAGGTGACACACCCAGGCTCTCACAGCTCATTAGAAGTTGACACAACCAAAGTAACTTCACCTAATATACAGCTATAATAATGGGATCCTAACTGAAATAAGTTATATTTATCCTATGTATGCATAATATATCAAAATGTACTCTACTGTCATGTAAAAAATAGCAATAAAATATTTTTAAAAGCCAATTAAGAGCTTAGAAGAAGAAGGAGGAGGAGGAGGAGGAGGAGGAAGGGGAGGAGGAGGAGGAAGGGGAGGAAGAGGAGGAGGGGGAGGAGGAGGGGAAGGAGGAGGAGGAAGAGGAGGAGGAGCAGAAGGAGGAGGAGGAGGAGGAGGACATGGAACTAGGAACTAGGAGAGATCCAGGGCTAAGATGGTGGCATAAGTTTTTGAGGATACAGAGCTGTTCTTTACATACATGTGGGACTTGGAAATTTGGACTTTGCACTTTATTTATTTCAGACACCAGTGAAAGCCAGACTCCTCAGCTCTACAGACATGTGATGGGAATTCAGGAAGCTGCCCCCTAACTGCTTCTGTCCACCATAAAGTAAGATGCTTAAGTATTAAAAAGCAGAAATGATACCAAAATATGACACCACTGGCATTGACCAATCAGGTGAGACTCTGGCCTATAAACTGCACTGGGGGATCCAATCCCCTAATTAACTGCCCAAATCTTGTGTTCCCAGAAGCAAAAGAGGTCTTTCTGGTGCAGCTAGTAGAACATGACCTCATCCTCACTTATATTCAGTTTGTCCACTGAGAGGTGTTTAATGAGACTCCAGGCTGCCACAGTGGGGAAATCTTTAAGAAATAGACACAAATGAAACTAGGCATGCAAGTTCACTGGAATGTGCTTTGGGAACAATGCTTTTGGGGGGAGTAAGAAGAGCCAGATTGGGCAGAGGGAGAAGTTAAGCCATGGATGGCAGCAGAAGGTTCAGCTGGTTCTCTAGGGAGCTCTAGGGCAAAGATGGCTCCACAGAGTTGGCTCACTTGAGGCACGGGGGATGGAGCTTTGTATCTCACGCTCATCTTTGGAGGCAGGCTCCTCTGGGAGGTAACCTTGGGCAAGATTGTCCTTTGGAGGAGGGCAGTTCCTGAAGAGGCACTCAGCTGGGAGCAATTAGGAGCCAACACACCCAGCAGTTGGGGGAATGAGAACCTGGGTCCTGAAGGAGCCAGCTGAGTGGACACTATGGTGTTGCCAAAAAGAGCCACTCCCCCTTGCCACTGTACTCCATGGCAGGCTGCCACACAAAGTGGAACACTCCCATTTCCTCTGGGGGGAACTCTTCTGGCACTCGACGAGGTCCCTCTGGCCAAATTAATGCTCCAAAGTACACACTCTATGTGAGGAAGGAAGAGGAGAGGGCATGTGGCAGGATGAGCTTGCCCCACACTCCCCCAGGCCTGCCTGTTCTGAAGCAGATCTCCACAGAGGAGGGAGCGCTTTGCATACGCTCTCGACTCTGGGACTCTGTAGGAACACCAGCAGTGGCTGTGGGAGAGACGCTGTCAGAAGGAAATACCCGTGTGTTGTAATTAACACTGGTCAAGGTTGGAGTCATGGACTTTGGAAATTTGGTGATTTTCAGCCAAAAGAAATGCGTCAGATACAATGACCCGACACACCCAGGATCAACATCCTCTGGGAAAGAAGAAAGCAAAATCTGAACTGTTTTGGTTTCCTTGACCAGGAGGGATGCTTCACAGCCAGGATGTGGCCTCCAGGCTGGTTTTGTTGCCCACATCAGGCTTCATGCAGCCTCTCTCTCATCTGACTCCAGCCTTATGTGATTGTGGTGCAGCCTTGAATCGTCCTTCACTGAATTGCTGATATTGTCTCCCTCTCAGCTGTGAATTCCATGTGATGTACTCTTTGCATCTGCAGGACATCCTGCACCACTTAGAAGGCTGATTTCCAGCTCTGTGAGAGGTTCTCTCTTTCCACATCCACTCCCTCCCTCGCAGGGCAGCTACTGAGTTGTAAGACAATGGATTTTCTTTTCTTTAGCAGAGTAATAGGAAGAAAGCACAATATTTCCCCAACTTTTTTCTGAGGACCAGCTATTAGAACAGAGGGGAAAGGGAAGGTCCTGATATTCAGGTCTGTGACTGGTTTGAGGGTGTGAAGTCTCAGGAACCACGTAGGAGGTTTCAGGGAGAGGCTGTGCTTTGTCAGCATTTTGTAGTCCCCCAGGCTTTGGAGTTTGACAGAGCCAAAGACTAGAGACTCTCAATTGGCTCCATGAACTCACTTTCACAGTGTTTACTGTGTGCCAACTCCATGGAGTAGGAGCTATTCAGATTTCCATTTTATAGAGGAGGAAAGTGAGACACAGAGAACTTACAGTCACACAGCTGCTGAAGGGTAGACCTGGGTTTGGCACCTCCAGTTAGAACCTGTGCCCAGAGTCACTACCCTGCACTGTGGGTCAAGTCCACTGGAGAATGACCTGATGGAATAATGGGGGTAATTCCTAGTCTATTAGCCAAACTGCCGTAGAGACAGCAAGGGCAGGGAGAAGGAGGCACCACGGGGTCCTAGTCCTTGGAGTAAGTGAAACTGGTTATGAAGTGAGCACATTTCCATCATTTCTCACCTTCAGAAACCTTGAATAGTGCATTCCTTACCCCTGGAGGAAATCGCAGACAGTACTTATTACTTTTCCAGAGAAGCTTAGATAATAAAAAGTAAAACCCAATGTAACATCTAGACTTAAAACATTACCTGGTTGAGAACACTCTATCCTTCCCCAGGGCATTAGCATCCGGTGGCTGCCATAAAAAATCACCACAAATTTGCTGGCTTTAAACAACAGAAATTTATTCTCTCACACTTCTGGATGCCAGAAGTCTGAAATCAAGATGTCAGCAGGGTCTTGCTCACTCTGAAGGCCCTAGGGAAGGCTTTTCCCTGCCTCTTCCAGTTTCCTTCGGCTCCAGGACTTTCTTGGCTTCACCACCCCAATTTCTTCATCTTCTTATGTCATTCCCTGATGTGTGTCTCTCATAGGATGTTCATCTTTGGACTCAGGGCCACGAAGATAACCCACCATCCTTAACTTAATTGCATCCTTTCAAGAGAAGGTCACTTTCATGGGTTCTGGAGGTCAGTGTATTGGCATGTCTTCTGAGAGGGCCTTCTTTTAATTTGAGAAGCTGCAATAAAAGGGGTATGTGTGGTATGTGTGCACGAGGAGTTTTATCATTCTTTCTGCTCTTCCCCTCCTCCCAAATTATCAGTTTCTGCATGGACTGGCACAGGAGCAGAGTGGAGAGGAAGGAAGCACGTAGGCTGAGGTGGATTTGACCAGTGCCCATGCATTCTGAGGTCAGGGCCTTTGCATATGGAAGATGTTGGAGATTGACTCTTTTTCATATGGGGAAACTACAAGGATTACCAACCCCCGACTGCCCCACCCAGTTTGCTGGTTCAGTAGCTGAACTATAGGAAATACACATGCAGCCTTGGCCACATGATTTTGGAAGAGTCACTATTCCCAATGTGGCCACCTCCTATCACCGTGCCTACTGGCAGAACCAGTATCAGCTATAACCTGTAGACTCAGAGTTCTTTTCCAGCGTTTCTTAATCACCAGGAGACAGCTGTCAAGCCTCTATGAGGGGTTCTCTTGGAGCACCCTCTCTTCTGCCTTCAGGTATATAGGAAGAACCCCTCTCCTCCTCAGTGTACAATAATGCATAATATATCAACAGTTCTCAGCACATACAGTCTCCTCTAGTGGCTCTGTGGTCTCTGAAGGAAGGAAGGTTTTACCTTTTGTTTGATAGCCTGGAAATGGTGGTTGGTGTCATGATGCTGGCAGATCTGTCCTCATATTTGCTCAGCATATCCTGCGTAAATTTTCCTTTCAGATATGGGTGGTTTGACTCCTAGTATTTCATTGTTCTCTGCCTTTAGGACTACTGCCTGAACTCTAAGACCTCAGAGAGGATCTGTTTAATTATGTTCAGTTAGTTAATGGGGGCTATTTCCCTTTCTCCCAAATTGGATTTGCATAAAGGATAAAGAATATGATAAACCTTTCAGGTATAACAAAGCAGCATGCATATTTCTGCCTTGGTAACCTTATAAGATAGTTATTGACACAAATAAGAACAAGAACAATAGTAGAAATGGAGATTTATTCCAGAAACATGTACTGTCTGTCTGTAGGTGCAGAGTGGAAGGTTGGCTGTTGGAATTTGAGGAGACAGGACACAAGACGAATGTGATGCTGTACACATCCCGGGCTTTTCTGCTCCCCTCTCCATCATTCCTGAGAACCCAGTATGTGAGGCTTAGCCTTTGACATCAAGCTCCTGGAGGCTCATGTTAAAGTGCACTTGTCCCAGGGAGCGCTCTCTTCTTAAGCCCTGATGAGCAGTTTCTCCAACAGGGCTCTGTGGAAAGGAACGTTTAAACTTCACCTCCTGTCCAGCCCTTCTCTCTGCCTTAATTGAATTTCATGCCTTCATCTTCAACAGGGATGACTAAAATAACCACCTACCTAATTTTCTTGGGTGTCATCTTACACTGCAGCAACCCAAGGTTTACACCCAGAATCCTCTGCCAGCATCTCCCAGGGTCTCAGCAGGAAGCAGAGTCCCATTCAGTCTGTTCAATGGGAGAGGCTTTAATGAAAGAGCTATTTACAGAAGTGAAGTCAGGGTCAAGGGCTCTGATGGGAACTATGGGCACAGAGACTAGCTTAGAGGGAAGCATCTTCTAGATTTAAAGGAGGGAAATAAATGAAGGGAGGCCCTGAAGCTAGGAAAGAGAGAGTGACCCAGTAGGAGCCATGCTTGGTGTGGACAGCAAATGCTTTTGTGTCCCTGTCACATCCCCCAGCCTCCCTTCAACTTTAGCTGCAACTGATGTGCTCTTGTCCTGACAGCTTTTCACTGAAAGGCAGGAAAGTGTCTTTCTGATTTATTTCTACAGCTTTCACTGAAGCTGCACCTGCTTGACTTGCTTAGAAATGCAGCCAGAATCCTGGGAGAGTCAATGTCCCCCAGGCACCCAGTGAACTGTGGGTGGGGCTTGGGAGCTGGGACAGAAATGTGCAGCCTCCCATCCTTTGGACAGAAATTCCAAGAGGCATGTTTCTCAGAGGTTCCCAGAGGCAAATTTCAATTGCTCCCAGCAGTAATCCTAATGACATTTTTATATTTGTTTTTCTCCCTCTCTGTCTGACCCTCCTTGCTCCCCTAATCTTGGAATCACCTTTCAGACATGACTCTAAAACCCAAGTCCTTGCCTCAGGCTCTGCTCACTAGGGAGCCATCTGAGAGTGGATAGTCAGCCATGAACAGAACAGTGGCGTGCAGAAGACTGGAGTGGGGGAAAGAAATATCTCTTTCTCTCTCTCTGCAAACGTCTGCCTGTGCCTCTTTTTGGCTCAATTACAAAGAAGCCAGCAGGAAGGGGAACCTGGGGGATGCAGTCTTTTGGGGGTCAGGACAGAGTAGGGTAGGACAGGGCAAGTGGAGAATAGCCAGTATATTTTTTAAAGCCTTATATTGATGATCTCACTCAATGTATGCAACTACTCTGTGAGGTAGATATATCATCATTCTCATTTTGCAATGAGGAATTGATGCACTGTGAGATTACTCAATTCTAAGGCTGTTTCCCTGGGAGGAACACACCAGACTAGCCTGATTTCTTGGTGAAGTATAAATTTCATAGATAGGACCTGGGGTTCTGCCTTTAGCTTTATTCCTTATCTTCTCTAAGATGGCCACATTTAGTGCAGTCCTTGACCACACAACATGATCTGATGTTTCTTAACTATGATCTTGATCCCTTTGTTAACCTGCTTGTGTTAGTCAACTTTCTATTGCTAAGACAAAATACTCTCTCCCCCGCAAAAAAAAAAAAAAAAAAAAAAAAAAAAAAAAAGAACCACTTAAAGGAGGAAAGGTTTATTTTGGCTCAGGGTTTCAGAGGTTTTCAGTCCATGGTCAGCTGGCCCCATTGTTTCTGGCTGGTGGTGAAGCGTCATGGTGGAAAGGGTGTGGTAGAGCAGAACCACTTACCCCATGGTGACAGTAAGCAGAAAGATAAAGATAGATATAGAAAGAAGGGAACGAAGGAAGGAAGGATGGAAGGAAGGAAGGAAGGAAGGAAGGAAGGAAGGAAGGAAGGAAGGAAGGAAGGAAGGAAGCAGGGACAACATATACCCTTCAGGGCATGCCCCCAGTGATCCACTTTTTCCAACTAGGTGCCACCTCCTAAAGTTTCCATCACCTCCCAATAGTCCTTTCAATTATAAACCCTGAATGGATTAATTCACTGATAATATTAGAGCCCTCGTGACCCAGTCCCTCACCATATGCCTCTCTTCTGAACACGGGTGCACTGGGACCAGCCTTCAACATGGTATTGTCCTTTGGAGGACTTTCATATCCAGACTGTAATACTACCTCAGTGACCTTTGAGTCTCAGCCTAAGTCCTACCTCCTTCTGGAAGCATCTATCCCTGCTGTACTTCTGCCCCTCATCACTCCACACCCATTAATTAGCCTTCTCTGTGGTCCCATAGCTCCCAGGAGCCAGTACAGGCAGCACTCACAGGACTGGACAGAGAGTTGATTGCCTGGATTGTCCCTCCCACTACCATGAGCACCTGGAAATCGCTGTATCTGGTCTCTTTTTTCTCTCTACAGTGCCTGGCATGTTGTGAATTTTCAGGAAACATTGGTAAAGGAAGCAGAGGAGAGGTTGGATCTGAAACATGAGAGATGGCCAATAAGGTGGCTATTAAGGAGAACAAACTGGGTGACTGGGAGCAACACCTGGGAAGGGTAAGGTGATCAGGAATATCAATCTCCCATTTCACTTCCTCTGAATGTCAAGGTCTTGACCTGCACAGTGTTCATACACTGGAATCATATCCTGAAAGACAGTGACTGCAGTGGGATGCAGCACTTGGTTTAGTTTTTCTGTACAAAGACATAAGAAGGAAAACCTGGAGGTCGATGTGGAGGTCAGTGGACACAAGTGTAACTACGTGCGCTCCGGGAATTCTAAAGCACTCCATGACTGGAGTAAGTCATAAGTACTGCTGCAGGAAGGTGCTCGTGATGTTACCCATTCCTAGGAGATGGTGGGGCCCTCTGAGAGCTGCATTCATGCCCTAACTCCACGGGTCTCCCTTTTTACGAAGTACTTCAAGCCAAGTACACACCCGTTCAAAGGGATTTCCTCCATTTGTGTTCACCATCCCTTACTTAAAAAAAAAAAAAAAAAGCAATTAAAGGTGAAGGAGAACTACTGTTTTTACAATAAGTCTTCAAAGCATTCCATGCTCCTTGTCATTCTTGAGATAACCCTTGGTGTGCAAGATCAGACTTGCATGCTTCATTACAAACTCTGTTGGCTGTGATTGAGCACTGACGTGGAGTGTCAAGTTTCCTTGGATGTCCATTTGGAAGGTCCAGGGAATGATCCCTGCAGTAACTTTGGGAAGCAAACTACTCCTTCAAGTCACTAAGAAATCCACATAATATGTTATTGCTTCTGCCTTCGCCCTGTATTACTGTCCAACTGTAACAAATTGATAGATTTACCCAGTGCCTCAGAAATGATTTAGTTAATTTTCTCCGTCTACATTTGATTTTGAGAGACCTGATACCCAGAGAGGGTAAGAAAGTTGCTTAAGATCCTATAAACAGTGCATACCAGGCTGGAACCAGAAGCCAGTTCTTAGGATTCCTCATCTAGCTGCTTCCCCATTCCTCATTTAGTCACTCCATTATGCTGTCACCCATCAGGCCTCCCGTGACCAGTGATTCCTACCGTGGGTGAATTGTGCCCACTTCCCATTCACATGTTGAAGACCTAACCCTGCTACCTCAGAAAGTGACTGTATTTGGGAAAAGTATCTTTATAGAGGTCAATAAGTTAAAATAAAGTCATAACAGTGAGTTCTGATTCAACATGACTGGTGTCCTCAGAAGAAGAGGAAATCAGAACACAGACATGCATAGAGGGAAGACCATGCAGAAGAGACTAGCCCTGTTAGCTCTTTAATATTGGACTTATGGCTTCCAGAATTGTGAGAAAATAAATTCCTGTAATGTAAGCCAGTGAGTCTGTGACACTTTGTTATGGCCGTTCTAGCAAACGAATACAATTCCTTATAAACACTGGTTGAGGAAGAAAAAAAAAAAAAAAAAGAAAAACAAAAACCTTCAACTCTTTCGGTCTCATATTTATTAACTTTTTCAATTGGGCTAACAAAATGTTTCTTTGATTTCACAACAAATTTATTCCATGTATGAAATAAATATGGCAGGTAGTAGAAAGGCAGTGAGAATTTAGCTCAGTGGATTTAAAAAAAAAGAAATTCCAGTGGGGAGGGAGGAAATTAACCAGTAATAATTCTCATTTCTAATGGAGGAACTTTGGATTACATAGAGGAAACTGAGAAGAGAGAGGGCGCAGGAGTATGAAAAATGGTGGAATGAGACAGACATCATTACCCTATGTACATGTATGATTATATAAATGGTGTGAATCTACATTGTGTACAACAATATAAGTGAAAAGTTGTACCCTGTGTGTGTACAATGAATCAAAATGCAGTCTATAAAAATAAAAAATAACGAAATGATAAATAAAAAAGAATTTAAAAATTCTCATTTCTAACATTAGATATATTTTGATTCACATAGTCATCCACTTATCTCTGTAGTGAGAAATCCCACTTTATTAATTACCATGTAGGAAACTGTCTTATTAAGTCAAAGAGACAGTCATTTCCTGCTTCCTGAAAATGTGAGATTCAGTCATGCTAAAGAGTGTTCCAGAATCTTTGCTAACTGTCACAGTCTCGACTTCTTTGGAAAGACATCCCAAAGTTTTTTTTTCTGTCAAAAGAAACAAAAATATATGTTAAAATAAAAAGAAATATGAAGTTTATTGGAAATTTTTTTTCTCCAGGAATGGGAAGTTTCTGGGCAAGCCCCCAAGCACAGCAGTTTCTGTGACCTGTACTATTTTATTTTCAGAGATATCATAAGTCAGAATTTCCATGTTTGCAAGGCATTCTTGTCTTCATTACGTTCATGATAGTTTATTCTAGCAGGTGAGAGCACTCCAGCGACTCTAAGGAGGGAAGGGTAATTAAGATTTATGATAAAGAACTACCAGCGCCCTGTTCACATAAAGCATTTGATGACATCACAGTGCTGCTAGCATGAAGAGCTCAAAAAATCCTGAAAATGCCCCAAAGTCTAAAAGGAAAAAAATGAGTCCTGCTCACAAGTAATTGCTACTTCTCCTTTTCCACCATCTTCTCCTTCTCTCTTTTCCTTCTCTTCCTTTCTCGGCTTCTAGAAGAGGGAAGTTGACCCGGAAGAGAACACTTCACTCTTGAACTAGATACACTGGGTCTTCACTCCCACATCACGCAGTCCTGGCTGATAGTTCATGGGCCTTTGGTGTTCATTGACCAAGGCTAAAAGGAACCAGGGAAAATGTTGTAAAGAGAGGGAGGGAAGAACCAATGGATTAGGGGCCATTTCTCACCTCAGAGCAATGTGGCTCCCCACCAGTGCCCCAGGGGGTGGCAGGGACATGGTAGTTCTTGAGTTCTTTAATCCTGTGTTTTGCTCTCTGGTACTACTGGTCTCTTGGGAGAAAAGCAGTGCTTATAGTAAACTATAGTCACTGAGGATTAGGTCAACAAGGTTTCTCAGGGTTATTTCACCTGGGAACCTATTAATACCTTTTATAATCAACAACACCTACTGGGGTTAAACACAGGAACTTTATCTAAAAGGCTTCGCATTTGCTGCTTTTATTGGCTCAGTAGATAATTTCTAAAGTAATAGCAAGCTCAGAATGCTAACCCACAGAATGAGAATACTGAGATAGTGTTTGGTCTTAGGAGCAGATTGGATGAAAGAATGACGGATGTGGAAGAAAGAAAAGACACAGGACATGCACCATTTCCCTTATTCTTCTCCATATATTTCTGAAGAATGTTATTCCCGTGTTTTGTGGGGTATCGGTGCCTGAGGTTATCTTAGTTGCTCATAGTTGCGTTTACTGGTGAAGGTACTGAGATTTGAATTCAAGTCATCCTGTTCTAAAGCCCATTATTCCAGAATGAGATCCAGGCCTTTGCAAGAAGTGAGAAGGTGAAGAAGACAAGTTTTGCTTACCTTATAAATATGGGGTAATGATTGTGGAGAGGGGCTGTGTGGTCACTGAAGGACATAGTCACATTCAGAATATATGAGCTTTGGTGCTCTTCTTGGGAAAAAAAAATCCTACTCTGATGTGTACATTTTAAACTCAGGGCAAGTTGAAAGGGATCTGGGTGGAGCTGGGTTCCATAAAAATCACTACCTTGACGGTTAAAGATTTATTATGTGACCACAATGTGCTGGGCATATAAATAGACTTGACCTTTGCCCTTAGGAAACCCAGAGTAAACACATGAGATTTATAGCCAGAGTGTTGATGTCAGTTGAAATGTTTTAGGACTGTACACATTCCAGAATTCTTGCAGTCAGAGTTAAAAAATGTGGGCTACAATAGAGTTTGGAGTGGAGGAAGTTGTCCAATCTTTGTGGTCACATCTACCCAGTTCCTTTACTTTTGTAGGCTGTGTAAATTGAGGCAGGTTATTCAATTGTTCTGAGTCTCAGCTTCTTTCACCAAATCAGGATAATAATACACGCCTCAAAGGAGTCATATAAAGTAAAAATCAAAAAATGTGTGTAATTATTTAGCACCTATCAGACACATGGTAGGTGCTAAATAATTGAAAACTGGCTATGAAAGTCTACAGGGTGATATCCAGTCTCTGCTCCCTGGTATTTAAGGCTCTCTCCAGTTAGCTCCCACTTACCTCCCCAGTCTTTGTCCTGGTCCCCTTCATGCTGACTCATTTTCATTTACATCTGCATTCTGGGAGTTCAAAGTTAACATCCTCGACAGTGAGCGTCTTACAGACAAACACCAGAAAAATTTTAATTTTGATTCCCCATTGTTCTGCTGTGCTTGGTCACGTGGAGCTTTATGAGCTGGTTGCCACCAGCTTCATGGGGATGCTCTTGCCCATTTCACCTGGGAAGACCAAGTCTTCGAGGAACACATTCCTCTTGGATGTCAGAGTGCAGCTCCTGGGACAACTAGGCTCTAAAAATTACTACCGTAACTTGGTATTGCCACAGTCGGGGTGTTTGTGTCCCTCCAAAATTCTGTGTGATGCAACTAACCATAGCTAAACTATGGAACCAACCTAGGTGTCCTTCAACAGATGAGTAGATAAAGAAAATGTGGTATATATGTAACAGAATGTAACTCAGCTTTAAAGAAGATGAAATGATGGCATTTGCTGGTGAATGGATGGAGTTAGAGAATATCATGCTAAGTAAAAAGTGAGAAATTATACTTCATTTATGTATGATTTATCAAAATGCATAAACGCATTCTCTGTCATGTATAACTAATTAGAACAAATTAAAACATTAAAAAAAAGAGAGAGAAAAAATTCTCTGTGATGATATTAGGATCTGGGACCTTTGGGAGATGACTGGTCATGGGGCCAGGGCCCTCATCAGTGGGGTTGGTGCCTCTGCAGAGGAGGCCCCATATAGCTACCTTGTCTCCTGCCACGTGATGCTACAGGAAGAAAGCACCATCTGTGACTCAGAAAGCAGGTCTTCCCAGGCCGCAAATCTGCCAGCCTTGATCTTAGATTTCCCAGTCTATGGAACAGTGAGAAATACATTTCTGTAGTTTATAAGTTTTTACTTACTAAATATCTATATGAGGCCAGATTTTACTCAGATATTTCCATCCAACTGAAAATGTTCTAATAGATGTAACTGAGAATTCAACTTTTATTAGACCAGTCATTAAAATTCTTGCAAAATGTAAAATAATGGCATTCTTCTGATTTTTTTTCTTTTAGAAAATAGTTATTTTCATAAATATGTGTTATTTGTTATATAATTGGGTTTATTTTTTAAAATAAGTATTCTCAGTTTCTAATTGATTAAATATCTGTCTACCACCCCCATTTAAGAAGCCCTTCAAAGTCTTCAGTATTTCTTAAGAGTATGAAGAAGTTTTGGAACTCAAAAGTTAGAATGATTGGCTTAGAATAAAAGTCCCACCAGCTGCAGAAAAACCATCTAATCATCCAATTGGAGGTCAGCAAATTTTTCTTGAATTCCTACAATCCTTAAGTATGTACCACTCTTCTGTCATTTGATATTATCTTATTTCTATTTTAAAAATCCATAAAATATCCAAGTTTCACTCAGGCCAGAATCCTGTCTTACTGCTTTTGCAGGAAGATGTGAGGGAAGTCCACAATACTTGCCTGCTGTGAGAGCATATGGCAGAGATACCTATGTTACTAGCGTGATTGTCTTGATATGACATTGCTGATACAGTAGAACCTCACTATCTCTAACAAATACTGCTGGGATAGTGGTCTAAATTAGTGAGAAGTCAGAATTAAAATATGTATTTAATTAACACATATATTTTGGTATTAATATGGTTATATTTTAAATACTTTTCAATTAAGGCAAGACTAACACAAAGACTGTGGACATTTGTAAATAACAAGAACTAAAAAAAAAAAAAACTCAAAATAAATAGTATCTAGTTGTTTTTCAGTCTTCAAAATATTTTAAAAGACCTGTAATCTCACAGTGTAGAGACAATGATTGTCAGTGTTTAGGTCTATTGCCTTTTGGACATCTATTATCCACATACTGCAAGAGTTTTATTAATAGTTCATTTACACAGATATTTTTTGATTTATAATGGAGTTATGTCCCCACAAGTCCATCATAAGTTGAATCATCATGAGTTAAGAATGCATGTAATATACCTAACCTACTCACTATCATATCTTAGTGGCACAGTACTCTGCAGAGTATTGGTTATCTGCCTTCCTGATTTCGTGATTGACTAGGAGCTATGACTTCTTGTTGCTGATTGGCATTACAAGAGTGTATTGTGCAACATATTCTAGGCCAGGAAAAGGTCAAAATTTAAAATTTGAAAAACAGTTTCTACTGAATATATATCACTTTTGACTCATAAAAAAAGTTCCAAAATCATTAGGTTGAACCACTATAAATGGGGACTGTGCATAAATATCCTACTCATCATGAATTAAACAGATCTTCAAAAACATTATTCTTATTAATTCTGCTATGTTTCAGTGATACACATTTAGGCTGCTTTTATTTATTATTTTTATGGATAATACTGTGATGAACATTGAATTTTATATGTCAGCTTGACTGTCCTCATAGCTGGTGATGCATTATTTCTGGGTGTGTCTGGCAGTGTGTTTCTGAAAGGGACTAGCCACTTGCATGAGTAGACTGAGCAAGGAAGGTGCACTCTCATCGTTGAGTGGACATTTTCTCACCAGTACAAGTGAGCATCTTCTCATCAGTGTGAGTAGGCATCTTCTATTATGTTGAGGGGAAAAATAGCTCCCTAACCCTAACGAGAAGGCAGAGTAGGAGTGAATTTTTTTCTCTATTCCTGAGCTGGGACATCCATCTTCTCTTGCCCTGAGTCAACAGAGCGGCCGGTTCTCCTGCCTTCAGACTCAGACTAGGACTTCACCATTGGCTTTCCTGGTTCTAGGTCTTTGAGTTGGAATTGAAACTACACAATCAGCCTTCCTGGGCCTCCAGCTTTCAGACGGCAGATCTTGGGACTTAAAAGCCTCCATAATTGTGTAAGCAAATCCTTATTAATAAATCTTTTTCTACATGTCTATATAAATCCTATTGGTTCTGTTTCTCTGACAAACCCTAACACAAACATTCTCAAAATGAAACAACAGATGATTTATTCAGAGTTGATTCCTAGAAATGGGATTATTAGATCAACAGGAATTACAAAATGCATTTGATTAATTTAGATTATGTAACTTGAAAAATGATATGTTTGCATATGGCCAGTTAATAGTGTCAACATGGAAAGTTGGAAGCCAAATAGAACTTTCAGTTGTGTAGAGTCAGCTTCTCACACATTTTGGAGAGAGATGAAAGTTTGTTTTCTGAAGCTTTCTGCCTAACTCTCCCTGACCCCTGACCTGTTCCCCATCTCCAGCACTTGGGTGCTGAGAGGTGTCTGCTGTACCCTCTCAGTGTCTGTCACTGAAAAAAGCCACAGAAAACAAGTAAAAGCCACAGAAAACAAGTCTGGATAATTTGAACTGAAAGAGATTGTGTTAGTTTCCATTGCTGTGATCTGACAAGAACAACTTACAGGAGGAAAGTTTTATTTTGGTTCATTGGTTCAGAGAATTCAGTCCAAGGTCAGTTGTCTCCAAGGCAGAAACATCATGGCAGAAAGTCCTGGTCTAGGAAAGCTATTCAGCTTGTGGAAGCCAGAGAGAAGAGACAGAAGGGGTTGGGAACAAGATTAACCCTTCCAGGGCATGCCCCATTTACTACTTCCTCTAACTAGGTCCCACCTCCCAGTAGTTCATTTAATTATCAATAGATTAATCCACTAGTTGATTAATTCACTGATGATGTCAGAGTCCTCAATACCCAATCATTATCTAAAAGTCCCACCTCTGAACCTCGCTGCGTGGGGGACCATACTTTCAACATCTGAGATTTTGAGGGCCATTCCAGATTCAAACTATGACAAAAATGTATTAAAATGTTGGGTCACTCATTGAATTTATAAGCGCTCCAGAGAGCTGGTTCTAGAAGCTAGATGGTTAGGATAAGTTTCCTGAATCACAGAAAAACTGTTCTTAAGAAGACTCCACTGCTTGCACCACTTTGCCATGACTCTTTTTGGAGTTCCCTGTCACAGCTGCCTCCACATGTCCTAGGGTGGATATCTGCTGATCCTCCAGCTTCTGAGTACCACCTGGCATTGGTGCTGATTAGCGTTGCCTTTTAATTGCCCTCATTCAAATTACAGTGGAGGCCAGGAAAGTGAGACTTTGGCCTTGGAAAGTATTCCTGCTTCTTATAAGATATACCAAGAGGGGCAGCCCATAATATTGGAAAATGGTTCAGATGCTGAGTTGCCAAAAAAAAAAAAAAAAAAAAAGAAAAAAAGTGGTTACCATAGAAAGTAAAACTGATGATCAAGTGCCTGGGAACCTGGGATCTATGCTAGGAGGTGAAAGACTGATGGGCCTTTCTGTCAACTGTAGATTAGGGAAGCAGTTCTGCCCCATCATCATTTTCTGGAGCTTAGGACTGAGTAGGTGTGCAATACATTTTTCTTGAATGAGAGGATGAGTGATAGATGATGGTTAGGTTCAGCTGAAGGAATGGATGCTGTCCACCACGGAAAGTGCTGACACTCTGTATTCCCTCCATTTCATGGATGCTGTCACTGGGAGTGGATTATGGAGTGTAGGTTGAAGACACCTATTGTCTCCCAGGTCTTTGCCTTCTCTCCCATCCATATTTTTGTGGAAATTGTCCAGGTTACAATACTTGTCTTCTTAATTCCCCCAAAGAATAGAGAGCATGTGTTTTAGGTATATTCTCTCACAAGATGAATATCCGTAGTTTGCAGATTAAACAAACAAACAAAAAAATAAAACTCCAAAACCAATGGGACTGAAAATTGATGTAGGACACCTCAGTGAAAACTTAGTACTTTTATGAATACTGGTATTTGGGGAAAGAGGATTCTATACGAAAGCAAAAGACATGCTAGATTTATGTTTCTGCATATATTATCCTTCTCCCCATTTATACCACTCCACTACTGTGTGCTCTTTAAAAATAGGATAATTTTTAAGTCAAGAAATTTGTTGGGTAGGTTTATAAATGGGAGAAAGAGGTTTGGAAAGCAGTCAATTCTGACTGATTTTGATTTTCCAAGTCTGATTTCCATTATTAGAAAAGGGGAATGTAGTAAGTAAGAGATGATGTCATCTTTTGGAACCACTGAAGAATGAGGACAGTCAAGGTTCTGCCTTGCTTTATTCTGGTTTTTGCCAGATGTCGAAGGGGACTGTGGAGATGAATGGCGTGGGATAATTGTTGGCAAGGCACCTGAATAGTGGATCTTGTTTTCCAGGACCGTGGAGGCTAGTCGCTTTAAAGACACCAGGTGTCTATCCTCCTCTATATTATTATTTTTTCTTTTCTAAATAGATCCCTTCTAACTGTAGACATCACGAATATAGAGTACAGTTCATTCACACATCCGAGCTGCCATATGCTAACTCACAGCAGTCCTTAGAGTAAAAAAAGCAGGGAAGTGAAAAACACAAGTCTTTGGCTTACCATTACACCCACTAAATCTCACCCAGCAGAACTGTTTAGGATTGAGAACAGCTTGCCTAATATCGACACGTCTCCAAGCCCATATGGAGTTGACGTTTTCTCACCGAGTGCCCTTGTCTCACTACACTGGAGATAGATTAACTGCTCTGCCTTCCCCCAGATTTTTCGAGTAATTGGTTGCTCGCTGCCAGCAAACCCAGCCACTTTTGAGGCACAACATGAGCCGTCCCCTTAACCAATGCTTCAGTGTTTGAGCTGCTGCCAATGACACCACTCCTGGGAGCTGGCAGATGGGTCACAGTTCCTTTCGACAGATGAAGATGTAGATGCTCAGAGTTCAGAGCTAAAATCCAAGTAACAACGTTGGACAAGCTCTCCTAGGCCGCTTCCAGCCCTAATTTCCTTGTATTCCCTAGACGCTCTAGCACATTGCCCCAGCCATAGAGAGCGTGTAATAAGTATTAATAACTGTATGTGTTGACAGGGATGAATATGTTTAAACCCAGAATAACCATGGCAAGTATTTACTGAGTGCTCACTAAGTGACAAACTCCATTCTAATTAGTGCCTTAAATATACCATCTCAGCCATTTCTAGGTTCTGTTATCACTCTTCTTTTAGAAATGGGAAACTGAGGCACCAGATGGATTAAGTAAGTTGTCCAAGGTTGCAGTTATTAAGAGACAGAGATCCAGGCATGGTGGTACACGCCTATAATCCCGGTGGTTTGGGAGGCTGAGGCAGGAGGATTGCGAGTTCAAAGTCAGCCTCAGCAAAAGTGAGGCGCTAAACAATTCCGTGAGATCCTGTCTCTAAATAAAATACAAAATAGGGCTGGGGATGTGGCTCAGTGGTTGACTGCCCCTGAGTTCAATCCCCCGTGACCTCCCCCACTAAAAAGAGAGGCAGAGCTCTGATATGAACCATGGCTGTCCCAATCCAAAGCCCATGTTCCTTGGAATAACAGTGACAAGCACAATGGATACAGAGCAAACATACAGTGCCAGGCACTAGTCTGAGAATTTTATGTGAAATCAACTCCTATAATTTTTACAGCAGTACATGGGAAATACTAATCCAAGTCTGTCTTTTACAAATGAAGAAACTAGAACACACAGATGTTAAGAGTGTTACTCAAGGTCACACACAGCTTATAGTGGCAGAGCTGAGATTTGAACCCAGGCTTTATAATATGTGTTCTTTATCACATGCTGTCTGGGGACAGCATCCACAGACTTAGCTATAGAGCATGATGAAGCAGTACCTCCTCACCCATGGCAGGGAAGGAGAGGGCGGCTTCCACTCAGGAGTTCTTTTAGGTCATATTCTGTGCTTTGTGGTTCTGAGTCAGGCAGTCAACACCTGCATGGACATCTTCCCTCCCACCAGGCACAGATGGCCTTCACAGGTAATCTAAATAGCCTCAATCATCTCTTGCATATTCCTAAGAAAGTAAGAAAAGAGTGTGGTTTGTCTTTAAATGGAATCACAAAAGTCCCAGTCCAAGAGTCCTAGGGCAGTGAAGGGTACCAGAAAATGCCTTCCTAAATATGCATTCGGATCATTTTGAGCTAGAGGCCATGGAGAACTAGCAGGCTCAGGAAAACTCTAAAAGCAAAGAACAAGTTTTAGTTCTATAAAGGAAATTTACATTTTTAAAGGAAAATTTCATATAAAACCTGTCTCCCCTTCTCCACCAGGAAGAGCAGGACTCTTAGTATCTCTTGTGAAGGGAGATGGCACCAACTTCAATTTAGTGGATCTTACTAAACCACCTTTGTTCACCATACTTCTCCTAATTACCTTCTGGTTTCCCCTGACCTGAAGCCCCAAACCCTTTCCCCTCACTTAGCCTAAGATGGTGTGTCAGCCCAAGATTAAACCACCTCTCTGGCTTGCTCATTATTGTGTGCTCCTATGCAGATGTGTGATACTCATTAAAAAAACTTGTGTTTGACTTGTCTTTTGCCAGTCTAACTTATAGGGTCACAGCTAGAGAATCTATGATGGGCAGAGAAAGAATGAATTTTTCCTCCTTCCCTAGACTAGGGAGAGCATGCAGGTCCCTGGAGTCTGACCTGCCACTGTGTCTAGGAGTTGATTTACCATGGGTTCCCTGGGAAGTTCAAGAGCAATGGTGATTGTCTTGCCTAGTACCAACCCTCCTATGCCAACACCATACTCCTTGACAATGGAAGAGTGTATGACTTGGCTGGACCAAGTAGAGTCCTCCTCGGGGATTTTCCTGGTTAGGGCTAATAAGGTTCATTTTTGTCTCATGGTGCCCAGTGGCTTGTGGGTAGAAAAAACCATCCTGATGGTAGAGAATGGTGATGGAGAGACTCCTGGAAGCCTCAGGACCTAGGCCACCGTCTTCCACAGTCACTTCCCCATTCTTTCTGGTTGCATGAGACAGCAATTTGTTATTGTCTTTGAATACCTTGGAAATGAGTTTGTCTCGTGCTACTGTCTGGAAAGTATCTAAGAGGAATTAATTACTTAATTTCTGAAAAATTCTGTGGTTTTGAATTCTTGTTGCTCTTCCTAGTACATGACCTTTCCATCACGTGCAGTGACTCTGAAGACAGCTTTGCAAGAATATTCCAGGAACCTCACACTCAAAGACACATCTGTGCCCATCCCTGCAACATGCCACTGATTTGACATTTACTCGGTGTATTAATTTGCTAGGGCTGTGTATTTGTCAGCATTTTTTACTATAACCAAACATCCAATGCAGGTCACATTATACAGAAAAGAAGTTTATTTCATTTATAGTTTTGGAAGCTGAAGTCCAAACTTCATGACACAGGCCTCAGCAAGGGTCCACCTTAGCTTCATTGCACCATGGTAGGAGCACATGTATATCTCTGTATGTCTCATCTTTGTCCTTCTTATACAGCCACCAGGATTCAGCCATGGGAGCTCCATCCTCATGAACCTATCTAAACTTAATCATTTTGCAAAAGGCCCCCTCCTCTAAACACCATGTTTTACTCACTTAATGCCATTAACATATGACTTTGGAACTTGAACTCCTAGAACAGTTGGAGATGGGGAATCAAAAATGATATTCAATCCATAGCAGGCTGCCACACTAAAATGCCACAGACAACGTTGCTTAAACAACAGAAACTTACTGTCTCCCATTCTGGAGGCCAGGTGTCAACAGGTCATTTCCTTCTGAAACTCTAAAGGAGAATCTGTGTTTGGCTCTGCCTTTGCTGCCGTTGGGTTTCACACACTCTTTTGGGTATTTTTTAGTTGTGGATGTACTGCCCCTGTCTCTGCCTCAATGGCCATATGACATTCTCCCTGTGCACATCTTGTCCATATTTCCCCTCTTTAGGAGGATGCTCAACATGAGAGCCCATCCTAATGACTTCATCTTACCTACATCTGTAAGGACCCAGTTTTCAAATAAGGTCACATTCTGAAGTACTGGAACTTAGGACTTGAACACAAATTTTAGGGGATACAATTCAATCCATAACAGGGAACCAGGTGGGGAGACTGAAGAGCAAAGTGCTGCCTCATAAGTACTCAGCTAGTGTCTTTGGGAAGGACCACAGAGACATTGACCCTGGATATTCTCACTTCCCTTTCTTGAGTTCCTTACCTTGGTGGCCTTGGGCAACTCATTTCACTTTTCTGAGTTTGAAAGAAGAGCAGAATGGGCTGGATTGACCATTTTCAATGGGCTAGTTCTGGTTAGGATAAGTTAGCAGATCAGCAATGCCCAACTGACCTCACTTCACACTTGCTTCACCCAGAGGCATATTAAGTGGGCTACCTGGTGGGGGATATCCTACCACTGACTTTGCTGAGAAGCATCAGTGCCTAGAGGTAGCATAAGACAGATCATCGTTTTTCAGTTCTCTACAAATAATACACTGCCCTCATTGCCTGTACCCAAGACCATTCAGGTGAAGTGACCCCTGGAATCCCCATTTTGTATGCCTCTGCTTTGCCCATAGTGATTCTGTTTTTATCTGTTTTATGAAGATAATTTATTTTTTTATCTGTTTAATGTTTTAGAATTCTAAGAAAAAGGTTTGTTTGCATAAATGTCTCTGTTAAAAAAATTTTTATCTGAATTCATTAAAACAACCAAAGGATTGATTGTTCAGTTTACTTTTTGATTCTAAAATTCTATGTGTCTCTATAAAAGCAATGTCAGTCTTTTCATGATTTTCATTCTCTATCTTTCAGAAAGTTTATTTTATTAAATATTAACTTGTCATAATACAATAATGTACTAAATATTGGTTGGGGTAAGGCAAACATTTTCAATTTTGTCTGAGACTTGTGGGTTACTGGGTGAATGTTAGATATTAATGGAGGTGAGACAGGAGGTCAGCTCTTCACTTGCCAGCTCCATGGGAGAGTAGCCTTTAATTCAGAGTTGTCCTTCTTCTTAACCCTCTCATTTAAGTCACCTGGAGTGGTGTGTATGTGTGTGTGTGTGTGTGTGTGTGTGTGTGTGTATTATATATAATAAATATATATATATATACATACATACATACATACATATTTTCTTCTGAGGAGAAGGATCCTTTGAACATGTTTCTATCTGGAACATCAGTTTGGTCCTTTTGTGAAGACATCAGTCTGAAGGCTACATATCATGGGGTTTTGTCCGGCTGTGAAACCAAACCCTCACCAGCACTTGCTGCCAAGTACCCCTTGCATTTGAGTCCACAAGGGCTTCTGAGTGTAGCCGTATTCCCCTTTCCTACTCCCCAGTAGCACCCTCAGGCTGCTTCTGCCCACAGCACTAGAACTACTACCCTGCTGGGATTTTCTCTCAGCTCACTCTTCTCATGTTAGGAAGGAGAAACATTTTGATGCACTGTGACACTCACTAATGCTCACTAAACACTTAACTCTGTGATAGACTCTGTTCCAAGTGCTTTCCATGTACAGGTTGAGTATCCCTTGTCTGAAATGCTCGGGATCAGAAGTCTTTCAGATTGTAGATGTTTTCAGATTTTGGAATATTTGTATATACAGAATGAGATACCTTGGGTAGGGGACCCAAGTCTAAACACAAAATTAATTTATATTTCATATGTACCTTATACACATACCCCAAAGATAATTTTATATAATTTTTTTAGTGCAACTGCATTCTGTGGCCTGTCACGAGGCCAGGTGTGGAATTTTCCACTCGCATTGTCACTTGCTCAAAAAGTTTTGGATTTTGGAGCATTTCTGAAATGATCAGGAATATCAAACCTGTGTGGATCTGTCTGATTCTTCTGTCAACCTTAGGAGGCAAGGCCACCATCGTTTCCGTTTGCCACTTTGAAGTCAGGCACAGGCAGATTAAATAACTGGTGTAAGTGAGAAAATGGCAAAGGGAGACCTGAACCCAGAAAGCCTGTGGTAGTAATTGCCATGATAATCACAGGTATATTTAGATGTTCTTTTGGAAGACAATTATTTCAACCATATACCTTTGCTTGTCATTTAAGCAATGCTAATGGAGCTAGAGAGGAAGCATAATGGTGTTTATTAATCAATGAAATTCTCTATAACTAGTAATCTAGAACAGAACCAATATATACCCCATTGGTTTTTTAAGGGAGCAGGAGTGGAGGAGGGGAATCAATCCAATTTGAGTTAAAATTCTGCACACCATGACATTTTTTCTTTTCTTGCATTACAGTGGTAAATGTGACCTTCTCTATTTCCTCCTGTGCCAGTGGGGAAAGAGGAATTTCCCTGGTTTCTGCCCCATCCATGGCCACAGAGGAAAGTCCTAGAAACAGAAGAAAGTTGTCAACAGATATGTGGAAGGGATTCAAGAGTGAACAGCAGGGAGCAATTTCTGTAAGGGGTAAGAAGTGCTTGCTTCTCTTTGGGGTTTGCCTTACACAGATTTCCTTTTCATTTTGCAGCTTCTGTGATCAATCGAGCTATGTAAATGCATATAAAAGTAAGATTTTTTTTAGTTAATAGAACAAAATTTTTGTTCAGCTTTATATTAATATCATCAATATGTGTTATAGAACACTCTAGAAGGTGCGGGCCATATCATCTCCCTTTCTGTTTCTTCAATCTCCATTGCATTAGCTTCATAACCCATTTTCACTTCCAGCAACTAGTCTCTCCAATTCATCCACAGTGCTGTTTGTTGCTTATGTTATCTACCTGAACACGTGAATCCGATTGTTTCCCCTTAAGAACACAAAACCCAGAGATATCTTTTCCATATTCTGGGAACCACCTGGGAACCCACCTATCTTTCCAGCTGTATAGGTAATGTCCTGAGTATCTTAGGTCCTTTCCTCACTTCCTTGCCACTCGAGATCCTTCTCGTTCTCTAGGACCACTATGCTATGGTACCACTGGGATAAAGCCTTCCCCGTCCCCTCAGGGTAATGAACGTCCTCCTCCTATTCCTTTCTCCTGTCTTCATTGCTTGACATCTGGCAGGAGGAGCACTCTGTGGGCCCCCAGGCTGTTCTGGAGAATATGTCGAATTCTTCCAGTTAACAATTTCAAGTTCACTCTTTCTGTTGTTTCTGAGCACCTGGACCCAGATGTGTGATTACAAGGAAAGAACCCCTTCCTTCTTACTTTCCTTCTGGTGCTTACGCAGTGTTTCCTTCCTGTCATCTAGAGATGCCATTTCAGAAACGCAAACTGCTGCTCAGTCACATTCTAATATGCATAACTGGACATGTTACAGTGTGGTCAGATGGTTCTCAGATGATTTTAAACCCTTCTGAGGCATTTAATTATGACCACATGCATGTAGGTTCAAAATGAGGGTAGACTGATGTTTTTTCCTTTACTGGAATTGAGAACTAAAATCCAGTTTTGTTTTGTTTTAATGAAAATAATCTCAAACTTTACAGATTTGTAAAAACAAATAAAAACAAAACAAAACAGTGCAATTACCAAACATCATTCTCTTTTCCCTAGAGAAGCCAAGACACATAGATGTAATTTAAGAACTTGGTCTTGTTTTGCTTTGCTTTGCTTTGCTGGGGCTAATTGACCAGCAGCTTCCCTGAAGTTCCTACAGAACTGGTGGGTAATTCCCACACTAAACTTCAAAAACTTTACTTTGGTTTTTAAAATACCTATAATTAGATTTCACATTTCTTTCTTGTAATAGTTACTTTGTATAATCACTTTCATAAGAGGGTTGAGGGTAAAACGTGGTATATGTTATACATAGAAAATGATTAAAGAAAGAAAAATATCTGATTTGGAAGACTTTTGATAATATCACTGGGCGTTATGGTTTGAATGTGAGGTGTCCCCCAAAAGCTCATGTGTGAAACAGTGCAAGGTTAGAGGAGAAATGATCATATTATGAGAGTCTTAATATAATCAGTCAATTAATCCTCTGATGGGATTAGCTGAGTGGAACCTGAAGGCAGGTAGGGTGTGGATGGAGGAGGTGGTGATTGGGGGTGTGCTTTTGGGTTATGTATTTGTAGCTGCCAAGTGGAGTCTCTCTCCTTTCTGATCATCATGTGAGCTGCTTCCCTTCACTACACTCTTCGGTCATGATGTTCTGCCTCACCCCAAACCCCAAGGAAAGGAGCTGGCTGTCCATGAACTGAGACCTTTGAAATCGTGAGCCTTCAAATAAACTTATCTTCCCCTATAATTTTCTGTTTGGGTCTTTTAGTCACAGCAATGAAAAAGTTGACTAAAACACTGGGATAAAGTTAAATGGTATCATTTGAAAGTTTTTATATGAGTCATTTATATAAAAAGTTATTATATAACTATTAATGACAAGTTTTTTGTATAACTAATAATGAAAAGCTATTTTCATTATAGGAAAAATAAAATAGACTTACCTTTCCAAAACAAAAATAAAAAGATAAATAGAAACTGTAAGATTAAAAGGCACTGATGCTTTCTTCTTGCCAATAATGGCAGCAAAAGGATCCCCCATTTTAATTTTGACAATGGTGTCAGAGTTAGCTTCCCTCTGATATTGATCATGGATAGATTAAATTGTGGAAATATTCTGCACAAACTAGGTAGAGCCCACTGGAATCATCAGATAACATAACCAATTTTGATTTTGATAAAGGCCACTAACTAAAAATCCATTCCGTTATTATGAGTCACTAATGTGGTTAGAATATTGTGTTTTTTTATTATTATTACTTTTTGTTAATTTTTTAAATTTTTATTTAGCTTTTCATTTTTTTACAGACTGCATTTTGATTCGTTGTACACAAATGGAGTACAACTTTTCATTTCTATGGTTGTGCATGATGTAGATTCATACCATTCTTGTAATCATACATGTACATAGGGTACTGATGTCTGTTTCATTCCACCATTTTTCATAGCTCCACCCCCTCCTCCTTCTCATTTCCCTCTACATAATCTAAAGTTCCTCCATTCTTCTCTCATATCCCTCCCCGCCTCCCTCATTATGTATCATCAACCACTTATCAGAGAAAACATTCGGCCTTTAGTTTTTTGGGATTGCTTATTTCACTTAGCATGATATTCTCCAATTCCATCCATCTATCTGCAAATGCCATAATGTTATTCTTCTTTATGGCTGAATGATACTCCATTGTGTATATATACTACAGTTTCTTTATCTATTCATCTGTTGAAGGGCATCTAGGTTGGTTCCACAATCTAGCTATTGTGAATTGAGCTGCTATAAACATTGATGTGACTGTTTTACTGTAGTATGTTAATTTTAAGTCCTTTGGGTATAAACCGAGGAGTGGGATAACTGGGTCAAAAGGTGGGTCCATTCCAAGTTTTCTGAGGAATCCCCACACTGCTTTCCAGATACTTTTACATTGCTGGTGAAGTTACAAATTAGAATGTTTTTTAATAGAAAGAAAGAACAGTCTAATTTTAGAAGTACAAATAAGAGCTTCATATATGTGTGTCTCATTTTCCCATTTGAGTACCCATGTGCCCCCAAGAATGGGTGGTGTACATAATACTAGGGTGTTGTTCCTTGACTAGGGAAAAAAATCTGAGAACCTTCTTTTGCATTAAGAACATTAATATTTTGAGCTAAAACCTACCTCCATTTACATACCCACATGACTTCTTCCCATAAGACTCCTTTCATTGAATCTCTTCACTACCACCTGCTTCTCTTATCTGTCTGCTTCTGCACCATCAGGATCAACTCCTTTGTCTCCTGGGTCCCCACAGCACTTTTAAAAAGTTCCTCCTCATAGGACCTATTACATGACATTGAGATTTCATGTTAGTTTGTTTATCTGCACTCTCAGACTAGTGTACGAAGGACCTGAGGCAATTGTCTGTGTCTTTATTTGTCTCCACCACTGGCTGAGACTCCCCAGAACAAAACTCATCTATTCATCTCTCCACCAACACAGGCACATTGGGGGCTTCTTTGAAGATTTAATGAACCAGGAAATGACTGAGTGACTGAACAAATATATAAATATCCTCTACCTTTAGCCACTAAAATAGGTTGCCTTTGACTGAATCAGTCTAGAGCAGTTGCTGCTTTAGTAGCTGTCTTTTGTCTCAAAGAGAGAAGAGTAGACTCTAACAGATGTCTGCAGGCCAATTCCAAACTCTGCTATAGGTTTTATTACTATCATTATGGTAAATACATAACATTAAATTTACTATGTTCTTATATGAACATACGTTCAATGAAACTCCACGTCACATACAACTGCAAGAATGAGATACTAATTAGAATAAGTTATATGCCATTTAAGTATAATATGTCAAAATGCACTCTACTGTTATGTATACCTAAAAAGAACAAATAAAAAATTTACCATTTTGACCATTTTTAAGGGTGCAGTTTAGTTGTGTTAAGTATATTCACATTGTTGTGTGATAGATCTCTAAGAAATTTTCATCTTGCAAAACAGAAATTCTGAACCTTAATTTGTCTCCCTCTTCCCCCCAATCCTTAGTGACCATCCTTCTACTTTCTGTTTCTGTGATTTGACTAGTTTAGATATTCATTTGAGTGGCATTTTATAGTCCATGCCCTTCTGTGATTGGTTCATTTTGTTTGGTGTAATATTCATGAGTTTGATACATACTGCAGCATATATCAAAATTTCCTTCTTTTTCAAAGTTAAATAATATCATTTTGTATGTATGCACTGCATTTTCTTTATCCATTCATCCGTCAATGGACATTTGGGTTGCTACCACCTCTTATTTTAACTAATGCTGCCATAAACATGGGTGTGCAAATATCTGTTTTAACATCTGCTTTGAATAAATCTTCTAGATATAAATCCAGAAGTGAGATTGCTGAATCATGTGGTAGTTCTATTTCTAATATATTTCAGAGACTTCATGCTGTTTTCTATAATGCCTGTTGCAGGTTTTTTTAAATTTTTGAATCGGGTAATATGAATGATCCTGTGTTAGACTGGTAAGGCTGCCTCAGCAAAGTACCATAGAGTGGCTTCATTTGTTAGTCCTGTGCTTCTATAACAGAAGATCTGAGACTGGGTCATTTATAAATAATGGGAATGTATTTCTCAGTTTTGGGGACTGAAAATCCAAGATCAAGGCATTGGTAGATTCAGTGTCTGCTTCCAAGATGGCACCAGGTGCACTGTGTCTCCACGCAGCTCAGAGGAGATGGGAGCGCTAAATTTACCCCCTTGCAAGTCCTTTTATAAGGCACTAACCCCATCCATGAGCATCTCTTAAAAATCATCTTAATGCTTTTACATTGGAAACTAAGTTTCAGCATGAATTTTGGAGGGACACAAACCTTAGCACTTATAAAATAGAAATTTATTTTCTCACAGTTCTGGAGGAGGATGTCCAGGGTCTCAGCAGCCTTGAGACTTCTCTCCTTGGCTTCTCTCTCTGTGTCCTCACGTGGCCTTTTTCTCTGTGTGGGCACATCCCTAGACTCTTTCTCTCATCTTAGAAGAACATCAGTCATATTGGTTTAGGGTCCTAACCTAAAGGCTTAAGTTCAACTTAATTGCCTCTTTATTTTAAAATTCTTTTTGTACTGGGGATTGAATCCAGGAGCACATAACCCCTGAGTCACATCCCCAGCTCTTTTTATATTTTACTTGGAGACAGAGTCTCTCTAAGTTGCTTAGGACCTTGCTAAATTGCTAAGGCTGGCTTTGAACTCACAATTCTCCTGCCTCAGCCTCCAGAGCTGTTGGAATTACAGGCATGCACCACTGCACCCAGCTTAATATCCTCTTTAGAGACCCTATCACTATATACAATCTTATGAATTAGGGCCTGCCCACATGATGTCATTTAACCTTAAAAAATAAAAACTTGTATTTTTTAATATATGCATTTTTTTATTGTTCATGGACCTTTATTTAATTTATTTATTTATATGTGGTGTTGAGAATTGAATCCAGTACCTCATACATGCCAGGCAAGCACTCTACCACTGAGCCACAATGCCAGCCCCTCATTTAACCTTAATACCCCTTTCAAGGCTCTGTCTCCAAATATGGTTATATTCTGAGGTACTGGGAGTTGGGACTTTAACATATGAATTGATGGGGGATGCAATTAAGCCTATAACAGGGCCTTACACAAGTTATCCTATTTTTTAAAATCAATACCTGGATTTATACAGTTCCCTCTACCAAAATAAATAGAAGTACTATTTGTTTTGGGATCAACCTAAGGCCATTTGAGGGACCCATCTGAGTGACTCATGAGTCACTTGTTGAATTGCTAGGGCAGAGCCCCAGGAGCATAAGCCGACTGCAGTGGCAGGTGGAATGGTTGGGAGGGAGGACCTGTTGGAATGAAGAATGTATAGAGAAAACTTATATTTCACTGGAAAGGTTTGCATTGTCTTTTAGAGCAAGTATTGGCAAACATTCCAGTAAAGAACTAGATGATAAATACTTGAATCTTTGCTGACCATTCCTGTAAAGAACTAGATAATAAATACTTGAATCTTTGTTGATTGTCTGGTAAACAATGCCTTACAAGTGGAATGTAGCCATCAGCAATGCCTAAACAAATAGGTGTGGTTGTGTTCCAGTAAAACTTTATTTACTCAGGAATGCTTTGACTATTCTGGGTCTTTTATTTTCCCAAATGAATTTTAAGACTGTTTTTTTCCTAGTTCTGTGAAAAATGTTATTATTATTTTGATAGGTATTACATTGAATGTGTATAATGCTTTGGGGAATATGACCATTTTGACAATATTAATTCTACTTATCCATGAACATGGGAAGTCTTTCCCTCTTCTAAGGTCTTCTTCAATGTCTTTCTTTGGTGTTCTATAGTTTTCATTGTAGAGGTCTTTCATCTCCTTGGCTAATTTATTCCCAAATATTTTATTTTGTATTTTGAGATCATTATGAATGGGATAGTTTCCCCAATATTTTATATAACTATAATACATTAATGAAAACATAAAAACTTTATTTACAAAAATAGGGAGGACTTAGCCTGAGGGTCCAGGTTTTCCTTGTCTGGAGTACCCTTTCCTGAGATATCCATTTTACTTGGATCCTGAGCCTATCATTTAAACTACTTTACATTTAAGTAAGTTATAGATAGTAATGCAAAATAATTCTTGACCAGAAGAAGTTCAATCAATTCTCTTCACCAACTTTGGATGAAGTGAGTCTTGTGTGAATTTGCACATTTCTTTCCATTTTTCCTTAAGCATTTTATTGTTATTTAAATTATATAAACACCCACTTCTTTTTTTCAATATATTTTTTAGTTGTAGATGGACACAATGCCTGTATTTTATTTATTTATTTTTTGTGCTGCTGAGAATTGAACCCAGTGCCTCACACATGTGCTAGGCATGTGTAATACGTCTGAGTCAGAACCCCAGGCCCAACACCGCTTCTTCAACAATTTTCTACTATAGAGTTACAGGCTATTCTTGGATTACCAAATGTTGACAGAGTCTGATAGAGCTGTGAAATCTTTAAGATCTGTAAATGTGTTTGTCCTTTGGATTCTCCAGTTTTGTCCCCTCACTAATAATGAATGAAATGTAATATTTAACATGCATTCATTTTGTATGTATGTGGGAGTCATTTTATCTTTGAAAATTATCCTCTAACAAATGAAACACTTTTGGGCACTGTGTTAGTCAACTTCGTATTACTGTAACAAAATACCCAAGGTAATCAACTTTAAAAAAGTAAAGATTTATTTTGGCTTAGTTTCAGAGACGTCAGTTCATGGTTGCTTGGCCTTATCACTTTGACCCTGTGGTAGTGCAGTACATCATGGAGGACTGTGTGGAAGAGAAGATCTGTTCACACCAAGGCAGCTGGAAAGTGAAAGTGAGGGAGAGGAAAGGGCCAAGTTCCCAATTTCACCATCAAGGGTACAGCCCCAGTGACATAACCTTCCTCACTAGGCACCACAGACTTGGGCTCAGCTTTCACATGGGCGTTTGGGTGAGATTCAAGATCCAAACCACAGCAGATATTGTTTATAGAGGGGTTAAAAGTTATACTAAGAGCACTGAGGTTTTAATCTCTGTGATAGCAGTCTTAAACTTTTTGAACTTATACCTTTATGATTAAATGTTTTGTAGTTTTTCTGCTTGATAAATAAATATAAAATACTATAGAGACTAACATATGTAAGCATAAATAGAACTGAAAATTAAACATAGAAGTTCTAGCAGTGTCTTCTCATATTCTAATGGTCATCTCCTTAATAACTGGATCAGTTTAGGAGGTCGCTTTTATGGACAAGGGGGAAATAAAACATTAAACAACTGAAAATAATAGTGAGATATCTGAGTTAACCCCAATAATGCACCAAAAAAGCATGTTGCCAGAAAAGCTATAAAGGAGAGCTTTGGCCTTTGAGGGCAGAGGTCTTTTATGAAGAGAACTGACCCTTTGTTCAGGAAAATAACTTAGTGAAACTGATTGGTTATTCATGATGAACCCACACAGGCATTATGAACATAGGAGCAGCTTGAATAATGAAGAGTTCCATTGTCTAGCTAATAACCATGGGCATTTTGATACCAGAAGTAGGGGTAGAGGCTGTCAGGACCCGGGAAGACAGGATGGAGGAGAATTGAAAGAGGGCTGGTCCTGAGCAACCTGGCAGAGTGTGGGATTGTGGTTAAGGAGAATGATGGCCAGTGAGACCCAGAAAATGTCCCCAAAGCATTCTTAAGCAATGATGTTGATGATCTATCTCATTGTCTCTGCCAGAATTACTCCCAGGGGTTCAGTTGCTGTGTGTAACAAAATGGAACCTCAAGAAAGCAGAGAGCAACTCTAGAATTCCTTAAGGTGACCAGAGGCAAAGCGAGGCAAGTGCAGAGCCTGAGTTGGAGGTTCAGGACCAGACAGGAAGAGGAAATAGAGATGAAGCAGGTGGCAGGCTGAACAGATTTAGGGTGCAGAGTAGAGGACTGGTGATCCTGAAAAACATTGTTGGGGGGGGTTGGTCTGCCAGTAATGGAAGGTGAATCCTGAGCCAGTCATTTAAAGAAAGGGGATCCCCAAAAATGGAGTCTTTGGAGGATTTTCAGGAGCAGATGGCTTGGCTACCAGTTTTGAAAGATGTTGTAATGAGTGGGAAAAAAAGACCCGAGATAGGAAACCACTTGAGAGTGTGTTGAAACATCTGGGCAATCATGATGAGAACAGAACGAGGGGAACAGGAGCGCTTGTTCCAGAAATGACACAGAGGTAGAATCTGCGTGACGGTTCACTGAAGGGGTGAGAAAGAGGTGCCACAACGAGAAGTAAAATTCACATCGCTTGGGCAGTGAGATGTCTGGAGATGAGCCATTCCCTGAATTAGAAAGCATACAGAGAACAGGTTTGCAGGAAAGTCAATGGGTATATTGTGGGATATGTTGGATTTGTGTAATATGAATTTCCTGGTAGACACAGCTCATAAAAAGTTGAGAGTACAGGTGGGTATTCCAGGGCTAAAGACACATCTCTATTAGGAAAATGTTCTCTAAAAGGTACCATAGATTTTTTTTAAGTCTCCCTTTTATAAATATTAAGAAAATAATGCTCTGATTTACTTTGTTCATTTATCCAAAAGTGTTTAATGAGTGGGAAATCCTCATCCCAGTACTACTCTGGGAA
Source organism: Sciurus carolinensis (assembly GCF_902686445.1). Taxonomy (NCBI): domain Eukaryota; kingdom Metazoa; phylum Chordata; class Mammalia; order Rodentia; family Sciuridae; genus Sciurus; species Sciurus carolinensis. The sequence continues at coordinate 29,571,040 of NC_062218.1, read as the reverse complement.
CAAATAATTACTAAGATCATTTATCCTGGACTAAAAGCAGAGGTGTAGGTGTGGAGGGTAACTTGGTACCTCAGAATTGGTGTAAAGATTATTTCAAGGCTGAAGATATATGAGATTCAACAGACGTTTACCTTAGAGCTTACCTTATCTGACTAAATGCAAAATCTTCTGATAAATGAGAACTATCAAAGATTCTCTCTTGGTGAATGTCTTCTTCTAGAAGATGGAGCAAGAGTATTTTACTATAAATCCCTTTGTTAGTCAGTCATTCCATTATTGCAGTGAAATACCAGAGTCAATCAAATTAAAAAGAGGAAAGGTTTACTCGGGTTTACAGTTTGGGAGGTTTCAGTCCATGGTTGGTTGGTGCCATTGCTTTTGGGTCTCTGTTGAGGCAGTGCATTATGGCTGGGAACATGTGGTAGGGCAAGCTGCTCACCGAATGGCATCTGGAAAGAAAGAGAGAGGGAGGGAACAAGAGCTTGGCATTCCTTCAAGGGCACACCTCTGATGACCCACGACCTTCCACTAGGTCCTATTTGTTAAAGTTTTCCACTGCCTTGCAATATGCCAATCTGAGGACCGAGGCTTTAATGCAGGGACCTTTAGGAGAACTTCCAGAGCCAAACTATATCAATCTTCTCTCTGAGAGTATTATGGTCCTGAAGAAGATGGAAAGACTACTCATACCTGTACAGACACTATCTCAAACTTTCTTATCTCCTGTTTGTTCTCCTGATGCACTATTTATCTTTATTAAAGAAACCTCTTTGTTCTTCCCATATAAACATTTTATGCCCCCCTTCTCCCCCACTGCATGGGGTATATAGGCTCCAAACTAATCACACCTTTGAGTTATTGAGCACCCTCAGGTGTTATGTTTATTGTATGCATAAATAAATTTTTTTTTAATCATTTTAGATTTCAGGTCCCAGATGCTAAATTGTAAAGGTATAAGAAATGATTTTCCTCTCCTATACAGCAAAGAGAGAAATTTCCTTTCTGAATGGCCAGAATAATCAAAGAGGCATTGAAATAAAATGGCACTGTGGTGTATGCCTGAAATCCCAGCAATTCAGGAGACTGAGGCAGGAGGATTGCAAGTCCAAGGTTAGCCTCAGCAACTTAGTGAGACCCTGTCTCAAAAATAAAATAAATGATGGAAAAAAAGAGACTGGAGATGTAGCTCAGTGGTAAAATACTTCTGAGTTCAATCCCCAGTAACAACAACAACAAAGATAGCAGAGAAAGATGATCTGATTTGGAAGAAAATACAGAAGGACTTTGTTCAATTTTAGGCTTTTAAATTTACTTAGAAGTAGTGAAGGAGTTAATTTATATTGGCATTTATATCCACCCAGCGTTCCCATACTTTGCTCACTTCGGATCTCTAGTTTTCCCCCTTTCTCATCCTAGAGTCATATTCCTGATCACATCGCCTCCAAACACTAAAAGCAAGGATAAAGTGACTGAGAAACGGAATCTGGCACACTGCAGTGTCTGATTAGACACACTGGCTTCCCCTCTGGTTGTCCCACTGGGTTTATAGTCTGCTCCTCTTGGGGTTTTCCAGGTCTTAGAACAGCCCCATTCCATCCAGGATATGGGTTTTGAGTCTTATTCTTTTTCCTTGACCATTTCATAAAGTCCCCTTGGGACAAATCTGTATTTATCTTTATCTCCTTTCAGAGCAAAGTCCCCTATGTTAGCATTACGTCATAAACCTCCACACCCTATCCAGACATCAAGGACAATTGCAGGGACTTTTTCTCTTATTAATACTTCCCTATCTGTTTCCTTCCTTGATCTTTTTATTATTGATTGCCTGTTAGAGTTAATGGTAGTAACATGGTTCAGATCATCTTCCTTTGGTTGCTCTTGATATTTGCCTTTCTTATTCTTTGACCAAAGCAATAATTTAATATAGTTCTGTTGTATTTTTTAGAAATTAGCACAGGTTATAAATTAAAAATGCTTGTTGAAAATAAATCAGCTGAAGTCACATGGATTTTTACATTTGATTAATTAAAAAAAAACTAGAAACAAGCAGTTGTCATGACAACTATCATGTTGTTGTTCTCATATACCCCTTTATGGTCTTTGCTCAGAGAGGTTCTATGAGTATATAAAAAAAGAATGGAGGCTCTGATACCACAATGTAATTTTTGTTGTTGGCTATGATTTTGAAAATCAGGAATGTTCACTCCATACGCATTCCAGAATTCCAGACCTACACATTTTGGCTGAGTTTCAGAATGTTGACTCTATTAAAGGATATTGCAAGTATACACTGTTTTCTGTTCTGTATGCAATTGCCTCAGAGTGGAATTTTCTTTTCTTCTGTGTTGCTTCAGCTTCTCCAAGTATTTTTACAATTCTTTGTAAGAGAGCTTTAGTATTCCTGAGCCTTGACCATTTGGTTCCTTCAGGATTGAGTTCTTTCTGGGCCCTTCTCTTCTCTGAGAGGACAGGTGGAAAGACTGAGGAGAGAAGCAGCAACATGAAAGGTGTTTAAAAAGGAGAAAAAGATTTGAACTGTACTATGTAAATTCACACATGCTGGAACACCTGGGAGAAACCCTGGGTTTCAGGTTTCAGTGCAAACTGTGGGGCTTACCTCCAGTTTATCCAAAGGATTCTGAGGGTTAAAGCCCATGCAGGAAGCTGGGGCCTCACTGATGACTTCATATTGAAATCATGCAAAACTTATGAGCTCATGAACTGGGAGATGAAACCAGATGAGACAAAAATGGCTTCAAGCAAAATTGCAGTAAGTCTGTACTGGATCATTCCAACCTGAGGAGGGGAAAGGAGATAAAACCAGGGCACTGGAATTTGGAGACTCTTGCAGAAACTTACAGTAAAATGAAACTGGTTTCACCCAACTCCTTGAAAGACACTTAGAGAAACTGTAGAATAACTTGAAAGTCAAGGAATGAGTTCTGTTTGCATTTGGCTCTCTCTGAACTTTTGTAAGTGCCACTGTCAGTACTTTATGTGGATTACAAAGTTAAGCCTCTCTATGTTGTCCTTCCTGCCCTCTTTCTGTGCAGACCCAATGTACTATCACCACATGGCTCTTGTTGAGCTGTGCTTCAGAGTCTCAAGAGTCTCAACACACATGAATCTGCTCCTTTGCCTGAGGGCAGGCCTTGGAGAGCTGACGGATCTGACCCACATATCCCAAGATTAGGCTGGATGGTGTTGGGATTGGTCCCTCAACTTTGATAACATGCAAGAGGAACTGAGTGACAATGTTCAGGAACTATATCCATCCAACTCTAACAGATGGAGAGAAACTGAATTGTTGATCTGAAGGAAGAATCAGAAAGTAGTTCCATCAGCTTCGACCGCTATAACAAAATGCCGTAGACTAGAGACTTACACAGCTGAAACTTAGTTCTCACAGTCTGGGATACTGGGAAGTCCAAGAATGGGAAGTCAAGGTGCTGTTCTCTTCCTGGATTGTAGATAGTCACCTTCTTGCAATGTCTTCACCTGACAGAGAGAGAGAGAGAGAGAGAGAGAGAGAGAGAGAGAGAGAGAGAGAGAATCTCTATTATCTCTTCTTATAAGGGCACTAATACCATCATGAAGGCCCTGCCCACATTACCTCATCTAACCCTAATTACCTTTCAAAGGTCTTATCTCAAAATACCATCACTTTGGAGGTTAGAGCTTCCACATATGAATTTGGGTGGGGGCATGATTCAGTCCATACCAGAGAGGTTAAATCCAAGTACAGGACCAAAGCTGGGAAAAACTTATGAAACATGAGAGTGAGTTCAGTGGAGGCACAAGGTCTTAGAATTTAGTCAAATGTACTTTTCCTAGGATTTCAGAATCTCCATTGTGGAGGGAAGGCTAAGTACTCTATGTCAGGTAGTTGCATAGAATAGAATCCACTTTAGTTGCTTTATGCAAGAAGGATTTATTTCAGGGATTTTTATGGATTATAGAGTCATTGAAAGAACTGAAGAAGCAGATTCAAACTTAAGCTTCCAGGAACAACTTCCTAAGTGATACTAAAACCCAGGCCAACAAGGGAGTCATAGTTTCTTCTACATTGGGAAGACTGCCTTCTGGACAGCTGGGGCTGGCCCAGGGTTCCCCTGTCAAGTCCAGGTTCAGGAAGCTTCTACCCCTGCTACCTTGCCCAGCTTTTTCTGTGCTTGCTGTCAGTGGCACTGCTAACATGAATGCACAATTCCTGCTCTGACACTCAGGAGACCAGTGACTGAAGACTGGGACCTCTGCTTCCACCACCACAGAACAATAGATGCCCCCATGAGCAGTCTGAGCACAGAGGCAGCAAAGTAGCAGAAGCAGAGAAGCCTGGTTTTCACCAGATCCACTCTTAAAAACTGCAGGGCAATGAATAAAAGTACAAATGGAGGCCCACTTGCCATGGATCCTAAGAGTGGAAAGCCATGAACTGCTCAGTAACATAAGATCTACCTTCCTACCTTGACAAATGGAATTTCATAACGGTGTGGACACTGCCAAATTTAGCTTCATGAGAGCATGTGGCCCCATTTCTTCCCATCAGTGTGTCCTGCATAGCACATGTGGACACTCCAGATCACAAGTCCACGTTCTGTTCATACTACAAACCCGTCACCTAACCTACTTTCACCAGGACTGGCCTGTTGGACATCCTTTGTGAAATTGCAAGTCTCATTAATCCGATTGTTGGGAATCTACTCTCCTTACTGTTTTCTTTCCTTTACAAGCAGTTGACTTCATGGATTTGGAGATGTAATAATCACTTCTCCTTACACAGAATTGAAAAAAGCTGTTGGTCTAAGGATTAGGAGACAGTATAGCGAGGTAGGGAGGTTCCTGCCTTTGGCAGTATCAGATTGTATCTAGTATGTTTCCTAAATTTGCAAAATCTTTTTTTTTTTTTTTCAGTGCTGGGGATTTGAACCCAGGGCCTTGTGCTTGTGAGTCAAGCACTCTACCCACTGAGCTATATCCCCAGCCCAATTTGCAAAATCTTAATTGCTTTATCTCTGAAATAGAAATGATAGGACCCTCTTTTTAGGAAAATGCATGAAAAGTACTTAATATAGTACCTGGAACACAGTAGGTGCTCAAATAATGTTAGCCATTAGTGTGATTTGTGATTACAAATTAAGAGAAAAAACTGACTACACAAGAACACATTATTAGGGTCTTGAGCCAGATTTGTAATTAGGGGAATTTTTACATTCTTTTTCTGTGCCCTGAATCTTCAATGAGCAGGCTGGAAATATCTTCATCTTGCTTGTCTTGCTTTGACTGATAATGGCTGCTTGGAGAACTGTGTGGAGGAGGAGCCTGGGACCAAATCTGGGCAAAATGCTGTGATCGACTAGTACTGTCTGCCCTGATTGGGAATTGTGGGAATTGATGGGACTGTATGCCAAGTATTTGCCATTCCTAGACCTATTCCTCAGCAGTAGAAAACAAGATGGACTTGAGAAGAAACTCTGAGTTGGAGTCCCCATTTTCCATACCCTGGCTCTGTGATCCCAGGTCAGGCATTTAGCCTACCTTTGCTTATTTGTTTCATTTATAAAGTGCGGATTTTATTCTTTTCCCCTCATATAGATATCTGTGGGGATTAAATGAGATACTGCTTGCAGAAGCACTGTCAATTGTGAGGTATTACATAAATGCAAAGTGCTCTTGCTATTAGTGTGTGGTATTGGGCCCGTCTGCACTTGACAGGAGGGAGCCAAGTCAGTGATTGTTTTGGTCTGCTTCTGCCTGCATCATCTTGGCCCAGACTGCATCCTACATTAGCTTCTAAATGCTGATCTATAGGGAGAGATGTTGGGAGGGCAGAAAGAACTTGCTTTTAAAACCAGATTTTCGGGCTGGGCATGGAGCTCAGTGGTAAAGCACTTGCCTGACAAATCTCTGGGTTTGACCCTCTGCACTGCAAAACAAAACAGAGCACAAGTTGCTTATTGACTGTGTGATTTAGAAAAAGGGTTGCAACCTGTGTGGCCTCAATTTCTTCATCTGTAACACGGAGATGTAAATATAAAGAATAATAACACTCGTGTTAATGCTCCCCCAGGATAGTTGTATAGCTCGTAGGGGATATATGCAAAAGTGTCTGAAAAACCCAGAGTGGGGTGCTCCCTTCCTATAACCTGAGTCAAAAAAATCCTCTTTCTATAAACCCTCTCCCTGCTCTATCCTCCTTCCCTCTGTGATTCCTCAACAGCCTCCAGTATTCTTATCCTGCTGCTGGTTTAAGTTGGGGAAGGCCTCCATGGGCTCTCCTGTCAACCCTGGAATGCCAAAGGTAAAACCGGGACTGGGAGATCAGCAGAACCTGAAACGGAAGCTGAGAGGTATCTTTGAAACAGATGGAGTAGGACCGTGGCCTGGCTTGTGTATTGGAGGTGGGGAGGCCAAGGGCAGGCTCCACACTTGAGATGAGCAGGGAGACCATGGCGAAGGCGTCATTGGGCTGCATGTGCAGTCAGAGCCAGCCAGAGCAGAGGCTCAGACTCCTGAGGCTGCTTTGAGATGCACATCTCCACCCTCCACATCTTCCTTCTTTCTACCCCCATGAACCTTAAGCAAAGAGAATAGCACAGGTCGATCAAGGTTCTCTCAGTTAGTTTCCTAGGGCTGCTGTAATGAAGTGCCACAGACTGATTGGTTTAAGTAACAGAAATTTATTATGTCACAGCTCTGGAGACCTGAAGTTCAAGAGCAACTCCGGAGCAGGGTTGCTTTCCTCTGGAGGCCCTGACAGAGAATCCTTTCCATGCTTTTCTACCAGCCTCTGGTGGTTTGCTGGCAATCTTTGGTGTTCCTTGGCTGGAGAATGCACCATCCTGATTTCTGCCCTCCGCTGCACACAGTGCTCTCCTTGTGTGCATCTGTGTCTGTGTCCAAATTTTCCCCTTTCATAAGGACATGATCTTATTTGCTTAGAGTCTACCCTAATGACCTCATCTTAACTTGATCATCTGGAAAGACCTTATATCCAAATGAGTTCACATTCTGAGTCATTGGGGATTTGGGCTTCAACATATGAATTTCAGGGTGACACAATGCAATCCATAAAACTCTCCTTGCTTGTCTGGTGAGGGTTTAAAGCAAGGTGGTGGGATGAAGAGGCAGAATGAGGGAGAACAAACCTCTGGAGTTCCATGGTGTCTGCTTTCACTGTTATCCACTGGAGGAAGAGTTACACAGTGAAAGCTATTTTCCCATATTCTGCTGGAGAGGGCAAAAGGGCTTTCCATATTGTGTCTTCAGAGATTAGAACTGTCCTGACATAGAGCAGATTCTAAATGAATATATGTTGGATTATTAATGAATGAAGGAAACTCAGACCATATGCTCTGGCTTGGATATGGCTTGTCCTCCAAAGGTTCATGGGCTGGAAGCTTGGTCCCCGGGGTGGCAGTTGAGATGGTGGAATCACTAAGAGGTGGGGCCTAGTGGGAAGTAATTGGGTCATGGGGGTTCCACCCTTGTGAATGGGTTAATGCTGTCTCGTGGGAGAGGGTCTGGTCTAGTATTAGCAGACTAGATCCCCCAGAGGGGTTGCTATAGTAAGAGCAAGCCTGACTGCTCCCAGGTTTCTTGTTTCTTGTCTCCCCATGTTATTTCTTCTGCACATGCTCCTGCCACTGTAATGCATCTACAGTGAGGCCTTCACCAAAGCAGAATAAATGTTAGCACCGTGCTCTCGAATTTCCAGGACTATGAGTTAAATAAACCTCTCTTCTTAGTAAAGTATCAGCATCAGATATTTCATTATAGTAAATGAACTGAGACACCATATTAGCAGCTATTTATAGTTAATACACCGGTACCCAAAAGTTTTGCCTTTCTGGAGAAAGGAGATAATAAACAGTTGTTGAACTTATAATCAGTTTCCCCCATAGGAGATATATGATCTTGTCTTTAAGAACTTGGCCTTACCAGGAGTGGAATGAAGAACATCATGAGTAAGTTTGGGACCTTTCTTAGCCCCATCTCCCTTACTGCTTCTAGTTGATCTCACTGTACCACTCTGCACTTTAGGGCACTATCCTGAAGCAAATCTCAGAGTCCCCAACCAAACTTTATATTTCTTAGCTGTCACGAAATTTTTTCCTTACCAAAACTACTGACCCTGCATCCCACTCAAACATCAGCATTACAGAGTTGGATGTGACCTCAGCGATCATTGAATCACTCCTCTTAATTTATAAATGGAGAAACTGATGTTCAGAGGAGGGAAGCCAAGATTGCAGTCACACAGCCAGGACTCCTGACTCTGCTCTGCCTATTTGCTTCACCTACAGGAAAACTGACTTTCAATCCCAGACTGCCTTACACCAACTCCCCCATCACTCGGGACAAGGGAGGCCTGTGGGAAGCCAGGCTGTGGCCCAGGCCTGACCTCACCCTCGCTGACTTGCTTTCTTGGCCCCAGCCAGTTTCACATCCAGGGGATGAACAAAGGCTCCAGTCGGGTGGCAGGTGAGCAGCTTGCTGCTGCAGGTGCTTCTCTTGCACAATGGCCAGGCCAACTAAAGGGCAAGAAGTGTCCTTGATGGTCACCCTGAGTGCTCTTTACGGTTTACAATGTCCTGAGAGAGTGGGATGGGTGCCCCAACAGCCATCCCCACCCAAGCTATTGAGATGACCTCTCATTGTGTCTTATTCCAGTTTACTCCTTCTTGGAAAGGCCCTGAGTATGTATTTGTCAAACTTAAACTGTCATTAGGGAACTGAGTTTAATAAGTTAAAACTAACCGGCCAAACAAACTGGAAGGGGAGAGTGAAGGGTGCTCAGTTAAGTATGTATTTTAGATGATCGAGGAATAATTTGGCATCTTTTTCTAGTCTAAGTGAATCCTGTGCAATGTTTGGGACACACTCATACTAAAAATTATTTGTCATATATCCATATCTAAAATTTAAGTTTAACTGGGTGTTCTGTATTTTATTGGGCAACCTCAGTTCCTATGGAATTCTGTTGTCAGGATATCTGATGAAACATATCTTGACTCTTGACTGTTGGAACCAAATCTGGGGTTCTAGTCTTGACATCAGCAGCTCTTGCTGGCCATGGTTCACATGGTTCACATGGGTCTTTGGGTAGTTCCATAAGAGGGCTCATGTGATCCCTGTTCCTGGGAATTTCCTGTATCAAGAGGCACACAGTTTATAGAAAACACCAAAGAAACAGTGAAGTAAGTCAGCACTTTCTACGGTCTGCTGTCTAATCACCAAGTGCTTTCAGATAACCTTCCCATTTGATCTCTGAATAGGGTTTGGCAATTAACGCCTCCTCTACCTAAGATGAGAAAACAAACAGGCGATATATTGTTCAAGTCAGTGCCTGTTAGTGGAGAGTTAGCTGAGGGTCGCCTCAGCTGTCAGCTCTAAGACCAATTACACCCTACCTTGTTTAAAAGAACCTATTTCTTTTTCATTATAATCAATTACATTTTACCCAAACCACATATTATGATTTTCATTTATAAAAGCAATATTTGGTTATTATAGAGAACTTAGAAGTACAGACCAAAAGAAAGGAAGAGAAATCAGCAAAAGAAGTAAATACAGCACTGTGAATAACTACCCTTACCACAAAGGTATATGGTCTTCCATTCTGCTGCTTTTAAACTATGTGTTGCTACATTATTAATTTAAAAAAAAAAGGCCAAGCCTTTTCAAACATGTGCATGCATGTCTGAGTGATGTATTTGAGAATGTGAAGGTAAGCATGTGTTTACATATGGACTTTCTACAGCTGGCCCTCCGCACCTGTAGGTTCCACATCTGCAGATTAAACCAACCTTGGACTAAAACTAAGTGAAGAAAAATGTGCCTACTAAACACATATACGTTTTTTTCTTGTCATTATCCCCTAAGCAATATAATGTAACAACCCTTCACATAGCATTTACATTGTGTTAGAAAAGATTTAAAGTATATGGGAATATATACATAGGTTATGTGCAAAATCATAGAGTTTTCTACCATTTTGTGTGAGGAGCTTGAGCATCCACAGATTTTGGTAGCTGTGGTGGGTCCTGGAATCAATCCCTCACAGATAGCAAACAAGGGGCAACTGTAAATGTAACATGTAGTTTAAATTAGATGACTCATTTTAGGCATTAATTAGGACTTAACACTAAGCACAAAAAGCAGTAGGAAGTACTAGATAAACTACAGATAAAAAACAGTGTGGGCAGTGAAGAATGTAGGAGCAATGTTCTCCTACTGTGGTGGATGAATCTGTCCTCCATATTGAACTGTTCCTAGTCAAGGGTGAGTGTTTGGTGGATGAGGAGAGTGTAGCTAAAAAGATCTACCCCTAATGCTTTCCCACTAAAATATTTATGCACACTGATGTCTCCTCCTACCCCTAGTTGGCTTCCCCTTTGGTCAAAGCACTGTAATCCAAAACTGATATTTCTGTGATGTCAGTGGTACTTGAGACTCAGCTGTAGCATGTCTATAATCAATATGTTTAACTAATGCTTTGATTTACCCTTAGGGAAACTTCTGGTTTGAATGTTTTAAGTCCATCATTCATTTGGGGATGCCAATACAATAAAACTGGGAGATTTTAGTCTTATATAGCAGCTAAAATGGTTTGGTTTTTCAGCCATTCACTATACATGGCAACTTAGGGCAACATAGTCAAATAATGTTGGTGGCCATCTGTTGAAAGACACCCTCCTGGGACTTTCATTCATTTTTCCATTTGCCATGTTATAGGCCTAGCCACATATGATCTGCTATGTCTCAGAGAAAACTCCTGTACTTTCTCCCCACAAATGAACCTTAAAACCCTCAGATCCCATGTAAGTGAGGCCTTTCAGAGCTTTGCAACCCCCTCTCCAGCATGGCAGCAGATCCTACTGAAAATGACAGGAAAGACCCTGGGGACTAAGTATGAGTTCACTCAGAGCTGGAGCCCATCTGACTCTCTAGATCTCCAGTGAATGTCCTTGCTTAGTATAAACCACACAAGAAACAGGTGACTGTGAAAACCTAAGATCAATGTTGACACCATTGTATTTGATTGTTTTTCATTATATGCATATATGTAAAACATACATGTACTTTTAGAATTCCTTTATAAAGTGATCATATTGGTATTTCTTGGATCTCTTACTGGGTCAATAGCCTTATATGCATATTAAAATAATGAAGAGGACCTATAAAAGAAGTGTCTATCAAACATATTAGCAGGAGGAGTTCAAAGCCAGCCTCAGCAACTTGGTGAGACCCTAAACAATTTAACCAGACTTGTCTCAAAATAAAACATAAAAAGGGTTGGGGATGTGGCTCAATTGTTGAGCACCCCTGGGTTCAATCCCCAGTACCCTCTCCCCCCAAATAGCATCTATACTACTGTGATCTCACATGGTTTGTTCAATGTTAATCTTGTATGGGAAGGAAAAGGTTAGAAAGCTTCGTTTAAATTTATCAAGCTAGAAAAGCAAACCAATCAAAGCAAAACCCCAGTTGGTCAATTGTTTTAAATCCAAGACCTGGTCTGCTCATTTTTTTTTTGTTAAGAAGTAGTTGTCTGGAATGACAGTTCCTTTTGGGGTTGGGCGGTGAGATGAGGGTTGAACCTAAGGCCTCTACATGCTAGGTAAGTGCTCTACCACTGAGCTATATTCTGCCACTGGAATGACATTTCTAAGGCAAAAGTAGTGTCAAGTTCCTAAGGAAGGAAAAACAGGCATGAGCTCCAAGTATATGTTCTTAAACAATGGGAGGAAAAACCACCCACCAGTGACTTTGACAACACTCACTGCTTTGGGTCATGATTTTAACCTATTTTGGCGTGCATTGACAAATTGCATTTAATATCAAAATGTATCCAAGCAGAACATGGAAACCAGAATCTAATGATGGGTGGACTGATGAAGCACAAGATCCTCAGTTATTCTAGACATGTGATTGCCATCTAGTGGCAAACACTGACTTTACTTAAGAGATGGAGGAATTCTGCAGCTCACCTTGGCCAATGTTTAAGAAAACAGCACCATTTATTTATTTGTTTATTTTTCTAGTGCTGCCTTGATTTGAGTTCTTTCCTTTTTCCTCTTTGATTGTATTTAATTTTAGTTAGTTTACAATATTATTTCAAAGATATCCATGTATCTTCCCTAAATATCATTTTCTTCATTTCTCTGTCTCTACTCCAAGAATGTCCAAGAACCTATGTGCAAACTTTCCCCTGTATCTCTCATTGTATTCTGTCCTTCTAGTTGTTTTTGTTGGAAAGGTGAAGGGTTCCTGCCTTCCTTTTTTCCATCCAGCTACTTCCACTCTCTCTCTATTTCACATCATGGGACGTACTATGATTTGAATGTTCCCTCCAAAACTCATGGTTGAATTTTACTTTCATTGAGGTGATATCAAGAGGTGTAACATTTAAGGAATGATTAGGTCATAGGGGCACCAGCATCTTGAATGGATTAAGGCCATTGTTGTGGGAGTCAGTTAGTTATAAAAGGTGGGAGTCGAGCTCTGTTTCTCTATGTATTTCCCTCTCCAGCTGTTCCACCTTCCACAGTGGGATGACAGCATGAAGGCCCATGCCAAATGCCTGTATCATGCTCTAGGACCTTCCAGCTTTCAGAACCAAGAGCCAAATACATCTCTATTCTTTATAAATTACTCAGTCTAATGCATTTTGTTGCAACAACATGAAATGGACTAAGAAATAAAATTAATAGCCAGAGTGGAGCTGTTGGTATAAAAAGAGTGCTTGAAAATGTGGTAGCGGCTTTGAAACTAGACAATGGGAAGAGACAAAAGAATTTGGAGAAGCAGTTCAGAAAAAGTTTATATTGTCCTGAACAGAGCACTTAGTGTAATTCTGATGAGGGTTCAACAGAAGACAAAAGCTGTAGGGACAGCCTAACTCTTCTTAGGGATTAATTCAATGTTTGTAGTGAGAATGCAGGTAGAAAAATGGATGGTGAAGGCGATTATGATGAGATAGTGGATAGAAATGATAAACTGACCGGCCACTGTAGCATCCTTGTTACACCATTGCAAAGGACTTGGCAGAATTGTATTCATGCCTCAGAATTTTATGAAAGACAGAATTTAAGATCAACAAATAGGACATCAGGCAGAAAGATCTGAACAGCAAAGAAATCAGCACTTGCTGTGTGGCTACTTTTAACTGCATACAGTGCTTCATAGAGCAAGAAGGGGGAATGATTTAAAGATGGAATTTATAGTTAAAAGAACAGCAGAATGGAAAGATTTGGAAAATTCACAGCCTGGTGATGTAAAGAGTGAGGAGTATTTAGGAGAGCAAACAGAGGAGGTGACTGTGTGGCCATTTGCTAAGGAGATTGGGATGAATAGAAGGGATCATCAAGAGACTAGGAGAAAGACTCAAAGGCATTTAAGAAATTTTTGAGGCTGCCCCTCCTGTCTCAGGCCCAGAGCTCTAGAAAGGCAGAATTTTTTCAGGGGGTGGGCCATGGGTACCCTCCATGGCTTGCTGCTTGGATCTGCTTTGGATCTCTGCTCCCCACATTTTGGTGCAGTGCCCCTGGGCTGCTCAAGCTATCTCAAGCGGGCCAAGATATGTCTTGACTAGCTGGTCTGGGAGGTACAAGCCTTAAACCTTGGCCACATTCACCTGGTGCTAATTATGCAGGTGTGCAGAATGCAAGAGCTGTGAAGGTGTAGCATTCTCCACCTAGATTTCAGAAGACATCATTGACAGCCCGAGGGCTTGGGCAGAATTTTGTCATAGGTATGAAGCCACCTTGGATAGCCTCTACTGCAGTAATGGCAAGCAGATATATGGGGTCCGAGGTGGAACTGCTGCCAGATCTCCACTAGATCAATGCCTGGTAGTGCCAAGGATGAACTCACCTCAGAGAGTCTCTACCTGGTCAATGTCTAGAGGAGCTGCAGAAGTAGAACCACCTCCAAGACCACACAGCTGTAGAGCCAGGCCCAACTCCAGCCTGGAAGAGCTGCAAGCATTGACACCAGATAGAGAGGGCTGAATCATGGGCTGAGACCAGCACGGCCAAGTGGATGGGGTTACCAGAAGCCTCTGGGGCCCAACATCCAGCCTCAGTGTGCCCTGGTCACAGGACATGGAGTGGAAGAAGATTATTCCCCAGGTTTAAGACTTAACATTGTATTCTGTAATGCTAACTAGAACTGCACAAGCTGATAGAGTCCAAAAACACTATACTGATATTTGGAGCAATTGAAACCCATGTGAGGAGATGACGAATGAATCCAACAGGCAGAGTTAACTAGGAAGGAATTTATAAGATAGCGAGTATGTTATATCATGAGGTCTGATGTGACTGAAGGATAGTGGGGCCCTTTATGGCAAAGTACCTCATGGAGGGACAAATGCCAGGTCTCCTTGTGGCTCACATCACCGACATCTTTCCTACCATAAAGATTTTTTGTGAGCAAAGCAGAGCCACCTTTTCATTACTCAGGTATAGCACCTGGAGAAATCAGGGGACAGTGTGGCAGTGCTTATGCATTGAGAACAGTGATTGGGGTCAGCATGCAAGGATGGGTGTGTCTGCTGTAAGCTCTGGGTCATGTAAATCACCTCCAGAAAAGACCTTGGAATTTTTGCCAGAATTTCGGGGGAGCAGGTGTCATAATGAGTCAGTGAAATCAAGGTGCTATATCTCTCCATAGGGAGCTGGATTACTGACCAGGACAGTGAGTGGTCTAGAGTAGGGACAGACCCCTTGAACACAGGTAAATGACTGGAATGGAGGGTGGTGTGTGATGCCAACATCTGTGCTGTGCAACTGGACCCAGGCACAGCTGTCTCTGCACTGGTCAAGACAGTCACTCTTGAGCTGCCACTCAGAACTGTGTCCTTGCTGAGCATCAGAGGTGCACATTGGTGAGAAATGCTGTGTGACAACTGGGGAAAAGCCTTTACTGCAGAGCGCAGGCTACACAGAGAATAAGAGAATTCCCAGCAGAGTTAGACTCACGGAAGTGAAGAATACTGGAAATTTTCAGTGCAAACATTGGACTCACTCTTAAGAGTGCCCATCCTGAAGCAAAATCCTATGATACATGTGAAAAGTGTGAGAAAGAGTTTGGTGAGTGGTCCTCCCTTAACCAGACCAGCCTTCACATCAGAGAAATGTTGCCAGCATACCAATGCAGTCAGAACTGCAATTTCATGCTATCAGAATCCACCCTGGAGAGCAACCCTTCTAGAATAATCAGGGTAGTAAAATTGCTCTTCAACACTCATTCCTTATTAACACCACGGAATCCTAAGTCACCCAAGAGAACTTAGGAAGTTGATAAACATGGATGGAAAAGGCTTTGAATAATGTCACACCTTGTCTGACACTGAAATCCTGCATGTGTCCCGCATCTGATATTACAAAGCAGAATTTCCTGATACCAGACCACGGGTTGGATTTAGATGAGAACTGGCCCTTTCCAAATGTTGCCCACTACAAATACTGTCAGATGTAACGGAAGAAGCCGTTTGCTTTTCTCTTAACACTCTAGTCAAATAGACCACATTATTTTAGACACAAAGTATGGTCCCTGGACCACCAGTTCAGGTTCTCAGATGTTTTATTAGTCATTTCAAAGTACAGTTCTTAGAAAAGATTAAAAAGTATCAAAATATTAGTGTGATTTTATTGGAGACCATAGGTGGCATTTTTCCTATTTTTGTTTTTGAAAATTTTCTTTCTGAAAATTCCCTTTAAATGAATGTATTCTTCTGTTCCTTTCTTCCTCCCCACTAGCTCATGAGAAATAGAGAAAGAAAAGAAAAAGAGAGAAAGAAAGAAAGAAGGGAAGGAAGAAATGCTGTTATTGTGGATTAGGTTCTTAAGAAAAGGCAATTTGCAAACTAGAACTTTACAAAAATCTATCATTACATAAAAATATTCACAAATCAATAGAGCTGAGTGAAATCTAAATATCAAGCAACCTGATAATCACTCATTTCAGATGTGAATTTACATCTCAAAAATCCCCAAATGCTGGCACAGTATTTGGAGGTGGGAAAGGATACTTTGGAATAGTTTCTAGAAAAGATCCAGTGGGGAAGAAGGATGTTCCAGAAATCTAATAATCTCAGCAGACCTATATCTTTGTCCTCTGTGACATTATTAATGGAGAAACCAATGAGCTCAAGGACTTAGAACCTCTTATTGTCTACTTGAGTTGATCCCCTGGCCTGGATCCTGGTTTCTATACTGGCAACTGCTGCTGGTGGCCTCCTCGTGGCAGTGAAGGTGTGTGACCCTGAAGGCAGGAGCCCCTGGCACACATAAGAGGGAGCAATACGAACATGCTTAGGTCTGAGCATCAGGAAAATTGCGGGTGCAGAGACTGGAAAGCATGCAAAAATCCAAGCCCTATTGTGTAAACAAGTTTTAACAGTTAAAGTGGTTCATTGGGCTCTGTTTGCTTTCCTTTGTGTGCATTTTTTAAAAAAAGTTTGAAGATCATACAAAATCTCACTAACTCTAATTTTGGTCTGTGGGTCCCTTCTTGTAGGCAAAAACATTGCCTACCCACTCATAGAAAAATTATCAAAATGAAAATGAAAGATAGCATCATTTGAGAATCAGAAAATAAAGCCATATAATTCCAAAAGAAATGAGATACTGTTGGGGTTGGGGTTGTAGCTCAGTGATAGAGCACTTGCCTAGCATGTGTGAGGCACTGGGTTCAATCCTCAGCACCACATACAAATAAATAAACAAAATAAAAGTATGTGTCCATCGACAACTAAAAAAAAAAAAAAAAAGATGAGGGGAAATGGATCAACTATAAATGCTAATGTTGATGGTTGAGGCCTTACTTTGAGCATCACTACTCAGGTTTTGTCCTGGGTTTGGCTGCTGAAAACAGCTGCCATATCCAGACTAGGCAATCTGAAAAAAAGCTTTATAAGGGACAACAGAGTCGGGTGATTGGTGGATCACTTTACCATCCCCAAGCCAGAAGGGAGGAGAGGAGGGAGCATTTAGAAAAGAGAGGAATGTGTGGAAGGCTGCTTAAGCTGGATAGATAGAGAACAGCTAGACAGGAGTCAGGGTCTCGGTAGAGGGATGCAACCCGCCAGGTGACATGGCAGAGAGGGAGGCTGGAGCCAGGGAATGAAGATTTCTATGCTCTTTTTCCTCCCTTTTTCTGATCTCCTGGCACTACTTCCCAGGGTTTGACCCAACTGAGAAGCCAGAGAGCAAGGGCATTTGTGGAGGGAGTTGACCACCTCGTGCACAGAGAAGGGTGAGAGTGGGTTTGGTGGACAAACAGGTCGACTGCATCCCAGAAATGAAGAACAGAAATAATGTGGCCTCCCTGTTTCTGGGAAGAAATGACTACTTATACATGATTTCTAAAAACTGGGAATGGAGCAGAAGATACTCCTTAAGTGTGGAAATTAAAGTGAAATTGTGTGCTTGCCTACAGAGTCTACATTTTTTTTCTGCAGACATGTACACATCACATGCATATGGCTAGTCCATATAAAATGCCTCTACTAGTGAATTACATGGGATATAGTTAATATGCTTAGGAAACACACCATCTGACAAAGAGTAGCTACATCTAGGTTCATTTCCTGCCTCTAAATAATTTTCATGATAATCCAAGAACTTTTGGAAAACACAAAGGACAACTTCTACTTTGGTAATTTATTATCATTTGCCTTGGAAAATATACCCAATAGTCAGACACAGTGGCCCATGCTTGTAATCCCAGTCACATGGGAGTCTGAGGTAAGGAGGATCATAAGTTCAAGGTGAGCCTGGGCAACTTAGTGAGACCCTGTTGGAGAATATCATGCTAAGGGAAATAAACCAAACCCCAAAAAACAAAGGCTAAATATTTTCTCTGATATGCAGATGCTAATTCACAATATGGGGCAGGAAGCTAGGGAAGAATAGAGTTACTTTAGGTAGAGGGGAGTAAAGTTTGGGGAAGGGGTATGGGATAGGAAGGATAGTAGAGTGAAACAGACATTATTACCTCATGTACATATATGACTGCATGACTGATGTGATCCTACAACATGAACAATCATAAAAATGAGAAATTATACTCCATTTATGTATGACTTATAAAAATGCATAAATGCATTTTACTGTCATGCATAGCTAGTTAGAACAAATAAAAAATTAATTAAAAAAAGAAAAAAAGAAAGAAAGAAAATTATAAGGACTGGGGTGTACAGCAAGTGCCTAGCATTCTTGAGGCCCTGAGTTCAATCTCCAATACTGAAGGAAAAAGAAAGAATGAAAGAAAGAAAGGAAGGAAGGAAGGAAGGAAGGAAAGAAGGAAGACAGACCAAATAAAATTTTGATACAAACTAGTTCCAAGTTTGTATCAAAAGGATAGTTTAGTTTTATTCTGTAAACTAGCCTGACCTGGGTGACCCAGGGATTCTTGTCAAATAAGTTAGTCCAAACACCTTGAGATATTAATAGTACCTTATTAGGCACCTGTGATACCAGGCAGATAAAATCCATAATGTTGCCTTGTATTTATTTAACACTTTGCACTTTCCAAAAGAAGTTAACAGGACATGGGAGCCCAAACATCTCTTATTTTAGGAGGTAGAGCCACCATCATATGTGTTGCTTTTCTGACCCACTGCTCAACATGAACACTCAGTTATAACTGAGTAGATGTTAACCATGTTGAATTGATCTAAAAAAAAAAAAAAAAAAACCAGGAGAAAGAGGAAAACTAGAAAGTTGATCATGTGAAGCCTTGATTTTTTATCTATGTTGAAATAGTTGTAAAAAGAGAAGTGGTAACTTCTGTCACATGAACTAAATTCATAAATGAAAAGTCAGCAAGAATTGGCCTCTGATTCTATGGGCTTTGGGGCACTGATTACCTTAGAGGGGGAGTAATGCCTGGAAGGGTGGCGTTGAGGGACTTCTGGAGTTCTCTTCATGTTCTTTCTTATTCTGGATGGTGATTTATATAGGTTTGCTCAGTTCATGAAAATTTATTGAGCCATACACTTAAGTGTGTGTACTTTTCTGAATGTCTATTAGAAGTCAAACAGTTCATGGAATAACAATCCTTTATAAGTGGTTCAACTTCAAACAATACTACCCTCTGAAGCAGATAACCTCGAGTTGTGTTTACCCTTGAAATTAATTAAGAGTCTGGGCTTTGGACCAGATGACTTGGGTTGGAATCCTGGGCCTGCCACTCAGTAACAAAGGCCTTGGCTATGTTACCTAACATCTCCCAGATCCTGGCTTCTCGCTTGTAGAATAATAATAACATAATTGAGGTGTGCAGAAGATGAAGCAAGGTACCCCTCCTGTGAGGTGCTCAGCATAGGGTTGACCTGAGGTCAACTCCCAGCTGATGATTGCTAAGTCTCTGGGAGTTATTGTTGTGGATACAAATCTCATTTATCAAGTTTAGATGTGCAAGATCAATTTTATGTATCTTTTTAAACCTGATCTTAATTTTTTTAAATTAAATTGGGTAGCAGAAACTTAGTCTCTGCCATTTCGAATTTCCAATCCATGTCCTGAAATGGTGTCTAAATTTCAGGAGGCTCATTGTTTTTCAAATGGTATTGACTGAACTTTCTTATTCCTGTCTGATCTAGGATGGCCATCCAGTGATTCTATTAGCCAGGCTCCTTCAAGTAGTCTCGACTGCTCCTGTGCCCTTTTGGGGTCCTTGGGATGATTGTTCTTGCTCCTTACCAGAGTGACAGTGCCATGGGAGGCTGTTTTGGGCTGTATAAATGTGTTCACACTTTTTAATTTGGAATTTTGAAGCCCACCAACACTCTGAGAAAGTGATGTCTTCCCCCCATCCCTACTCCCTGCCCATCAGCCAATGGAGGAATAGGATGTGGGGATGCCTGTATTACTTTGCAGGATGACTAGGCTGGTATAACAAAGGAGACAGAAAAATCTAGAGAGAAATTTATGTCCCTTTCACATAAACATCTGGCCTGTCTGTACTAGTAGTTTTGTGAGGTTATTGGGAGAACCTGTTTTTTTCTTTTTTTTTTTTTTAATTCCACCATCCCTGAAAGGATTTTTTTCTCCATGGTCAAGGTCAGGCTCGGGCCTATTCATGTTCCAGATCACAGGTAGGAGAAAAGGTAACAAGTCCAGGCAAGTCTTGCCACTTACACAGGTGAGGCAGAAGTTGCACACAACATTTCCACTCACTATTTTGGATGAGAACATACCACAAGACCACACCTCTACTGACAGATCCAAGCGTTCTTTCCAGCCACATTCACTCTCTGCTTCTGGTAAGTACTTGTGGCTTCCTCATGCTGGTGTTCCCAGTGGTGTTTACTTTCCATTTCAGTCAGTGTTCCAAGGGAACTTCCTCCTGGCCCTTTAATTGGCTTTGAGGGTGAAAGGATAACAGAAACTGTGGAGGTAGAATCAACAGGACTTGATTCCTTATATAAAGACTTGGTGAAACATAAGCAGGAGTTGAACATTTTGCTGTTGTTGTTTTAATGTTGAGCCTGGGGTGTGACTCAGGATTTTTGTGACATGAACTGATGGGAAGTACTGGAAGAGGAACAGATTTAATGAGAATAAAAAGATAATAATGATTAAATTAAAAACAGTACCTTGCATAGATTATATAGTGGGAACTTAGTATTATTCCTTTCAGTCCTCACAACAACATTTGTTTACTCTTGTTTTCTTGACTGAGGAATGAAGAACCTGGGGCTTAGAGAGGTAAAGAAAATTGCCCATGGTCAAGTTGCTTAAAGCAGCGGAGCAGGATTGACCCTGGTTCTGGAGATGCCCTGCGTGCAATCCCTGTACTATGCTGTGTTCCCTCTTTTACTATATGGAGAAGAGGCATCTGATCTTAGGCATGACTTACATATGGGAACTGGGAATATTCAATGGCTAGGAGAGATGATAGCTGGAGGTATCAACAGCTGGGGCTGGGTCATCTGGAGGCATCATTGCTCATTGGCTTAGTCCATTTGGGTGGTCAGAACAAAATACCATGGACCTGGTGGTTTATCAATGGCAGAAGTTTATTCTTCACAGTTCTGGAAGGTGAGAGACCAAGATCAAGGCAATGGAGATTCAGAGTCTGCTGAGGCCCACTTCCTAGAAGTCTTTTGGTTGTCACTTCACATACCGAAGGGGTAAGGGGTCTCTCTGACTTCTTATAAAGTCAGTAGTCCTGCTCATGAGGGCTGTGCCCAAAATGACCTCAGTGTCTCCCCAAGGCCCCAACTCCAAAGTGTTCTCTCACACTGGTGACTAGGTTTCAACATACCAATTGGGGGTGGACACAAACACTCAGGTGACAACACTCACATTTTTGTGGCTGACGTTGATGGTTGGCTGGGACCTAGGCTGAGATGTCAATTGGTGTACCTACATGTGGTCACTCTATGTGAGCTGCCTTTTCTCACAGCACAGCAATCTTAGGGTATTTTGATCTTTAACATGGCAGTTAAAGAAGGAAGGTTTTATGCAATGTCTGTCTAGTTAGCAAGCTGTATCACTTTTTGTGACTGATCTGGTGATATTAAAATAGTTCCTAAATACTTTGGTATGCCCTCCTTCAAAATGCAGGACCTACCCTTCCTCTTTCAAGTGTAGTGTGTACCTCATTTTTTCTTCTTCTTGCATGGTAGGGATTGAACTCAGGGCCTCACACATGCTAGGTAAGTGCTTTTACCAACTAAGCTACATCTCCAGTCCTGCAGGATTTACTTCTAATGAATAGAATAACACAGAGTAATGATGTTCAATTCCCATGATCAGGATATGAAGGTATCCTGGTTTCTTTTTGCTCTCTCTCTTAAGTCACTTGCTTGGGGGGAAAGTCACCTGGTGTGACCCTAAAGAAACCCTGGCAACCATGGCAAGGAACTGAGACTTCCATTAATAAGCTCAGCAAGAACCTGAGGACTTTGTTCAGTAGCAAGTGAGTGAACTACCTTCAAACCTGTCCCCCAGCCTCAGCCAAGCCTTCAGATGACCACAACCCTGGATAATATCTTGACTGAAATGGTTTGAGAGAGTCTGAGACTAGCTCCACAACTAGAATTCTTGACCCAGAGAGACTGTGAATAATAAATTCTGATTGTTTCAAGTCAGTAAAATTCTGGAGTAATTTCTGGAGTAATGTCTTGTGGAAAAGACGACTATGTCTGAACTCGGAAGTTGTGGATCATCATTTGCTGCATCTTGTTGGTTAAGAGTGAGTTTCTCAGACTAGTCCAGATTCAAGTGAAGCAGACATGAACCTAACCACTCAATAAAAAGAGGATAAAAAATTTGTAGTTATGGTTTGAACTGCTGCAGGCATGGTCCAGTTAATGACCCTTAATATATAATTGGGGAGATGGCCAGAAAATATACAGAAATGCAAGTCCTTTGCATAAAATGTAATTAAATAATTGCTTATATTGTTTCTTGTTGAATTTCTGTTATTTCAATAGACTGTTGAGTTCAATAATAGCAAGATCTGCAGATTATTTTGTTCATCTTTGTATCACAAGAGACTTATGTCATCTTTAATATGTACCCTGTGCTCACAAGGGAGGTCTCTGCTGAGCAAATTCAGACTTCAGTTGATCAGAGTAATATGTATCTGGCCCTGGGAGTATCTTATTTTGTTATCTCTGAATTGATTTCCTAATAATACTTGAAAATATACCAGTTAACTTTTACCTTTGTATAGAATCTTCTATAGTTTGTTGCGTTATGATTGTCTTAGCATATAATTTCCCAAAGGGTAGTGTGTGAAATGATTTCAGGAATCACATGGGTTAAGATTTTAAGTTTAAATAGCAGTTCAATTTCTTTATTGTGCCTTAAAAAGTGCAAAAACGTATGAAGTGAGTTAAAGAGAAAAGTTAGGAAAACAGAACAGGTTGCATACAGATACAGGAAATGCTGAAAAACTGATGCTTGGATGGCTCAAGTTGGATAAATATTTTTAAGTTGATCCTCTACAGAAAGACATGTGATCTGTGGTGGAGATACTCTATCTCTGTCTTGCAGAAAGAGAACCAAAGCTTAGAGATATGAACATGATGCATTTTCCACTTTAACAGGCTTCGTGTAATTCAAGCATCTGTTTTAAACTCTGCTTTTCAGTTCCTCAGAAATATATAGATCTAATGGGTGTACACTATCCCATATAGCAACACGTTTTACTTCATCCCACCTCTCCAAGTCTGAAGACTTCATAGTTTTCAAATAATAACAGTGAAAGAACTTACTTCACCGGACGAAAGCAGAATTGTGATTTATTCAATATTTCTTAGAACTCACCCTTTGCCATTGACAGTTAGGGCTGTAAACTCATCTTTCTCCACCTGAATCCTATAGCTCTGTTAAAGTAAAAGGCAAACCATCAAATAGAAGCTCTCTTTATCATTTATGGGAGAGAAAGAGTGTATTAGTTTTCTATTGCTGCCATAACAAATGACCATATCTTTAGTTACTCAAAATAAGGCCAGTTTATTATTTTACAGTTCTATATGCCAGAAGTCCAGGTACAGCATGACCCAGACGAGTGAAATCAAAGTATTGGCAGGAAGGCACTTCTGCCTGGATGCAGTGTCCACTTCAAGCTTTTTCAGCTGTTGGGAAAATTTAATTCAAGTCTGTGCAGTGGTAGAACTGAGTTCCCTGTTTTCTTGTATGCTGTTGACTGCAGATGGCGCTCAGCTTTTTGAAAGTTGCCTGCATTTCTTGGCCCCCTTCATTTTCAAAGCCAGCATGGTGGGTCAAGATCGTTTCTTGCTTTAAACCTCTTGGACCTTCCCTTCTGCCTCATCTCTGTTTTCAGGTAGAGAAAATTATCTTCTCTTAAGAGCTCATGTGAATAGATTGGATGCACCCATGTAATTCAAGATAATCTCCCTATGTCAAGATCAGCTCTAATCATAATTACATCTCTGTAATCCTTTGATAGTTGTAGCAAGAGTAGTGCTTAATAGAACAACTAGAAGACAAGAGTCTTGGGGGGTTATCTTTAAACTTCTGACCATAGGTAATACCTTGTATAGGAGGATGCAGGTATCTGTGGCTTCAAAAAGCTAACTAATTGCCCCACATGAACGGAATGTTCAAAATGAATCGGGGATAGAATTATAAAAATAAATACTCTTGCTCAAATAGGGAGGGAGCAGATGTGAGGCACATAACAATTATTGATCCACAGCAACTCTGAAGTCTGAGGGACAGCTGTTGTGTGGTCTCCCCACTCTGGGAAAAGGCAATGTTCCTTGACTAGACCCCAGCTCTGGTCTCTGGGAGTAGCTCCCTGGTCTATTTTCCCCATGGCTCTTGACCCTGCTCTTCAGGAGTTCCTTCCATTCAAGTCACCCCGTCTCATTTCTGCAGAGGGTGTTTGCAAATAGGCCATTTTGAGTGGCAGGTAGCATTTACTGCTTGTTCCCTGCTAGCAGAATGTGGGGGGCTCAACCATCTTTAGATTTGAAATAAGATTGATCTATTTTAGTTCAGGGTCTAAGGACTTTTTCTATAAACTAAAAGCCTTTGTAGGTTTTGGTTGTGGGTTTCGAAATGCCATGGTTTTCTATATTCCATTCCATGTGCCAAAAGTCACACCCATAATTCTTTTAAGCTATGTTTTTCTCTCTAGATGTAATTACTGCTAATTTGAGCATTCCAGGCTGCTGTGAGAACATGCCTGAAAAGCTCCTAGGAGTCTTTTTGTCTCGCAGTGCGACTCGTTGAGGTGGGCATCCTGCGTGAATAGGGGGGATGAATTTTTGACCTCTAAATTCTCTTTTAAGGACACAGCCCTTATGAAGGAAATTGCTGGAAGCCTGTCAAGGAGCTGCTTTCTGTTGTGCTGGTCTGCTTGTCATCTCTAGGTGCAGACACAAAATCAACAACAATCATTTAGATAGAACAGCTTGAGATGCCCAGGAGGGTCCTGGTACTTGGCAGTCATGAGCACCATTCGCTATAATCCTTTGTCTTAGGACAAAGTCACCCAACCAGGCTCTGCCTTTTCCTTTACCTCCCCTCCAGGCTATCGTTTGCTTTCAGAAAATGTCTACAATTGGCATGGGAACCACAGTCTGTGAGAACCCCTGGGAAGATGCTTGTGCCAAGTACATGCCTCAATTACTGCTGTCACCTGCAAAGAGCCATAAGGATCAAAACAAGTATGTGAAACAAGGAAGTATGAAAATCTGCATCAGCTATCTTATGACAGGGCTCCCGAGTTCTCTGGGTCAGGGCTTTTTAACAGGGTAGCAAGGAGTCCCAGCCATTGTGTCCCATTGAGTAAATCTGGCCAGGGTCTGTCACATAGTTGGCAGAGGCACAATTTTCAGGGGCAGTCAATGCTGGCAGGCAATCAGTATATCTGAAAGTTCTTTTGGGGGTGGGGATGGAGGGCAAACATTTCTATAGCCCAGTTCCTGCCAGATTTCCTCAATCCTGAACTATATCTGCTAGTGACATTTCTATTAAATAAGAGCAGTTAAAAGGTACAAGGTTAATTTTGAGGCTATGGATGAGTTTTGAATATCAAGTCTGGTTTTGGAGGGTAGTTACTACCTGGTGAATACGAATCACCTGTTTAGGGTGATTTAGACTGTGGCTTCCCAACAAGGTTGAACAGCATTTTAAAATTATAGATTACCAGACACAGAACTGGAAGATTCTGCTTTGTAGGTTTTGAATGGAGTCTAGAAACATGTAACTTTAAAAACTTCCTCAGGCTTTAGTATAGCTAGTTGTTGTAAGGAATAATACCCACATTTATATATGGAATCTGAAAAAGTCAAATTCATAGAAACGGAGAGAATGGTAGTTACCATAACTGAGGTGAGAGCACTGGGGAGATGTTGGTAAAAAGACACAAAGTTTCTGTTGGGAGAAATAAGTTCAAGAAATTTGTTGTACATCATGGTGACTATAGTTAATAACAATATATTGTATATTTTTAAATGCTAGAAAATAAATGTTAGGGGTTCTCATCACAGAAAAAGATATGTGAGGTAATACATATTTTGAATAGCCTGGTCTAGACACTCTACTGTACGTATATATGTCAAAATATCATGTTGCACACTATACTTATACATGATTTTTACTTATCAGTTAAAGTAAATAAATAAATAGCAAAGAAAGAAATAAGATCCTCCATATTTTAGCGGTTTTACACAAAGTGCTTTTCTTGCATGTGACAACTCGGTGACTGTGTTCTGGTTGGAGTAGTTTTCTTCCATATTGTGATGCAGGGATCCAGGCTCCTTTCATCTGTGCCAAAAAGAGAACACGAAGGAATCATGCTAGTGACAATTGCAGAATGAATCTATTTTTCTCTAGGATTGGGGGAAACAAGGAAAGGGATTGAAATTATTCAAGTTTATGGGAAGCTGTGCGTGGTGGTATACACCTGTAATCTCAGAGGCTCAAGAGGCTGAGGCAGGAGGATCACACATTCAAAGCCAGCCTCAGCAAAAGAGAGGCGCTAAGCAACTCCATGAGACCCTGTCTCTGAATAAAATACAAATAGGGCTGGGGATGTGGCTCATGGACCAGTGCCCCTGAGTTCAATCCCCAGTTACCCCCACCCCTCCAAAAAAAAGTTTACGGGGGACTTCCAGAGAGCAGAGACTCAGATAACTGAGAAGGGGTTGCTTCCACTGCTGCCATCTCTAAACTTGGAGTTGAGGTTCGGTTGCTGCCATCTTATGCTTGGAGAAGGGCTCCTGAAGGGATAGGACTCAGTCCTCTGAGGAGAGAGATCTGGGCAACTGCTGGGTTCTCCAACTCCAAGAAGACCCAACGAAGATGGCTGTGTTAGAAAGCCTGCAAACTGGATTCAACTGCAATTGCTGCTACTGAAATTAACTGTCGGCTCAGAAGAAGAAGTAAGGCTGAGGTGAGGCTGTTAGGAACTGGAGGCAAACAGGAAATGCACAAAAAGCTAACAGGAAGAAGTAAATCTCTTCTTCCGTCCCCAAATTCTCCATTTTCCTCTAGAACCCTATGGGGAGGATCTAAGAGGGAGCCAGTTGGCAGAGAGGAAACACAGCCTCAGCATTATAGAGCAGAGAGCAGCTGAGTGGGTTTGTAGATAAGAAGCAGCACTTCAGTAACTGGTCCTGTGTAGTGTCCTGGGGCAGGGACAGTGGGCAGCCAGTGTCCCTCCCTGCTGAATTCTTTCCGTTTGTCCCTTGGATCTGCTCTCCACTCTCCCCGACCTGTGCAGTCCCTGCTGCTGCCTATGTGCTGCCTGGTGTTCCAGCTTTCTGTTGTGATCACCCTGAGAGGTGGGAGGAAAAGAGGAGAGTGAGTTGGGGACACTTATTCACCTGATTCCTGGCAAGGGCTGTTCAATGTCCTTCCTCAGAACTCCCCCACTTTGCCCCTTCAGACCATGGGGTAGCAACACAGCCTTGCTGGTTTTGGCCCCAGAACATTGAGCCACACCTATTAAGTTCCTGGCAGCAGTTCCTGGCTCTGTTAAATAGTTTCTTCATTTGATTCTCTTCATGTTGTTCCATTTGAGGTGCCACTCTTCTTCTGGTACCCTGACCGATAGACACTGTAGGAAGGCAGAGGATGGAATAAACAACCCAACATCGTTTTCCTCTCTCCTGATTTCCAGACTTCCTCTGACTCCTCCCTAGCAGCCAAATGCAAGGAAGAAGCCAGAAGTGAGGCTGTTTTTAGTTAACGTGGGTTTCACGTGGGTCTGACCTTGTTGGTCAGAGTCAGTTGAAGATGGCTAGAAAGTAGAGTTGGAATGATGAGCAGAAAGGATGAGACTATCAGGTCACCTGGGGCATTTGTCACACAGATCAGATAAGATGTAACACCACTCTCCTCTATGTGACAAACTTCATTTATAAAAAATAATAATAATAGTAATAATTGCTTTATTCTTGATTCATCTTTTAGTTTTAATGCAAACCTCTCACAATAAAGAAAGCAGAATAAATTTCAGTATTAATGATATTATTCGAATTCAGTAAAATATCTCATGAATAAATTTAATTTTGCACATACCAAAGAATACTATCACACCTCAGATCTTTAGATTGAACACGAATTAAAAACTCCAAATAGTGCTGTGACAAACTAAAGTGTCTCAAGTTGTGTTTCTTCCTCTTTACGAGTTCTGTGCTGTCAGTCTAAGGTTCTGGAGAAATGAGCTAAACTCCTACAGAGCCATCATAGATCTACACTGTTAAAGAGTTACCCTTGAAGTGAGAGTGTGTGGCTGGGTCCTCGTGTGGCTGTGTGGGGACTGACTGCTAACTGAATGTTCTTTAAAGAACTACTATGCAGAATACAGTGTTTCTTAAAGGACAAATTATAAACAGCAGGCTAATTTGAATCTTACATATACATTACTAAAACTCAGCAATAGTGTACAATACAATAACTGCAGCAATAGTGTACAACTTAGAAAGCTTCTTTCCTGACGCTGTTTGGATTTGCCAGAGCACAGTGATAGTAATAATAAGTAAGATGCAAATTTCATTATTGCTTTTAAACCTTTTCCAGGCACTGCCCGCATTGGGGTGGGTTGCTCCTCTGCCCAGCCTTAGGTCTACCGCAGCAACTAGCCTATCTCTAAGCTTTAAATACATTTTCTCAATGTCATAGTGTCTGCTTTCTCAAGTTCTTTCCTCCTCCTAATGTCAGCTAATGCGAGATCTCTCCAGCTGCTCTTGCCTTCCTGACTTACCTACTTTGGCTCCCAGAACCTTCTTTCTCAACTTCCCAGAACTATCTAGTTCAATCCCCACAGAGACTCTCATTTGGTCAATTCATCTTTTCAGGGAGCAGATCAAGTCATTGACTTCCAGCATCTGTACCATTGGTTCTGGGTGAAGTCACCTGACTCAAACCCTGACTGTCTAGGAAGGGCCAGGCTACTCAGGTTCTGGGCTTGTTGAGTATGACACTCACCCCAGAAGGGCAAACACACACAGAAAGCCCTGAAGGCAAACTAGGACTTCTGACTTAGTAGAATGGAAGGAGCTTTGAATATGGAACAAAGAGAACCCAGGTTGAAGTCCCCTCTCCGGTGTTCCTGCAATCCCCATGTCTCCTCTTCCTCAGTTTGCCGATAGCATAATAGGTATTTTATTTAGGAAGAGAACACAAATAATAGAACTCTCAGCGATCGGAATGGCTGACAATGAGGGGCTCTCTTTCCCCCTCGTAGTGGGAAGCCTGGCTGTGGGCTGGTATTGATTTGGAGTCAACTTCTTAGAGAATCCTTTGACTTCTCTGCTTATCCCTCACTGTAACCTGATGACTCGTGAGCCTATGGACATCCTCCCTCTTTCGAGGTAGAAAGAAAGGGGAAGCAGATGGGGCCAGGTTTATGCCTATTATCAGGAAAAAAAAAAGGTTTCACGAGTCTCCAGAAGATTTCTCCTGGTGTCTCATGGCCAGGATGGGATTCATGGCCGTCTGTGGCTGCGGTGGGGTCTAGGATAGTGGGTGTTCACGTGGAGCTAGGTACAAGGCTTACCAGAACAAAACTGAGACTCTGCAGTCAGAGACAAAGGAGGGAGGGAGGTATTAGGGAGCTGGGTGTGGGAGTGTGTCACGCAGGGGTTAATTCCACCTGATCTGGTTCCTTCAGCATGGTCGTGAGGTGAGGATCACATGGATGTGAAATCTGCTACTGGACCTTTTTCAAAATGAGAACCTGAAAAGCCCTTGCAGGATCCTTCTCTTTATATGACTGTTTCCTTAAAGACAAATGCTTTCTTTTCAACTTTTCTTCGAGAACTACCAGATGACACTGAATTTGGCCTGATGCTGCCTACCCTTCTGATTCCTCCAGCCTCAGTTTTTCACTGTCCCCTTCGCTGCCAGCCACACCCTCTGACCTGGGTGGAACTTGCAAGCTTCTTCCAAGGCTCTTGAATTCACTAAGACTTTTCTCACCCGAGGGCCTTTGCTTCTGCAGTTTTCCCTGCTTGGAGCAGTTGTCCTTCTTTCTGTTTCCTCCTTCAACATGCCCACCCTGTGTGAAAAATCCCCCATTGTTCTTTTTGGTCTTTCCTTCAGAACAACTCCCCTCATTCCTAAATAGTTCATCCATGAATATTTACCTGCTTGAGGGGCACATAAGGGGCCAGGAGCTGATCCAGACTGCCTGGAGGTAAGCCCTTTCCAGCTGTACGGTTCCTGGGTAAGTTCTTTTAATGCTTTGTGCCTCAGTTTCCACTTCTCTAAAGTGGGGAAATAAATACTACCTATCTCATTGGATTGTGAGGAGGATTAAATGCATTAATATTTGTAAAAGTACTTAGAGCAACACCCTGTTCATATCAGGGACTATGTGAGTATTAAAGAAGTAAAAAAATAATATTCATTTCCTCCACAGAACTGTATGCACCATGCAGATGGTGACCAGATCTGTTCCTCCACTGCAATGTCCAGCACAGTGCCAGACGGACAGTGTCATTATCATTGTCGTGCACCTAGTGGGCATCAAATATTTGCTGAACTAATGAATGAATAAACAAATAGCCAAGTGGTATTCTAAATGGGGAAGGAGAGGAATGGAATGAGCTGGTTACCAAAACTAGCACATTGCAATATTGTGGTTTTTCAGAAAACATAAATAAGCAACTAGAAGTCACTATCTTAGCTGGGAGTTGAACTCTGAACCTTCTCTGGAGTTCATTACCACTCAAATCTCCATGACAAAGTGTGTGGCTGGCATGAACATCACCCAGAATCCTTCCTTGCTTCTTAGCTTACAAACACAGAGTCACCTCCCTGCAGAGTACTGCTGGGTCTCAGACCACCGAGGTGACAGAAATGACATTCTGTGTGGGAGCAAGGCTCATATTCCCACACTCTTGGGAGGCTGTAGCATTGATTGGGTCCTCTGCTTGCTGACTCCACTATTCTGGTGACAGCTGCTTCCCTGACTAACCTGAGTTCTGGCCCTGGGTCACATCTCAGGGCTGATCTGACAGTCTATGAAGAGGATTTTCCAAACCCCAAACAATGGCAGCTTTGTGGGCCAGCTGCACTGCGTTCCCCTTCAGAGGCGACCAGGGCTTTTAAATCACATAAAACACGTATCCAAGTTGTGCTACGGCGACTCACACCAGGCAACCGGCTGCTCCACTAATTCTTGTCCAATGCTAGGTCTCAGAGGAGTCATTAGAAGCCCAGTAAAATCGACCTCGGCCCACCCTGGCTGGCTTCCAGAGCCTGACGTTTGCTGCCTCTGGAGCCTTTGCAGAGATCCGGACCATTTCCTGTAGCCTCTGGGCCCCCCGCCAACAGGTTAATGTCCAGCCTCCCTGTCTTCTGGGTACCACTGTTTATCGAAAGGGCTTCAGCATTTCCCCTTTCCTACTCCAGCCCAGCTGCAAGTCTCCTGATGAACAGTTTCTTTGCAAGCTACGGTGGTCTATGAACTTGTCTGAAATTTCCTGGAAAAGAAACAACCGCTGCTCCAGAATGTGATCACAGCAGGACATTTTGTCAGTCTCTCCTCAGTCAGTTCCCACTTATGTCCATCCCCTACCCATCCACACCTTGAAGACACCCCCAGTAATAAAACTTCCAAAGGTTCTGACAAGAGCAAAGACTATTTGAAAGAGTGGAATATGCAATGGTCCCTCTGACATGGGGGATGTTGCTTTCTAGGATCATTTCAGGAGATATCCCAGGCTAGCCTCTTAGAAGCTATTTACTGAGGTTACTTATGAACAAGAATTCCTGACACATGGAGGTTGGGTTGTGAGAATCAGGCTGGGGAGGAGAAGAAGAGTGAAAATTCAAAGTTTCACTTTGGTACAAATGCCTCCCTTGGAGTCTTTCTCTGTCCATCGAGCTGGCAGTCACTCTGAGCTCTTCACAAGGGTACCCCAGGGCAAGGTGGCCAGCTCCAGAGACTGGCTTCCCATTCAGCTGCTTTGGCCATCTTTCAGTCTGCAGCTGCTATTTCCCATGGGGTGCCCTGTCCTGAGAGAGAGGAGCCAGGCTTGGCTTGCTGACCCTGTGGTGGGGCTTGGCTAGGAGCCCAGGTGCTCACACCCTGCTTTCAGTCAGACCCCATAGATGTTTTTAGCAAATCCTCGTACTTGCTTAATACAAATGTGAACACAAATACAGGAGAATGACAAGGGACAAACCTTAAAATACTTTGTGTCTCTGAAGGGAACTCAGAAATAACCCAGTTCACTGGTGGTTAGGCTTTTACTAGGTTTAGTAAGTTCCATACCTGTGGAATCTTACTGAGAAGACCATGGCAGTCCATGAAGTGGAAAAATGCCCTGATCCTCATCATCCTCTTGATGGTTCTTCAGGCTGTTATGCCGAATGTCTAGAACCCTCTAGAGTCCACTTTGAAAGTCATTCATTACCATAGAGCAGTGTGGCTCAGGGAGCCTAGTGGACTCACCCAAAGCAACTATTACTTTGAGGCCTGGCTATAAGTGAACTCCAACTCTCTTAAAACCAAGCTTGTGAACTTGGAAATGTTCTGCTAATATATAACAGATTTGTTTTAGATTTAGTCCTATGGGGAAGTGGTTCAATGCTAAACGCTTCCATTTTCATGGATTTTTGTAATTTCTCCTGGTTGGTGTAAGTTAACTAAAGGGCCACCAGAACAAAGCACCACAGATAAGTAGCATAGACAACAAAAATTTATTTTCTCCCAATTTTTAGAGGTTACAGCTCTAAGATCAAGGTGTTAGCAGGATTGGTTCTTTATGAAGCTTCTTTCCTAGTTTTATAGATGGACATCTTCTACCTATAGCTCCAAGAAGTCTTCAGGGTATCACCCTTCATGTTCAAATTTCCTTTTTATATAAGAAGACAGTAATATTGGATTAGGACCCATTCGTACAACCTCATTTTATCTTAATTACCTCTTTAAAGGTCCTATCTCCAAATAAAGTCACTGCTATAGTTCAGATAAGTGTCACTCAAAGGACCATGTGTTAAAGGTTTGATCACCAGTCAACATCACTATTGGACAAGAGATGGGTCCTAGTGGAACACAGTTAGGTCATTTATGGTGTGCCTTCAAGAAGATACTGGAAGGAAAGGACCCAGACTTTCACCTCTGTTTGTTTCTTAGCGGCCACGAGATGAATATCTATACTGCACCACATTCAATCCACCACGATGTACTGCCTCACCGCAGATTCAAAAGAAATGGGACCATGAGCTGAAACCTCTGAAACCATGAGTCAAAATAAGTTTTTCCTCTTGCTAAGTTGATTATCTCAGGCATTTTGTCAGAGTGACAGGAAACTGACTAACGCAGAAAGTTGGTCCAAGAAATAGGGCCATTGCTGTCTATTCCTGTCCATGTGGTTTACAAGAAGGAATTTGGAAAAGTTTGGAGAAGCAGGTTAGAAGAAAGCTAAAATACTTGAAACAGAACTTAATGGGAAATTCTGGTAAAGACTCAAAAGACCAGAATATTGATAGAAGTGTGGAAAGTAAAAGTTATGCCTATGAGGTTTCAAGTGGAACTAAATTGGGAATTAGAGTAGAAGCCATTTGCATTGCATCATAGCAAAGAATTCGTTTTTTGTCCATGGCTGGAGACTTCCCAGGAAACTGAACTTAAAGGCAATGAACTAGTTTACCTAGTGAATAAAATTTTAAGACAGTACAGCATTCAGTCTGCAGCATGGATATTGCTGACCACTTTTAAGCAGATTTAGTGAGAATTGGGAGCACTTAGCAGAGAAGAAAGATTTGGAAAAATTGGTTTGTCCAGAAAAAGGAATGTTTAAGAGAAGCTGCCAGTGAGGGTGCAGTTGCTAAAGATGTTACTCCCATTAGAAGAAGCAAAGTGTTTTGCAAGAGGACAGTATAAAAGATGTTTTGAGGTCATCTCAGGAATCAGCAAGACCCCACCCATTGCAGGTCCAAGGGTATAAAGTACAAACCCATTTCAAAGACCAATTTAAGAAGAAAGCCCTGGGCTTCGTGCTGGGATAGGGCCACCTAGGGAACTGTTTTCTCAGGGTTTGTTTCCCCATGTTCAGTCATCAAGGCACTTGAAACTGCTTCAGTCATAGTTCAAGTGGGCACTGGTACAGCTTGTGCCACTTGGCATTGCCCACATAAGCTGTTCTTTTTATGGTATGGAGAATGCAAAAGTTATAAGACCATGGAGGCTTCCACCAAGATTTCAAAGGAAAACCTTAGAGGCCAGACAACGAGTCAGTGTGTGGCAGGACCAGAACCCAAACGAACCTCCTTGGAGAGGGCAATGTGTGAAGCTGTGGGAGTTAAGCTGAGACTGTAGTGGAGAGATTATAGGAGCATGAAATGCCTGCTGAGAGAAGATGCAGACAGTAAGCAGAAGCAGCTCAAGAGAGTGGCCCTGAGGGCTCCAGCCATAGAAGCCATAGGGCAAGGCTACTCAAGCCCCTGGGAGCCCACACTCTGCTACTGTGCGCTCTGCATGCTGAGCATGGAGCTACATATTTTAATGATTGCCTTGTTGGGTTTTGTCTGGCTTTGATCTGATCTTTCCTTTCTATGTCCCCATTTCTCCCTTTTGAAATAGCAACATTTACCTGGTGGCATTGTATCTTGGGAGTACAGAACTTACTTTTTTTTTTTTTTAATAAGGGTTCATGTCTGAGTTTGTTTTGAGTCTCAGAGTAGACTTGGACTTGGACTTTGATAATGCTGGAAGTTATGACTGAGAGGACTCTTGGAGAAGTACTAAATGCATTTTGCATTTTGAGATAGATGTGAGCCCTTAGGATCCAGGGCTAAAATTCTACGGTTTGGATTAGTGTCCCCCAAAAGGCCCATGTGTTGAAGACTTGGTCACCAATCTGTGGTGGAACTGGGAGGTAGGGAAACCTTTAGAAGGTGGAGCCCTAGTGGAATGAAGTTAGGTCACGGGGGTGGGTCCTGGAAGGGAATACTGGGGCTCCAACCCCTTTATCTCTTTTTCTGCTTTCCAGTTGCCAAGAAGTGAACAGGCTTCTGCCATGTGCTCCCGCCATGATGTACTGTGCAGCCACAGGACCAAAGAAATAGAACAAGTGGCCATGGATTGAAACCCCTGAAACCATGAAACAAAATAAACATCACCTAATTTTAAGTTGATTATTTCAGGTATTTTGTCACAATAATGGCAAACTGACTAATATAGCCACATTCCTAGGGACTGGGGGGTCAGGACTTGAACATATGAATTTGGGTGTGAGAAAATTCAGTCCATCATGGTTAGCTAAACTTCATACTCTGTGTGTGGCACATTCAAATAGAGCATATGGAAACTATATTCCCTGAATCCTTGTACATTCAAAAACTTTTTTCTATAGCCTTATTTTAAGGTCATTATTTTTTCCTCCTTAAACTTGGAAAGCACTGCTCTTTTGACTTTGACTCTTACAAGTTGTTGTGGAGAAAGTCTAAGGTCAACTGAATTTCTTTTTCCAGTTCCAACTGCCAAACATATGAGGGAGATCACCTTGGACCATCCAGACACAGCCGAACAACAGGCAGAATGCAACCTCTTAAGTGACTCCAGGAGAGACCACCCAAAGAACTGCTCAACCAAGCCCAGTCCAAATTGCCAAGCTACAGAGTTCACAGTAAACAAAATCGGTGTTTTCAAAACTATGTTGGAGGTGTGGTTCTTTAACTGCCATTGACACCTGATGCACAGACTTAGCTGTAATTAATTCTCCCTGGATTACAGTGCAATTTCTTAAGATACAGGGTTATTTTGGGTGGGTGAATACTTTAGTCTTTGTTTCTCTATAGTCAAATGATATTCAACTGTTTATAAAGCAGTGTGGAAACTCACTCCCTTCCTGTCTACTAATAGACTGCTTCTTGGAAATATGGTAAATCTGAACAAGTCCTCTGAGTACCACATTCCCAAATTTTCCTCAGAGTCAAATCTGCCTCTCCCAACACTGGAACCCACAATCTCTCGCAGCATGTCTCTGTATCTGCATGTTCTGAAATGCACTTGGCAGCCTTTCTCCAAATATAGCAGTTTGGGTCACAGATTTCTCCTAGTTTCAGCACATTGGAGTTGAACTTTTTGTTTTTGATTTTGTGAGTGGTAGAGGGAGAGAAAAGCAGTTCCCTATTTGCTATGCCATTAAAATATGAGAACTCGTGGCTTATGAACAACAGAAATTTGTCACAGTTCTGGAGGCTGTGAAGTTCACGACTGAGGTAGAAGATCAGTGCTTGGTGAAGCTGCTCTCTGGTCAAGGAAGACAGCTTTTTGCTGTGTCCTTAAATGGCAGAAGGGGTGAACTAGTTCCCCTGTGAGTCTTTTATAAGGGCATTATTCTCTTCATGAGAGCTCTGCCCTCGTAACAAAATCACTTCCTCAAAACCCCATCTCTTAAAACCACCAATGAATTATGGAAGGATTCCAACATTTGGACCTTAGCAGAGTTTTTTGTCACATAAGGGTATTAAAAGAGAGCAACTATTCTTTTTTTTTTTCTTCTTTTTCTTCTTTTTCTCTTCCTCCCTTCCTTTCTCTATTACTTCTTTTATGTCTTTCTGCTGGGGTACAAACCCAGGGCTTTGTATGTGCCAGGCAAGTACTCTACCCCAAGCCCCAATCCTAAGAGTGGCTAGTCTTTTTTGTCAGCATTCTTTCAAAAAAGAAAGTCATTATAACGTCTAAGTGATTGCAAGGACATAAATTCAGAAGAAAGATAATCCATCTTGAGACAGAATTAAGATAGGATCCATTTAAATATCTTTGCATTTGAATATCTATCTTTATGGGAAACACTATTCTTAGAGATTCATGAAAACTATAACAGAATTAGACTTTACACAATTTTTCTTTAAGTAGTTTGTCAAAAAACTTACAAACTATACAGGGACATTAATCATTATGTTTAGGAAGAAAGTAATCTCTCTCTTTCTCTCTCTCTCTCTCTCTCTCTCTCTTCATACACAAAGTAATTATTACCTTAAAGTTGTAATGAATAATTCACCTTAATAATGCCCTCTGGCTCAAACCATTTCTGACTTTAGGTTCTGTAAGTACATCAGATAAATGCCATTGTTTATTTATATGTTGCATCTGATAGCACAGAGAGGCATTTTATTTTATTTTGTATTAGTTCTTTTTAGATATACATGACAGTATATTTTGACATATTATATATACATGGAGTATAACTTCCTATTTTTGTGGTTGTACATAACATGGAGCTACACTGGTAGTGTATTCATGTATGAATATAGGAAAGTTATATCTGATTCATCCTACTTTCTTTCCTATTCCCATCCGACCTTCCTTCCCCTCCTTCCCCTTTGTCCAATCCAATGAACTTCTTTCTTCCTTCCCCTGACCTTAGTGTGTGTTAGCATCCACATATCAGAGAGAACATTTGGCCTTTGGTTTGTTGAGATCAGCTTATTTCACTTAGCAAGATAGTCTCCAGTTCCATTCATTTACTGTTAAATGTCATAATTTTATTCTTCTTGGTGGCTGAGTAATATTCCATTCTGTATATATGCCACAATTTCTTGATCCATTCATCTATTGAAGGGCAACTTGGTTGATTCCATAACTTAGCTATTGTGAATTGAGCTCCTCTAAACATTGATGTTACTGTGTCACTCTAAACATTGATGTGACTGTGTCACCATAGTATGCTGATTTTTAAAATCCTCTTGGTATATGCTGAGGAATGGGATAACTGGGTCAAATGGTGGTTGTATTCCAAGTTTTCTGAGGAATCTCCATACTGCTTTCCAGAGTGATTGCACCAATTTGCAGTCCCACCAGCAATGTGAGTGTGCCTTTTCCTGGGGGCATTTTAAAGGTAATGCAAGGATATTGCTATAGAACTAAGTTCATCAGAACTCCATCATCTTTCTTTTTTCTCTTTTCTCATCGCTGCCTGGCCCATCTGCAGACTGTGGTTGCTGGGGCACATGGGCTCACCTCTCAGAGAAGGGTGCCAGATTCTCAGAAGTTCACCTCTAGATCCAGTCACCAGAAAGCTGTGGGGAGTGCATCACTTCACTCTCTAGGACTCAGTAGCTCCCAGGTAAATGTCTTGACATGGTCAATGAGCAGCTTATGGCAGGGCCTACTGAAGTCCCCTGGAGCCTCATCCTGAGGCGGAAGACGGCCTGTGCCCTGCTTGTCTTGGCCCCTTACCAGGGCCTGGCTTACTCAAGGCCTCCTGTGCACGTCTGGTGCACGGATCCAACTTAGGCAGAGCTCCTAGAGAGAAAGCAGCCATAGGAGTGCAATTGAGGATACCTTTTTTTCTTCTAAAAGAAAAGGGATGAAAAGTCATTTAGAAACCCAAGGAGAAGATCTGGGAGGGGCCAAGAGAATGGTCAGGAGCCCTGGGGAACTCCATTCTGCCTGGCATGTGGTTGGAGCTCCAACCCGCAACACACGCCTCCTGGGGCCAGAGAAGGGCAAACCCTGCTCCTGCGAGGTCAGCCTTATGGCTGCCCCTCTGATCCATGGCCCACCAGGAAGGCACAAGACCGAAAATAAAGTTTAAGTCTAAGAATGGGAAAAGTGAAGTCCCCCAGGGGAAAAAGGATTGGGATCCTTGGAAAACCTCCCAAAAGCACAGTGTGGGGCTTGGCAAGAGCGGACTCATCCCAGCTGCTGTCTTCTTATTGCTGCTTTTGTCTCTGACTCCATTCATTTGCCACTCTTTCCATCTGAAATCAGACTCCAGCTGATTGTGGTAAATCCCATGGGACTGGGGCTTGCACTGAGGACTCCAGGAGGTAGGCTTTGAAGGCCCTGCTTCAATTCTTCTCTGCCTCTTGCTGTGTCGTGACAGGCAAATCACTAAATCTCACTGAATATTAAATTCCCTAATCTGTTAAGACAGCTCATGCTAGTGCCTGAATTACCACCTGTGGGAGGACCTGACCTCCAAACGAGTCAATGGCATTGCTAATCACTGTTAGCAATCACGGGACAACCAGGGCACCCACTGAACCTCTTCCTCTCTCACAGGAGCCTAACTGGGATGAGCAGGGAGGGAGAGAAGCAGCAAAGTAGAGGAGTGACAAGGGCATTCCAAGGGACTTTAAATACTTTCAACTACTATTAAAAAAAAAAAAAAAAAAACTCCACTATCACTTTGGTTACTATAAAAAAAAATCCATAGCAACAAAGAAGACTGGAAGAAAATATGTAAGGTATTAGGTAATGAAGGTTATTTGTAAGAATTATAATGTTTATTTTCTACTTTAAAACAGACATTTTGAAGATAGCCCTCTTCCCAATTCTTCTCCCCTCGTTCCTCCCCGGCGTTCACGGTTCCAGAGCTGCCCGCACGTTCCACACACACAAGGTCATGGGGAGCCGGGCCCGGCAGGCGTGTGCGGCTCCGGGACCCCACAGGCAGGTGGTGAAGGAGAAGGCTCAGCTGAGAGGGAGAAAAGCCGAGAAAGGAAGAACGTCAGGGCACAATGCCCGGCAGGGTGCTGACATGAGGAGCTGTTTGAGGGGCTGCGTTCCTGGCTCCTGCTGGGAGAGCCCCAGGAGCCCCAGAAGGTGTGAAAGGTGAAAGGTGAATGTGTCATTGGCAAGGTCAGAGTAGGGTGACAGGACACCAGCCAAAGAGGCCAGGGCCACAAAGGCCAATTTTAGTGTGCAGGTAAAGTCACTATGGTAGGGAAACTGAGGCAGAATCTCAGTTCTGTGATGAGCAACAGCAGAAACCATTTTACTCAAAATCTCTCCAACATCCAGGGCTCTTCCTGGCACACAGAACCCAGGAGACAGGTCTGTGATACTGTGCCAGGTCCCTTCAGTCCTCAGGGCCAGGTGCTCATGTCCTTTGTTTAAGTCCTTACCCATTTACAGAATGGGTAAGGCCAGCCCTGCAGAAAGGACACCAATGGCAGAGAGTCTTCTGACCTTGACCATTTAGCAAAGTTTAGTTTTGTTTTATTTAAGAGGCTTAAGTTTGGCAGGAGAGTGAGACAGAGCTACTGCAGTACACAGAGAAGTCTGTTCGGAGATGCTTTGGAGCCCTCGGTCCCAAGGCAGTGGACTGGCTCCACAGGAAGTTCTAGGAACTGCTCCGGGGTTCTATCATAAGAGATGATGGGGCAGGAGTATGTGGCAGCTTAATGATAAAATTCCCTTAGACTTTCTAGTCAAGAAAAAAATTCTTGCTCATAATAAATAGAGAAAAAAATAGTCATTTGTTGCTTAACAATGGTGATATATTCTGGTGATTTCATTGTTGTGGGAATATCAAGGAGTTTACTTAAGCAAACAAAGGCGATGTCACTAGGAAATGCAATCTTACAAGACTGCCACCACATATGCAGCCCACTGCTGACTGAAACATCATTATGTGGCATGTGACTGTACCAGAAATGTATGAAGAGGACAACGACATCACCCAAACTCCATCACCTGGAGATAAGCCACAGTTGGCCTTTTGGTGTGTTTCCTTCAGTGTATTTGCTATTAAAAACAAAAAGGCAAGTCAATCCCAAAAAACCAAAGGCTGAATGTTCTCTCTGATAAGCAGATGCTAGCACACAATAAAGGGAACAGAGGGAAGAATAGAAGTTCATTGGAGTAGAAAAGGGGAGTGAAGGGAAGGGAGGGAGGATGGGAATAGGAAAGACAGTAGAATGAATCCAACATAATTTTCCTATGTTCATATATGAACACAGTGTAACTCCACATCATGTACAACCATAAGAATGGGAAGTTATATTCCATGTATGTATGATATGTCAAAATATATTCTACTGTCACATATAACTGTAAAGAACAAATAGAAAATAAAAATAAAGAGACAAAAATCAAAACATGATTGAGAGCATTTAAATTTCTGCTAAACCTATATAAATTACATATATATTATTACATAATATATTTTCTTGAAGAAGCCTTAGTAAACAACATTTTTATTGGTAGCAAAAACATTTCATTTGGTGAAAATATAAAAATTTAAGCATTCATTTACTGTTGGGGTAGTAAATGGGTTTCATTTACTATTTTAAATAATATTATAAATAATAATGAGAAAAACCCAAGTATTCCAATCTCCGTTTATATCTCTGATCATTTCTGTATGCTAAATTCCTAGAAGTGAAATTACTAGGTCTCTTATACATTTTTTTATTTCTGTAATTTGTCTGTATATCTCCGTGACTGTATTTCATCCTCCTGCCAAGCTCAGTTTCATAAAATAAAACAAAATTAAACTTTGCTAAATTCATAGAAGTAACATTGGCATGAATTTTTGCTATAATGGGTGACAGAATCTAAATCCAAAAGATTTTGGTAGGCTGAAATAGCAGCTCGAATGCTATGAATGAAAATTCTCAGGGATACAGTCTGGCATGTCCGGTCACCAGACCACATGCTGAAGTAAAGGTGAAAGAGATATAACCTAACAGGAGTCAAGATGAGTAATGTGGATCAAAAAAAAGTTCACTTTCATAGGCCATAATAATAGACATATGGAGTCCAGAATAGGAGGTTGATTGGCCTCCTCTGCTCTGTGGTGTTGAAACTGCACTCAACACTGCGTCCCATATTTCACAGGGAACCTTGACAAATGATCCACATTTAGAGGAGAGATAAGAATAATGATGATACTAGAAAACTAGTGTTTTCTCACTTAAGTTGGACCCTGTCTATGTGATATGATGGGTCTTTGATTCCAAGATGGGTCTTCAGAGTCCCATTAGGAAGTTGAAGTTTGAAATTTTGAGGCCTGCAGATGAGAGCCACCAATGAGCTGTGTGCATGGCAGGACTGGGGTAAGAAGACCACAGACTCTACTCTGAATTCCTGGCAAGAATTATACATCTTTTATTTTTATCTCAAATTGCAGATGTGCAGCTCTTTGCTTGATGCTGTGAGACAACTCAGGAAAAGTAACCAGAGCTTTCTACAACAAGCAACCTGGAAGGAAGAGCCGTCACTAACATGCTATGAGAACTGCTGAAACCATGGTATTTATTCTGGAGGAGAAAAGACACAGAAGGTACATGAGAGCTGTAGGCAAATATTTGAAGGACTGGTGATGGAAAAGCCAGCTCAGACTTGTTGCACGAGGCTTCAGATGGCAGAACTACAGGGGCCAGGCTCCACTGAATCTCCCTGGCAACGTGAAGGGCCTGGGAAAGATGGAGTTCCTGGTCACCTATTTTGTGCAATAGGACTCATGATGGGACCGTGGTAGAGAGGTCGGACATGAACACACACTGGCTCCAGAGTGTTCCTCTGATCTGGACAATCCACAGCCTTCTCCCCTTTTCCTCTTAGTTAGGCCACCTAGACAAAGACTTGACACACTTTCAGAAGTCCCTTTGGTCTTCAGGAAGACAGCAGCAGGTTATTAAATAATTTTAACCATTATGTCATTCTTCATTAAACTCTGTACAGATGCTTTTTCACTTCAAAGAAATAAACCAAATGTTTTTGTGAATTTTGGAGTCGTTCTGGGAATCTGAGTCCCAAAGAGGCGGGAAACACCCACAACCTCTCACATCAACTCAATAGTGAAGTCCAGAACTTGAGCCTGATTTGTTTCTTTATGCAAATTGTCCTGATGGCTTTCTGTGAGGCATAGTCTAGTTTGGTATGTGCCGTCTTGGTGGCAAATAAATTCAACTATCGAATAAATTCAATTATCTAGCTGAACATGAAAATGTTAGTGAAGAGAAGTCATGTAACATTTAATGGTCTTTTTTCAAAAGTTAACCCTTCAAGTCTTGACAAGGATTGGGAACACAATACCATTGTAACCATGGGCATAGCTGGGAAGAGCTGGTCCTAGGACATCTGTACCCTGGTCCCTGAAGTGCCCTGAGGATGTGAAGGGAACTCAGGGATATGGGGCCCGTGGGCACCAGGGAGACCCTGTCTATGTTCCAGGGTACCCGGCCTCATCAAAGGTGCCTGGACTCCAAATGTGGTACTAAAACCAGACGGTTAAGGGCCATATGGGGCCACAGGAGCTGCAACAAAGAGGACCTCAGTGGCCTCTGTGAACTGATGACCAACGCCAGAGCAGGACCCCCTACCTGGTGATAGAACCCAAACTATTTGTGCCTTTGACCTCTCTCAGGGTTGAGTGGAAGAGACAGCTGCCCAAAGAACGCCGCTGTGACTTAACTTTCCTTGGATCTTGGTCATGCATAATTTGTTCTGTAGACTCTAACTTTTGTTACACTTCGAGTCCAGGGACTAAGACTTATTTATACCACGTTATTTTGGGAAAGAGATTAAGTCTTGAATTTTTTGCTCCAGGATGCAGGACTGTTCTGGCAAGCTGGGCATGATCGCCATCTAATGGTCAAATAATGTAACTAACAGTGTTTGCATGTAAACCCGAGAGGTTCAGTGTTCTGTATTTGGTTCTTCTCTGCAGAAATTCAAAATCTTAGAAAACTACTATGTGATAAAAGGTGGTATGAAAGAGTATGTATACACGCAGTTGTATAAAAATGACTGTGGTTTTGAAGGTGAAGTGATAGAGTTGCACTGTTATTCTAGGGTCATCAGAAGCTCTTAATGTGTCAGTCTGTTTATAGAATAAGAATTTTTTAAAAAACCAAAATCATTGTAATTACTAACACATCCCCCCATCCCATACATATAATTTCCTGGCAAGAACTGCTGTGGAATAAACATTGTGCTCTAAGTTTATATTCAGATTCTGGTGTTCCCTAGCATCCCAGTTTTTACCTGTTGTGTGGAATCCTAGAATAAATAAAGATCTGATTTCCAAGCCTCCTGAGCTTGGACCCCTGTGACTCAGTTCTGCCCTTATTTGCAACTTCTTCTGACCCCTTGAAATGTGGGCATAATGGCTGGTGCTCAAAATGCCGTTTCAAATCAGGAGGTGGAAGATCTTGATGAAGTTGGCAGAGCATCAAGATAGAAGATATTTTTTTTAATCCTTGATAATTGATAAGCTGCTATCCTACCCTAGACTTATTTTCCAAACTTACTTTATATGAGAGAGAAGTAATTTATAGTTTGTTTAGCATAGTATTTGATGCCAACAAATAATTTTTTGCACCAAAATTATCAGTAATAGCTTATTGAAAGTGATAAAGAAGAGAGTAATGAGGAAGAGATAGTACAGACTGAAAACTTGGTGATCGTTAGCGTGAAGTAG
The DNA here is from genome assembly GCF_902686445.1 of Sciurus carolinensis. Taxonomy (NCBI): domain Eukaryota; kingdom Metazoa; phylum Chordata; class Mammalia; order Rodentia; family Sciuridae; genus Sciurus; species Sciurus carolinensis. The sequence goes on along the minus strand of NC_062218.1, from coordinate 29,526,918 downwards.
CAAAACATTGTCATTTGCTTGCATGCAGAAAGGATGTACTGCAAGCCAAAGCTCTAAGCATGTTCCATTAGGAATTCTCTGCTGGACTGCAGAAGCCTGCCCACTCTCCAGTATCAGTCACAGGAAGCTGGTTTCAGAGACTAGAAGCTAGCTCCTCCATTAAGTTCAGGACAATGCAGAGGCAGAAACCAGGAAGTCAAAGACTGAGTCCTGAGGCTTTAAAACTATGTCTCCAAAAGTCTTGACTGGCTCTGGGGTAATGGTGACTCCTTGAATCTGAATCTCTCCATCAATCCTCCCCCAAACTATAGAGTCAACATGGAACACAAATAAATCACACACGATCCATACCTGTAACATTATAGAGAGACACAGTCTGTCACAAACTTTAAGCTGCAAAATGAGAAACAGATCCCTAATTTTAACAGAGATACTTTGGGGCCTCTGCTGCCACTGTGCAGAGGGTGGGTGAGGAGAAATGTGGGGCGCCCATATGAGTGTACAGAAAAGAGGAGGTGGAGTAAGGATGTGGCCCTAGACAAAAGCAGCCCCACGAGGAGTGTCCACACTCAGTGCTAGGACACTGAGTACAAGCCTGGGACTCAGCAGACAGTCGTAAAGTTGTGGGGAACGGCTGTGAAAGGGAGGTGACCCATGACAGCAGCCTCAGAGAGCTTGGCTTCTAGACAGGAGATAAACACAGAAATATCAGAGAAAGGAGAGAAAGCGGTTAGAGGCTTGAAAGTTGGAAAAGAAGTAAAGTAATACAGCATTTAGCAATGTAGCAGGATATAGTGGTAACATGCAAAACCAGTTCCTTCAAGGGCACATTACCTCTGTAATATTCTTTCTCCAAACATACACCCCAGTCTAACCAGGAGAAAAATAGGAGACAAACTCAAATTTGAGGAATGTTCTACCAAATACCTGATGAGTATCCCTTAGAAGTGTCAATACCATGGGAAATCGTCAAAACCCTCACAGTCCAGAGTAGATAAGGAAACATGACAACTGAATGGGATGTGGGATCTTGAGTGGGATCCGGAGCAGCAAAAGGACACTAGTGGAAAAACTCATGACATGTGAAGAAGGTCTGGATTTTGATAGGAATGTGGAAGAACTGGTTCCTTGGTTTTAACAAGAGTTGGTTCCTTGGTATATAAAGGTAATGTGAGATGTTGACCCAGAGGAAACTGGCGATACATGAGTGGAAACTCTATATTACTTTGAAACTTTTATGTAAATCTAAAATAAACCAGGCACAGGGGCACACACCTGTAATTGTAGCTACTTGGGAGACTGAGGCAGGAGGATTGCAAGTTTGAGGCCAGCCTCAGCAACTTTTCAAGACTCTGTCTCAAAGTAAAAATTTAAAAGGGCTGGGTATGTAGCTCAGTAGTATAGTGCTCCTGGGTTAAATCTCCAGGACAAATTTTTTTTCTGAAATAAAGTTTATTAAAAGGAGCAAATAGCCTTCATGGATACAAATAATAACCAGAGAGGAACTGCCTGAGCAACAGCTACAAAAATATATAAAATATTTAGAATAAGCTTAATTAGAAACATGCAGAATCTATATAAGAAAATGATAAGACTCTGAAAGATGCAAATTTAACCTTAAACTCATGGAAAAATATACCCCATTCTTGAATAGATGGATTCAACTTTATCAAGATGACACCTCTCCTTTAGCAAATTTATAAATTTAGCTCAGTGCCAATGAAAGTATCAGAAAGGGTTTTTTATTGTAGAGTTTAACAAATTGAAACCAAAGCTTATATGAAACAATAAATGTGCAAAGAAAGGTCATAAATTACTGAAAAAGACAATGGGGGGGGGTCTAACAGCTGTTAAAAGTATCTAAAGCAACACTTTCATAGTGTAGTACCAACACATGCACAGACAGAGAGACCAAGGAAAGAGAACAAAAAGATCAGAAATAGACTCAAATACATATGGAAATTTAGTGAATGATAAATGCAACATCTAAAATCACTGGAGCAAAGACAGAACTCTGACACAGGATTAAGTAAGTTTCTTTGCCCTGATCAGCCCTAATCTGTAAAGTCAGAATGGCAGAATTGTTTATTGGGAGGAGAAAGAGATGTGTAGTCTCATCACTTCAATCTAACAAGTTTTGAGTGGATTCTTTAATCTCTTCGATCCTCTGTCCCATCAGCTGGGAATTGGGATAATAATATCCAATCCTCTTCCTGGGATTTGCTGGTACCCAGTGAGGAAACATTTGTGAGAACCTTTCGGGGACCGAGAAGAGTTTTAGAAAAATAAGGGGATCAATAAACAGGATTAACTCACCACAAATCAGAATAGAGCTTAACTGTGTTGGTTTCTATCCTAGAGGTTAGTGACATCACCCCAGCTACTCAGGTTGGAATTTGCCAGGCAAGTGGGAAATGGAGAACATTTTCAAGTGACTGTTACTGAGTCTGGCTTTAACATTGTAAAGAAGGTTTTAATGTTTTCTTACACCCTCCTCCTTAACATTTTTTAAATATGTTTTTGATTAGAGCTCAGGTTCTCTGAGTCACCAAAAGGCTGAAAACCACCTCCAATCAGGAACCTCACATGGTGATGCCGGAGGTCAGTGAGGAAGCAACAAAGCTGGGAAAACAGGCAGTGGCCTTGTGGTTCTAGACAAATCCTCTGCACTGCTAGGCAGGAGTGTGGCTTATGTTCCTGCGTTGGTGTGCTCATTTATTGCAGTGACTCCATGGATGAAGATTGGCTGCTGATCTCCTGCAGTGTGAGGCCTGAGGAATCTTGAGATGGAGAGGAAATTTTTTACAAGCAAGCAAAGAGAATCTGGTAGGTGGGCGTGGTGTTGCACACCTATAATCCCAGTAGTTCAGGAGGCTGAGGCAGGAGGATTGAAAGTTTGAGGTCAGCCTCAACAACTTAGTGGGCCCTGAGCAACTTAGCAAGATCCTATCTCAAAAGAAAAAATAAAAAGGGTTGGGAATGTGGCTAGGTGGTTAAGTGCCTGTGGTTCAATCCCCAGTGCCAATAAAAAAATAAAAAATAAAGGAAAAGGAAAAGAGAAAGAGGGAGACACAGAACCTGGTCAAGCCGGATCTTGCTGTGACCAGATAACCGAGGCTGAGGCATTGTCTTAAGGAGATGGCCTGTGATGTCTTTGGAAGGACAGTGGGGGTGGAAGAGAGGCCAGGCAGTCTTGTTTGTATCCACTAACACCTTAGCACAGGAGCCCAAGGCCTTCGACCTCAGTCTTAAGAAAACAGGGACAGGTAGGTTTCAATAGAAAGAAAGATAGTCGTGTGGGTGAGGTGGAAGATGGGAAAGCTATCCATCCTACCTGGGAGATATAGAGGAAGGAACTCTTTACCTTTAGCGATAGGAGGGGAGGTGAATGGCATGTCCCTGGAGTTTCAGAGCTGCCCGAGAATAACAGCAGACTTGGCATGGCAGGCACTGAGTGATGAGGTGGCTGTCATAGGTGGTCATCACAGACAAACACCCTGAAAATAGCTCAGAACAAATTTCTGGGATTCTTCACAGAACCTTAATAGTACAGCTCTCTTAACTTTGAATGCTCAAATGAAAACATTGTTTTCATTAAAAGAACCAAGAGAGGGCGCTGTTGCCAAACTCAAGCTGCATTCAACTCCTAAACCATTTTCCAATAGGGTAAAAATCTCCCCCTTCTTACCCCAGTCTATGAAAATTCGTCTTTTTGAGCAATCCCAGACTGTTTTTTCTTCAGCTTCCTGACCAGCTGTGGTGAAGACATTTGTTTACAACAGGATCTCTGCTGAGCATATGCTGTATGAATAGGGTAATTCGACTTCCTAGTAGAACCCAAAGAAACATACCAGGATGACCCTTTTGGCAGCGTTATGTCGTTGCATACAGAATGCACGTAGTTCTTGTTTTTAGGAAGCCAAATATGCTTGCACTCTCAAGGAATCTACAAGGAATTTAGAAAGTGAGGCGAGGGGAAGAGTGAAGGCTGTACACCTTAGGGCGACAGAGTATACACGCACACCTCACACCACACACACCATGTGCATGCATGCACACACATACACCTGTGATTGATCAGGATGGGCAGGGACTTTGGTTCACCCCAGATGGCTCCGCCAGGGCCTAGCATCCGTGTCTGCTACCTAGTAGGTACCTATAAATCTCTTTGACTCATAACTGATAATGTTCAATATGAAGATTTATTGAAAAATGAGAAATTTCAATACCTGACTGTTCAGTATATGAAACACTAAATAAACTTTGACTATTTAAATTGATTTTTTTAGAATTTGACCTGCCGAATTGGTCCTTTGATTGAAAATCACGTAGAGGAGTGAAGTCAGTGAACACATTGACCAAACGTGGCCTGTTTCACCTCAACTGTCCTGAACCCTCCCATTCTTCTTTGACGTTCTTTCTTGTGGTACCCTTGGCATCTCCTTTGCTGAGACCATAGACTGTGCTCCCAGGCTGCAGGTGAGATGCATACACAGTGGGCTGTGCTCCCCAGGGTGGTTCAATGTGCCCCTCTCCACCTCCCCCCCAGGAAGGCAGCAGAACGAGGCTACCATGGGTAAGACGTGCCTGTCTGTACCCAGGTTTCCTCATAGGTGAAATGAGATCTGAACACAGGACACTCTCTCTTCTGTCTCCAGTGCTCATTGTCCCTAAAATCCACCCATCTTGGTGTAGGTCAGGAGGTATCAGATAGGTTTCCTAGTATAGGGCAGTGGGATTCAGAGCATGACCCCCTATGTGACCTGTAGCAGTGTCACCTGGGAACCTGTTAGATGCACATTCCCTGCCCCTCTCTTGACTTGAAGAATCAGAAATTGTTGGGAAAGGGTGCGCTTCTTACCCATAGGTAAATATCCCACACAACAGCAGCTTGTTGCCTGTATAGAATACCTTTCCAGGTGCAGGCTCAGGGAGCCTCTTTGTTCTGCAGAAGCTGTGTGCCAGGGGTCCTCAGGCAGGCCTGCTTTAGTATTTAAGACTTCACCGAGGATGGGTTGGTCCTTGCTCTAGGAAGGACCAAGGGAAGTACACATAGATGGATGGGTAAATTACTCTGCATTGGCTGCCAGGAGACACCTGCTGGCCATGGGGAGCCAATGTACACTATTGAAGCTGATCTTGTTGGGTGTCTTCTCTGTGTAGATAAATGCTCTGTTCTACTCAGTGCTCCATTGCATTGTGTTTTCTTTGACTGCCCCAATTTCCAGATCAATGGGCAAAAGTGTTTGGAGTCCCTGGTAGTTAGTGCCAGTGCTCTGATTGATTGGCATTCTGGAAATTAGGCCTACCAGTCTGATATAGAAGGTCCCCCAGGGATTCAGATCATTCAAAATTAAGCTCCAGTTTAGTGCGATTGCTTAGTGGGAAGAGAGGTGTCAGAAGGTCATGGGGAGGCAGGGCACTGGAGGCCAGAGAAGCTGGATCAAGAAGGGGCTCCGGGTTGGGAAACAAAAGTCACATAGGGTGTCCGGAGTGTGGCAAGAGGCCATGGAGAGGGGGAGGGAATGGCAGCATGGTGGCCAAGAACATGGGCTCTTGATCTGACTACTTGAACCAGCTTTTCCACTTATATGTGTGACCCATGGCAAGAGGCTTAAATTCTCTGGTCTCTACTTCTTCATTTCTAAAACTATTACCAGGCTGATGGGTACTATAGTGATCCCAGTTAGCATCCACCCATGTGCCTTTGACTTAGTCTCCTTGGACATGCCTAGCCAATGTCTTTGCTCAACACTCTTCTTGAGTGGTGGAGCTTGCTTTGCCTGTCCAACTGTCCTCCCCTTGTTCTCCTGATACCATGGTGCCCTCAAACAGTGCCTGATGGGACTGGTGTGCAAAACACCTAGCTCTCTGGCCCCTTTTGTGAATAAACCTGAAGCACATGTTCCACACTGCTTCTAGAGTATTCTCACAGAAATAATCTCCTCTTTGGTAACTGGCACCATCTCTCAGTCCCCTCCCTTCCCTGCCTCACTTCCCTTCATTCCAAGGCCTGCTTGCAAAGACCACCTTCCAAATAAACAATTTACCCTTGACGTCTTGCTTCAAGGTCTTCTCCTGGGGAACCCAAGGTAACCCAGGAGTTGATACGAGGATTCATGGAGTTGGTGCTAAGAGCTGAGCTTGGTAAGTAATAAGCATGCAATAAATGATTGTCATTATTTTTAGTAACTGAGCACTGAGTATGGAGTCAGGAGATAAGTCCAGTCTTGCTTTGCAACTTAAAAGTTATGGGAACTTGAGTAAATCAGTTAACCCTGCCAAGCATCAGTTTTAGTCTCTTCAGGGCTGTCCTGAGAATAAAATGGGAGAAGAGCTCTGTAAATGCTTTGCAAACTGTGAAGGCATATATCAAAATGAGAGATTAGAAGTGCCAAAAGTTGAGAATTAGGTCCATCTACCCCCATCACCCACACAGGAAGACTTCCTCAGATTCAGATAGAACCTTCTAGGATCAAGTCCCTAACCAGAGAACTGCTGCTGCTTCAGTTCTCAACTGACCTGGGGAGGGGCGGGAATGCAGAAGGGGGATTTTCAGCCTTATTAGTTTGAGAGGGCAGTATGGAGTCCTGCAAAAGTCAGGTCCTTTTGTTCATCCACTGCTAAGCATTGGGGGCAGATTGTCTTAGGAGTCATGAGGATTTTTTTTTTTTGAGGCCTTTATAAATGGGCATATTAAAATAGGAAGCAATGCAAAATGGAGTTACAAATACAATGGTATAATTTAAATAGTCACCTTTTATGAATCAGATGCTTATAGCAGGAAAAATGCAATAAAACACAATTGTATTGTCAATATCCTAATTCAACTATTCATCAATTGACTGTAGTATGGAATAGATATAGGTGTAGTGGTCCAGGGTAAATTTAAGGTGAAGGCTTCTCTTCTGAATTCAGAGGGTTTTGATCTGGAACATACAACCTTATTTGATATCTATAAAAAAGTAGATTTAAGCACATCTAATTCTGAATTCACTTAAGCAGACAGTGAATGGTGAATAAGCATTTCATCACTTTACCCTGGGATAAGTGTGAGGAGGACAACTTGCATAACATGCTCACAGAACAAGACAAGCAAATGTACTTGTCTGGTTCAAGTACAAAGTTCCTAGTTATAGATTAGTTTGTGATTTCTGACTGGTAAAGTTTAAACTTTGTTTTAGGTTTATACTGGACTTTAGTCTGCTTAAGCAGGAACCCAAGCCACCAGAATCTTCCCACCAAATTACATTTTTTTTTTAACATAGAAGATATTCAATGTGCCTTTTCTCCCTCCAAGCAAGCAAGGCCATTTTGAAAGTGAAGGTCCTTCTGGGGACTCCATGGAATATGGGTGATAGTGGAGAGACAGAATAGGGATTTATTTGGGGACAATGGCAGTCATCTGGATTGAGGCTCTGAAAACTTAAACTTAAGCAGAAATTGTGATAAAGAGGTGGCACAAGAGACCAACAGAGATATTTTGAACAGAGAATCTTATGCTTTTTATTTTTTCATTAATGTGAAATAACAGAAATGCCAGTAAAATTAACATGGGGACATTTAAAAAAAATGAGCAGAAATAATTAGTTCAATTTCTTCAAGTTTCTAAAAACTGGTAACTTCCCTCAGGGTACTTTGTCCATCTGCTCAAGAAAGGGGCAGTTTCTACTAGGGCAAATGACTTGCCATTCATTACCCCTCCAGCAATGCACATGTGTATTTTCCCCCTGATGAATATTTTTGCTTAAAACAGACAGGCAAGAGCCAGTGGGAGCTATTGTGTTCCAGGCAGCTGATGTTGCTGACAAATGGTATTTCCTTTCTCATGCCCTTTCAGACTAAGTTATGGGTGGTGAAAAGACTGAGATGTAGCATCTGTAAATGTCCATCCTTCTTGTGGTGAACTAGAAGCAGGGAATTTGTCAGGAAAGGAGGATGGAGTGGACTTCTTCCTCTTAGAGATCATGTGGCGAAGGACTCAGGCCCAGCCACCCAGGAGCTTCAGTGAGGACCCAGGCCCACCTGCCTGTGTGTTTCAGGATTCAGTGACCGTGACCCAGTGCCCACACCACAGCTCCCCATCTACCAAGGCGTCTGGAAGCCTGTGCAGCCATCTTGGATTATCCACGAAGATGAAGTTGCCATCTTTAGGTGGGTAGCTCCCATCCTGAGACACCTGCTGGAGACTAGAAGCTCATTGTCAGGAACCTCTCATTCATCAGGCTACTGAAGACTGGAGGGTTTGAATAGTGTATGACAGTTATGATGTAGTTTTTTTTTAATTTTAACTTTTTAATTTTTTTAGTTTTTATTCTTTTATCTTTCTCTATTTTCCTCTTACTTATCTGTTTCCTCAGAGTCTCTTTCTCCCTTTTCTCATGCTAACAACAAACTTTTTTGATCCCACTTTCACTCTTCCAATGATCTAGTACCTCTGTACATTCTCTTCCTCTTCCATTAACAATTACATTCTACACCCCTCCCCATCCTCTTTGTCCACCATTAGAAATAGCCAACCTATTGGATATACTGTAGATAATAATCAAACTCATCCTCTCTGTGTATTACAACAATACTGTTAACGTCTTCATAGGGGTTATTTGATTCAAGGCTGCATAGTGTTTGTATTGGGTGCTGCTAATATTGATCTTCCCCTTAAAGGTGAAGCACAGGAAACCTGCAGGGACACTATAAACCTAGAGGTGGGAAACTGTAATACCTCAGATCCATACTGCTAGAGGGGAAGATACATGAACAACATGAAAAACCAAGGGAAGAAAGTGTCCCAAACAAAACAAGATGCTATATTAATAGAATTCAATGACAGCACAGTAAAAAAAATGTCAGAAAAGGAGTTCAGAATGTACATAATTAAGATGATCTGCAAAGTAAAGGATGAGATAAGAGAGCAAATGCAGGCAAAGATAGATTACTCCAATAAAGAGATAAAAGAGCAAATGCAGGAAACAAAAGACTATTTTAATAAAGAGATAGTGATTCTGAAAAAAAACAAAAACAGAAACCTTGAAATGAAGGAAACAATAAACCAATTTAAAAACTCGATAGTAAGCATCACCAAGAGATAAGATCACTTGGAAGACAGAATCTCAGACAATAAAGAAAAACTATTTAATCTTAAAAATAAAGTTGACCACACAGAAAATATCTAAGAAATCATGAACAGAACCTTCAAGAATTATGGGATAACATGAAGAGACCAAATTTAAGAATTATTAGGATTTAGGTAGGTGAAGGCACAGAGATACAAACCAAAGGAATGAACAATCTATTCAATGAAATAATATAAGAAAATTTCCCAAACCTGAAGAATGAAATGGAAAATCAAATATAAGAGGCTTATAGGATACCAAATGCACAAAATTGTAACAAATCCACACCAAGGCACGTTATAATGAAAATATCTAACATACAAAATAAAGAGGTTTTTAAAGGTTGCAAGAGAAAAGTATCAGATTACATATAGGGAGAAATCAATACAAATATCAGCAGATTTCTCAGCCCACAACTAAAAAGCTAGGAGGTCCAGGAACAACATATTTCAAACTCTGAAAGAACATGGATGTCATCCAAGAATCTTATACCCAGCAAAACTAACCTTCAGATTTGATGACAAGATAAAATCCTTCCATAATAAACAAAAGTTGAAAGAATTTACAAGTAGACAGCCTGTACTATACAACATTCTCAGCAAAATATTCCATGAGGAGGAAGTGAAAAACAACAGTGTAAGTCAGCAAAGGGAGGAACTAACCTAAAGGAAAAGTCAATCAAAGGAGAAACCAAGTCAAGTTAAAAACCAAAAATAAGCCAAATGACCAGCAATACAAATCATATCTCAATAATAACTCTGAATATTAATAGCCTAAACTCATTAATCAAAAGCATAGATTGCCAGATTGGATTAAAAAGAAAGACCCAACAATATGCTGCCTCCAAGAGACTCATCTCATAGAACAAAACATTTATAGACTAAAGGTGAAACAATGAGAAAAAATATACCATGCACAAGGACTCAGTGAAAAACTGGGGGTCTCCATCCTCATATTAGATAAAGTGGACTTCAAGCCTAAGTTAGTCAGAAGGGACAAAGAATGACATTTCATACTGCTTGAGGGAACCAGAAAATAGCAAGACATAATGATTGTAAATATTTATACCCCCAAAAATGGTGCATCCATGTACATCAAACAAATTCTTCTCAATTCCAGGAACCAAGTAGACACAACACAATAATACTGGGTGACTTTAACACACCTCTCTCACCACTGAATAGATCCTCCAAACAAAAACTGAACATGGAAAATGTTGAATTAAATGATACAATCAATGATTTAGACTTAATGGACATATGTAGAGTATTTCATCCATCAATGAGCATGTACACTTTCTTCTCAGCAGCTCATGGATCCTACTCTAAAATAGACCATATGCTATGCCAGAAAGCAGCCATTAGTAAATACAAAAAAAAAAAAAATAGAGATACTACCTTGTATTCTATCAGATCATAATGGAATGAAATCAGAAATCAATGATAAAATACAAAACGGAAACTACTCCAACACCTGGAAACTAAATAATATGCTACTGAATGATGATGCATGAATGGCAGAAGACATCAGGGAAGAGATAAAAAAAAGTTCTTAGAGGTAAATAAGAACAAAGATACAACATATCAAAATCTCTACGACATTCTGAAAGCAGTACTAAGAGGAAAATTTATTGCATGGAATGCATTCAATAAAAGAATAAAAAGACAACAACTAAATGACCTAACATTACATCTCAAAGTCCTAGAAAAAGAAGAACAGATCAACACCAAAGTAGTAGAAGACAGGAAATAATTAAAATCAGAACTGAAATTAGTGAAATTGAAACAAAAGAAACAATTCCAAAAATTAACAAAACAAAAAATTGGTTCTTTGAAAAAGTAAACAAAATTGATAAGCCCTTAGCCTCACTGACAAAGAGGAGAGTGAAAACTCGAATTACTAAAATTTGTGATGAAAAAGGAAAAATCACGACAGACACCATTGAAATGCAAAACATAATTAGAAGCTATTTTGAAAATCTATACCCCAACAAAATGGGAAATCTTGAAGAAATCAACCCATTTCTAGAGACATATGATCCTCCCAAACTGAATCAGGAGGACATACACAATTTAAGCAGATAAATTTCAAGCAAGAAATAGAAGCTATTGAAAGCCTACCAACCAAGAAAAGCCCAGGACCAGATGGATTCTCAGCCAAGTTTTACAAGACCTTCAAAGAAGAACTAATACTAACACTCCACAAAGTATTCCATGAAATAGAAAAGGAGGGAACCCCCCGCCCTGCAAACTCATTTTATGAAGCCAGTATCATCCTAATACAAAAACCAGGCAAAGACACATCAAGAAAAAAAACTTCAGACCAATATCCCTGATGAACATAAATACAAAAATCCTTAACAAAATTCTGGCAAACCACATACAAAAACATTAATAAGATAGTGCACCGTGATCAAGTGAGGTTCATCCCAGGAATGCAAGCTTGGTTCAACATTCAGAAATCAATAAATGTACTTCATCACATAGACTTGAAGTTAAGAATCATATGATTATTTCAATAGATGCAAAAAAGCATTTGATAAAATACAGCACCCCTTCATGCTTAAAACACTAGAAAAAAATAGGAATAGTAGGAACATACCTCAGCATTGTGAAGGCTATCTATGCTGAGCCCATGGCAAACATCATTCTAAATGGAGAAACACTGATAGTATTCCCTTTAAAAACTAGAACAAGATAGAGATATCCTCTTTCACCACTTCTATTCAACATCATTCTTGAAATATTAGCCAGAGCAATTAGACTGACCAAAGAAATTAAAGGGATATGAATAGAAAAAGAAGAACTCAAGCTATCTCTATCTGCCAATGAAACTCATCAATCAAAAGACATAGACTGGCAGATTGGATTAAAAAGAAAGGCCCCAAAATATGCTGCCTTCAAGAGATTCATCTCATAGATAAGGACATGATTCTGTATTTAGAGAATCCACAAAACTCCTCCAGAAAACTTCTAGAACTAATAAATGAATTCAGCAAAGTAGCAGGATATAAAAGCAATATGCATAAATCTAATGCATTTCTATTTGTAAGCAATGAATACTCTGAAAGAGAAATTAGGAAAACTACTCCATTCACAATAGCCTCAAACAAAAATACTTGGGAATCAATTTAATAAAAGAGGTGAAAGACCTCTACAATGAAAACTATAGAACACTAAAGAAAGAAATTGAAGACAATCTTAGAAGATGGAAAGATTTTCCATGTTCTTGGATAGGCAGAATTAATATTGTCAAAATGGACATACTACCAAAAGCGCTATACAGATTCAACAAAATTCCCATTCAAATCTCAATGATGTTCCTCATAGAAATAAAGAAAGAAATCATGAAATTCATTTGGAAGAATAAGAGACCCAGAAAACCAAAGCAATCCTTGGCAGGAAGAGTGATGCAGGAGATATCACAATACCAGACTTTAGACCCTACTATAAGGAAATAGTACCAAAAACAGCATGGAATTGGCACCAAAATAGACAGTTATATCAATGGTATAGAATAGAAGACACAAAGAAAAAAACCCACATAAATATAGTTATCTCATACTAGCAAAGGTACCAAAAACATACAATGGATAAAAGATAGCCTCTTCAACAAATAGTTCTGGGAAAACTGGAAATCCATACGCAGTAAAATGAAATTAAACCCCTATCTCTCACCCTGCACAAAACTCAACTCAAAATGGATCAAGGACCTATGAATTAGACCAGAGACCCTACATCAAATAGAAGAAAAAGTAGGCCCAAATCTTCATCATGTTGACTTAGGACAGAACTTCCTTAACAAGACTCCTAGAGTACAAGAAACAAAAGCAAGAATCAATAAATGGGATGGACTCAAACGAAAAAGCTTTTTCTCAGCAAAGGATACAATCAAGAATGTGAAGAGAGAGCCTTCAGAGTGGGAGAAAATCTTTTCCTCACACATTTCAGATAGAGCACCAATCTCCAAAATTAATGAAGAACTTAAAAAACTACACCAATAATACAAGAACCCAATCAATAAACGGGCTAAGGAACTGGACAAACATTTCATAGAAGAAGATATATAAGTGATCAACAAATATATGAAAAAGTGTTCAACATCTCTAGTAATTAGAGAAATGAAAATGAAAACCACCCTAAGACTTCATCTCACTCCAGTTAGAATGCCTATTATCAAGAATATAAGCAATAATAGGTGTTGTCAAGGATGTGGGGGAAAAGACACATTCATACATAATTGGTAGAGTTGTAAATTGGTGCAGCCACTCAGGAAAGCAGTATGGATATTCCTTATAAAACTTGAAATGGACCCACCATTCAACCCAGTTATCCCACTCCTCGGTTTACACCCAAAGGACTTAAAATCAGCAAAGTACAGTAACACAGTCACATCAATGTTTATAACAGCTCAATTCACAATAGCTCGATTGTGGAACCAACCTAGATGCCCTTCAATAGATGAACAGATAAAGAAACTGTGGTATATATACAATGGAATATTATTCAGTCATAAAGAAGAATAAAAGTATGGCATTTGCAGCTAAATGGATGGAATTGGAGAATATCGTGCTCAGTGAAATAAGCCAGCCCCCCAAAACCAAAGACTGCATGTTTTCTCTGATTATGATACATAACAGTGTGGGGTCAGGGGAGGTGGTAAGGGAGGAATGGAGAAATATTGGATTGTGTAGAGGCAACTGACGGGAGAGGAGGGGTTGGGTGGAAGGTAAGGTGATGGAATGAGACAGACATCATTACCCTAAGTGCATATATGATTACACAAACGGTGTGACTCTATATTGTGTACAACCAGAGAAATGAAAAGTCATACCCCATTTGTGTACAATGAATAAAAAAAAAAAAAAAGATCACTTGGCAGCAAGAGTGGAGCTCAGTTAGGGTTCCTTTAAAGCTGACCAAGGTCCCTCCTCTGACATAAAACTTGACTCACCACCAGCAGAAGGTCTCGGCAGTTTCGTTCTCATTTCAGAGCAATTACTTAACTTCAAGAAACTCAGTATCACCAACCAAAAAAACAACAACCTAATAACATGGCGCCCTTATTGACACTGTGTGTGTGTGTGTGTGTGTGTGTGTGTGTGTGTGCGCGCGCGCGCGCATGTCTAAGGAGGACTACCAGGTGATTTCCCTACCTTCATCCTAAGAGAATAGTCACGCTTCATCTTTGGGGTCAGCAATCCCCAGAAGTCCCATTACAGCCTTTGTGTCTTAGAACATGGGGGATTTCTGGGCATGGGGAAGAGCTCGGAGCCAGACTTCTGTTGTGGGGGACAGTCCAGTAAGAGAAGAGGAGAGAGGCAGGTGCTGGAGTCGGGGAGAAGCAAGTGGTTGGGTCCAGGAGACAGAAGTCAGCCTCCCAGTGACTTCATGGTAGTGTCCGGTGACAAGTGATGGGCTGTGCGGAGGAGTCTAGTGCGGAGGCAGAGGAAAGGCTGGAGCAGCGGACTTGCAGACTGAGGTAAAACACCCCTGTTTCTTTGGCTGGAGGAGGGGAATGAAATCACCTGATTTTCTTTTTGATTACCAATTGGAGCAAAAACAGGGAGAAGCCTCAGAGGAAGTAATATATCCAGAGTTCTGGTTTTCCAAAGTGAGTTCTTTGGATTCTTATCAGACCCTGGGAAGGGCACAGGATCTCTCAAATATGACTGGGTTGTCTTCCCTACCACCTTTAAACCCATAAAGTAATGTCATGTTGAATTTCACCTTAGTATTGTGGGACTAAATTCATACCCCAAATATTAATAGCAATATACAACTCCAGGTTTTATGGGGTCTGAAGCGTGTGAGACTTGGGAAACCCTCTTTAAGGAAAAGAATGCCAGAGTATGAACACACCATTAGGCGTGGAGTTGACTATTTCTTCCAAGTGAGAGCAGAAATCATAATAAGTCAGACATGTTTTTAGCACCGATGAGATTGGCATCCTGTGGCTGCCGTAACAAGTGTCCACAGATTTGGTGGCTTAAAACAACAATGTATTCTCTCACGGTTCTGGAGACCATAAGTCTGAACTTGAGTAGGAGGCAGGGCCACCCTCCTCAGGCTCTAGGAGAGACTCCTTCTTTGCTTTGTCATCTTTTGGTGGCAGCCTGTGAATCTTGGCTTCCTCAGTCTTCATGGCCAGGTTGTCCCTCCTCTTCTGTCTGTCTCCTCTCTGTGTCACTTATAAGGACACCTGCCATTGGACTTAGGGTCCATGTATAACCCAGGATGAGCTCATCTCAAAAATTCTTCACCTAAATGAAGCTACAAAACCCTTTTTCCCAATAAGATGATGTTGGCCAGGCTCTAGGGATTAGGACCAGGACAGAACTTTTATAGGCCACTATTCAACCCTCTACACTGGCAAATGCCACAAACATCACAAATGTCATGCACATAACAAAAAATTTTTATTGAATAGTTGTAGGATACACCTCTGAATACTTTTTCCTGGATACATCGTGTGATTGCCTCTCCATATGACAATAATTTTATAATTTCATTTTTTTAATAGAAAAAGCAGGAAGAAATTCAAACTTACTCTGCCATGATTGATTTAAATGTATTATGACTGACAGTTGGGATGCAGAACACATCATTCTACAAATTTGCTGCTTGCACTACTATAGGTCTATGTCCAATAAACACAGGTGTTCTGATAAATTTTATATCATGAAATTCATATAAAAAAGAAGGGGAGAAATGGGGGAACTTTTTAGTTTCCTAAGGTTGCTGTAACAAAAAACCATAAACAGGGTGTCTTAAGACAGCAATGTTGTAGTCTCCCACCTTATTGCTATGGGGGCTAGCAGCCCATAATCAAGGCATCAGCAGAACCACACTCCCTCTGAGACTCTGCGTAGTCACTTCGCAGCTTCTCTTGCTACTCTTAGTCCTTAGCTGGCAGCTTTATCTTTCCAATCTTGGCTTTTGTTGTTGCTTGGTATTCGCCATGTGTCTGTGTCTGACTTTCTTCTTGCTAGGTTACCACATGTCATTGGATTAGAACCATCCTTTTCCAGCATGCCTTCATCTTAATTTACATATTGATTGTATCTTCAATTACCTTATTTCCAAAATGGTCACATTCACAAAGCGGGGATTAAGACTTCGATCTATTAAAGTTTATGAGAGGCCCTTGTTTTGGACTGAGTTCTTGCCAGTAGGTCCCAGCAAACCAAATGAAAGAGTCACTTTCATTAATGCCAAATAGTAATCAAACTGAAACATTAACAAAACAGGAAAATCCCCAAACAGTCCAGTTTCCCAAAAGACAGGAAATTGACATCAACCAATCAAAAAGGGTCTATCAACCTAAGCCAGCATGATAATGTCATTCCCTTTGCTTAAACCCATGTGAGAACACTGACCCGATGTTATCCAATCCGGTTTTTTCTTTATGCTGTTTCCTTTTGCTTTGATTTAAGCTACCTGAGAAAAATGTTCAATGAAGCTACATCTTTTTTGGTAGACTAGATGCTGTCCAGTTCATGAATAGCTAATAAAAGCCGATTTGATCTTTAAAACTCAATTTCTTGCACTTTTGTTTTTGACATACCTATTCTTTGGGAGACATAATTTAGTTGCATTTATAATTGTATATGATGTATTATTCAGTATATAGTAGGAAGATCCCTCAGTTTTGACTATGCATGTATGGGAACTGGTCCTCCACTTTGTTTTACCCATCTGATGATGGAGGTCATTTTCCACAAACCCATTTCTAGCTTTGGGCATTTTCAATCTGGTTTATTATAGGTGTCATAATTTTCTGGTGTGATGGGGATGTATAATAAAATTTAGAAACTTCAAATGAAAGTCCCAGAGAAGGATCAAGGAAGAAGGCCATAATGCAGAAAGGAATGTCTTAGTTGAACTTGAGTTCTCTCTCCATGGAGAACACAGAATGGACCCTTAATTCCTGAAGATTCCAGGAAGGAACACAGTTTTAAAAATCTTCTTAACTTGCTACCTATTTTGAGGTTGTACAATGCTTTCAATCTGGAAATTGTTCCAAATCCTCTCTCTCTCTCCTACCTTCTTATGTTTAGGGGCTTTGGCACAAACAACTGTTCAATATACTTACCCTTAAATCACCCTTTCTGCCAAGATGAGACCTGACCCAGACATCCCTGTCTCTGAGCCTGAGCTTTTTTGGCTGCTGGGATCCCAGCTGCAGAATGACTTCATTTACATTGCTATTCAGAAGCAAATGGCGCAGCTCAATGGAAAGTCTTTCATTTTTAACAAGTAAACCAGTATGTGGCATTTTTCTTTTCCTTACCCTGCAGGATAAAATGAACCTTGCAGATGTTCCTATAATGCTAGGAGAATAGGATTCACAGATGAGCTGCTGAGAGTGGCTTGGCTCCACTACCAGGCTCGCCAGTTGCCATGTGGCTTGTGGTCAAGTCAGAGGGAGCAGCTGTAATTTACATTTGCAAACTGACTTCATGGCTGTGATCAGAGTGCCAGAAAGCTCATTTGTACAGACCTTCCTCAGGCTGCAATGACTGTCTCCCCTGATAAGAAGGTCTGGAATGGAGGGGGTGAGCTAACAGCACCTCCTTGGCCTGATATAGTTGTGGGAGATCTGCTTTCACTGATTCCCATGGTCGTGATTGGGCCGTGATAGTCCATGGACAGCGATCTGTAGAAGTCACTGAGCTAGGTTCTGGGAGACCGCAAAGCTGGATCCCTTCCCATGACTCAACAGCGGGGCGGGGGGGGGGGGGGGGGCAGAAAAATAAAAGAACTATTATATAAATTTAGGCCCATGATGACTTTTTTAAAACAGCCATTACTTTAACATGTAGGGACAGACAGACGGTGGGTTTATGCTGATGCTGACAGGATTCTCCCTTTCAGAAATCCAGCCTGCCCTTTACCCTTTCTGGCCCCATGCTGATTTTCACCTTTATTTAGCTACCATGGGACCGAGCCACGTACCAGCACAGACAAGCAGGCATCCCAAAAATACCGATGCCCAGACTGTGCATTAGAAACCTTTTGAATATTTTTCATAGCTAGAAGCATTTTATTGTCATTAGTGCTGGAATTCTTAATTAGGGAAAGAAAATTCATGACAATATAAAGAATTCTGTAAGGGAATGAATAGAAAGTGTCAGTTTACCTGCTTGATTAGCTTAAAAATGTTATGCATGCACATCTGCATATACAAATATAATTGCAATTATATAATTGTTGCTGATAACATCTGTCTCCACGCTAAAGTGCGAACCCCTTGAATATAAGGATAATGTCAGTTGGAGTCTGGAAAATAAGAACCGAATAAAACAATGAACACTTTCCAACCACCAAATGCACGTTGCCATCTCCTTATCATCCTTGGCTATGGATGGCTTTTACAAAAAATCCTGATCTCCCAATCTGGATGACATAATGCTTTGGAAATATCTTGGATCCTGTTATTTAGCTTAAAGGTAACCAACAAATGTAGCTGTTGTGCTCTAGGGTTGTTGGTTACTTTTAAGTTAAATAAATCCATCATCAGGTTTCCATGGAGAGTAGTCATTCTACAGGTGGCTCCCAGCCTCTGACCGAGGCAGGTACACTCCCATCAGCCTTGATAAACTTCCCTAGAATTACACTGCAGTCTCAGTCTGCCAACCAACCTTTTTCTCTTGCTTTTTCTGAAAGCAGGGAAATCCTCTGTCTGTTTCCTAGAGTAAAGCTTGTGAAAGAGTGAATTAAAGAGAAGAACCTGTAACAGAAAACAGAAATGGCCGCCAGGCATGTCCAGGTAGCCAAGGACACCTTCGGTTCCTCAGGGACACGGAAGAACAATCAACTATATTCTATGCTCCCTGATAGATATAGCTTAGCTATAACCTTCAGGCATATGTTTTCTCCCAGAGTTTAGTTGTTACCTTAGGAAAAAGAATCAAAAAGGTAATTTTCTGAAATGAATATATTCCACATTTGAAATGATTGAATTGTTACTAAATAAACCAGATATGTCTTGTATTTGCACTGTCACTCCTAGCTAAGGGGAGATTGCAGCTCCAGATCCAAATTTAGTTTAATTTGGAACAAATTAAGAAACCAAAGTTTTGCATAGTAATTCTGTGACCTTGAAAAAAATTTTTCATTGTAGACACACATACCTATTGTATACCTTTTTAATTCACGTAACACTTAAAATAAAGGTGCTTCTCATTTTCAAGGATTGGATACTATTTTACTGAATGGCTACAGCATCATTCACTCCCCTAATCCTTTTTCTTTCCTGGCTGTAAACTTGTAGCACCTCTGAGTTCTTTAATTCCATCTCATTCCTTAGCCTGTTACCTTCTCCATCTCTGGATCAGCAAAGGTGCGCTGAGTCCTTCTCACATATACAATTTCTCTGACTTCCCTTTGCTACATCCCTTCTGCATATAGCCGACTTAAAAGTCCTTTCTATCCTTAGGTTTCCAGTCAGTCCTCCCCATTCATGCTGTATTAGTCAGTTTTTCATTGCTATGACAAGATACCTGAGAAAATCAACTTAGAGGAGAAGAGATTTACTTTGGCCTGTGGTTTCAGAGGTTTCAGGTTATGGTCAGCTATATCCATTGTTGTGGGTGTGTAGTAAGGCAGAACATCATGGCAGGGAGTGTGTGCGAAGCAAAGCTATTCACTTCAAGGTGGGCAGAAAGCCAGGGGTGGAGAGTGGGGCATGGGAGGTGGTAATGAATGAGACAGAGAGTGTTCAAGGAAGGGTCCAGGGACAACATGAACCTTTCTTTCTAGGACATGCCCCCCAATGACCTGTGTCCTTCAACTAGATTCCACCTCCTACAGATAGTCCATTCAATTATGAACTCATTAATGGATTAATCCATTGATGGATGAGATCAAAGCCCTCATGATCTATTCACTTCCATAGAGCCCTGCCTTTGAACTGCTGCACTGGGGACCATGCTTTCAACATAGGAGCCTTTGGGGGACATTTTATACACAATCCATAACACTTCATTAATGAATATTCTGAATATATTTCTCTATTTGTTATTTTTAATGCATACAGAGAAAAGGGTTTCAGAGTCACTTATAACTTAATAACTTAGCATGTTATGGTAAGTATATGGATTGGGGAAGTGCGACTCCCTCATAAGGAGTGGTATGTTGTAAACACTGTGTGGTGTTGAGTGACTGGGTTGGTGCCTTATGGACAAGGGACAGACATGCATTTTCTCTGGTCAAAGACTGTGCTGGTATAGTAGAAGTTACAGGCAGATGGATAGGATCTATCTGGTGAGGGAGACAAGTGGATGCAGAATTTTCTTGGAACGTGGTGAGTGTGGCAATTGCAATAGATCTCAGCCCTGGAAGAGGTTGTGTCTTTGTCAGCTCTGGTGTTCTCAGTGCCCAGAGAACACATGGTGTATTGGAGATTCTCAGTCAGTATTTGTTTACCAAGCTGGTTTAATAAATGAATGCTGTATAAGGGAAATTTCCAGTAGTTTAGCCTTACTGGAATGTGATATGAGTGGAAGCAATGATCATGGAGACTAAAATACAAATAGAGATGCAATTCATGATGTGTTCTTTGAAGGGGAAACCTTGGAGGCATTTAAGCAGGTGTCAAGATTCATCCTATGTGTCCACATGGCTAGAATATTGTCCCCGCCCATGTTTGGTCAAACACCAGTCTGATGTTGCTGTGATACTATTTTTTCAGATAAGATTAACATTTAAATGAGCATGATAATGAAGCAGATTACCCTTCACAATGTGGGTAGGCCTCATCTAATCAGTCGAGGAACTTAAGATAAAAAGGCTGGAGTATCCCAAAGAATTAGAAATTTTGCATCTGGACTTGAACTATAGGAGCAACTTTTTCCTGGGTCTCCCGAGTACCAGCCTGCCCTGCATATTTTATACTTGTCAGTCATCGCAAGTATATAAATTCATGTAAATCTCATTACATGGATTGGTTCTATCTCTCTGAAGAACCCTGACAAACACATTATCAAGTTTAGAATTTTAGAATGAACAGATCCCTCTGGCATTGTGGATTGTGGAGAATGATTTTGATCTGTGTGACAGACAGGGATCCGGGAACAGATTTAAGAAGCCATGGTCACAGGAATAGTAAAAGAACAGCCAAGAACACATTTCTTTTAGAAGCAATATTTACCATGTGTCTATCAGCAAACATATGTTTCTCTTCTCTTGGGATAAAGGTTAGTTGGAAACAAATTTGGTGGAGAAGAGAGATGAAGGAAACTCTGAAGTAATGGAAGGGTCCACAACAGCCAGAATAAATGTGTATCAGCCCTACAAGGTTAGATAGTTGTACCATTTAAATTAGAAAGTATTTACGTGAGAGGCCTCTGGGGAAAGCTGGTATAAATAGTTACTTTCTATTCACTGATCATGTCTTTAGAAGAGTGTAATTTAACAACATGAGTAACACTTGGGTTAGGTCAGTGGACACATGTCCTTGAAAGGGATATTGGGACCACAGCCTCTTCCTCTTTTTTTCCTTCCATGATGGCCTTGTTTCCTGGCTACAATGAGATGAGTAGTTTCCTCTGCCACATGCTCCCCACATGGTATTAGGCTTTGATTCAAGTCCAAAATAATGGGATCAAGTAGTCCTGAATTGAAGCTCCTAAAACCATGAACCAAAATAAATACGCCCTCCTTTTAAGTTGTTTATCTCAGGTATTTTGTCATAGTGAGGGAAAGCTGACTAACAGAAAATTTGGTACTGAGATTATGCCTCACAGTGTGGTTCAGAAGACTTTTGGAATGGGTTTGTGGGAAGAGTTTGGAAAAGTTTGGAGAAGCAGACTAGAATGTTGTAAGTAGAGGTTATGGGTGATTCTGGTAGAGTTCAGAAGACCAGAATGCTGATTAGAATGAGAAAAGGAAAGACTAAGCTCTTGAAATCTCAGATGGAAATGAGGAATTTATTGGGAATTGGACCAGAAGACATTCTGGCAAAGAACTTGTCTACATTTTGTCCCTGTCCTGAGACTTTCTGTGAGTCTGAGTTTAAGGTGATAGACTAACTAATTTGGTGGAAGAAACTTCAGGGCAGCATAGCTTTAAGGAAGTGGCATAGGTATTGCTGGCTGACTTTAATGAGATTTACAATAAGAACTGGAAGCAAGAAGTTGAGTGGAAAGATTTTTTAAAATTTAGTATGACCAGAAAAGAAGTGAGTATAAAGTTTTGGTCAAGGAGGATGCAGTTGCTGAAGAGATTAATACCATTAAAAAGAGACCAAGGACTCTGCTCCAGGACAATAAGAAAGACACCTTAAAGATATTTCATGAACTGACTATACCCCACCCAAGGCAGGCTCAAAAGTATAAAAGTGTAAAATTGTGTCGAAGAATTTCCTTTGAGAAGAAAGCCATGGGGTGACCTGCTTCCTAGGATGCACAGTGACTGGTTTCTCTGGGATTCCTTTCCCCATGTTCAGCTATCTAGGTTCTCAGAAACGGTTACAGCCATAGTCAAAGGGACCCTGGCTACTGCTCAAGTCAGTTGTAGACTTTGGTGTCATCCATGTGATGCTAGTTTTGTAGGCATGCAGGATACAAGAGTTGTGGGGTCATGGAGGCATCCACCAACATTGTAAAAGAATATTGAAACTCCTGGCAACTTGGATATTAGACTCCTTAGTCTCCAAAACTATGAGAAATAAATACTTTTTGGTTAGGACATCTAGTCTTTGATAGCTTGTTATAGCAGCCCCAATAGACTAAGACATGAGATAATACAGTTAAAATTAAGTTATTAGAGTTGGACCCACACCAACCTCATGGCATCCTTATCTGTCTTTATATAAAATAGCTGTGTGGTAGCCAGGCACATTGGTGCACCCCTGTAACCCCAGCAACTCAGAAGGCTGAAATAGGAGGATCACAAGTTGGAGGCCAGCATCAGCAATTTAGTGAGACCCTCAGCAACTTAGTGAGACACTGTCTCAAAATCAAAAATAAAAAAGGGATGGGGATATATCTATAGCTCAGTAGTAAAGTACCCTTGAGTTAGACCCCAGTACCAAAAAGAAAGAAATAAAGTTAAAGAAAGATTACTGCCATCTCCAGCTTCCCCTTGGCTCCCTTGCATACCATTTAAATGTTCACCCTAACTATTCATGTGGCCGAAATCCTTTGTTTCTCCTCTTGATCATGAGTTGCTGGAGAGGAGGGATTATGATTTGGTCAACTTATCTTTTCAATGCATAACACTTTTATTCCAATGTGAAGTCTTGGGGGACATGTCATTGGGCATCTTTGTGCTACCTTGCTGATGACATGACCACTTGTGCATTTATTTAGTCATTCAAAGTACATCCAGTGAAAGCTAATGTTTTGCTGAGCATAGTGCTAGATTCTAGAGAAACCAAATCCATAGTATGAATTTATGGATTCAGAGTAATTCATTGTGTAAGTTTATGGATTCAGAGAGAGAGAGAGAAAGAAGAGAGTGCACAATGCAATATGATACTACCATTTGGGATAGAACTCACTACTGTGACTTAACAGAGAAAAGAGAGTGAATTGTTTCCATCTTCCAACCAAAAGAGAAAGGAAGAGGGCTTTTGAGTATTCCTTAAAGACTCTCCTTTTAGATTTACTGGTAGAAATAAAAACAGGGCAAATAACTGTGTCTCATGCAGACCTAGTATTAGGGCATTAGTGATTTCAACAGAGGGCTTTGGAAGTCTACTTTCTGCAACTTAACACATTGTCTAAACCTTAGAACTGGACCAACACCTAGGGAAAGGGGAAGAACTCAGGGCTTGCTGGCTGAGTGGCACTTCCATGACCTCCTTTCTGAGGTGTACAGAGAGAGCCAGTCAAACCTTTCTTGACAGCCCATGATTTGTCTTACTCAGGCTCACATCTGGGCTGAAGACTGACATGTTCTGATGAGTTTACTGGCAGTACCTTTGAGTGCCTACAAGTGTACTGAGCAACTTTCCAATGAGCCAAGGTAACAGGATGTGGTTAGATATTGACCTGGACAGGAAGTCAGGCAGGAGAGTGTTAAGCAGATCTGCTCCTTGCTCTTTGCTCCTTATGCCTCCTCCTACCCCACCTCTCTCTCTCTCTCCCACTTCTTTGCTCTGCTTCCCCACATTCTACACCCAAATCAGAAACTTTCAGTCAATGGCGACAGAACCAAATTTGAGAAGAACACATGGTCTTTAGAGATGGCCCAGGCCTGGAGCTCTGGGAGCTGAGGAACCAAGGAGGGAAGGCAGACCTCTGTATAGAAAAGCAACCAAAGTACTTCATTCCAAGGCTTCTCTACTGGAAGTATCCATTAACACTGGCATGTTTACAATGGGAAGAAAAGTGTTTACCTTCCTCTGCTTGAAGAGCTGTGGGCTCTAGGAAATTGAAGTACCTCCTGGCTTTCTTCACAGAGATGCTTCATTCCCCCTGAATAAAGTTGGCCAGCTGGGACGTATGCTCCTGGCTTCCCATATTCCTGTCTTTCTCACTGCTACAAACCAGTTTCCTAGACTCTGAGAAACTGACCCTGCCAAACAAAGTCATCTAAATGAAAATAAGTTTTTACTCAAATAGTTAGGAAACATACTAAATATTCCAGAATCATTGAAAGACATATCTTTATGGAAGATTGATTATAGGCAGGAGGATCACAGGTAATGAACTGGAAAAAGTAAACCAGTTGGTCAATCCTTGTGGCTGGCAGGATGAGGAATGTTCCTAAGCAGTATCTGTCCCCATGCAGACTACTTCCTGAAGAACAAGGTTAGCCACATCCAAAACTCGTTTGACTCAGTTTCGCACACTCATCCTTAGTGACCCTGAGTCCCACAGTCCACTACTTTTGACAGTCTTCTACATGATTTTTTGTTTAAGTTTCTTAGGTCAAAAAACCCAGTGATTCTGGTGCTCCAACCTTCCCCCAATACCAGTTCTTCTAGTCACTTGAAACAGCCTTCAAAGTGCTTTTCAAAGTGTGGTTTGGGGTCACAGGTTCCTCTCCTGTCAATCAAGTGCATAACAGATAGTTTGACAGTTTCAGAGGAAAATACACAGGTGGAATAAAGTTTGAAAAATTTGAAATTTAAGAGTAAATATTATTCCAGAAATTGCAGAATATCAAAATGTCATTTTTTTAAAAAGGATACTGAAGGTCTGCACTAATCCAGTGGTCTCTGCTCATATTCAATGAAGGGTATGGTTTGAATCTGCTAATAGCATTAGTAGATTATTATCTAGGCTTGTTAAGTTTGCATTTTTCCAAGCTAATCTTTTTTGTCTCCAATTTGTAAAATAGATCAACTATCTGTACTGGTTCATTAGAATTTAAAAGTCATGATAAAAATTGATAAGGAAAATAAGTATAAAATAATGTAGAAATAAAAAAGGTTAGGCAGGGATCTAATGCAAGTATTTGGATAAAAACATATGTTCTGAGACAGACATAACCAAGAATGATAAACACATACAAGCAAGTATAAGAGAAAGTGTGAAGATGATGTATCATAATGAAAATCTGAAATTGTATTTTATTGCTTCTGTACTACTTCTGCCCTTTACTAATGTTTTGTCTGTTGTGAAACCATAAAACAAGGACTTGGAACTCATTAAGACCTCACATAATTTTCAATCAAGACAGAGGAACTCTTCTGAAAGTAATTAATATTTTCCACAATCAGTATAAAATTATGCATTTCAGGGTAAAGTTGATGGATGCTGCTCCTAAGTTGGAGAGGGAGCTCCCTAAAATTCTAGTGAAAATGAACCAGTTGGGTGATACATCCCAGAGTAGTCTGTTATCATGAAAGTTGTCAGAGCCAAAACGGAGTCTCTTGTGTCAAGTCCTAACCACAGAGAGATAAGTAGTAGTAGGTAGAGCTGAGGGGTTATGAAGAAGGGGATCTCATGTTTATGCAATATTTATCACAAAAAACTTGGCCAAAGTCACAGACTTGCACAAAGTGCACCTCAATTTTATACAGAAAATGCTTCTTCAAAGACTCCTGCCCCATGGTCTGCCTATTTAATCTTGGACTGATGCCTCCCTTGTTATAGATCCTCATAGTCAAGGATTATTGTTTTAATATATCTTATGTAATCCTCCTCACTTTGCCTTTGAGTATTTCCGCTTGCCTCAACCTCTTTAAATACACACAGTTTACATGGATTCCCATTGTAATACTATCCCAAACACAGGTATTAATCTTTCTCAGTTTATTATTTAGATTGACATTACCTACAACTTTAGTTACATACACAGAGGGACCAGATTTTACAGAGTGAATGTCAAGGGACAATGCACCCTATTTCCACAAGCCTGAACAGCTGTCTCCCAGCTGCTGTGAGCTTCAGAGCTGATGACAGATGTATGCAGATTTCCCACTGCCTTTTGGAAAATATGAGATTTTGATGGGCATAACTGCCAGAGAATTATGTCTGTCTCTGGAGCTTTGATTTATTGGTAAAATCCCACAGACTTAGAGAACAGATGTGGGCCACCCAGCACCATTGGAGGGTGGATAATGAATCAATGTCAGTGATGAATATGCATCCTCACGCTTCCTGATGTTCATTGAAAATCATTTTACATCCAGGGGATGTGAATCTGATCATGTTGAGAATCTATACCTCCTTCCCATGTCTGAGCCCAAAGACAGAACACATGCCCTGATATATGGTCAATTTTGACTCACTACCTCGTATGTTTGTCCTCAGCTGTGAATTGGGTGTTTCACACAGGGGTCAACTTTGGTTTTGAATTCCCCATCTGTGCTAACTGTCTGTTGTCGTTGTGTTGGTTGTCCAATCTCTAAATCCTTTCCTTGTGGTGAGAATCCCCACTGCATGTAGTACAAAAGTAATACTCAATGCCTACTGTCCACCGCAGCACTCAACAATGCAGATTCCTCCTCTGCCTACCCTGCAGTGGCTATGGCATGGACAAATGGTTTGGAATCAGCCAATCAGATGCTCCACCTAGGGTTCACATTTGGAACAAGTGACAAAGAACAAATAGTAAGAATTAATCATGATGGCTTCAGGAGTGTCCAGGAGTTTGCAGGGTCTGACTCTATGACGGTGACATTATAGCTGAGTGATCCTATTTTAAAAAATAACTTCCTGTGTGGGACCCTCTATACTATTTTTTCTTGTATGCTTCCCAAATCTGGACCTCTAGATGCCAGTCAATTCCGAGAGCACCTCTGAACTTTCCAGGGCAAGCCTTTTCTGCCTAAGACATTCAGTGATGACTTCTGTTGTATACATCCAAATCCCTAATTGATACACATTTTTTTTGGTCCAAATATGTTGGACAGCAGTGACAGTGACAATCAAAAAGGAGAAGTAAGGAAGTTAAGACAGGTGACAAAAATATGAAGACAGACAAACGAAAAAAAGGCAAATGGGAAGGTTATGAAGTAGATGAACAATTTGGATTCCCAATCTCTAAATCCTTTCCTTGAGGTGAGATTCAACCAGTCATGGATGAAAAATATTTGGAAAATATTTGTGTGTGTACTAAACATGTACAGACTTTTTTCTTGTCATTATTCCCTAAATAATACAGCACAGCAACTATTTATATAATATTTACATTACATTAATAATACAAAGTGATTAGGTACTTGTAATATTGTGTTATGATACTATAATACTATAATTAGTATAATTGCTTAATCACTAGCAGGAAGTATAATATAATTTATGTTGACTGATATTTTGTTTCTAATAATTTCCTTTAGCTTTACCCCACTTTTTGGTATGTGAGTTATATACAAACACTATGCCACTTTATATAAAGGACTTGAGTGTCTGGAAACTTTGGTATAGGAGAGCGGGGGTCCTGGAACCAATGTCTTGCATAATATTTTGTTGTACTAGAGACAAAACATACATAATGAAGCATGAAGATCACTGATCTAGCAGTCAGAAAACATGTGTTCTAGTTCTGCTGCTGTCACTAACTAGCCATATTATCTTGGGCTTGTAAATCTTTTCAGGACCTTTGTTTTCTCAAACATTAACGGGATTAGGGAATTGAATTAAATGGACTTCAATTGGCTGTCCTTTTCTTAAAATTCTGGGTTACCCTTGTTGCTAATAAAATGTGTGACCTCTCCACTAACACACATTCCAATTAGATGCATAAAACCTGCCTGATTTTGCATCGAAGTCCTCCAAAATGGAGCCAGTCAAGGATGCAGCCTTGGAGAACAAGCATTTGACTGGATTGGTGGGAAAGCATACAGATTAATGAGGCAAATGTCCCTGAAAGATGAGAGCACCATGTCATACCAGCAGAGAGGAGCCAATAGGACAAGCCTGGGTGGACACGGGTTTTAGAATCCAAGAGTGCCTTTCCTTTACTGCCCAATTTAAAGCTGAGAAAAAGAAATGTATTTGAGAAACCAACCCCAGATCTGCTCCTTTTGTGGTTGGGGTGGAGTGTCTGGAATCAGCATTACTCATGTGGAAACATTTTACTCCTTAATACTTCCAAAATCCTGGAACGGGCTATGGCAAAGCATGAAAGCAGGGAGACAGAGCTGTCCCATTATTGCCCAAATCAAATAATTAATTTTGAAGGCAGACTCAAAGTTTCAGATGGGTTATTCATAAATTTAAAGCGCTTTAGTCCTTTGGGACGTTGTCTCTATTTCTGAACACAAATCTATGATATTTTAGAATACATCTTTGAGAAATAAAAGAAGTTAAGGAAATACCTTTAAAATTGCACGAGGTTCCCAAACTATTGACCACCCACTGGTACTTAACATTGAATTCTATGCAGGTAAAATTTCTCCCAGATAATTTAAAAAACAGAAAGAGATTTTTTTTAAAAATTATTTGAAAACTCAATAAAATCAATTTCCTTTTCTGGTTTAGTAACTCAAAATGCTATTTTAAATTACTTAATCACTAGCAGGGAATATAATACAATTCGTGTTGACTGATCTTTTTTTCTAATAATTTCCTTTAGTTCCACTCCATTTTGTTTTATTCCTAAGCTGTAATGACAGTCAGTATTTAATGTGATATTTAAAAGTGGTAATTCTAGACCCTAGAATTACAGCCACTTTTAATCTTCACAACAATCATGTAAGACAGATATCATGAGGCTCATTTTATTAATGAGGAGGCTGAGGCATAGAAAGGTTAAGGGTAACAGCTAGAAATTTGAGGAACTGGAACTAAAACTCAGGCAGATATGAAGCTAAAGTCAGATCCATCCATCCAGTCATTAGCAAATATGTATTAGTGTCTATCATATGTCTGGCACTATGTTGGGCATTAAAAATGCATTAAAATAGTATATAATTTTAAAATACATTAAAATATATTAAAATACATTAAAATATATTAAAATACAAAAAAATACATTAAAATAGTGAGAAAAATGATCTCTTAGGAGATAAACAATCTAGTGAAGGGGAAAACATTAGTAAAAGTGTACAGTAGAAAAACAAGTCCTACAAAGGAGAGATTTTGCTGCTCTGTAAACATTTGGGAGAAGAAGCATCCAGTTAAGGATGTCTATTAACCTGGTTGGACAAGATATAGATGATCTATAGTAACAAATGAGTTCTGAAAGCACAGTGACTTAACACAGTGAAGTTTGTTACTAAGAATAGCTGTCTTATGACGGTCAGCAGAGGGTTCCCCTCCAGCCAGTCACTCAGGAACCAGAGGCTCTGCCATCACGGGAGCATGTGGCCTCCAAAGTCAGTGTTGGAGGAGAAGAAAGCTGAATAATCTCACTGGATACTTTTGGAGGCCAAGTTCAGAACTGGTTTACCTCACTTATACCTACTGGCCAGAATCCAGTAACCTGGTCCCAATTTACCTGCAAGGGAGGCTTCTTTGTGTCTAGGAAGAGAATAATAAAATGGAAACACAGGACTGTGAGAAGTCATGGAAGGCTTCCATGAAGACAGAAGGACTGGATGTGTGGAGGAGGTGTGGTACCTCCTCAGGAAGTGCTTGGAGCACCCAAATGGGGGAAGGATTTCCAGCACTCTAAATCCCTGACCTCCTTTTCATTTGCTTTATTTGAGCTCAGGCAGTGTTTAACCAATGGGTCCATTCTTAATCTAGTAATTTGGTCTGTATTTTCCATTTACTTGTTCCACAAATGACAGGCTTTTATGGAGTGTTTGCTGAACAAGCTCTATATAATGATAACTGTGATATTATTATTTCCCTCAAGGACCTTTCATCTACTGGAAAATATAAGACAGATATGCATAGGGAATTAAGCAATAGCACAATGAAGATGGTGTTGAACCACCTCAAAGGCATAAACAATAGGAAATACATTATTTCACATAGAAGGCAATTGAGTGGTTAGAAGATTGGGAAGATCGGTAGCTCCTGGGGCACTAACAAAGAGTTTCCTGTACTTGCCTAATGAGGGCCATCCCTAAACCAAGGAGGTAGCACCCAGAGTAGCCCACCAACCTCCTCTCATATTCTTTTTCTGCCCCATATTGGTGGTAAGCATGGACTGCTTTTTCTTCAAATGGCAATACATAATGTCTAGAGGCAATGGCCACTTTCTGAACACAATGTTTTTTTTTACTTTTAAGTCTTCTCCAAATAAAACTTATCTGGAAAAGATCTGAAAAAGTCTTCGGCATTTAGATATAAATGAAAAAATGCAACTAAACTACCTCATCTGAGGGACTCTTTTAATTTTATTTGTATTTTAATAAATCTCTAATTGGTTTAAATCAAAGGATCAAACCTTGATATTAAATTCAGAATTCACTGAGCTGAGTATGGGGAGTATTTTTCAGCTGGAAGGGGTAGGGAGAGTTGGGCCACACTCCAGCCACTCCTGAAAATCAGGCAAAGAGATGCCTTCTTTAGCTGCTCTTTAAGTTGGCACTGATATAAAGAGACGTTCAATCAAATACAGTTCCTGACTGTCTGTTGCCAGACCATAACTGATCTCCCTTGGCTCTGGCCATGCTGGAGCACTGTGGGAGGAGGTCACAGGGAACCCGCACATCTCATAATGACCTCCTTTGTAGAGCTAAACAAATATTTGCCTCTGGCTTGCAAAGCCACATCATGCAACCAGGTTTTTACACATATATTCATATGCATTTACACCCTGCTGCTCACAGTAATGGCTGTGCCAAGGTCCTGGCTGAATACTGGGGAAGAGGCAAGCAAGAAACAGTGGCAGTCCTAGTGCATCTCAGGAGCCTGATGTCCCCAAGTTCCACTGTGAGCTTTCACAGCCAGAGACAGCTGCGCAGAACTGGGACACTATCCTGTCCCAGAGCTGGAAGATTCTAGATGTTGTTGACATGCAAATAATAGGCAAGAATCATATCCAACCCTTATGTGTGTTTTTGAAAATCAGATACACCAGGGGCATCCTGGAGCGTGTGTGAAATGATAACCCCAAGTGAGATTTAACAGTAAGTCAAAGTTTAAAATGAATTTAATGGGACAGTACTGAGGGGATGTTAAAGGGACCTGTGTTGTGAGACTGGGGACTCTGCTGGGACCCAGGTTTGCCACCCACCATCCATGCACTTGAGCAGTTGCCTCAGACTGCCATCATCTCATGTGTAAGATGAGGTCTGGAGTTTAAACAAAAACGTAAATTTTAAAAAAAATTTAAAAATTGTTTGTTCTAATTAGTTGTACATAACAGTAGAACACATTTATAGTGTGTGATCTCTCATTTTTCTAATTATACATATTGCAGGAACACAATGGTCGTGCAGTCATACATGAACATGAGGAAATAATGTCTGTTTCACTCTACTATCCTTCCTACCCCCAAACCCCTTCCCCTCCCTTCACTGCCCTCTACCTAATCTAAAGTAACTCTATTCTTCCCTAGCACCCCCTTGCCTTATTGAGAATTAGCTTCCTCATATCAGAGAAAACATTTGGCCTTTGTGTTTTGGATTTGGTTTATTTCACTTAGCATGATATTCTCTAACTCCATCCATTTACCAGCAAATGCCAGAATTTTATTCTTCTTTAAAGCTGAATAATAGTCCAGTGTGTGTGTGTGTGTGTGTGTGTGTGTGTGTGTATCACATTTTCTATATCTCTTCATCTGTTGAAGGGTGTGTAGGTTGGTTCCACAGTTTAGCTATTGTGAATTGAGCTGCTATAAACATTGATGTGACTGTGTCACCGTAGTATGTTGATTTTAAGCCCTTTGGGTATAAACCAAGAAGTGGAATAATTGGGTCAAATGATGGTTTCATTCCAAGTTTTCTGAGGAATCTCCATACTGCTTTCCATAATAGTTGCACCAATTTGCAGTCCCACCAGCAATGTATGAGTGTACGATTTTCCCTACATCATCACCAACACTTATTGTTGCTTGTATTCTTGATAATTGCCATTCTGATTAGAGTGAGATGAAATCTTAGTTTTGATTTGCATTTCTCCAATTGCTAGAGATGTTTAACATTTTTTCATATATTTGTTGATCGATTGTATATCTTTTGTGAAGTGTCTGTTCAGTTCAAAAATGTAAATTTTTAATTGATACATAATAATTGTACATATTTATGGGATGCAGCATAAAATTTCAACATCTGCACACAGTGCATAATGATGATATGAGTGTAATTGACATATCCATCATCTAAAGCATTTATGATTTCTTTGTGTTGGGAATGTTAAAAATCCTCTCTACTAGCTCTTTTGAAATATGCAATTAAATATCATCAGCCATCACAGTTATCTTACTGTGCTGCAGAACATTAGAATTGTTCTCATCTGAAGATCTTTTAGATATTTTTTTTGATATTGACAGACCTTTATTTTTTGATTCATTTATTTATATGTGGTGCTGAGAAGCAAACCCAGTGCCTCACACATCCTGGCAAGTGCTTTACCACTGAGCCACACTCCCAGCCCTTGAAGATTTCTTTTCTACGTTTTCATAAATACTCTCTGCTTTTCTTCCCACCCTCCCCAAGACTCCTGTAGCAAAGTGCCACAAATGAGACAGTCTAAATAAAGGAATTTATTGTCTCCTAGTTCTGTAGATAGAAGTGTGAGATCCAGGTGTTAGCAGAGTTGGTTTCTCCTGAGGGAATGATCTACTCTACGCTTCTTGCTTGGCTCCTGGTGGTTTGCTGGCCATCTGGCGTTGCGTGGTTTGTAAATGTCTCGCTCTGATCCCTGCCTTCACCTGCACTTGGTGTGCATGGCTGTCTCTGTGTCCAGTATCGGCTTTCCATAAGAACATAGGTGCACTGGATTAAGGTCCACCCTAACAATCTCATCTTAACTTTATCATCTATGAAGATCCTACTTCTAAACAAGGTCATACAGGTACTTGGGGTTAGGACTTTGACATCTTTTTGTGGGGAACACAATCCAATCCATAACACCATGACTCCAGATTCTTGTGGGTATGTTTCTGGCGGCTATCAAGCTGGTCTCCTCTCTGCCATCAGCCTGTTATTGACCTTCCTTGTTCTTGTCTATAGGAAGGCAGAAAGCACAGACTGGGAGGACAGATGAGAGCCAATCCTGATGACTCTTTCCAACTGTGTGACACCAGACAAGTTTCTTTACCTCTCTGAGCTTTTGTTTCTTTATGTATAACATGGGGATGATAGGTTTGTGGAAAGAAGTCAGTGAGCTAAACAAAACAAGTACTTGGTTGACACGTGAAGTGTCCACAGATTATGACATTATTATTTATTCCTTTTGAGTCAAGGAGAGGATGGGTCAGTGATTCCTAGTCCTGTATGCATGTCAGAATCATTTGGGGAAACTTCTTAAAAACTCCTGGTGCCCCAGCCCCATAGACATTCTGACTGAATTGGTCTGGAATTGGACCCAGGCACTGATATTTTTAGAAGCTTCTGGTTTATTTTAATTTCCAACCGGGATTGAGAATGACTAGAATGGATGGCAGGATAGACACACTGATGGAAAGTCTCATTGTGGTTGGGAGTCAGAAGAGAGTGATTTGCAGCTACGCGTAGCCAGACAGTCCACGCTGTGGGAGATGCTGGTTGGTAGAAGTCAGAGGCAGCTCTTAGAACACTTGTGAATTAGGTAACCTAGTTTTCAGAGGAATTTTGTGCTTGCTGACATTTTTTTCTGGCCTCCTCAAGGAGGAGCACCCCACTGAGACACCGCCAGGGCCTTCCTTCTGGCCCACTGCAAAGCTCCCTCCGCCTGGTGCATGTGCTCCCCTGCCTTCGGTGCCACACCATGTGCATGAATAAAATCTCTGGAGAGTCCGTGCTGGATAACAGCTTCGCAGGGATGCCTGCCCTGAGCAGGGCTCATCACAGAACTCAAAGAACCTCCAAGGAGGAAATTAGGCCTCTGCCTTCCCCTAGACTAATAGAACTAGGTTGGAACTTCCTGCTTTGCTTAAGCGTGACTCTGTACTTGTGGCCTGGGCAGTTTTGTTTCCCAGAATAACTCTGAGTCCACTGCCAGCACCAGACCCTTCCTATGTGGAAGTGTGGACTCTCCAGTGTGGGGGTCTCTCTACCACGTCCCACGTGGATGTGAAAAGGGTTAACTGCCAGAGGAGGATGTTGGCGGTCTTTCTATCTATTACCCAAAAAACTTACCTACTCAATAAACACACAAGAGTTAATACTCTTTTTAAATGAGCGGGGACATGACAGGTCTGGCCATACCAGCTCTGGCCTCTTAGAACAACTCGCCCAACTCTCTTTTATTTATAACATATGGGTAAAGGGGCAAAGACCAGGAGCTTCTCTGTGATGGACAGGATAGGGTGGAGTTAGGGGCGTCATTCTCTTAAGGAGACAGGGAACCACTCCTACGCAGTGCCACATGCTTCCTGGCGGTTCCTAGAAACCAGGCCTCTGTGTCCCATGGCTCAACCTAGTCTGATTCTGCTAAGTAAGAATGACTTCCCACACTCCAGGTAGCTGTTTGGGAAGTGGTGGAGAGTCTGCGTAGCCTTTGTGTTTTGGCTGGGTCAGGGCAGCTCTCCTTCCCAGGCCCTTTGCTGAATGGGGAGGGCAGCTGTGAGCAGCCCTCCCTCCAGGTCTCTTTCTCCAGCTGCTCTCCCTCTTTGTCAGAAACCCTGGCTTCTCCAAGCCTTGGCTTTCTTCCAGTGCCACCCTTGTCCACTTAACATCTCAGGCTCAGACACTTGCCACTCAGGCTCTTTAAAGTCCCAGGGTCTCTGCACTGTTCATGGAAGAGGGCCAGCAGCTTTTTGTTCAGTGAATTAATAAATAATGGTAAAATGAAATGATTTGTAAACAGAAGCAATTTTTAATAACAAAATCTGTATAAATTCTCTTAATTTGCTATTTTGAAGAGATTAAGAATGTCCATTTGCTCTTTGGCTGAATTAATAAAATTATAGCAACTAAAATAAAGGAAATGATAATTCTCTCAATTCTGATGTATTTGGAAAAGGTCTTTTGATTTGATGCTTTCTGTTTCTTTGATGTTTAATGAAGAACACGTCAGGAGGAAGAGAAACTGGAGACACTTTTCTCAACACAGACTGGGTGTTGTATTTCCACCTGGCAAAAAGAACTTAACTTTGGCTTTTGGAAACTCAAGGGAAAAGGAAATACAACCTGGAATGAGGAAACACCTCTGTTAACAGAGAGGTTCTATACCTGAATTCAGCTCAGAGTTCCGTAGTCAGCCAACTGCCTCCTCTCTGCTACTGGAATCCCGAAGGAGAAATGACTTGCTTTAAGTGGATCAAAGTGCTATCTGTACATTTAGGGAGCAAGCGTTCTCTCGATTGACCTGAATGGATTCCTGCTGCCGTTTCAGACAGAATTGATGCAGTTAAGCCAGAATTTCCTGGCAAGAACGAGGGTAGGTTTTTTCCAAAAGTCATTTTAGACCACGAACGCACAGCCTTTCCATGTCAGATCATGAAAGCAATCCACTGGACACATGCTCTCTGTTTCCAGCCGGTTGTGTATGTTTCCTTCACACTTTAACAAAAACGTGCCAAGGTGTGACATTTATGAACTCCACCAACTGGGAGCTGTGTGCACAAATCCTTCCTGCCTGCGGTGTGGGAAGTGATGAACGGGGGGCTGTTCTGCCTGGGGAGGAGGGCTGCTGTCACTCTGGCGTGCCTGCAGCCTTATTTATTACACACCAAAGTATAAAAACACCCTGCTGGCTGCAGCTCTCATCTGCAGCCCTGGCATTTGCCAGAGGAGACCACAGCGCCTGGAGCCCCGGCCGTCTTCCCAAGGAGGCTCTGTCACTCTCTTGAGAATCATGCTCCGGAGACAGCTCGCCTGTTGGCACCTGTTGGCTTTGCTTTTCCTCCCTTTTTGCCTGTGTCAAGATGAATACATGGAGGTGAGCGGAAGAGCTAATAAAGTGGTGGCGAGGATAGTGCAGAGCCACCAGCAGACTGGCCGTAGCGGTTCCAGGAGGGAGAGAGTGAGAGAGCGGAGCCATCCTAAAACTGGGACTGTGGATAATAACACTTCTACAGACCTAAAACCCCTGAGACCAGATGAGCTACCACACCCCGAGGTAGATGACCTAGCCCAGATCACCCGGTTCTGGGGCCAGGTACTCCAAATTCTCTTTTAAGGATTTCTGTGAAAGTTTAATGACTGCTACTGTTGTTATGGCTAAAATTCTTAGGATCTGTGCTTGAGAGCAGTTTGCTAAGCTACCTCTGGGTCTCTCTCTGGGTTGCTCTGGGATACAAGGGGGACTGCTAGTCTCTGGTAATCTGATGTGCTGGGAGAGAGTGGCTGTAGCATTGCTCCATCAGAAAGGGGACCCTGGGCAGCTGCTTCCTGCTTTACTGGGAATTGATTTCTTTCTTGCTGTTGATGCAGAAAGTACTGATCCATGCAGATAGACACATCGCTGTAGGTAATTACTGCTAATCCCAAGAGAGTTGGACTCAATCCTTCCCAGCAGGGAGAAGTCACTTTTTGAGTTTGCCAAAAACAAAGCTTTTTTTTTTTTTTTTTAAAGATTAATGTGTAAACTTATTGTGACATTTCAGGCCAGTCTTATTTTATTATTGCATTCTAGGTTGCTAAGTCTCTTTGGCTTTTATTTTTTTTAAATCAGAGTTAAAACCAAAAAAAAAAAAAAAAAAAAAATTGGATACAAAGTTACAAAGTGTGCAGCATAATTTGTTGCCCTATGATCACAGGGGACTTGATTTATTTCTCAAGGCATAAGTTCAAAATCTAAAAAAATATCTTTTTAAGTCTTTTAGGTAGCATGAGAGTGAGTTAAGGTTTCAGTATAGTGACTTGCTAATTGGTGAAGCTCAATTTAATTTAAAACACTAAGAACAGGAAGAAATAGATTGTGAATTACCTCCTAAACCTGTAGTATGTGGAAATCAGATAGATGGTGGCAAGAAGAGTTACTTTGAACTGTATGAACTTTGAACCAATAGGTTTTACTATAAGAACTGTTGGTTGTTTTTTTGGTTTGTTTTTGTTTTTGTTTTTTGCACTAAATAGGCACTGAAATTTTTCATGTAGTTGAAATCTAAACCCCTCCAATTACATACTGAGAAGTTTTGTACTGACTATCTAGGTATATGATTGGATCAGGATCACACACAGAATCACCTGCAGATCTTGGACTCACCTGCAGTTTCTCAAATTGTTCTGTGGGGTGGTATTCAGAAGAAATTGCTTCTTTAAGGAGTCACAGAAGAAATTATTGTATCTTAAAATGCCACTTGTAGAGACTGCCCTTTCTTCTGATAGTCTTCGGCAGAGGGATGATTAACGCTAATTTCCTTAGTGGTGTAGGCATTTGAACTTTTATCTAAGACCTGACGTGGGCTTTCTGTCCACATGGATGGTGCCTTCCTGGATGAGACAGTGTCAGACCCAGAGACAGCAGAAGGCAATGACAGGTCGTCATCAGTTGTTAGTTCCTGGCATCCGACACTCAGCAGGTCAATGAGATCCAAATTATATTTCTGTTCCCCCTCCTTCTAGTCCTGGGTTTCTGAAGTTCTTTCAAGTCAACCCCCAACATCTCTAAAGAGACTGAGAGCCTCTGATATTCTGGAAGTTTTCAGTATAGATCTTCTTTCAATGGATGTGAACACACAAACTGCATCGAGGATTATACTATGTTCTTACTTCCTTCCCTCCTTTCTCTATCTTCTTTTATTCTAAGCTTTCTTTTTCTGCATTCATTCCTCCCCCAAGCATCAGGAATATAAATACACTATGTCCAAGTCATCCCAAAGGGCTCTAGTGAGGATAAATTTTTGTTAATTAAATTAATTAATTCATTAAGCTTCATTAAACACAGTGTGATAAACAAGGTCAAAAGGCAGCTGGGAGGCGGGGTAAATGTTGGAGTAGTGTTGG
Source organism: Sciurus carolinensis (assembly GCF_902686445.1). Classification (NCBI taxonomy): domain Eukaryota; kingdom Metazoa; phylum Chordata; class Mammalia; order Rodentia; family Sciuridae; genus Sciurus; species Sciurus carolinensis. The sequence goes on along the minus strand of NC_062218.1, from coordinate 29,488,474 downwards.
TCCCTGAACTGGATCTGAAAAGATGAGAAAAAGAGGACAGTGATCCACAGCAGGGATTAAAATAGTTTTTGTGTGTGCCAAGGGGTGTAGAGATTTGAGGAGCATGTGAGGAGTTGGGTGTGGCTGGAGCTCTGGAGTGGTAGGGGGAGAAATCAAATTATTTAAGTGTCAGGCTGCTGGGAAGGATTCTTTCAGCTAGTGAAAGGAGCTTAGACTTTGTCTTTTCATAGCAGGGCAGTGAGGTCATCCGACTTGTGTTGTAGAAAGAACTGGCTGCAGAGGTCATGGTGGATTCCAGTGGGCAGAGATCTGGATAGATTCTGTCTTCGTTCCTGGCATATCTTCTCCATAGTCTCTTTGCCATGATCAGTTATCAATCTCCCATTCTCCTTCTGGACACCCATTTCTCTTTTTCCCCTTTCCCATCTCTTTCTTACTCTTCCCTCTTCCTTGGTTTGAAGGAGAACTAGGGACTTTATTTCCCAGAAGTCATTCTGAAGAGTTGCCTCTAGGCTCCCCCCAGTGAAATGGGTGGAACTGTTCTTCGAGACACCTCTTTCATGCAGCTAATTTGGACGCCTTCACATTCTACCTGATTTTGGAAAGGGGTGATAAACTTAAGAATGAAAAGAGATAGCAACTTCCTATACATAATATCTCCTTTATTGTGTGATTTGACACATCCTATTTAACTTGTTCTAAGAACCCATTAAGAGCCTCACCAGCTTTGTTCCATGTGACTGAACTGTGGAAGACAAGGCCAGAGGCAGACATGTGATGAAACCTCACAGGAGGCTTCTCAGGAGGTACCTGGCTAGCAGAAGGCTCTCAATAAATCTCTGGCGGTTCTGCGCTCTAGCAGTGCCCCAGGTAACTTGCCCACACACCAGGAGTCCTAATTAGCTCTGGTGGTGAGCAACGCTTCTCCAGGTGCACACACACTAGACATTAGAATAAAAAAAAAAAAAAAAAATTCTACCCAGGCGTAGTGGCCCATGCCTGTAATCCCAGTGGCTTGGGAGGCTAAGGCAAGAGGATCACCAGTTCAAAGCCAGCCTCAGCAAAAGAGAGGCACTAAGAAACTCAGTGAGACCCTGTCTCTAAATAAAGTGCAAAATAGGGCTGGGGATGTGGCTCAGTGCTCAAGTGCTTCTAAGTTCAATCCCCATTATCAAATAAAAACAAAAACAAAAAAACCTTTCTATATTCTTGTTTGAGCTATTTGGGAGAAACGTGAATATTTTGTCTGTATCTTACAGTTGGAAAGAAAATTCATGACCAACTTTTCCAATCCTAAATAGACAAGAAAAACCACATCTGGGAGCAGTGCTTTCTCTAAGGTCACACAGAACTGAGAAGGGAAATACGGGTCCAGTTCAGTGGTTGTTCTGACATGCTTAAGCATCTCAGTATTTCCATTCTACTCTTACACAAACGGTTCTACTTCAGAATTTTCCCTTTTCCCCTCCTTTCCTCTCCATCCCTGAAATCCATCATTGGCAAAGTCTTGGATTTCCTGGGGTTTATAAGCTGTATTTTACATTAGGAAAACCATACAGAAAATGTGGACCGCTTGCTTACTTCTCAGATTGCATCTTGGTTTAGAAGGTGGGGAGGAACCGTGATGTTCTTACTTTCCAAGTGTCCAAAAATCCTTCATCTTGGACCCATTTTTGTAGGTTTTCTTCCCTCCACCATTTTGACCAAAGGTCTTCCTAGACTCTATGCCAGTCCAGGATAGACTGAAGATGAGCCTAGGAGTTACTCTAAATCAGAGCTCTTGATCTCTCAATTCTTGGATTCTGTGCTGAGGTATGAGAATTCTTGGACCACAGATGCTGTTCTGTTTTTTTCTGAATCACTTTGTGGAAAACTTTAGAAAAAAGGGAGGACAAAGACCAAATTCATTTTTTGTTAAAAAAAAAAAAAAAAAGCAATGTCTAAATGTGCAGCAAGGTGAAACCTCCACCCCCTCCACCCAGTCTTCTGCTTAGATTTCTAGCGATGGAGCCGTGCTGTGTTTTAAATTCTTTCTTCCCCTGACTTCTCTCTCTCCCGTTTCTACTGTCTCCTTTTCCCTCTTTCTCTCCCTCCCTTCCTTTTAAAAATGAATCTCTTAGCAACAATATGTTGTTTTCCAAAGACTGTTGAATTATAATTGGTGTCTAGGAAAGTTTCCACAAGTATTTTATGTGACATAATTAAAAAGCAAGTTGCCAATTGAAATGAGAGTCCAAATTTTAGAAGCAACCCCAGCTCTTCTTCCAGTCAATTCCCACTAGATCCCTAGCTCCTCACAGTGAGCATACATTTTAGAAATTTCTTTTTTTATAAGTAAGCATTTCCCTCAGTGTCCTATTTGAGCATATTTAGTACCCATTTAGTGCTCTTTAAATATGGGTTCAAACAGTGGGATGATCGCTTTAAATACTAAAGTGTGATATCATGCTGAAGATTTATAAAGAAGAAGTTAAAGTTGTTTCAAGATGTAGATAAATAATAAGAGTACATAAGTTAATAACAATGCATTACATTCTTGCAACTTACCAAGAGAGTAGATTTTTAAATGTTCTTATCATAGGAAAAGTATCTGAGGTAATGCATATGTATTAGCTTGACTTAGCCCTTCTACAAGGAAGTGTGCATATTTCAGAAAAAAGTATTGTATATGCAAACTACAGACAATTTCTATTTGTCAATTCAAATAAATGAATAAAGAAGTGCATTGGGCTCAAGATTGCTTTGTTTCCTTCATTGCCAAAGGAATTTCAAGTGTGTTCTGGCTACTTGAAAAAATAGTTACAATTCAGTTTCTAAGAAGTCTTAACCCAGCTTTCATGCCAGTATCAGGAACACAGTGTTTACTAACTATGTTTTGTAGTTTTGTAATTGGAAGGTCATCTGCTCAGATTAGCTACATCTGAGGCTGTAGGGTATTGGAAAGAGAAAAGGCTTCCAAGTGTCCAAGTCTGCTTCAGAAGGGATTTCTTGGGAGCAGCAGGAAGACACTGCTCGTGGATACTAGTCACCTCATCCCACCCAGGCACCATTCCAAAGCACTTCTTCTGTTGACTTCCTGTTGCTTTCCTTTGCTTAAGCTACCCCTTGAGCCCTATGCCAACAAATGTCCACCCACCCCATACTGTCTTCTCTAATGCAGTTGTGGGCTGATTGAGGTGAAACTTACCTAAGGATAGAGGTCAGAGGATATTGTAAAATTCCTAACTGCTCACAAATGCCTTTCCCTGAAACTTCTCTTTCTATCTTTTTTAAGCCCCCACAAACCGGAGGACTGCCCCCAGACTGCAGCAAGTGTTGTCATGGAGACTATGGCTTCCGTGGCTACCAAGGCCCCCCCGGGCCTCCCGGCCCTCCTGGCATTCCAGGTAAGGATGAGCTAGATGTGCTGCTAGTTTAATGGCAGACTGTGCCAACAAAAAAGCCAAGGACTAATCTAAATACTTTGAGATCATTTGTATATGATCTAAAGGATGTGCATGGAAAACCCAGAAGAAAGAGTTAGGTTGGGGAGCTGGGTTTATGAGGTCTACTTAGGTAGAACAGTACAAACTCTGTACTATTTATTTCTCTACACCACTCACAAAAATCCAAAAAGCTCCAGGCATCCTGCGATGCCAGACTCATAGGCTGGGAGGTTCTTTACCAGCATTAAGTATAGAGCTACTAGCTCTTAAGTGGGACCTACTCTTAGTGCCACTGTGTTAGTCAGTCTTATGTTACTGTAACAAACAACTAAGACAATGAACTTATAAAGAGAAAAGGTTTATTTTGCCTCACAGTTTTGGAAGTTTTAGTCCCTGTTTCCTTTGGGTATATGGTGAGGCAATGCATCAGGGTGGGGAGAGCATGAGGAAGCAAAGCTGCTCACATCATGGCAGCCAGAAAGTGACAGAGGTGATGAAGAAGAGACCAGGGTCCCACAGACCTCTTCAGGGTCATGCCCTCAGTAACCTACAATCTCCTATTAGACCCCACCTCTTAAAGTTTCCACTGCCTCCCAGTAGTGCTACCTGGGAAACGAGTCTTCAAGACCTGGGCCTGTGGGGGAACTTCTCTAAACCATAGAAGCTAGCATTTCTGCCACAGCATGCTGTATGCAGTATGCTCCACCCAACTTTCAGGAGATTTAGGAACTAGAGGCGGTGGAGAAGAAGGCTCATAGGGCTGAGGTATAGTCATCTCCAGGACGTCATTCACTGAGCTGCACATCTTTCGAGGTCCACTGAGTATCCCCTTTTCCTGTCTAGTATCAGCTATCAATTGATTTTTGTCCCTCACTTGGGTTTCTGGAAATATTTTTTGGACTCCAGAACCACATTATTATCTGGGGAAGACTCTAGTGCTGTGTCAGGTCCCTCTAGACCTGTGGCTCAGCCTTCAGTGCACTCTGGTCCCTCAGGCTCAGAGGCATTCTGGGAGACGGCTAGTACACTGGGTTGGGGGAGGAAAGGGTGTGCCAGATCCTCTCTATCAGGGCCTCCCAAACCTCCCGTGGGTTTTGTTGACGTCTTCTTCCTCTCTAGTCAGTTCCTGGAGATAAAACCTCCTCTCAGGGTTCTGTCAAAGTCCACTTGGTTTTCTCTACTTTACTCCCATTGATGTTAATATTTTTTAAGTATGGCTTAATATTTAAATATTTTGGATAGAGTCTCATGTAAACTCAACTTTATAATGGAAAAAAATCTTATATTACACTTAAAACCATGGTTACTGTTATGCAACCCATATCATTGCCCTCCAGGGACAGCAGGCAGCAGGGGCAGTGATTTGGGGTAGGGAATATGTGGACACTTTTGCAATCTTCTCAGATCTAAACTCTTCTGGCCTTGGATAAATGTTTCCCACCAGGAAATGGCTTTGCCATTGAACACTTTAGCCTGTAAATAGTCAAAGTTCATCCATCTGGAAGGACTACAAGCCTGATACAATGATTCCTGATAAAAGGCATCACACAAATAAATAGTAAAAGGGCCTGCAATTCAGCATACATAAAAATAAAGAGGAGCTGTAAAAACTGTCTCTTAGTGGCAAAGTGAGGAATTGAAATTGTTATCCAATTTTTGATTTCAAAATTATTTTGATTTTTATTTTATAAATGAGTTTACCTTTCCCTCAGTTATAAAAGTGATACATGTTCTAGGTACAAAACTTCAGAAAGATCAAAAAATATGTAGAATGGTACCAAGTCACTTGTGTTTCATCCATTCAGAAAAAAATTGTAAATATTTTTGCATAATTTATCCTAGTCTTTTTCTTCTATAGGTATAATTTCCACATACATATTGTTCCAAACAAAACTAGTATTATGCCATTCCTATTTATTTATGAACTTTTTATCTAAAAATGCCTCGGATATCATTATATCATTAAATATTTTCCTTCAGAATTCTTTTTTTTTAATGACTAATATCATGTACTAAAATATGCCATTTTAAAATGTAGTCCTTGTAATGTTGGTGGATATTCTGGTGGTCTCTAATCTTTGCTATTTTAAATGATAATGTGATGATCAACCTTCTACACAATTTTTCATTCAAGACTTAAGAAAAACAGGCTTTGGAGCCTTATGGTATCTATGGTTGTTTCAAAGCCAAGTAAAAGAGGACCCATTTGATGGTGCCCCTGACTACATTTGGACTTCTCCAAATGGTCACTTTTACAATAGAGTTTGGATGTTTTGAAAGAAGGATCTGTTTGTCTAAAAATAGATGGTCAGTATGAGTAAGAGGGTTTTCTCATGTGATTATGTCTGGTTGTTTTAGGAAACCATGGAAACAATGGAAATAATGGAGCCACTGGCCATGAAGGTGCCAAAGGTGAGAAAGGAGACAAAGGTGACCTGGGACCTCGAGGGGAGCGAGGGCAGCATGGCCCCAAAGGAGAGAAGGGCTATCCTGGGATTCCACCAGAACTGCAGGTAAACTGCCCTCTGCATGTCTTCAGGTGACCTCTAGGCCTGTCTGAGTTCTAGGACCCGGGGGCCAAGGGTTGGAGTGCTTCTTCAAGCCTTCCCCAATCTTGAGTGAATCTAGTCTCAATTCTCACGCAGGGTGTTTGCTTAAGGATTATCTTTGTCCAGAGGATTTGGGAATGATTCTAGGGAGGAGAAAAATCTAGCAAGAGTGAAATTCAACTTCCTCATAGAATCAAATACAAAGCAACCCTGAATATAAACTCATCTCCTATTTTCCAGATGGGAAGATAGGTTAATAAAAAGGGTTTGGACCAATTCAAACATATGAGCTTTTAAACATAAAAATAGAGTGGCTACATGTACACTTGTAATATTTTATTTATTGATTTTGCTACAATTACATATTTAAATCATATGCATGAATATTAGCATATATTATTTTCTATCAACTCAGACTTTATAGCTCAGTTTTTATTTAAACCTTTCCGATCAGAATCTTCTTTTCACTGGGGACATTTTATTTTTGAGTCATTCTCTCATAGTTTTCCAGACCCAATCATGTTCTTTTCAGCACAAAGTTTCTTGAATCCATTTATGAGCTTGTAATTGTATGTTTTATCCCAAGCTCAAGTGCCAATTGATATATTCTTTGTTTCTCTTTTAAATAATCTTTAAAATTTTTGTTGTCAGCGACATCTAAAGCTTTTAAGTGTGAGGTTAGGTCATCAAGAAAAATAACTAAATTGTGTTAACTTTTTTTTTTGCTAATATTTTAAAATTGATTCTTCTAGATGACATCTATCAACTAGTTTTTTGTTTGTTTTGTTTTGTTTTTTGTTAAATTCGTTTATGGTTAATATGTCTTCCCAAAGAGTAATCTGTGGTTAAAGTATTTGGGAACAAATCTTGTAACACAAGAGACTTAAAGAACTAGAATAAAAAGCAATTCTTGTCTGAAATATCAATTGAGGAAAAGTTTGACTGTACTTAGCATATGTGGTGGGCGTTTGACCTTGGATAAGTTGCATCCTTTATCTGGGTCTTAGTTTTTCAAGTGTAAATAAGAGGTCCTGCATGTTATTGTTACTACTTTTTGTGGGTTTTTTTTTTTTTTTTGGTAACTTTTTAATGAATGTTGTTTAATAATTGCAGCAACATGGGATCCATATGCCAATATAAATTTATTAAATAAATAAATAAAAAGGAGAGAGCTGCCACCTAGCTAGGTTGAGTTAGCTACTAAGCCGCTATAGACATCTCAAAGCTAGAAACTCTAACATATAATGTATGAATGGTTATATCATGGCTAAGGGGCTTCAATCCATTAAGTCCCAAGTTTCAATTCTGTGAATATTTCAATAAAATTGACACAGTTAATTAAAATAGGTTGGAAGTACTAATCTAGAGCTTCTATATATGTTATTATATTAACATTAATATAATTATATTGATTATTATATTATGTTATAATTATATTATATTGTAATATAGTTGTATCATTACCAAATAATTATATTATATAGCTATATCATACATTATATACCAAATTTAAGTTTTAATAGGTGTCTGGGGCAAAGGAACAAGATGGGTTAATGGAGAAAACCTGGGAAATCATTAAATTCTCTCCATCAACTATTTCACCCTAACACCACAGTACAATCTTTTGGAAGAACTACTTTGATATGTTTTACAGAAGAGGGAGGACTGGTTTTAGGCAGATTGCATAGGAGGAGAATTCTTATTCTTCAAGGACAGAGAATTCTAGCAGGTTAAATAATTTATTAATTTCATCCGTCCTAACCCAAACATTTGGACAAGGAATTAACATTGACTTTCAAATCTCATCTCCAATGGGTATTTCAAGCAAAGGAATTTCTTGGTAGGTGGCATTGACCTAAGGTTCTTTTAACTACTAGCATTTTGTAGTTTGAACTTTAATCCTGTCCCTTAACATGGGCAGTGGCATCAACAGTAGTAGCAGTAGGAAGAAGAAGAGGAGTAATCGTGCCTCGTTCTCCACTTAAGTGAGACAGAAATTTAAGACTCATTTACTTAATGACCTGCCAAGTTACTCAGTTACAACTAATAAAGCTGAAATTCCATCTCATACTTTTGGATGCAAGTAGGTGGTTCTATTCCTAAACTTGCAATGCCTCTTGGTGGAACCATAGGCAGGTAAACAAATTAATTCTTTTCACTGATTTATTACAGACTGAACTGAAGCATCTAAAGTTCCATAATATATTACACATAAGTTAGTTGTAACCAGTCCGAGAAATGGTCGCTGAAATTAAATGACTTCTGTGGTTCTCCTAAATCTTAATTTTCTCCTTCAATCTGACTTTTTAAAATGCGAAACCATGCCCAGAAATTTTTGATTTTCCATTATTTAAACAGATTTTTAGTTGTATTAAATGATTTTTCTATATTTTGAGTAACTGCAAACTTTCTTCTTGCCATTTAAAGTTGGCTTATGTAATACCTTTCCATTATTTAAAAAAATAAGAAAACAGCTGTGCAAAAAATAAAACATGTCCAGAGATGATGACTACTGACATATCATTTCATACTTTTCATATCTCACTTAGGCACAGTACCTTTAAATATGATAAGAACACACAGTATTAGTTTATTTCATGAATGGTGATATTTCCTGATATCTTTTTTATGTAAATAAATGCAATTATGAATCTTTAAAATTAATATCTTTTACTCTACTTGTCTTCCTTCTATTTATTTATTATCATTATTTTTTATAATTATTATAATTTAAAAAAAATTTTACAGACTGCATTTTGATTCCTTATACACAAATGGGGTACATCTTTTCATTTCTATGGTTATGCATGATATAGATTCATGCATGTATGATTATGTCAAAATGAACCTCAATATTATGTATAACTATAATGTATTAATAAACACATTTTAAAAATCTTTAAAAATTAATGTTTTTCTGAATATTAAGTGAATACATGCTCATGTAAAAAATTATAATTGTATTTAAGAAAGAAAAAATTTCTGAGACTTCTGCACAGTGAGTCCTGCCAATAAAACTTTTGTAAATATCCTTGCAGATATCTTCCTCAATTTGCCCATAGAGCGACACTATCTATAGGCAAGCTTAACATAGTCTGGTATCAAGTCATGACAATCTTGTGTTGCTTACTTTTAAATTAAATAATGTAATAAAAGCATTGTCTCATTATTACATTTAGATCAATATTAAGGAATCTCAAAAGTGTATTCAAAGAATTTATTTCATAAGAAGTCGATAATATCTTTTGAAGAAAATTAGTGTAGGGCTAGCAAATTGAAAAGTTGTCTGAATGCAGGGTTTCTCAGACCTTTTAATATGCTAATATGCATTTAATAGTTACAATATGAGAATTTCATTCAAATTTTCCTAGTGTTTAATATTTCAAAAACTATTTTAAAGACTAATGTTTTTTGAAACATAGGTTCAGAAATGTTGATGTATATTTTTTTCTAATGCCTAAATAGCATGAAATGTTAGAAAACACCATTGTTTATTTATTTCTCAACGGGTTAATGTTTAAGTTATTGCCAATCTTGCCCTTACAAATGATTTTGCAATAAACTTATCTTAAATAAAAGCTTGATTTCTTTAAGATAAATTGCCTAAGTATTGACCTCCAACTTCTTCTTTAGATTGCATTCATGGCTTCTCTGGCCACCCACTTCAGCAATCAGAACAGTGGAATTATCTTCAGCAGTGTTGAGACCAACATTGGAAACTTCTTTGATGTCATGACTGGTAGATTTGGGGCCCCAGTATCAGGTGAGATATAAAAATAAATGAATAATTGAATTAGTTTAGAAATTGAGAGAGGAAGGAAGATGGATGGAGAGAGGAAGAGGGATGAGAGCAAGAGAGGGAAGGAGGGATGGAAAATGGAAGGACAGAGCAAGAAGGAGGGGAGGAAGGTTGGAGGGGAAAGGAAGGAAGGAGAAAAGGAAGAAAGCGGGAAGAAGGACAAGGAGGAAGGAATGAAGGATGAAGAGGGTGGGAATAAAGAGAGGAAGACCCTAAGGTAGTAAAAAATTCTAATTCAAGTTAAAACAAGCAGTCTGTATGTATGTCTTTTTACTTTCCAAGTAAATGAATTCAATCTCGAGATATTTTTTTTTTTTTTTTACAAGTGGTGACCATGGTAATCAAGGTTATTAACCCTGATTTGAACAGAACCAAATAATCCCTGCAAGGGCATAATTACCTGGATTATAAAAGTCCTCAGAACATAATTCTCATAGTTTAAGCATTTTATAACTGTGTCCTCCCTTTCCACCACCCCAACTAGTGCCTGATCCAATTTTTTAACTAATAATTTGAGTAGGTAATACCTATTTTAAGAGTTCAAACAATTTATGTGAACACATACAAATATATTTTCTCTCCTTTTTACATAAAGGCTAACATATTCTGTACTCTGACTAGTCTCTGCTTTTTTAACAACTAGCAATACATTTTAGAAAGCTTTTCATATCATTAATTTTTAAAGTTTTTAAATTTGTTCTAGTTAACTGTGCATGACAGTAGAATGCATTCATATATTTTGATAGATCATACATAAATGGAGTATAATCTATCATTTTTCTGATTATACATATTGTAGGATCACATCGGTCATGAAGTCATATATGTACATGAGGTAATAATGTCTTTTTCACTCTATCATTCCTACCCCCATATCCCCTCCCCTACCTTCATTCCCTTCTAATATAAAGTAACCCTATTCTTCCCTATCCCTCCCCGCTTATTGTGAATTAGCATCCGCATATCAAAGAACATATTCAACCTTTGGTGTTTTGGATTTGGCTTATCGCTTTGATCAAATTACTCTCTGTTTTGGATTTGGCTTATCAATTTGATCAAATGACTGTAGGATTGTATTAATACATTCCTATTGTCAAATAAAAAGCACCTTCCAATGTCTGGACAATTGATAGCTAAAAAAATTCTGTTTTAAAAAATCTTTTTTAAAATTTTGAAATACTTTAGATTTACAGAAATTAGAAAAATATTACAAAGTTTTCTTACTCTCTTTAATCAGCTTCCCCCAAGCATTAACATTTCACATAACCAAAGCTCAATGATCAAAATGAAGAAACAGAGCCAGGTATAACACTATAACTAAATTACAGAACAGACTTCAGGAGACTTTCCTGATGCCCCCGGTTTTAGTTCCTCCCCTTCTCTGGTCATTTTTACCATGAGTTTTTGCATCCTGTTTTAGAGTTCTTCTTTCATAGTGACATTCATTCATATATTTTAAACTTGTGGTGAATTATTTGGCTACATTTTTCATCTATTATATGACAACAACATTTCCTTTTGGTATTATTCATCTATTGGGGTTGTTCTTGCTGTTGTTTAGTAGTTCTTAAAATTAGCTGACAACTGACTTGAGTTGGATTTTCCTAGATCAGTCATAAGCAGTTTTTTGAGGAAAGGGAGGTACCGCAGCAGCCCTCCAGGCTGGGGATCTCAATGGCTCCCTCTCCTGCTTCCCAGGGACTGACTAATTCTTTTAAGAATGGCCGCTCTGTGTCTTTTTCTTGTGTGGTCACATTTCCTCTGCCTCCCTAGACTTCCCCAGGAGGGTTTCTGAAACCAGCCTGTACTTGCCAGTTCCCTTTTCTTTAGGAATCTTATTTTTGCTGGCAGATTGTGAGATATTCTTTCTCTAGCAAACTTCCCTCAAGACACAATCTTGTACCTCATCTTAGTCCTGCTCACAGGAGCTTCTTTTCAGTATCTGCACTTCAGAGTGGCTCCTCTCCATCAAGGAGTGTATTTTTCCTGGCACGGTTTGAGAGCTGCTGTTACCTGGCCTGGAGTCCCTGCCCAGCCCCCACACTGTCTGCATGTCACTGTCTGCAGGTCACTGTCTGCCCTCAATTCCTTTTGGCAGCACTTAAAGCTGCTTTGAAATTTACTGATTTTTTTTTTTTTTTTCAGTATCCTAGTTTTGCAGAAAATGGCTATGTTTTTGTTTTTTTTTTTGGTGGTCATTTCTTTTCTTTCTATAGTATCCAGAAAGAAAAGCAAGAAAATCCTGATGGATACAGTAGACATGTTAAGTTTATCACAAATGCTTTAAATGTATACCTAGTTTGTTATTCTAGGCAATTTAACTCAGGCATGAACTAACATGAAAGGATAGAAACAATCTTCTCTCATACTTCAATCAACCATTTGTGATTTTCTGCTCTGAAGGTTTATGCTATAATTTTCCTGTAATGAATTTGTTAAATATTGTCTATACCAGATTATATCAGTGCCTAGATAATACCAACAATGGTTTAATTAAATTAAGTGGCTTTATAATCAAGCCCAAGGATTTAGTATCTTAGAATTCTCTGCTAGACATCATTTTGGCAATAACATCCACATTTTGACTCCCACACTTTATTGTTTAAACCTTACCAAAGACATTGCAAAATTATCTTTTTATTGTTTTCAACTTTGGAAGTGATGAAATAAAGAAGACTGATATTTGCAATCACAGAAGAAAGAAAAAAAAAAAAAAACAAGACAATGAAAACCGTAGTGCAAATATATTGCCTATGGTTCTAGAATCTTTCCTTGTAGAAAAAGTCACAGGTAGATATAAAATATATTAACTTCTGTATTTCCAATTCTAGAGATTTCATTTAGTCACCATCTGGTTTTTTGGTCTTCTCTTTCTAAAGTGTTTCTGCAATCTATTTTTTATAGTACTCATCATTTTTTAAGGAAGACCAATATACTTTTCTGTCATTGTGATTCCAACTTTATCTTTTGGGGGCATTAAAAATTACCGTGTGTGTGTGTGTGTATGTGTGTGTGTGTGCACGCGCGTGCATGCACATCTAATATGAAGTCTTGTAAAATGTAAAAAAAAAAAAATGAACACTTATAAACTACTTGAAGCTCTTTAATTTTTACCTATCTTTACTTTTCAGCTCTGAGTCGATCTCTAGGCATACTAATGGACAAGGCTGATCTTTCTCCCATTTCTGGCACTAACCAAAGCATGACCATATTTCACTATTTAGTTCAATTTGACTCAGAGTCAGATGGATCAACATGGCACATTTTCGTACATCTTCTTTCTTATTTGCACTATTGTAAAAGAAATAGAACAGTTCAGTGCTATTTTGCTTTTACTCTTTTAGGTGTTTCTGGGTTTTTCCTCTTATAAAACCATAGTTTAAAGTGCAACATGGAAATCATAAGAGCTTCATGACTTATATTCATTCATCTTTCCAAAATGTACTCCCAAATCCAAGACAGTTTTGGAGTGGGAATAATTTCCTTTTAGCCTGTCTACGATTAGATTTTTCTTATTGAGCATATCTTCTGTGCTGGCATTTAGAGTTTTTTAGTTCATATTAAATTGCTTTTCATTAGGAATTCTAGAATCTTGTAAGAAAACTCATCTTTTAAAATATGCTAGTCTTTTTCAAATGAAGATACAGACTTTTGGTAACAAGGTTGTTGACTAAGTAGAAGTTGGATTTTTCTATTTATTATTCACAATTTCAGTGATTTACTATGAATAACATGAATAATTAATAAAATGATTTCTGTAGAACTATTAAACATTCATATAGTGCTTCAGTTCTCTTTGGCTAACATTTGGCAAGTACAGTTGTCCTTTGCAATTTCATGCCTGATTCATTTTCTTAGGCCAAGGAGTACCATGTACTCATGCACAGGGCTCTCTGTACCTTACCAATATGAGTCCTGTGTAGATACTGATCATTTCTTATCTAGAATTGGCATGGACTTCACCTTAGGCATTTTGTGAGGTAACAAGACAGTGAGATACAATTAAAGTAAGGTAGATTCCTTCCCTTAAAGACTTTGTAATCTTATTAGGGATACACAGTATAAGATTACACTTTTTTGAGAAAGTTTCGAAAATGTCTAAAGCACTTTGAAGGTGAGCAAATAATTCATGCACATAAAGGCCAAAAAGAAGCTACATACTACATATCCTTTGATGTATCTCCAAACATGTATCCCCCATATTAACATGTTAACATAACCATGGATGACTACCTGCCTCTTTCAGGTGTGTATTTCTTCACCTTCAGCATGATGAAGCATGAGGATGTGGAGGAAGTGTATGTGTACCTTATGCACAATGGCAATACCGTCTTCAGCATGTACAGGTGGGTGGTCTTTTCTATTACAGGTCTCATCCAGGCTGCTATAGTTTGCACAAAGGAAGTCCAAAAGCAGACAAGTATGTAGGAATCAGTAGAGCTTAATGTGGCCCCTGTCCTCAATAAGAGCTCCTGTGCACCAATATAGGGTCAGATTACCATTACTATTTGAGAAGAAATGAATCTGATGAACTTGAGCATCAGCAGCTTGATGAGAAATCTTGATATCATTACTAACAACCCTTTCTATAACTAATCATTTGTTTTTTCCCCTTAACATTTTTAGGTTTTCCTACTCTGTCTTTCATTTCTTCTGGTCATACTCTCTTTCCCCCTCTTTTGGAGACAGTCCTGTTGATGACCTTCTCCACCACCACCCACACTGGCAGGTGGAGAGAGTTGGGAGTAGGTCCCTCTATTTGGACCATGCTGCTATTCTGATACTTAGTCCAGCAACCTGGTCCTTGATATGCCTGGGAAAAAATATTTTAAAAAGAAATATTATACTTTGTTCTGATGTTGGTTTAGGATGTGGCCGAAAGGCAGAGAGTCAACTCCTTGCCTTTAGCTAAATAGGCTATGAGTTATCTATGAAAAACTTTGTGGCTGCTATTTATTTCTGATACTTATGATGATTTCTGCTTCCTTCTGGAGTCTGGTCTGAATGGGAAGATGCATTTGGAATGCCAGAAGAGGAAAATATGAGTTAGAGTAGGTGAAATTGCTGCAAGAATATGATTCAAGCCAGAGTAGCCTCAAACATGCTAGAATTCTGTTTTCCTTGACCAGTCCAAGACAAGGGTTTCAGGTTGGGGGAGGAAGGTGGTAGAAAAGGCAGAAGAGGCTACTGCTTAGAGGTTGGGAGAGGTTTTTTCCGCTTGATTTTTGAAGGACTCTGTCCCGACCCGCGGGACATCAACGCAGGACGGCAAACCTAAGAGAGAAGGAATGAAGGGACAAGAGACACAGGGAGTGACAGCAAGACAGGAATTCTGATCAAGCTGCAAATTTTTATTGTTCTCAAGGGTATTTATGCTGAGGGAATGAGGGGTATGATGAGACACAGGCTGGTTGGCTGTGTTTTTCTTTTGGGCTCCTGATAAGGTGCAAGTTCACGCCGGTGGGCCATAGGCAGAACTATCAGCCGGAAGTGGGGAGGGAGCGCGCTCCGGGAATCCGTCAGCCTTCAGCTGCAGGGTGCCTGAGTCAGCTGCAGGGTGTTTACACAGGGGAGGCAACCGCAAAATGCTCCCTGGGCTGCTGCTTATCGTAAAGGTCAGAACGTCCTCAGAATGAGAACTTCTTCTTGGTCCCTGACAGGACTCAGACAGACAAAAGCAGTTCTTCTATCTATATAGCCGACTTATAAAGTCTCACTGGTCATGGTCATTGTCGAGTCAGAAAGAGGAAAGAATAAAAAGCCTGTGGAAATTTTTATGCATCAGGCATTCTGTTTAGAGAACTTAATCACATTGTTCATAACCCAACCAATGCAAAGGCAGCAAGGAAATGTAGTAGTGGTTTTATTGGAAAGGGGAAAGCAGATTTTGCTTAACATCTAGCTTCCTGTGCCCTATGGCTTCCAAATGTCTGTTGAGCTTTTCTTTCTACATGTGGAGTACACATCTCCCCATCTGGCCCCCATAGAGAGAGCCTCAGCCACAGTTCATGCATCAAGTTTATCGTCCAGGATCTAGCAATGAGCAGTCCTTCTTGTCAAATCAGACCATCAGCTGCTTCTCTCTTTGGCCCCTGCTTCTTTCCTCTGGGAGGGTTTTCTTTGTTCATTTTCCGTGGGCACATTTTAAAGATGAGTTAGTCCTCTCAGGGCTCTTTCACAGTCTAAGTCCTGCTGGTGCAAATCTGAGAGCTAAGTCAAACATCGCCAGCCTGTTTTAGCCCTGGTTGGGTCTTTGGTACTACATTTCTTCAGAAACCTAGTATTTGGTATTACATTTCTTCAGGCTTTTGTTCTGTTTGCTACCAGTCAGTTACATGTGTTAAAAATCTCACCCAACACACTTTTCTTGACTGATAATGTTTCAGCCTGTTACTCCTTTGATTATTCTTGCCTTTCTCTCAATTTAATGGTAGTTACCGAGAGGTCTTTTAAACTAACAGATTAGGTTAGAGAAGCAACATTTTCCATCCATCAGGTTATCACAGCACTGTCTATTTGATTGAATGAAAATTCTTAATGGGAAAACACCAACTTTGTCTCTGCTGTTCCAGGTGTAAAAGCACTTGACTTTTTCCATTGTCCATACTCTGTTTCCTTCTGTTTCAAACATGTCACTTCTTGTCTGAACTGGTCTTTTGTAGAAGTTTCTAACATCTTCTAAAGGCAGCAACGAGTGTTTTGGCTTTTTTCAATCACTACGCTTACTTAGTGTGCAGGCATTAGGTGTATCTTCCATGCTGTCTCGTATTTTCCCAAATGTCATGCCACAGCCTGGCACGAGTCTCCAGCTTCCCAGTACATAATATTTGTTTCCTCCCTGCTTCCTGCCTGACCATGAGCTAATGCAACATATTTTCATTTGGACTATAGCAGCACCTCCCTTAGCACCAAATTCTAGACTAGTTAGAGGAAGCTAAACTGCTTTAACAACAAGTCAATGTAATG
Source organism: Sciurus carolinensis (assembly GCF_902686445.1). Classification (NCBI taxonomy): domain Eukaryota; kingdom Metazoa; phylum Chordata; class Mammalia; order Rodentia; family Sciuridae; genus Sciurus; species Sciurus carolinensis. The sequence continues at coordinate 29,471,735 of NC_062218.1, read as the reverse complement.
ACTCAAACATAATAGAACTTTCTTTCCTTCTTTCATCAAACAGTCCAGGATGGATATTCCAGGGTGAGTGTTCCAGCCTGGAGCAAGAGCAAAAGAGTTCTACTACACAAAGTAATCTTTAAGAACCCAGACTTTAGGCTGGGCAGATAGCTCAGTCGGTAGAGTGCTTGCTTGCAAGCATGAAGCCCTGGGTTCAATCCCCAATACTGCAAAAGAACCTGGACTTCTACATATGGCTTCATCCTAGGCATTGCCATCAATGCCCCAGATGGGTAGAAGGAGTAGTCAGGAGTGTTTGCAAGAGTTTTATTGGCCCTTAGTAGAAGTGGCACATGTCATTTGTGCTCACATACCATCTAGAGAATTTATCATGTGACTATACCTAAATGCATAAGAGAAAGGGAGGCTATTTTGGTGAAGAACCGTCTGTGCCCTACAAAGACTGAGTAGTTTGTGCCTCTTTTTCTTTCCAGCTATGAAACAAAGGGGAAATCAGATACATCCAGCAACCATGCTGTGCTGAAGCTGGCCAAAGGAGATGAGGTCTGGCTGAGAATGGGCAATGGCGCCCTCCACGGGGACCACCAGCGTTTCTCCACCTTCGCAGGCTTCCTGCTGTTTGAAACTAAGTAAACAGATGAATAGAACAGCTCCACTTGAGAAATGTATAACTGAGCTGCAATCGTCATGATATGAAGAACATCAAAGTTGAGGGTTCCACATGCTGTTTTTCACAAAAGGTATTGGTTACGCAGCTAATCATGCTACAGGTACACGACAATACTGGATGACTCGGGACGCAGAAGAATACACCAGAGAGTCTCCCCAGATGCCCTTGATGAATATACCCAGCACTTTATCACTCTTCCCTAGGAAACTAAGAGAGAATCTGTCACGATGCAGGTTGGAAATAACTGTTCTCATCAGAGGAATCACTTGCAAAGCGTTTTGGTGCTCCGTTTTTAACAGTAGCTTTCAAGTACCCCTGAAATTTCCTGTTCATTATTCTTTGTGAAAGAATAGGGTGCAGTAATCATAATATAGCTGGTGCAAAAATAAGAACACTTGCCAGGACCTAGGTACTAGAAACATTCGTGGGTCCAGCGGGTCAATATTCATGAATATAGTTTGGTTTTCATTATATCCAGATAGTTTTTAGATAGTAAATATACAAGTAGATTGTAAATATATGTTGTCCACAAATAATTGGTTCCTTCTGTTTTATAAAGTCACTTTTGTAATTAAATCTTGATTTGTAATGGCTTACAGTCAAATAGAATTTTCTCTTTATATGAAATTGGGCTTATCAAATTTGTTCTATCGGAGTGACTCTTGCCATTTCACTTCTTGGACTGAAATAGATCTTTGCTGACCTTGGATTATAGAATGAACTGAGATGAGCTTAAGTCAATAGGACAGGTGTTAGTATATGCCTTCTTCTTAATTTGGAAATTACCCAATATATTTATACTCTACACATACTATGCTAAGTTGGAAGAGCTGTAAACTTTCTTATACACAGACTAATACACACCAAATATAAGGTTATTCATTTAAGAGTAATACAATAGAATATCCTAACCTTTTATTCAATAAAAACGATATGGTTTTCTTGATTATCATATTGAATCAATGTTCACGGAGCAGTTTTAATGTACTAGGAATTACAGGAGGTGCCACTTCACTTGAGTTTTGCCTAACTTTCCCTACTCCGAAGTCTATTCTCAAAGGATTAAATTTGCCACCAAAACAACCTTCATACGAATATGCTGTAAGTTCTGAAGATGGTGTCCGTAGATAGTGCTCCAAATTTGTTTATTTCAGACAAAATTTCATTGGAATATGTGTTTACCCTGATGCTGGATCATATTTAAAGTGCCTAGTAAAATGCTTTTCTGAAAAACAGCATATCATGAATTACCCTTCATGTGGTGTGACCTTAATATATTTTCTATTACAATTTGACTTTATACAAAGGCTTTTAAACTATGGGTTTCCTGTATTGATTACCCTACAACTAGGGGCAGAGGGCTGGTTGAGGCTGCCCTACTAGTGAACTCAGGACTCTCCATACTCAGCTAGCCTTTGACCCTCTCCTTCTAATCCATAAATATGTTTAAACTCTTCCCAAATCCACATGTAATGCTCTTTTAAAGCTATACTATTATCTGTAATGTATGTAATATTTTTGTGGCTTTATAAATATGTTTCTGTCCCCAGGGCTTTGGGGACATGAGGTTAAGTTTTTCTATGATCGACTGTCATAAAATTTCATAGAGATGCATTGCCAATAGATACCTGAAGGTTGCATGTTGACCAAAGAGATTTCAGATCTGAACAGTATGTACTACCTATTAATGCCTTAGAGGAAGATTTTGACCTGATTTCAAATGTAGAAAAATAGACAAATATAAAAGGCATATGTGAAAATAAACAAAACTTTGTTGTATGTATTGTTTTTTTAACATTCTTAATGAAGTGTAATAATCGTTCAATTGTAAGTCATGTGATTAACACAAAGCAGAGAGACACACAAGAAAATATCTTAAGCTTTGATTCAATAAAACATGGTATGCCTTCCTTGGATAGTATATTTGACTAATGTTCATGGAATAGTTTTGAGATACTGGGTTTTGTAAGAGGTGTCACTTGGTTTTTGCCTAACCTTCTCCACCCCCAGATCTATTCTCAAAGGATTAAATTTGCCATATCATGCAGACCTTGTGAATAGTCATACAAATCACTGATGAGGGCACAGAGCAGGGTCACCTGTCTCCAAAAAACTGCACTTTTCGTTTATTTCATTGTTGTAAATTTAACTCTGCACCACACTGATGTTTAGATAAAATGTGAATATCTCCAAGGGTTCTGGATCTTTATCACACACCTGGTCTTTCTATATATATATACCTGAATTCTAATATTCATCTTAGTAGGAACACTGGTTTGGTTGTAGGCAGGTGTAAAACATTTTGGGCTTGCAAATGCTTCCCAGATATGAAGGAAAGTGATTCACAGTGGTGATGGGAGAAGGCCAAGAGAATTGTTAATGCTTTTACCCATGACCGCAATTATTCAGTAGTCTCCCCTTACCTGTGATTTTGCTTTCTGCATTTTCAGTTAGGTGTGGTAAACAGAGGTCCAAAAATATTCAATGGAAGATTCCAGAAATAAACAATTCACGAGTTTTAAATTGAGTAGTATGAGAAGCAGGATGAAGCCTCATGCTGTCCTGCCTTTCCCCCCCATGACAAGAACCATTGATTTGTCCAGTGTGTCCACTCCTCCCAGCCCCTCAGCATCTAGTAGCTGTCTCAGTTGACAGATCAGTTTTCACCATAGAGCAATGCCTGTATTCCGGGACCCCTTTTTTCTTTACTTAATAGTGACCACAAAGTACAAGAGTAAGGAGCTGGCAATTCAGATATGCCAAAGAGAAGCCATAAGGTACTTCCTTTAAGTTAAAAGGTAAGAGTTTTCAACTTAAGAAAAAAAAAAAAAAACAATATTACATGCAGAGGTTGCTGAGACCTACAGTGACCATGAACCTGTGGAATTGTGAGGAAGGAAAAAGAAATCTAGGCTAGTTTTCTGTGGCACTTCAAACTACAAAAGTTATAGCTCCAGTGCGTTAAGCGTTTAGTTAAGAGTGAAAAGGCATTAATTTTGTGTAGGAAAAACACAGTATATTTAGGGCACCTTGCTATGGTTTGAACTAACATATTACCCTAAAGTGCTATTTGATCATTTGAAATATTGAAGGAATTTTATTGAGCATATCATGAAAAAATTCTGAAGTCAAAAATAAAATTGAAATAAATCCAAACCAGATAGAACATGCAAATGTAAATTCCAAAGGGTGTGAATTGATAAACACCTACTTAGTACAAGATATTGTATTATTCCAGGAGCTACTAAGGTTTTTTGGGGGGATACTGGGATTGAACTCAAGGGCACGCAACCACTGAGCCACATCCCCAGCACTATTTTGTATTTTATTTAGAGACAGGGTCTCACTGAGGTGCTTTGTGTCTCACCATTGCTGAGGCTGACTTTGAACTCAAGATCCTCCTGCCTCAGCCTCCCAACCACGGGGATTACAGGTGTGCACCACCATGCCCAGTGCTACTAAGGTATTCAAATTTGTATATCCTGAGTTTCCAACCTAATAGGAGATAATAGATTAAAGGCAGGTAAAAGCATGAATAATATAAAAAGTACAATGTTTTAACAGTCATGGAAGGCAAAGGGCCAGGTTCTCTCAGAAAAAAAAAATCCACATGCAACTGAGAACATGAAAGAATGAAAGAAACTTGTGGAAAGATAATTCTTGCTTCCAGGACAATTTCTTGTTTTGTTATGTTTGGAATGATATCTTTAAAAAGTATCTTCTTATTTTCTGATAATTAAAAAAAAAATCTTTACTATAGAAAAAATATAAAATACATAAAAGTATTTGGTATAGAGATCCCATCAATCATTAAATAACATTAAAATTTTGAAGTACGTATTTCAGTATATTTTTCCTTGTGTTTTTTGTTTTTATTTTTAAACTGGTAATAAAACAAACAACATTAGGTTTTTTATATTTTTTTCATATCTCGGTGTGGTTTGACCTAGCATGTGAAGAATACTCTGAAGAACTAGTTAGGAACTAGGTGTGGTGGTGCATGCCTGTAATCCCAAGGGCACAGGAGGCTAGGGCAGAAGGATCACAAACAGGAGGACAACCTCAGCAACTTCAGCCCTACCCTAAGCAACTTAGCGAGACCCTGTCTCACAATAAAAAGTGAAAACAAAAATGACTGGAAATGTAACTCAGCAGTCAAACACCCCTGGGTTAAATCCCTCGTATCAAAACAAACAACAAAAAAGAACTATTCAGTATTTGAAAACATAATTTTAATGACTGCATAATTTATTTAACCTTTTTGTTTGGAAAGATTTTTGTTCCATCTCCAGGGCTTTTTTTTTTTTTTTTTAATTATCATTACAAATAATGTGTCATAAACATTCTTTGTTTAAAAAAACTACATGTACATAAAATTATTTCTTTTGGTTGAGTTTTTAGGATGATTCGGTCAAAAGGTCTAGACAGTTTTAAGGTTGTTAATAATGTCAAATTTTAAAAAAAGCAAATTTGGGCTTAAGTAAGGAAAGGATAATCCCAAAGAATTATTACAATAGGGAGAATTTTCCAACCCTGAGATTCCTATCCCAGAGGTCAGGCAGAAAAGGACTTTCTCATATAGAGAGTCGTAAACAAGACTGCAGAGAACCAAGGGCAGGAGAATGGGGTGAGGGGTGACAGCACTATGGGGCAGTTGACCAAGAGATGATTCTTCCCCAAGGTCAGTCAAGTCTCCTGAGGGTCATTAGGCAGAGGTGGCTTCATGTTCCAGTGCTCAAGGCAGGGCAAAGCTTAGGGGCTTGGGGAAGGAGAAACATTTTATAGTTTGGTCAAGTCATGTTAGTTTGTCTTTTGTCCAGATTGAACAGTTTAACAAACTCTTCCTTGAAGCCAAGAATAGTTATCACTCTGCCCCTCATTTGACTTTGACAACTGTTTGGTGTTACAGTAACTGTGTGAATAGAGAAAAAGACTCACCCTTACAGGTATAGGGGAGCCACTTTAGGCAAGTTACCAACGTCTGAGTCTTAGTTTCCTCATTAGTAAAACTGGATCATCCATTAACATATACCTCAAAGCGTTGTTAAAAGGTATAAATTAGTTACTATGTGTATTAATTATCTATAAGTACTTAAAATCTATACAATTAGCTTAAAATAGCAGTTATTGCACAATGTCTGTAGTCAGGAGTCTAGGCATCATTTTGCTGGGTGTTAGTTAGATGTTAGGGGGCAGTTTTGGTTCGTCGATAACTCCCAGAAAAAACGCTCTGCAGATACAGGTCCCACACGAGGAACTTTATTTTATGCGGACAGAACATGTCTGCTCAGGGGAAAGGGGAAAGGGAAAGAAGAAAGATGGCGCAGGGTTCCTTGTCAGATATTGGAATTTCACGGGCTGGGAGGAACCAATCCCGGAGGAGAATTATTACAGACTGACTGATGGACCAATGACATATTGGAACGTAATGTGGGAGGCAGGAAGGTTACAGCGATGTAAGCCGGAAATTCCTGTAACGGGAGAGGCGGGCTTAACGGCAGATTGACAGGTGGGTTGGGAGGCTGGGTTCCTGTAACGGGAGAGAAAGGTTGCTTTATACCTAACACTGGGTCCTTTGCTTCAGAGTATCTCACAGGGCAGCAATAAAGATATTGGCCAGGGCTGGGGATATAACTCAGTTGGTAGAGTGCTTGCCTCACAAGCACAAGACCCTGGGTTCAATCCTCAGCACCGAAAAAAAAAAAAAAAAAAAGATATTGGCCAGGACTTGAACATCTGAAAGTTCTTTTGGGAAAAGATCTGTCTAAGCTCCCTCAGGTTGTTGGCAGAATTCAGAATTCATTTCCTGGAGGGTGGTTGTGAGATAGGTGGGCTCTCTAGGGAAAAGGAAAAAAGGATCCTTACCTTAGTAGATGGAGACCTGGATCTAGGAGCATGACCAGTCATGCTTGTGCCTTTAGTTAGATGTGCAAAACCTCCAGGGTATGTGTAACAGATCAACTAGAACTAAAATGCAATCAAGCCAGGCGCTGAGGCTTGTGGCTGTAATCTCAGCGATTTGGGAGGATGAAGCAGGAGGACTGCAAATTTGAGGCCAACCTCAGCATCTTAGTTTTTTCGGGAAATAAACTGGTTGAGAAGCAGCAAGCAGCCCTCAGGAGGAGGAGAACTCCAAACTTTATTTTATGCCTTCTGGTCCAGAGGAAAACAAAACTCCATAATCTAGCCCTGATCCACAGTTTCTCACAACATTTATAGTTTATTTGGCATCATCTTAGACCCATCCTGTAACTGAAAGCTCGGTCCTTGTCCCCAATGCCAATTAAGGCCAATTTAATAATGAGGACACAGTTTTGAGGAAAAGGAAAAACAAGTTTCATTGCTTTGTTAGCAAAGGAGAAACACAGGGGACCTCTGTGTCAGAGACTGATTCTGCCTATCAGGAGCTACAGGGGGATTTTAAAGGAGCTATTCAAAGGCTGGATTACAAGTGTGCCCTGACAAGGGGCACAGACCCCCACAGGATGTGTTAGGATTCACTTGTTAATTTGGGAGATATTCGCTTCCTAGATCCTCTGGCAAACATTTCCTTCCGGTGGAGCACAGATAACTCAAGGTAATCTTGTTCCCCACCCCCAAGTTAGGGACAGGGAGAGGGAGAAGAGGAAAAGGAAAACACGTCCCTTTTAAAATAAACCTCCGAGGTATATTCAAAAGGTGAAGTGGACACTGTTACAATTCCATCATTGGGATTTTTCCTCTTTAAAAAAATAATCACTAATCTGTGAGGCTGAAGGCCTCCGGCAGGATTTTTAACATAAAGCATGCTTACAAAAACAGACAAGTTAGGGCTCTTTTCACATGCATTTCAAGAGGGAGTAGTCAGACTCCCAGGGCAGTTCTTTACTATCCAAAAGGTAGGGACCCTTGGTTAGCTAGACCCAGTGGAGAAAGGCTGAGAGAGGGGAGGGAACTGACCCCTTCCCCAGGCATTGGTTTCTTACCATAACATTTTTGTAATTTAATTTCACAACTGGGTCTGGTTTTGCCATCACATAGTGAGACCCTCAGCAACTTAACAAGACCTTGTCTCAGAATTTAAAAAATGACATGAAGGACTGGCAATGTAGCTCAGTGGTGCCCCCCCCATTCGATTCTCAGTATCAATTAACAAAGATAGCAACAAAATAATCAACTCAAATGTCACCAGATTCAAAGACTTCCACAATGTACCGTTAGGTCGGGATTTGAGTGGCTATATGAGAGCAAAGCGACTGAGGCAGCGGGCAGCACGCCAGACAGCAACCAATCAAACAGGGGCAGAAAAACTCCACTGACCCTTATGTCCACCTATCACTCAGCAGGACCCTCCACCTGTTCTGGCCTATGAAGACCCTGGGCAGCCGGGCCGCAAGCAACTTTCTCTGGCTCTCCACCCTGACCTATGGGGGCGGGCTGGGAATTTCTCCTGAGAGCCAAATTCCAATAAAGCTTGCTTCGGCTGCTTTCTGTCTGCTTTTTTTTGGCCACCAGCCCTTGCCCTAGAGCTTACAGTACCCACAGGTGATTTATGGCTATACTGTTTAGCCAAAAAGAAACATTCTGCACCCCAAATATCAAATGATTGCTATGGCATTTGAGTTTCAAAGAAGCTTGCCTGAGAACCTGCACATTTCTTTCCAGGAAAATCACGTATATAATCAGAGAGCTCAATCCTGAAAGGTGGCTCTCATCTTCTCTTTTCTGAGAGGGGAGGGCTACCCACACTCTGCCTTTGGGGTGTGTATACCTTGGTTGTGATACCGCCGTTTACCAGTGACAAGTTCTGCTCCCTCTAATGTTGAAGTTTGAACACTAGAGAAGTGTGCCAAGGCAAGCATATTAAGCAGGCTTTATTTAAAAAAAGTAATAATACAGACTTCTCCCAAGGGGCAGAAAGGGGCCATGGCTGATGTTCTAGAATCCCAATAAGTGAGCTTGCCCTCCATCTTTTGTAGGTTAAGGTCTCTTTTGTCCTCCAGTTCTCTCCCCACTTATCTCTCCTTCCTGCCTAGGTGACTTGGCCTGGTTTTGCATAAAGTGAGAAGCCATGAGCAGAGGGAGGGCCAAGGTGATTCAGGCAGGCAAAGGTCAAGGGGGCATTAATTAGCAGCTCCTTGTCTGCAGTCCTTGATAAGGGCAGGTGAATTTGGTAATCAATGGACTCTGGAGATCCTTGACATTCCATTCTCCCAGGGGCAGTCTCCAACTTCCAGGGGCAGAAGGCTTTCATGGTCTCCATTTCCTCGATCTGACTCCATCCCCTATTTCTACACTAACTGCCTGTCCTTAATTCTGGCTTCAGTTGTCCTTAAATCTTTGCTTGTGCTTTGCTTTGGGCATGTCCTGGAATTATTTTCAGCAGCTATTTGAAAAGTCTGCCCTTGATGAGCTGAGGTCCCATTTGCCTCTTGAGGGAACTCCTTGTGAAGCTAGAATTGGGGACAGGCAGTTAGTGTAGAAATAGGAGATCGGGTCAAATCGAGGAAATGGAGGCCATGAAAGCCATCTGCCCCTGGAAGTTGGCAGACAAGGAGCTGCTAATTAATGCCCCCTGGGCCCTTGCCTACCTGAATCACCTTGGCCCTCCCTCTGCCTCACTCTGGTTCACTTTATGCATCTCACTTGCAAAACCCGTCCTAATCACATAGGCAGGAAGGAGAGATAAGCGGGGAGAGAACTGGAGAACAAAAGAGACCTTAACTTATAAAAGATATAGGGTGCGCTCACTTCTTGGGATTCTAGAACATCAGCCATGGCTCCCTTTGTAAGGAATCTGGCCTCCCAACCACCCGTCAATCTGCGTTACGCCGCCTCTCCCATTACAGGAATTTCTGGCTTACATTGCCGTAATCTTCCTGCCTCCCACATTACGTTCTAATATGCCATTGGTCCATCAGTCAGTCTGTAATAATTCTCCTCCGTGATTGGTTCCTCCCAGGCCACGAAATTCCGATAACTGAGGAGAAACCCTGCGCCATCTTCTTCTTTTCCTTTCCGCTTTTCCCCGAGCGGGTGCGATTTGTCCGCATAAAATAAAGTTCCTCGTGTGGGACCTGTGTCTGCGGAGCGTTTTTCTGGGAGTTATCGATGAACCAAAACTGCCCCTAACATCTGGCCTAACACCCTTCTCCCTCCCAGGAGAAGTCTGTATTATTACTTTTTAAAAATAAAGCCTGCTTAATACGCTTGCGTTGGCGTACTTCTCTGATGTTATAATTCAGCACCTGAGGAAGCAGAACTCACCAGTAAGGCGGTATCACTTGGCTGCCTGCCTGGTGACAATTGAACTAAAGGCCGCAGTTCAATGCTGGCTATTGTCTGGGAGTTGCCCTAGACTCCTTGTTTCACTTGTATTTCCAAAGGACTGCTAATTTCATCAGAGCACATAAGTTGGGAAAAGAGTAGAGACCTGTAGCCAGCAAGATAAAGCTTAAAATAACTTGGAACCTAATTGTGGATGTTATAACTCATTACCTGTGTAGTATCCTATTGGTTAGAAGCAAGTCATCAGATCAGCTCACACTCAAAGGGAAAGGATTACACAAAGGCAGGAACACCTGGAAGTTAGGATATTCTGAGGCCATCTTAGAATCAGCCTGACACCATATGCCCTCTGGGTGCTAATGATCCAAATTCCTCCTATATGTAGAGTTCATTCATCTGTTCCCAAGGTCCCCAGAGATCTCATTCCATTAGAGCATCAAGTCCAGAATATCATTCTCTATATTAGATGCAGATTATGAAATAGGCTTCTTGGATGAAGTTCTTCATCCAGTTCATTGAGTATATTTCCTTTAGATCCACTGATCTATGAAATGGAAGAAACGAGTTTTGGGTATTTTCTGCTGAATACAATAGTGGAGCAGGGAAATAAATTAGACATACCTACTCAAAAAAGGGCAGGACGTGGTAGTATATGCCTATAAACCCAGGGATTCTAGAGGTTGAGGCAAGAAGATTTTGTAATACAAAGCTGTTCTTTCTGGTGCAGCCATTTTCCCCACCTCCCAACCACTTGTCAATCTGTGAACATCCTAGCTAGCTATTGGTTCATCAGTCGGCTTGCAAGTATCCTTCTCCGTTATTGGTCCCCTGTTAGCCTGGCGGAATTCAACTGTTTCATGGTAGATACCCCGCCATCTTTTCTCATGCTTCTCTCTCTCCTAGTCACTTTCTCTATCCTCCTCGCTTTTCCACTCTCTCTAGCGCACGCCCTTCCTCGTTCCCTTTCTTTTCCTCTCATTTTCTCTCTTACCCTACAGGGAGACACTTTGCTTAATAAACTCCCTTATGTGATTTCCCGTGTCTGGTGTGGTTTTTGTGAGATCCCTTACAGATTTCAAGTCTGAGACCAGCTTCAGCAACTTAGAACCCATCTCAAAAAAACAAATAAAAAGGGCAGGGAATGTGGTTCAGTGGTTAAGCACTGAGTGGTTAAGCACCCCTGAGTTCAACACCTGGTACCAAAATGGGGGAGGGAGGTGGAATCAGAGAGGAAGGGACTAAGGCAAAGCAACTGCAAATGCAGTTGGTCAGATATTAAAAGTTCCTTATTAGCCTTCGAGAACTGTGACATTTCAGGATGTATCTCAGTGAGAGAGGGTCTATTTTTCTTTTTGACTGTACTGGGGATTGAACCCAGGGACGTCATGGAGCCACACCTTCAGCATTTTTATTTTAAGACAGGATCTCACTAAGTTGCTTAGGCTGGCCTCAAATTCTCAATACTCCTGCTTCAGTCTCCTAAATTGCTGGATTATAGACATGCATCACTCCATCCCTACAGGAGGATTTCAAAATATCATAACCACAAAAATAAAATTATAAAAAGAAAAGTTATTTGTCAATATCATAGAATATTCAGTTAGTACTTAAAAATAGCCCAGTTCTCTAATAAATCACTTCCTATATGTTTGTTTAAATCAATATTTAATCTTTTTATTTTATATATATTTCTGAGGTATTGGGGAAAACCGGGGCCTAATACATGCTAGGCAAGTGCTCTACCACTGAGTTATATCCTCAGTCCTTTTTATTTTATTTTGAGACAGGGCCTTGCTAAGTTGCCTATGCTGGCCTTGAACTTGCTATCCTCCTGTTTCAGCCTCCCAAATTGCTGGGATTACATAGCATAGCCATGGACTCAGGCTTAAATCAGAATTTAAAAACATGATTTATACATTACATTTGATTTTTGTATATAAATTTTTTTAAATGAATGCAATAACTTCTTATTTCTTTGACATTAGCCTTCCAACCTTGTGAATTTTGCTGATTTTCTCCTCTGGTGTTATGTGTCATCTTCCTCTATTGCCTGTATGCCCTTACAAATAGGTAGATAATACGCTTGGTTACAGTTAGGCTTAAGATTTTTTCAGGAAAATTTCCTGGTGTTGTCCATTGCAGCATACTGGAGCCCATCTATCTATCTATCTATCTATCTATCCATATGAATTTATATGCCCTACTACCTTTTTTGGATATGAAAATTGATAAGTTCAGGATGTCTCAGATTCATATTTTGTGAAGTCCTTGTCATGGACTGAATGTTTGTATACCCCCCCAGATTCACATGTTAAAATCTGAATCCCCAGTGTGATGGTATTTGGTGAGAGGTGTTATGGATGGGAGATGTTCTCCAAAAGCGCCTGTGTTCATGCAGGAATGTTCAGAGGTGAAATGGTGGACTTGTGAAAGCTACAATCAGGTCATCCTAGTTTGAATGGGTTAACTGGCTGGTAACTGTAGACAGGTGGGGCGTGACTGGAGGAGGTGCATCCCTTGGGTAAGCCCTGGAAGGGCACATCTTCCCTGTGGCCTCTTCTCTTTCTGCTTCCTGGCTACCATGAGGTGAGCAGTTTTCCTCTCCAACACCCTTTTGCCATGATGGTCTCCCTCATCTTGGACCCAGAGCAATGGACCGGTTGAACCATAGACTAAACCTCTGAAACAGAGAGTCAACATAAATTTTACCTCCTCTGCGTTGTTATTGTCAACTGCCTGATCCAAGGCGCCTTTGAAGGTTAGACCACGAGGGTGGGGGTGATGGGATTAGTGCCTTTCTTTCTCCCGTCCGTCCGAGAACATGGCATACAAGCAGGAAGAAAACCCTTACCAAGAACTAAAACTTGACTGCAATTTTGGACTTTTTTACTTTCAGAACTGTGAGAAATAAATGCCTGTTGTTTAAGCTACTCAGATTATGATGATTTTTTACGGTACTTTGAACAGACTAAGTCATTTTCCCCATTAATTTCATGCCTAATGTTTTTAGCAGCCATTAGTAGCTTAAACCCATTCTTTCATGGGGAACTGGAAAATAGTGAAAATTTATAGAAAGATATTGCAATGATGTGGATATGGTTTGTCCCCTCCAAAACTCATGATGAAATTTGATTGCCATTGAGGGTTTTAAGAGGTGATAAGGCTGTTAAGGGGACAGTACCTTTCTTCAGGGATGAGTTCTAACTCTTGCAGGACCAGCTTAGTTACTGAGAGTGGTTGTTATAAAGTGAGGCTGCCCTCACGTTTCTCCCTCTCTCCAGTGTGTGCACTTCTTTCTGCTTTCCATAATGAGTAGCAAGCAGGACGATACCTTTGTCAGATATACCACCTGATCTTGGACTTCCCAGCCTCCAAAATCCTAAACCAAAATCAATCTCTTTCCTTTAGAAATTACTCCATTTCAGGTATTCTGTTAGAGCAACAGAAAGATGACTGAGATAGACATTTTTTCATTTGCTATACAGTTATCCAGAGACACAGTTTAAATGGAAGGTAAGATATGTGCTTGATTTTTAGAATAACAAACTGAAGTCCTAGCCTGACCTCTAGAACTTAATGAAGTTATTGAAAAAACACTATTTTAAATGTTTATCCATGAAGCTCAATCCACTACCATCATTATTCTAATTTTATGATTAGAATCTTAATTGTCAGCAATAGTCCCTTCAAGTTAGTCCCTCTGCTCTTCTGACTGAGATTTAGACTGGTACCAATCCCTCACTGCAGGACAGGAGTCCAGCAGGGCACAGGTGAGGGGAGACATCCATTCTATTCAGACTCACTATTCTAGCCAGACTATCATGCTGTGACTCTGAATATGACTCCAGTACCCCAGACTATTCTGTGCCAAATGCCTGAATTCCAGCTTTCTCAGCAATTACATGAGCTACCTGGTATATTTCCGATGAACTCATTTTGCATTTGCTCCTGACTGATCTAAGAGGAAATAAAAATGGGAAGACCAGTTAATTAAGACAGAGTAAAAAGGGTAGTTCAGAAAAATGAGTGCAATATTATACCTTTTACATAAATAAAAACACAAAATAATACCATATTTTGTTTGCTATGATATAATATGTAAAGAATACAGCTATGACTATAGATATAATGGACTGAGGGCACACATCAAAATCATGGGAATGTTTGTCTCTTGAATAGTGGGATGAGGGGAGCACAGAATCTAGCTACAGGTAAAAGTTAAAGGAGACTTTAGCTGTGGAAGAGATAAAAGTACCTCAGGCAGGATCCATTTACTCCTTTTTGTACAGGAATGCCTCTGGAGGAGAAAGATAATATTAGATAAATCTCCTTATCATGGCCGGTTGGATAATAGATGAATTTTAGGTAAGAGGAAGAGGATTTATCTATCAAATGCACTTAACAGGATATACTTGGTCAAAGAATTGATAAATAAATCCAGGCAGCATAGTTGCATAGCTAAGAAATCTCTAAGATATAAAATAAAGTCTATCAGGTGATCTGAGACCCTTATTAGATATTTCAACTACAATTGTGAGTCAGAAGATATATTAGTTTGCTAGGGCTGCCATAGTAAACAGCACAGACTGGATGTCTTAAATAACACAAATTTATTTTCTAACAGTTCTAGAGGCTGAAAGTTCTTTTTTTTTTATTGTAAACAAATGGGATACATGGTGTTTCTCTGTTTGTACATGGCGTAAAGGCGTACCATTTGTGTAATCATAAATTTACATAGGGTAATGTTGTTTGATTCATTCTGCCATTTTTTTCCCTTCTCCCCCACCCCTCCCACCCCTCCCCTCCCTCTATACAGTCCTTCCTTCCTCCATTCCTGCCCCCCTCCCTAAACCCAACTCCAACCCCAACACTAACCCCTCCCACCCCCCATTATGTGTCATCATCCACTTATTAGCGATATCATTCTTCCTTTGGTTTTTTGAGATTGGCTTATCTCACTTAGCATGATATTCTCCAGTTTCATCCATTTGCCTGCAAATGCCATAATTTTATCATTCTTTATGGCTGAGTAATATTCCATTGTATATATATATACCACATTTTCTTTATCCATTCATCAATTGAAGGACATCTAGGTTGGTTCCACAATCTGGCTATTGTGAACTGAGCAGCTATGAACATTGATGTGGCTGTATCTCTGTAATATGCTGATTTTAAGTCCTTTGGGTATAGGCCAAGGAGTGGGATAGCTGGGTCAAATGGTGGTTCCATTCCAAGTTTTCTAAGGAGTCTCCACACTGCTTTCCAGAGTGGTTGCACTAATTTGCAGCCCCACCAGCAATGTATGAGTGTATAGAGGCTGAAAGTTCTAAGTCAAGATGTTGGTGGGCTTGGTTTCCTCTGAAGCCTCTCTCCTTGGCTTATAGTCACCTTCTCTGTTCACTCACATGGTCACCTCTCGATTTGTGTTTTCTGTTTAAACTCTCCTCTTTTTATAGGGATACCAGGGATATTTGGGTTCACCCAATGTAACTCATTCTACCTTAGTCACTTCTTTAAATGCCTTAGTTTCAAGAATAGTCACATTTTGAGTTATTGGAAGTTAGTTACTAAAGCATGATCCTGTTTCAAATCTCTGATTCATGTGAATCTGATTCTAGATACTGCTAGGGCTGTATCTGTTACTATTAGTTTTTAGAAAAATAGACTGGAAGCAAATACAAATTATTAATGTCTCACTCTGGATGTCTGCTATATCCACAATTTTCTTTCTTTCTGTTTCTCAAAATACAAATGAGAAAGTAGGGGATAAGGAACTTTACACTTGACCGAAGGTAGGAACATGAACTACAGATCAGCCAAGAAGACATTCAAAGATGTAGGCAGAGATGATGCCTGCCTCTAGTGGGAGACAACTCCTCATAGGGAGAGTCTCAGAGCCCTGAAATAATCATAAAACTTACCTGCGAGTAGCTCAAGCTTGCCTAAAAGTTTTGGCTACATCTGTGCCAAGTTTTGCCTTCACTTATCACCTGTCTCAAAAATCATGAACCTACACTTACAAAATATTAGTGCTGAAATTGTTCTGGCACTCACTTCTGGCTCTGTTCAATGTCTTGGAGCCGTTAAACTTTTGGTCAGACTACCTACACACAGGTTATACGGAGTAGAGAGAAAATTGTAAATGTAATGGGGCTACATGTGGTTATTTTATTGTGCTTTTTAAAAAGATGGGCATTAATTTGAAAATTCAAAACAGTAATTATCCACAGAAAGGGCAGGTGACAAAGGCTAAAGATTTTTAAAGCTCTCTCATTTAGCTCTGGGTAAGCAGCACCCCTCCAATGTTCTCCTGATATTAAACTAGTTTCCCTAGTGCATCTAGGAAGTATCTTGGACCGATTCCAGATGAAAGTCAAGGGTGATGAAGGAGACAACCTTCATTTCATTTTTATTTCTCTAGGACCAGGCAAGGGTAGGGACTCAAATAGTACAACGGCCAGGGATCGCCACCGGGAGAATAAAAGAATATTGAGAGAATATTCGTGGCAATTTTGAGTTCTCTGCCATCCAAGACGCCAAGGCTGGAGGAAAAAGATCACAAGCAACTTTACACCAGCGACCCAGAGGCCTGGCGGGAAGTGCGCCACTGCGCAGACTCCGCGGCCGCGCGCACGCGCGCAGGGAGGGGCGGGCGGGGCCGCGGGGCTGTAGTGTTCTAGGCGGTCTGGACCCATCCCCGGGCCAGGCCGGGGTCGCTCAGTCTTCCCCTTCTGGAAGAGCAGTGAGGCACTATGGCTCTGCAGGGCGTCAGGGTCGTGGAGCTGGCCGGCCTAGCCCCGGGCCCGTTCTGCGGTATGGTCCTGGCGGACTTCGGAGCGCAGGTGCTGCGCGTGGATCGGGTCGGCTCCCCCGGCGATTTGAGCCGGTTGGCCCGGGGCAAGCGCTCGCTGGCGCTGGACCTGAAGCGGGCGCACGGAGCGGCCGTGCTGCGGCGCCTGTGCGCGCGTGCGGACGTGCTGCTGGAGCCTTTCCGCCGCGGTGAGCTCCGGCCCATGCTAGCTGTCCGGGAGCGGGCGCGCGAGGTTCCTGCACCCAGAGCCCGTCTGCACTGGGACTGAGGCTGCCCCCGCTGCGCCTTTGTCTTTTTGACTCATGAAACCTCGTGCGTCTCAACCTTACTACGACCTTCAGTCGTATTTGGTCTTGTTGATAATTCTCTTGAGATGATCTTCCAAAACTTGGTTTCTGAGATACCGCTAATGCCCTATTTCTCCTATTGTTTCTGACCTCTTCCTGGTTTCTCCACCTACCCTACCCATTGCCCTTTTGTATCTGCCTATCTTAATTATTTGAGGATATTAGATTCTATGAGAATCTAATGAAAGCCATACATTCTGTTCCCAGAAAAGTACTTAGAGGTGCATGGCATTTAGTTGCTGTTTTGGGGGAGGCGTACCCTTCAAAGCCATCCACGAACGAAGGAGACCAAGTTCCAGCTTCTGCTCATTCCTTTGCCTTGTGCTCCGCACCCTGGAACTAATACATCCATTCGCATTGCTTTCTCCTTTATAGGCAGGTGATGCCCAGATCTGCATCTGTACCACACTCTTGGAGTTGCAGACTGTTAGCATACCTGGATGTATACATCTCTCTATGACTGATCCAGTTGCACTGCAACTGCCGCAAAACCCAAACCAAGCCTTTCTCCTTTTCTTTCAAAATGTCATCTCCTCCTTATGTATAATTCATCTGAGTGAATGGAACCAGTATCCACCCAGTTTCCCGAATCAGAAACCCGTATTTCATCCTTGAATCCAGTCTTCCTTTCATCACGACTGCTTTCGCTGATCATTAATTTAGTTATTTTCCCTCCTTACCAGGACCTGGATTCTTACTCTCCATACCTGTTCCAACCTCCTTGGTGTTGGTGTGACAGATTGTCTTTTAAAAACTGAGTTGGTGTGCCAGAGTAACCCTGCCCAAGTGCAAGTCCAAAACATTTCTTGGTAGGAAGTCAGTAAGTGTTTAGCAAATGAATTGAAAGTCTACAGGGCATCAGGCTCATTAGCCCTCACAGCTATATTTGAAGATTTTAACAGCAATATTTAGAATTAAATCATGATTTAATAATTCCCCGTTTGAAGATGAGTGTGAATCAACATGGTTAATTGATTTGTCCCAGGTCTTGAGAAAGTAGAGCTATGGATTCACATGTAGCCTCCAGGTGAGGGGTTGCAGCTAGTGTTTATGTAGGTGGATGACTAGACTTGTTTTTCATCACAGTTTGAGGAAATGAGTCCTAAACAGTAAGTTTATTACACAATCTTGATGATTTAATTCCAGGAGTTTTAAGGTTGTCAGTTTACCTGGGTTTTGTGCAGTAAATATCATACTTGATAGTTTAAGAGCTCTCAAGTGCTATTGTAGCTAGCTACTCTTTGCTATTATGGATATTTATGAGCTTTATTTGTGAAGGTGTTGTAGGAGCCTGTGGAAACAGCATGCTGTGAATCCTGCACGAGGAGCTCCTGAACTGATAGGGCAGAAGGGTACAAGGACAGCAGAGAGAGAGAGAAAGAAAAATAAAAGGAATCCTGCTTTGGGAATTGAGGAGGCTTGGATATACCTCCAGTGAAATATGAAAGTGTTGGAAGAAATAACATCCTGGGACAGAATCTACACATTCAGGTCCTTTTCTACTGGAAACTTGCTGTAAGCCGTCAACCTAAATAACAATTGAAGAGATATTCTCCAGATGATGATATTTGGGAATAGCAGATCTTTATAATGAGAGCAGATGTGCTGCAGTAAACTCTGAGCATATTCTAAGAGTTTGAGGCAGGAGAAAGTTTTTAAAGGTGAAAGGGGATTACATAAAATATTTTGAAACTAATCCTTGGCTACCAGGATTAATAGCAGGGTGGTGGTAGTCTGAGAGTAAACAGACAGTTGAGCAGATATTCTCATGGAAGTTTTTATTTGTGTAATTTTCTGGTGGTCTTTGTGCCAGGTTGTGGTTCTGATAGAATCATCTGTGAATAGTTCTTGTTGTCAGGCACATATGCATGGAATCCCTTCCTTCATAACTCCAAGCTTTACTTACTTTTGGTTAGGACTGAAAAAAGTGACTCCATTTTGATTCTGACACCTTTCACAAAATCCACAACAAATTTTACTAGTTTGTTTGCAAGAGTGTAGTTTTTTGTTTGCCTCAGGAAAGGAATGATTCCATTCCTCAATTCATCTCTGTTTAAAAAAATGTTTTTGGTTGTTACTTTTCTCCTAAGGTGTCATGGAGAAACTCCAGCTTGGGCCAGAGATTCTGCTGCAGGAGAATCCAAAGCTCATCTATGCTAGGCTAAGTGGATTTGGCCAGTCAGGACCATTCTCCAGGAGAGCTGGCCATGACATCAACTATTTGGCTTTGTCAGGTATATAAAAAATAATTTTTGTTTACACTTTAAATTTATTCCCAATCAAGATCTGCAGTTACATAGTTAACAAGAATTTTTAAAGGTGAAGATTTAAATGCTTATCAGAATCAATAAGGAGAGCACGGTTGTTTAAAGTAGATTAATTTGAATTCTGAGAACAATAATTCTGAAGCTCCTCCCCATCTTAACACATTTGAAGAACATATTCTCACTAGTAACGTTTATTTACTACATTAGTGAAGTCAGTTCTCAGGCCTCTAGTAGTAAGAGACCTGGCATTACTAGTGATGGTCGCCTACACATTGAAAACACTGAAATGGTCGGACTCTGATGGTCCTTCATTGGGAATCATCACCTGATTCCTGGTTTCAGACTTTAGTGAATGTTAGGAAAATCCATGGTTTCCAGGTCCTAATGTCACTCTATTTCTAGCCTAATTTTAGATTTCTAAGAACTATGTGTTGTTGACTAAGGGAACTCTCAGATTTTCTGTGAATACATATAAGTCCAGGGAAAATGTATTTATAAAATTGGCCGTTCACACCTGTTTAAAATTGAATCCCTTTTCTTTTACACAATTATTTTCTTGCATTTCTTTGTGGTTAGAATGAAAGTGCATTCTATTGCTTTTAATTGACAACATGAATTGATAATAATCATTGTTTTGTTTTTTTCCCAAAATCCAGTGAGTAAAAACAAATTTTGAAAATGTCAGTTGGGAGAAAGTTTTAGGAAAAAAATCAACAAACAGCCTGTCTTGGGCCAAAGCTTGTTTATATGTAGATTGTATAGGTTGGAAAAGTTTTCACTCAGGTCTAAGAAGTTCATTTTTAAAATTTTAAATGTATTTTAAAATGTATACCATTTTAATGGTGTAGGTGTTCTGTCAAAAATTGGCAGAAGTGGTGAGAATCCATATGCTCCACTGAATCTCCTGGCTGATTTTGGTGGTGGTGGCCTCATGTGCACAGTGGGCATTCTGATGGCTCTCTTTGAACGCACACGCTCTGGCAAAGGTCAGGTTATTGATGCAAACATGGTAAGTATTCTCTGGGCCGGGGATGATAGGCCTGCCACTTGCTTCTGTGTGTGCTGTATGGCTGCCTCAAATCTTTTTCTGAACAAGAGATAAATGAGGCTTAATGTTTGAGTCCAGGTCAGCAAGAATATCCTTTTCTTTAAAATAGCCACACAGCCTCCATACATGTCAGAATGTCATAATTTAGTCATCTTTCAAAGTCACTTCTCTAAACTGTTTGTGACTCACCTGAACCTGTGTTGTGTTTCAACAGTTTTCCCAAGTTATTTTTTGTGACTTAAAAAATATCTTTCAAGCTGGTACAGTCATGCATGCCTAAAATCCCAGTGACTCAGGAGGCCGAAGCAAGGGGATTGTGAGTTCAAAGCAGCAAGGCCCTAAGCAACTCAGGAAGACCCTGTCTCAAAAATAAAAAAATAAAAAGGGCTGAGGATGTGGTTTAGTGGTTAAGCACCCCTGGATTCAGTCCCTGGTACTGAAAAAAAAAAAAAAAATCTTTTAAGCAATCCTCATTCAGAACTGATTTCAGGAAGCCTTCATTGGTAGGGTAGAACAGATACTCATGGATGCCACAGTAAAATGGGCCTTCCTGTCTAGACTTTCCTGCTGCATTTGGCAGGAGAGACTCCAATATCATAATGCTTCTGTTTGTGCATTGTCAAACATTCGACACCTGCCTCATGCTCTGCTGGGCACTTTCTCTGCGTGATTCCTTCTAATTGACAAAACAACAACTTCATTGGGAACACAGTTGTCCTTTATCTGCAGAGGATATGTCCCAAGACCCCCAGTGAGTGTCTGAAACAGCTGATAATATCAAACCTCAATACATACTGTACATTTTTCCTATAACACATCCATACATATGTATACTGGTGATAAAGATAATTCATAAATTAGACACAATAGGTGATTAACAACAATAATAATAAATAGAACAATTATAATAATACATACTAATAAAAGTTGTTTAAAACTGATGAATGATTTGTTTCTAGAAATTTCTAGTTAATATTTTAAGACTGAACCTGACAGCCAGTAACCGAAATGTTGGGACGTGAAACTATAGAAAGGGGGATGACTGAATATTGTTATGAAGCATAGACATCTTCCCAAGGTTTCAGGGCTCTGTGGCCTTGGGAGGGTTACTTCACCTCTCTGTCCTCAGTTTCCTTTTTTCTATGGAGATGATAATATATTTACTTCGAAGCATTATTAGAGAATTATGTGAATTCATCCATTGTTCAGGTATGAATAATGCCCAGCACAGAGCAGATACTCTGTTATTGAGACTCTTTCTTTCTAAAAGAAAAGAAGTACAGTTTTGGTCATTTCCTTTATGAAGTACCTCTAATACTTAAATACTAGTTTGAATACTTGAGGTTAGGAATTGGAAACATTTCAGAGTCATTTGGGAATAATCTGGGAGCCAGGTGAGAAAGGTCACCTAGCACATAATGAGTGAGTGGGCAGAATAAGAAAAATAGGGGCTGAAAGGGTGAAGTCGAGAACAGAAGGGAGTGTTGCCATGGAAACCAAGACAGGAGAAGCTGCCTAGAGAAGGGTAGTGGTCAGAGGGTCGACACCAGTGGACACCTCTAAGTTTTAAAGACTGAGTAGCGTAAATTAGTTTGGATCACTGGCAACTTTGCAAAGTGCATCCCGGGCTGGAACTGCCTCAGCTCCTCAGAACCACACCCAGCCCTGTCCTGTATTCTTTCTTGTGACTGCCGTGGGGCACAGCTCACAGTGGCCTATGTGTCCTTCTCTGAAATGTATTTTAGAAGGAGTGGTGTGGGGTTTATCTTGTTTCCAGCTGCTGGCCCAGGTGTAGTACAGCTGCAGTAACCACACTTCACCTCCAACTGCACTCACCCCGCCAGGGGCAGGCCAGGGCTGACGTGGGCCCCCCTCCTCGAGCCCTGAAACTCCTGAGGGGAATTGGCTCACTCTCATTTGGTGTTGAAAACTTTAAGGCTCCAGAGGTTAAAGCTCCAGCTTTCAATTGCTTCCCTCTGCTGCCCCCTGTGGGCAGAGGCCTTGGGTTGCAAAAGGAACCAGTTAGAAATACAAGTAATCAACAGATATATGAAGAAATGTTCAACATCCCTAGTAATAAGGGAAATGCAAATCAAAACTACCCTAAGATTTCATCTCACCCCAATTAGAATGGCGATTATCAAGAATACAAGCAACAATAGGTGTTGGCGAGGATGTGGTGAAAAAGGAACACTCATACATTGCTGGTGGGGTTGCAAATTAGTGCGGCCACTCTGGAAAGCAGTGTGGAGATTCCTCAGAAAGCTTGGAATGGAAACACCATTTGACCCAGCTATCCCACTCCTTGGCCTATACCCAAAGGACTTAAAATCAGCATACTACAGAGATACAGCCACATCAATGTTCATTGCTGCTCAATTCACCATAGCCAGATTGTGGAACCAACCTAGATGTCCTTCAGTTGATGAATGGATAAAGAAACTGTGGCATATTTATACAATGGAATATTACTCCGCAATGAAGAATGATGAAATTATGGCATTTGTAGGCAAATGGACAAAATTGGAGAATATCATGCTAAGTGAGATAAGCCAATCTCAAAAAACTAAAGGACGAATGATCTCGCTGATAAGCGGATGAGGACATATAATGGGGGGTGGGAGGGGTTAGCATTAGGTTTAGGGTTAGGTTTAGGGTCAGGGATAAGGAGAGCGGTAAGAATGAAGGAAAGAAGGACTGTATAGAGGGAAAAGAGGGGTGGGAGGGGTGGGGGGGAAGGGAAAAAAATAAACATCATTGCCCTATGTAAACGTATGATTACACAAATGGTATGCCTTGACTCTATGTACAAATAGAGAAACAACATGTATCCCATTTGTATACAATTAAAAAAATAAATAAATATAAAAAATAAAAAAAAAAGAAATAACCATGGGGCTTTGGGAGTTTTAAGGATAATTTAAGGCTAAATACTTATCTAGTAATAGTTGGCTAATTTACTAAATATATGGTTTGATTATTTATAGTCAAATAATGTGATTACTGCCTTTATTTAATCAGAATTGCTTAATAATTAGAAGGTAGTAGGTTTTAGCATTTTAGAAAGCGTAAACCCTCAGGGTTCCTGCTCACAGGGGGATTGTGAGTGTTGGCTAATTACTAAAGGCCAGAAGGGTCAGTAAATCATATTCATCACTCAACCGCCGGCAGCCTTTGGCACAAGTAGTTGTAGAAGCTGATTATGGAGAGGCAATGCCTTTTTCTTGTAGGCCAGTAGCTTTCAGTATTTCAGCTGCAGAATCCTTGGCTCATGCTCACCCGGAATGATTTGGGGTCGGACTCATTATAGTTCTGTTGCCTGGGGTCTGTAGAGTTAAAATGACTGGAATGTGGGGTGCTCTTGGCTCTGTTCCCCAACTCTTGGGAACACTCTGACCCTAGCACTGCGAGTTGCATGCCCAACCCTGTGAGTTGCATGCACGTTAGTTGACATGATGAGGGTGGTGTAAAGGTTGGTGGGAAGATGAAGCTGCACTTTCCCTGTGTCACGGGACCTCATCTGGGCAGTCTGCGTGGCTGAGGGTGAGGGGCAGGAAAAGCCACTTGCTGGGATAACCACCAATAGGCCTTGGGATCGGACCAATAGAGTCAGCACCCTAACTCTTGTCCTGTGGCTCCTCTGATGCTCAGTACCTTTCATTTATGATGAAGCAGAGCAGAAACACTCTTTATCAAGGCTGACTCAATACAGAATCTTAAAAGTTTTCACATTTTTTTTAGCCTGAATATTGAAGTCAGGTAATCAGTATTCAAAACTCAGTCAAAACTATCTACAGTGCTGAGTGATGGCCTGACTTGCGTTGAGTTCACTTGTCGCCCCATTGGCTCTGGCAGGGGCAAGGCCTCAGCAGAAAGCAGGTACTTGTTTATAGCAGATTCTAACTTGCTGGGTTTTGTATGAAAAAGCTGGAAGTAAGACTCGTGCAGAACAGCAGTATTTGAATTGCAAGGTCAAATTCATGCCAAATCGGAGGGAGAAGATTTCTTTAAAGGTTTAGTCATGAATGTGAGTGAATTGAGTCTCTGACATGTCTGAATTTGGTGTAGGACACATCTAAATATGTACTTCACATGAAACATGAACATAAAATAGATTTAAAATGGTGCATATATTCGTGTGTGTAAATATGTGATTGCTAAGATTTGTGTAACTCAGTCTCAAAAAGTAAAAGTGTCACCCATATAGGCCACTTATATGAGTGCAGCTGAAGTCATACTCTGCATGATGGTGTTTCAGGCACTCATGGACTGCAGCTGTGACAGTGGTGACACAGCCACCTGAGCATGTGTAGTACACCCCATGACGCTCTCACTGTGATGAAACCCCGTAGCCATGCATTTCTTAGAATGTGTTTCCTTGCGGTGTTTTCTGGGCTGCGTAGCACAGCTGGTTGTCCTTCTACCATACACCCTCTCTAACTCAAGTTTGCAGAAATACCTAAGAAGTTGTATAACTCGGTCTAAGATTCATATATTCTGAAGATAATCAGAAATATCAGATAAATATGTTACACACATATTTTTGGAAGCCGAATTGACATTACTCCTGCTTTTACATGGAATTGTGGATTCATATTGTGTTCCGCTTCTTCAAAGGTGGAAGGAGCAGCATATCTAAGTTCTTTTCTGTGGAAAACTCAGAAAGTGGGACTGTGGGAACAGCCTCGAGGACAGAACCTGTTAGATGGTGGAGCGCCTTTCTACACAACGTATAGGACAGCAGACGGGCAGTTCATGGCTGTGGGAGCCATCGAGCCCCAGTTCTACAAGCTGCTCATCAAAGGTAGGAACTGACCTGTCCCTCTCACTTTCCTTTTGCATGAGTACTCATTATTCTCTATTCTGGGGCCTTTTGACTCTCAGAATGTTTTATTATCTAT
Source organism: Sciurus carolinensis (assembly GCF_902686445.1). Classification (NCBI taxonomy): domain Eukaryota; kingdom Metazoa; phylum Chordata; class Mammalia; order Rodentia; family Sciuridae; genus Sciurus; species Sciurus carolinensis. The sequence goes on along the minus strand of NC_062218.1, from coordinate 29,446,421 downwards.
CCAACTTTCTAATTAACTCTAGTCATCAATGGGGAATTTTCCCTATCTTCTAGATTGACAGGTAATTTTACTGGTGTACGCAATAACTCAGGGTCTTAAAATATAACGGTCCTTTTGTGGGATGTCCAGTGCTTTCTTATGCATCACACCAGTAGTGGCGGAAGTTTATCTTGCCTCTGTGTGCCCAGACTTTTTTTATTCTTCCCTGGAAAGGGTCTCCTGGCGCTGTCAGCTCTTGTTCTTTAATGGACACCTTTTTAAGTGTCAGGTGTCACCTGAGCACAGAGACTGTGGCTGGTGTTACTGTCACAGAATGCCAAAAGTTGGCAAGAAAATCTGGGATCTCTTCTAACCTTTAGAGAAATTGGACTGGAGTTATTTTATTCCGGTGAAATGTTTGAATTTAAAATTGACTCTGAAAATAATTTAGTATCTAAGAAGTTTGAGAATATACTCTGAAGTGATGTGAAAAGCTGATTACAGTGCATTGATCTTTCTACTTGAAGTTCAAAGTATCATTGTTGATGGCTTTTCAAAGTTATTTGCGTGTAGCTGTAATGATTATATTTGTAAACATTGAAAAGCATTTTATGATCAAATGCTATAACTCCACTAACTTAAATATAGTTGGAAAAGCTATAGGAGAAAAAAGTAATTTGCCTAGGTCATATACAGTACCTTTCTGTCCAAGAATTGAAACTAAAGTACAGAATTTATTCAAAATCTGAACTGAACAGTGCTATGTGGAGGACCAAGTAGTTGGAGCAACACACCTTGGGTGTAGTGCAGAACCTGGGAAAACAGCCAGGATACAGCACAGTAGGTTTGCTGAGTACAACAACCTTGTTTATATATGTATTGTCTATAGAAAATACAAATGTAATCATGTAGGTTAACAAAATTTCCATCAACTTTTCACCATTCACTGGCACTTCTAAGCAACAGTGATAAAATTTATCCCTCTAGGGACTGGGGTTGTGGCTAAAATTATATATATATTTATTTATTTATTTCTCTCTAACAACATTTTGTGGCCTGAGCTCTAAACTATTTCTATAACCACTCATGTTCTGATAACATGAATGTGAGCTTTATTAGCACATTTTTATTACTTATCCTTTAGTAAGCATTGCATAGAAGTTAATTCAAAGGACTTGCAGTTATAAAGTGTCATCCCAGTAACTTTTTCTGAAAGTTTTAATAGTTCCCTCTATCACATTTAGACCTTAGATCAATTTTTGAATTAATTTCTGAGGACAGGGCGAATTAAGAGTTCAGCTTCTTTCTTTTGTATAGCTGCTCCAGCTTTCCTAGCGCCACTTATGAACAGATGTTTCTTTCCTCATTGAATGAGCTTGGCATCCTTTTGAACATCAGATGACCGAAAATGAAAGGGTGGCTTTGTCTTTCAGTTCTTTGCCATTGATCTCTGTCTGTCTTTATGCTTATAGTTTATTTACCTTTGTAGGAAGTTTGAAACTGAGCAGTGTAAGCTCCCTAACTTTGTCCTTTTCCAGTGTTGTTTTGGCCTTTTGGATTTCCTTGGACTTCTGTGTGAATTTTAAGAGCAGCTTGTAAATTTCTGCAGGAGTGATACGTGGGATTTTTGCAGGGGTTTTGTTGGTTCTGTGCATCAAACTAGGGAACATTGCCATCTTGATATTATTAAGCTTTTGACTCTAGGAACACGGGCTGCTTGCTTTCCATTTATTAAAATCTGCTTTTCTTTCTTTCAGCAAAGCTTTGTAGTTTTCATTGTATAAATGTGGCACTTCCTTGGTTAAATTTATTGAAGATTATTCTTTCTGAAATTATTGTTGATAGAAACATTTTCAGACTGGTCATTGCAGGTATATAGAAATGTAGTTGGTTGTATATATTGATCTTCTATTCTTCAGCCTTACTGAGTTCCTTAATTGGTTCTAGGTGTGGATCTTGAATCTTTTTATCTTTTCTGAATTCCATCTTGGATGAGTAGCTTCTGAAATATGCAGATTTAAGATCTTTCATCAAATTTGGAAATTTTTCCATGTTTCTCCTTGTACTTCCTGTCTTCACCTGTTGAGACTCCCTTGATTGGCACAGTCATTAGTGTCCCACAGGTCTGCCAGGCTCTGCTCATTTCTGTTTATGCTTGCTTCTTTCTGTTCCTCTGACAAGATACTCTGGATTCAGTCCTCTTGAGGGCTGTTGATTCTTTCTCATAGCTTCATTGCTTCAGCCCTCCACTCTTGACCACCTTCTGGTGGGTTTGCTCCTCCGAGTCTAAACTCTGTAACCTCCCTGATTATTTTAGTCCCCTTTCTTTGCATCCACAACCATTTGTAGTGTCTTTGACCTCTGTTCCTTCCGAGTTCCTGAGGATACTTAGTTGACAGGAGGCTTATGCTTGAAGGCAGGAGGCACGTCACATAGTCGACAGAGCCCATGACAGAATGTCTCAACATCTTCTTTCTTTCAGAGTATTTACTTATAAAATGATCCTTTTACTAGTCAAATACAAAGAACTTCTCTCTCGGGCCCTACTAGACAAACCCCAAATCTGTAATGATTTTTTTAAGTAGTGCTAATTTCATGTCTCATCTCCCTGTATGTTTGAGATCTTTGGGGTCATACCTTAATTAAGCTTTTCAGTCCCTATACATAAGTATACAAGTTTTTGTAAACTTCACTGTTCTGTTTCCCTGCTGTTTTCTGGGGCAAAATTAAATGAATAATAAATAAAATTAAATAATATGCAAACACCAAGAATTTTGAGACACGTTGAGATTAAGACTCTTATAGTAAATCAGATAAGCAATAGAGAATTGTGTAAGGTTTATTAAAAATTTTCAAAATATTATTTAAAAATTGCCCAGAAAATAAGAAGTGTTGATGAGGACTGAGAAATGCAAACCCTTCTGTATTACTAGTGGGATGTAAGGGCATGTAGCCCCTGTGGAAATGGTGTAACAGTTCTTCAAAGCACTAACCGTGGGATTCAGATGATCCAAGGATACACCCAAAAGAATGGAAAGCAGGGACTCTATTTGTAATCCTGTGTCCACAGCAGCATTTTTAACAATAGCCAAAAGGTAGAAGCAATTCAAGTGTTCATTGATAGGTGAATGGATAAACAAAATGTGGTATATACATAAGGTGGAATATTATGCAACCATCAGAAGGAAGGAGATTCTGGCAAATTCTGAAGCATGGATAAATCTTGAAGACATTATCCTAAGTGAAATAAATCTCTCCCAAAGGAATATTGCATGATTCCACTTATAAGAGGAATCCAGAATTATCAAATTCACATGGATAGAAAGAATGGTGGTAGCCAGGGACTGGGGAGAGAGAAAAATGAAGAGTTACTATTTAATGGGTACAGAGTTTTCTGATTGGGAAGATGAAAATCTCTGGAGATGGATGGTTGTATATGATACACTCAACCATATGCTTAAAAGTAACAAAAATAGTAAATTACATGCTATTGTGTGTTTTACCACAATTGAAAAAATGAATGAAAATTCAAAATAATATGTTCATTTTAAAAATTGGGCTGGGGATATGGCTCAGTTGGTAGAGTATTTGCCTCACAAGCACAGGGCCCTGGGTTCAATCTGGGCTCAATCCCCAGCACCAAAAAAAAAAAAAACCAAAAACCAAAAAACAAAACACACACACACACACACACACACACACACACACACAGAAAAACAAACAACAACAACAAAAAAATTGTAGGTATGGGCTGAGGTTGTGGCTCAGTGGCAGAGTGATCACTTAGCATGCATAAGGCCCTGGTCTTGATCCTCAGCACCACATAAAAATAAATAAATAAAATAAAGGTATTGTATCTGTCTCCAACTAAAAATTTTTTTAAAAAAATGTAGGTAATACAGAATTTTAAAATAAGAAGTGGAACGTCTCCCTTGTTCTGCCACTTTGGGAAAATTTGCAGTGTGACCTTTCAGGGATTTTCCTGGATGAATATTAATACACAATTGTGTTTTTCTTATGTGATTACACATTAATTTATAATATGTCAATTAATGCATGTAATATGAATTATAATGCTATGTACAAATTATATTATTGTTATATATCATTGTATCTAAATTTATAACTTACAACTGTCTCCTTTTATTCAACAGTATAGCAGAGATGTTCTTTCCTGTCAATATAAAAGATTACACACACACACACACACATACACACACACATACATACATATACATGCAGACCATGCTATATAAAAAGCAGTCATTTCATTCTCTGTGGCCTGCCTATATTAAAATTCTCTATTCATGTTCATTTACATTTTCCAGGTTTCTCATTATGACCATTATGACATAATGTTTACAGTGGCCATCTTTATCCATATATTGCTCCATACTTAAAACATGGATTTTTGACTGCTTTAATAGTGTTATATAGCAATAAAGTTTATGCTATGTGCCTAAGATAGTATTACGTGATTCTGTGTCTGTATAAGGTAGTTTTTTGAAAATTAGAGCATTCCCAGGTTTTAATTTTGTGATTAAGTAGCTAGACCAACCCCTGAAAGTCTGTTTGACTTAAAATGCCAGAAACATAATACTGTCTATACTATAAAAACTAGTGGGGGCCGGGAATGAGGCTCAGAGGTAGAGTGCTTACCTAGCATGTGGGATGCCCCAGATTCAGTCCCCAGTAATGCAAACAAAATAGAACAAACTAACTGTATTTCTTTGGGGACTGGATCCCTAGCTCCATTTTGGAATGTCAAGAGCACAGCATTCAACCCACCCTGGCCAGTGGTGGTTAATTCTGGAGCCTTGATCAGAGTCATGGGCAAGATGGGAAATTATTGCCCAGAAAGGATGAAAATGGAAGAGCTGGGTTGTCCGAGTTAAGAGTAGAATCTGGCATCATTTAGCTTCTCGTGTTTTCTTGTGTAAATTAGGACCCATGTATCTCAAGTATGGCGTGAGTTAGAGAATGTCCTGGTCCCAGTTTTATTTAGTGTTACAATTCTGATCACATCTGATAAAAAACAAAGAATTTCCATCAGTAGCAGTGATGTGCTACTTTTGACTAACTCCTCATTCTCTCTGCTTTTTAATCAGAGTTTGGGGCGATCATGAAATGGAAGCAAAGTGAAAGACATCTTCCAAGGCATTTCTTCATAGATTATAGTGATAGCCTGAAACTATGGCTCCATGTCTGCCTGCTATTTGAATAGGACACATGGCTACAGGAAAAATTTTACTTACATACCCAAAGGTAGCTATTCATAAAAGTTGAGAACTATGCGTTCTCCATATGTCCTAGTACCCTTTAAGACCCTGGAAGGGGTTGCAGATTTTATGTCTTCTTTTTTATTTTATTTTACTTTTTCTTACTGCTGTAGGCATATTTACATCTTCACAGCAGCTTATAGTTAGCCATCCATCTTCAACATGGGAGGGAAGGGAAGGCTGGTAAAGTGAGATTAACTTGTTGATTAACTTGACTCAACTTACACAAAAATACAATGTACAAGCAAAAGTACCCTTCATTATCATTTTACTCCTAACCTTGGACATTATAAAACTCTCTTATGTGAGAGGAAAAAAATGAAATTTACTCCAAACCCCAATAAGGTGACCCTTAGATTATACAGATGTCCCTCAAACTTGTGATGGAGTTACATCTGGATAAACCCATTATTAAGTTGAAAATATCGTAAGTTGAAAATGCATTTTATACACCTAATCTACTAAACAATATATATTAGCCTCGCCTAATTTAAATTATATTTGCTTATAGTTGCACAAAGTCATCTAATTCAAAGCCAGTTTTATAATAGAGTGTTGACTATTTCCTGTAATTTATTGAATACTTAACTAACAATAGAATTGTTGTTTGGTTATGTTTCATACCATTGTAAAATCTAAAGACCTTGGTCTAGTCTTTGGCTACCCTTCTGGTCCTGTGTTCTTCATACAAAGCCCTTTCAGATTCTTATTTTACCAATATAAAGATAAAATAATCATTACTCAAAAATTGCAATCCTGAATTTAATCATTTATCTTTAGGATTCTTTCTTGAAAACTATGATTATCATGTGTAAAATTGCCCCAATTTTATTTTTTATAGGGCTCAGGTGCATTATATAAAACATGGAATTATTTGTAGTTCAATAAGACAGATAATACCATCCTGAGGAAATTTCCTTTTGAAAACCTTCTTGGAGAGAAGAAATCAATTTCTGAAAGCTAGATCATTAAAGACAGACTACTTTTGATGAAATGTCAGTGGGTCAACCCTTGGCAGTGACAGGCCTGTCTGAGTCCTGCCCGCCCTCATTACCACACCCTCTCCAGCTGTTGGCTCCAACTTCACACTGACTTTGAATTTCTCCTCTTGATTCATTTGATAAACTCTGTAGAACATCGTATTTGGGATAGTATGGTGAGCTCAAAATTCATTTTCATTGATTATAATCTCTCTACCCAAAGCATAATAATTTAAGAAAAAAATCATATTTTTCTCACAGGACTTGAACTAAAGTTGGAAGAACTTCCCGACCAGATGAGCGTGACTGATTGGCCGGAAATGAAGAAGAGATTTGCAGATGTGTTTGCACAGAAGACCAAGGCGGAGTGGTGCCAGGTCTTTGATGGAACCGACGCGTGCGTGACCCCGGTGCTGACCTTTGAAGAGGTTGCCCAGCATGAGCATAACAGAGAACGGGGCTCCTTCATCACTGACGAGGAGCAGCACTTGAGTCCCCGACCTGCACCTCTGCTGTCGATCACCCCAGCCACCCCTTCTGCCAAAAGAGATCCTTTCGTAGGAGAACACACTGAGGATATACTTAAAGAATTTGGGTTTAACCAGGAAGAGATTGACCAGCTGCTTTCGGATAGAATCATTGAGAGTAATAAACCAAAACCAAAAGCTAATCTCTAACTTCTAGATTCACAATTCAAATGAATTTGAGTGTTGCATTTACAATGGAGACTAATACATAGAATTGCATACATGGGAATGTGGAATAGCAGTAATGCAGGGATCCAGCTATTCTAATCAAGAAATATAGAGGATTGATTACACAGTGGATGCAGTCTGAAAATTAAAATCGGAGTATTCGATTTAGGAATTTTGGGGGGTATTTATATTAACTTGTGACAATTTTTCTGCCTTTCAATTTGCTTAACTAAATGTGTTTGTTGATATTAAAGTGCTTACATATCTGTATTTAAATTAATTAATATAATACATTTTTATTAAATAAAGCTTTTTTCTGTAAAGTAGGGTTGTGCTTTCTAGTTTGCAAAAGCTTTAACAAAAGCCCTTTCAATACCATTGAAATAACATTCTGACACATTGAATACTTTTGACTCTACTGTTGTGCTGGCCAGCTCTGCATTGCTGTGACCAAAGTAGGTGACAGGAACACCTTAGAGGAGGAAAAGTTGATTTTGGCTCACGGTTTCGGTCCACATGCGCCAACTCCGTGGCTCTGGGCAGCACGTCCCAGCTGAAGAGCCTGATGGAGGCGCACTGCTCTGTTCATGCAGCCAGGAAGCAGAGAGGAGGAAGGAGTGGGGATCCCAGGGAAGATGGGCCCTTCCAGGCCGCCCCAGGGGCCCCCCTCCTTCAGCCATGCCCCCAGCTGTTACTACCCAGCCAGTCCTTGCAAATGTGAGTGGACCGCTTAGTTACAGCTCTCATAATCTAACGACTTCGCCTCTGAACATTCTGCATTAGCACGGGAGCTCTGGGGGACCCCTCATATCCAAACTGTAACAAATCTTTACCAAAATGACTGTCCTTAGGAAACTCTGACCCTTTTCATCTGACAACCTGCAGTCAGATTCTGTAAATTGGGATGTTAGTGAATGTTCTTGGAGTTTCCTTCAGATAACTCCCGCCTCCAGACTGCCGCGCTGGGCTCTCGAGCTGGCTGCTCTCATCACCACCCTGAGCCCCGTCATCCACTTCACGTCTGCCAGCCTCTTCCTCCTCCCCCACTGCCTCCTGTTTTCTTTCCCATCATGTCTCTCTCCGCCCTGGAAGTCCCTTGGTTTATGCCTATGAAATCTAGAAGAAAATCATGATAAAAACAACTTTTGAAGAGCATTTCAAAGTCAGGAAGCCACTGGTTGACCAGGGCCTGTGCACACATACCAGGTTGCTGCCCGGAAAGTGACCTCTTGGACTGGACATGAGTGAACGACACAGGAATGTCAACCTACGAACTGGGCCGAGGCCTCCAAGGCCATTAGCGTCTTCTGCCTGAGGTTGCAGCTGCACCCGTCACAAATGACAAAAGCACTTTACGCCTTGAGATCGTCCTCCAGCTTAGCGAGGGACAGCTTAGTGCTGGGACGGCGTCTCTGTACCGTCTTTCTTTTCACGGAGCGTGTGAAGTCCATCTCTCCTCCCCTCCTCCTTCACTTCACAAACCCCGGGCAGTCTGACCTTCGGAGCGGTCGGAGCCGTCTGGATCTCTGGATTCCTGAATTGGGAATCTCAGACCCCAAGTGAAAGCCCTTTTGCTTCTGCAGTTTCTGAGTTTGAATTGATGGACACTTTATTTAGGCCCCTGTGCTAAGGTAGCCCTAGGAGAGTGCTGTCCCAACCCTCGTCTATGATGCAGCCACCTCATCACAAGTTGCTCATTCCTTCACCCTGTTTTATTTTTCTTCACCCTGCTTATCACTACTGCCAGCTCTACCCCCTGCCATCACACGGCGGAATGGAACTTTACAAGGGATTTTGGACATTAGATTAATTCCTTAATCTCTAGTTCTGAGAATAATGGCCATACCCATGGTGAAAATTTAAGTATATATTAAACAAATGCACCTCAATAGTAAAGTGCTGTCAGTTAACAGCCCGAGTCTATCCCCTCTGCCCACTCCCATGACTGTTTTCCTTCAGACCCCTTCTGATTTCCAGTACCACAGTTTCCTGTGAGTGTGAACATGCTGCTCTACTGGTGATCATCTTGACACCAAACAGGTCTTCTCAGTCCTGCAAAATTCCTCAGTGGTACTCTTTTCCCCTACAGAATACAGTAGAAACTCATTTACGAAGCATATCAACCCTTTACAATAAGACTCTTCAGTCTATATCCAAAGGACTTAAAATCAGCACTAGCGTGACACAGCCACACCAATGTCTATAGCAGCTCAATGAACAATAGCTAAACTTTGGAACCAACCTCGATGTCCTTCAACAGATGAATAGATTAAAAAAAAAAAACTGTGGTATATATATACAATGGAATATTACTCAGCCATAAAGAAGAACGAAATTATGGCATTTGTAGGTAAATGAATGGAACTGGTAACTATCACCCTAAGTGAAATAAGCCAAAGTCAAAAAACTAAAGGCTCTATGACATGTAGGTGCTAACCCACAACAGGGGAGGGGAGGGAGGGGAAGAATAGAAGTTCATTGGATTAGAGAAAAGGGAATGAAGGGAAGGGAAGGGGAGGGAAATAGGAAAGACAGAGTAAATCGAACATAACTTTCCTATCCTTGTGTTTGAATACAGGACCTGGGTAACTCTGCATCCTGTACAACCACAAGAATAGGATCCTAATTAGATTAAGTTATACTCCATGTATGTATAATATGCCAAAATACATTGTCATCATGTATATCTAAAAAAAAAAAAAATTAAAGAAAATACTTCTACCTAGCTGTCTAGGCTCATTCCTACCCGTCCTGTTCCCCAGACCTTTGTATTAGACACCTGAGGTTTCCCAATATCCCATGGTCTCTCTTGCTTTCATTCCTTCCCACATACTGCATCGTTTTCCAGGACCAGCAATATTGGCATTTGCTCCAACTGGCTGATCTAGCAAAGTTAGACCTGGCTCAAACACAGCCGTCTTTGCATACCTCTTGCACCTCTTACCCCTAGGGGAGTTTTGTACAGTGATTATGAACTATGGAGTTGCTGAGGTGTTGGGTCCAAATCTCACTCTGTGGTTCCGATGTTTAAGATAATGCCTGCGAAGGCCCAGCACATTCTAGGTGCTCAGTAGCACCTATTTTTAATGCCCTTCCTAAGTCCCCATTGCACTTTGTTCATGTCTCTAAGGATATTAATTGCTTTTACTATAGTTTACAATAAATACTCTTCACTCAGCCATAAACTTATAGAGTAGTGGCTCTAGTATGCAGAAAGATCACCTGCAGATTCTGTTAAAACACAGATTCCTGGGTCCCACCCCCAGAGATTCAAATGCAGAGGGTCTATGGTGAAACCATAAATTGACATTTTTACCATGCTTCCAGATGATTATGCTTCTAATTCAAAGTCTGCACCTTGAGTAGCTTTGCCCTATTGGATGTGAACTAAGTCTTTTTTACCTTGGTTACTGTTACAATACGTGCTCAGAAAAACATCTGTGGAATGGGTTGGTAACGAAAAGGATAAAAACAAATTGACAAAAAGCTGTAAATAAACAGATGGGCTAGCTTAGAATATTGATTTCTGTGATTAGTTGACAAAATATTTTTTCATTAAAAATATTTTTAATATTTTAAAAAAATAATATTTTATTGTTTATATATAATATTAATATTTTAATATTTAAATTTTTTTCATTAAAATATTTTGTGTAGGTTGTGAACTTAGAGAATAAGTGCATGTAAGCAGGGTTAGTAGCTTTTCTTGGTGACCTGCATTTCCCTTCTAAAGATGTATGACCCTGTGCAGAAAATGTGACAGTTCCTAGTTTTTTAGTTGCCTTTTGATAAACTGTAGATTTAGAAGTAAGCAGTGATGCAGGAAAGGAGAAAACAGGGAGATTTAAGGAGGACAGAAGAGATGCATGCAATTAAAGGTGGAAAATTCTGATGAAAGTGGAATTATATTCTCAAATAGTTTGATATGCATTCATTTACACTCTTTTAATCCTACCATGTAGAAAGTGAAGAGATGCCACAAATTGTAAGATCATAAGTAAAACCAATCACATGAGACATCCTGATTGCATGTGGGTCATGATCTCTGTGTTCATATCCTCCCTCTGTGTGTATTCCAGGCCTCAGTAGTAATTATATTGCCTTTATAATCTGTAAAGCACTTGGACCTATATTGCATCTGGATGGCTTAAATTTCAAGTAATGCTAATCAAGAAGGAAATGGTGTAGCTCTCAACCCAGAGTCCAGAGAGACAGAGAGTTTTAGGCTTGTCTGAATGCAGTCATGTGTGCCCTGTTTCTCTGAAACTCTCCAGGCTACCAGCTTTCCATCCTCCATGTATAGACTTTATCCTCAGGCTGGTAGCAAGTTCTGAATCTTCTATCCACACACAGCAACATACAGAAGAAAAGTTCTCAGGAGTCCTTAGCAAACCCTGTTTCCTCTCTCCTTGAACTGACATACCAACTGTGTTACTCAGCTTTCTGTCGTTGTGACAAAAATACCTGAGAAAATCAACCTAAAGGAGGAAAGATTTATTTTGGCTCATGGTTTCAGAGGTTTCAGTTCACGGTCACTTGGCTCCGTTGATTCTGGGACTGTGGTGAAACAACATCATGGCAGAGGATATGTCAGGAGCAAAGCTGCTCACCTCATGGCGGCCAGGACCAGAGAGAGGAGGGGTCAGGGCCAAGACAACCCTTCATGGACACAATCCAGTGACCTACTTTTTCTTACTACGCCCCACCTTCTAGATATTCCAGATCCTTCCTATAATACCATCACATTTTGCATCTGTCACTGGATTAATCCACTAAGGACATCAGGGCCCTCATGATCCAATCATCTCCTGAAAGTCCAACATGTGAACGTTGCTGCCTTGGGGACCGAGCCTTCACACATAAGCCTTTGGGGGACATTTCATATCCAAACTATGGCACAAACCATTCCTACACCAGTCTTTGACAGGAGGTGGGGTCATCCTTAGATAAAGCCAGTCCACTCCTGCAGCTGCCTTGACTTCCTTGCCAAAGTTCATGGACGTGAGGGCCGGGTGGGCTCCAGGATCTACTCCGGGTTCCATTAGGATGAGGGAGTGGAGACTGGAGCTTGGGTGGGCCGTCAGTGAGGTCCAGCATACAGCATCTCAACTGCTCTTCTGCAACCACGAGGGAGAAGGTAGGGCAGGCTTCCCCATTTAACAGCTGGGGAAACAGAGACTCAAAATGTCCTAAACTTCTTAGTTCACACTCACCTTATTGTGTCAGTAACATTTTTATTGTACTCCTAGGCCAAAAGAAAAACCTAACGACTCATGTAATTGAGTCTAAGCAACTTAAATATATGTATCTAAACAACTTATTAACTGTTTGAATAATACTCGTAAATCTAAAGAAAATGTGACATTTTAATTTTTCTTCATTGTTAATCACAATTATTTACTAATGGAACATGGGCACCTGCTGTATGCTACAATGCTTCTCACGCCTTGAAGACAGATTAGACACTGCTTCTCCACTTCCTGTCCCATGCCGATTTTCCTGTAGTACTTGCTTTTTATCATAATGACTCTAGAAAACCTTGCTTTACAAGATATGAAACCTTGAAAAGATTATAGGGCAATCTAGGTTAAAAGCGTGAAATATCTCACTAGTAGCTCGCGTGCCTTCTAACAGATGTTGTTGCATTGCATTTACTAGGTTCAAATTTTTAAATATGCCAAGGTACACCTGTGAGTTTACTGTAATCCCTGGGTGCCTTGGCACGGTTTGAGAAACATCAGATTAAGTGATCTGTCAAGGGGTATACAAGTAGGAACAAGTATAATGAAATTTAAACCTGAAGATTCTGACTCCAAGTCTTGCTCTTGAATCATTTTTAGGGCTCTTCCTATGCAATCATATTTCTCCAGCTGAGACTTTTCATTTGAACTCAGGGTCGCACAAGGAAAATATGACCCATTCAAAACCTTTGAAACAGGGCAAATTTAATATAGCTATCTGAGGATGGAGCAAGAAAATGGGGAAATACCCCAATTTCCTCCCTTTTCCCACCCTGAGATTTTGGGCCAACGCTCCCATTAGTTAAATTTATGCACAAGCTTGAGAGCAGGGAACCTGAAAAATGTAGTCCTATGTGGCATGGGGCACAGGAGGGATTAAATCTGAACAAACAAGACTCCCAAATAGAGTGTACATATTTTATTTGTTCAATCAATACTTTAGCAAATATTTATTGAGGATCTACAAGATGCCAGGTATCATGCTAGGGGGAATACCATAAGGAGCTTTTATAGAATAGACCTGTTCTCTGCTTTCAAGGAGATTTAAAAAACTAATTAACAAAGAATATAGCACCAACACAGAAGTAGCTAATTATACAATTCTTCAAGTGCAATGAAAGAAAATATCAGGGTGCTATGGGGCGGCTAATGATCTCGAGGAAAGACGAGAACTCCACACACCATGTTAAGTCTAGTTATTTGACTTCTGAGCTGTGTGCGTGCGTAGAAAACTTCTGGTCAGAAAAAGAATGCTCCTATCTACAAAACTAAATTTATAAAAAGATTGATTTATTTCTATGTTGATTTAACCGCTGTGCAATAAGACTTAATTATCTCCAAACTGTGTATGTGATCATGTGGAACAGTGTATGTGTGCGAGAGAGATATTGAGAGAGAACAGTGTTAGAAAAACATTCAAGCATTGGAAGGAGCCAGAGGGTTCTCAGCAGCTAATCTCCGTCATGCTTTTCAGGGCCAACACCCCCTTTCCCTCTCGTCATAACTTGTGATCTTAGAGGCATGAAAAATTTTTTTTTTTTTTTTCATGAAAGAATCTGAGCCCCTCCTCCAGCCTGGCCACCTCTGCTGGTTGTTCAGCCAGGCTCCATGTCAGATCCAGTTTGGAGCACAAACCCAGGGATCACGCAGTAAGGTATCTCACCCCTTTGCAATGGGCGGCGACAGTGGGCAGGCTGGCACCCACACCTATCAGACCCTAGCTGAGGATGGCCCCTGGGGATCTGTGGAGCTACCCAGAAGACCCACAGGCAGACTCATCATGCACAGCATGGTCATGTTCGGCCGAGAGTTTTGCTATGCAGTGGAGGCGGCTTATGTGACCCCAGTCCTGCTCAGTGTGGGCCTGCCCAAGAGTCTGTACAGCATGGTGTGGCTCCTCAGCCCCATCCTGGGATTCCTCCTACAACCTGTTGTGGGATCAGCCAGTGACCACTGCCAGTGCAGCTGGGGCCGCCGGAGACCCTTCATCCTCACCTTGGGCCTCATGATGCTCCTGGGCATGGCACTGTACCTCAATGGAGATGCGGCAGTATCAGGTAAGTAAACTGCACAAGGTCCTGTTGTGCAAAGCTGTAGGAAAAGAATGTGAAGCTCTGACATTTATTAAAAATAGTTTAGAACTGGTGGTCTCTCTTAGGTTGCAGTGAACTTCTGCCTTTGAATGATCCAAAATTTGGTGAAGAGCAGCCTTTCCTTTAGAATTTTAGCCTTCATTGTCCTGTGTTGCTGTGAGGATTTAAAAATAGGATTGATTTTTTATCTACTTTATCAAGTTAAATACTTGTACTTATTTATCAATTGAGGATTTTTAAAAATTTTTATTTCATTTTTTTTGAGCTCAGTATGCCTTATGGAATACTTTGTCAAATTGATCAGTGCCCAAATGACTCTGTAAACATTTGCAAGAAATTGCCTGTATGTTCAAATAAGAGTTAATTTGCCTATTGCTTTGTGTAGAGCCTTTTAATGGATTCAGGGGCATTAGCCTGTCAGCTCCAGGGTACATTTCTGCATTGCAAATTCCGAACAACCACAAACCTGATGTTAAAGCTAGTCATTAATCAGCTATCAATTAATTAGTACTTGGTGGTAGGACATTGATATAAGAATCATTAATCTTTAAAAGGACATGTATTTTTAGACCACCAACTCTCAGGACAGCAGAATGGGTAAATAAGAAGCACGATAATCAGGAACCATTTATATATATTTAAGAGAAGGCATAAATTCATAAATATATATTATTTATGGTAAAATAACAAAACAAAACTGGTAAAATAGTCACTGCTAAGGACTAGAGGTGAAAGGAGAGGGTAGGCTTCTTTTTCACTTATTTTTACTGGAATTTTGTAAATGTGTACTTACATTACACACTGTCCTTAGCTTAAAAAAATGGTCAGCAAGGGAAACAATAGTGTATATTCCCTAGCAGATTGAACAAAGGACAGCACATTCATAGGATGAATGTTACTCAGCTATTAGAAGTTGTGAGGGTGCTCTTCATTAACTGCAGTGAAACGACGAGGAAAAGCTGGTTAAGGATGGACATGTATGTGCTGCAGGATCTCATTCATCAGTGCTGTTCAAAAGCGTGGTCTTATGACTTACAGCATCACAGGGGCTGTTGGGGAGGCAAATTCTCAGGCCAACCTCAGATCAGATCAGAATCTTGGGGAATGGAGCCAGGGATCTGTGTTTTAACAAGACAGTTCAAGTGATGGTCAAACCTGCCAGAGTTTGATACTGTATTTGGGTATAGCTGCACACCTGGATCTGTATGTGTGGAAGTACGTAAAGGGATGTCCCAGAGGATAACAATGGTTGGGGCTAGGACTTGAAGCATTTTCTAGTTTTTTTTCCTATATCATTGAAATTGTTTACAGTAAGTATATGCATTTTTTTTTTTTTTTTTTTTTTTTTTTTTGGTACTAGGGATTAAGCCCACAACCTGGTGTAAGGTTAAGTGTTCACTTCACTGGTGTTACACCCCCAGATGGCTCTTTAAAAAGCACTTGCCCCAGCTGTGTAAATGGGACATTCTTTGATAAATCTGGGTGTATGTGGCAGTGAGTATATTATCAACTCCAGTCATAGAGATAAACTCTACTGTGGTTAGCAAACATCCTGCCATTGATGTAGCATACTTCCAACACTCAGAAATATGTGATTTTTATTTAAAGAAATATAATTCATACCTCAGAAAACTCATTTAAAAGCATATAATCCACTGCTTTTCGGTATAGTCACAAGGTGTACAACCCTCTCCACTTTGTAATTTCTGAATATTTTCACCACCTCCAATGACCCATTGGCAGCCACTTCCCAAATCCTCCTATGCACTAGACCTAGGCAAGCACTCATTTACTTTCTGTCTGTAGATTTGTCTTCCTGCACATTCACTTGCATAATTTTTAGAACTTGAAAAAATAATGAAGCTATTTTTATTTGGAAAAACAAAGCAGAAAGAAAGTAAAGGAAGATGATTTGATGACAGAAAGTTTTGGTGAAATAAAAAAACATGGGTCATTCTAAAGCAGGATTGAGGAGAACGAATGTTTATTTCTCTTTTAGCTTTGATTGCTAATCCAAGGAGGAAGCTGGTTTGGGCCATAAGCATCACCATGATAGGTGTGGTCCTCTTTGATTTTGCTGCTGACTTCATTGATGGGCCCATCAAAGCGTACTTATTTGATGTCTGCTCCCATCAGGACAAGGAGAAGGGTCTCCACTACCATGCCCTCTTCACAGGTAGGGAATATTCCAGAAAGTCTCTCCTCAGCTCTCCAGACAGGGAGGCACTTCCGTGGAAGTCATCCAGTGTCTCTGCATGTGGAATCTTCTGAATGAATGGATCTGTTGATGGGATGTTCCCATCACGTGGACTCTGTCTCCCAGTGCCTTTCCCCAAACAAAGCTTGTGACTGAGTCTGCAGAGTTTTTGAAGAGGAAGTTTACATAAGAGCTTTCTTTAGCACTCTTTGTGGAGATCTTTAGAATTGAAATGAAAAGAAGTCTTGTGCACTTTACTTTTGTTTTAAAGCAGTGGATCTCAAACATCAGTAATGTAGCGTCAGCCTTACTTAGAAGCTTGTTGAAAATCTAAGTTCCTGGGATCCTACTCCAGTTATTCTGATTTATATTTCTTGGGTGGAGCCCATAAATTCACATTTTATTTACTAAGGATCCCAGATGATAGATGTGCTATGAACCACATTTAAAAACAAAAAATAGAAACAAACCAAGCAAATGAGAAACCTCTTCTCTTTGGGATATCTTAGTTACATGAAGAACTGCCATTTTTTCAGCCTACCGGTTCAAAAAAGTTAGAACAGTTGGGACGCTCTGGATTCCTTGGGGCTGCTGTCAGCCTCCTTCGGTCACTATTGGGCCACTAAATCTGGAGCAATGCTACTTACAGCACTAATTAGAGCTGTGCTGGGACTGGCAGGGGAGGGGGCGGTGTTACACCTTAGGTGATGGCAGGATCCTGGCCCAGGAACATTTCTATATCTAGGAGAGGGGAACGCTACCAGCCCACTTATCTGATTGTCTTCAGAGCCCAGCCAATGTAATTTTTGTTTCAATGCATTCTGGCTTCCTCCATGGCCAGGTAGGGTCTGTATTTGCAGAGCTACGAATAGTGCCTACTCATGGAACCCATTGGTTCCATCTTTGTCATTTGTGTAAACACTATAGTGGTCAAAACGTGAAGGAATGAGGTTAGACCAGCAGAATAAGCTGTTCCTCCCTGATTTAGGGAAGGTGCAGGAGAAGAACTTCAGCCCTGTCCATCACTGGACGCTGACCTCCATGTCTCTAGAGGTATAATGGCCAGTTTTGAGACCTTTGTCCTGCCTCACCTCTGCTCCTGCCACTCAGCAACTTTGTTCCTTTGCCTGGGCTTCTGTTCCACAGAATTTTCCATCTGCCTTGTCACTCAGGTGCTCCCACTCCACCGGCCTCTCACAGTCCCTGGAGCATGCCTCCCTGCCCATGCCCACATCGGGGCTCAGCATGCCATCTCCTCCTGCCTGGGAAACTTTCCCCAGATAATCCCATGACTCATGCCTTCATCCACTCATGCTCCTCATTAAATGGCTCATCAGTGAGGTTTGTCTTGGCCACCAAATCAATGGAGTATAACCACTCCTCCCTCTCCCCTTATCCTTGTTTGACTTTTCTTCATTGGATGTATCTCTACCAGACTGACTGAGGTTCTCCATCTAATCATTCATCCATTTACCTATATAACCTTTCTACTTATCAGTTTATCTACCATCCAACCATCATCTATCTTTTTTTTCAGTTTTTGTTTATCTCTCCCATTCTAGAACATCATGTCCAGATGAGCAGACCCTTCCTTTTGTTCTTGCCAGATCTTTAATTCCTGGGAAAATGTACTTCATAGAAGGTGCTGTGCAAATATTGAATAAATATTTATCAAATTGTTCATATAAGCTAATAACCCTGTGTTAGGCATTTTTACTTACCTCTATCCTGACTTGTAGAAGTTGCATAATTCCCATTTTTCAGATGTGAAATCTGAGACTTGGAAGTATGGTGTGCTAGTACTGGCTTATGCTGGCTTGTGAGAATCAATTGGTAAATTTTTAGGAATTAAGTGAGCTGGTTGACACATACTGATGGCTTGAAACAGCCATGATGAGAGGACTAGAAGCATAGAATTGGAAAGCTATAAACTATGGTTTTTTTTTTTTTTTCTTTTTCCTGGAGAGCCAGTGGTTAAATATATACCCAAATGTTACTGTCTGAGGACAGAGAAGAGAGACTTAACTGATTAAATAGCAGTTCTGTGGTTGACAGCTAGAAGGTTCCAGATCAGAGTTTCAAACATTATTCTCCTAATTTGAATCCCACAGTTTGTTTCCGTTTTATCATTATTTGCTGAATACTTGTGACAATGTCACGGGAGACTTTTTGTGTTTAGAACATGGAGCACTGAGGTTCTATTGTTGTAGAAAATGTTGGGCAATATGTCTACCATTTCCCACCTTATACCATGGTGAAAACCTGTCCAAATGACCTCCACCTTGCTGCCTCTGATATCAATCCTGGACACTGGGAACTTTGACTCCTTGAAGATGGAAATGGAATTGAGTCATGTGAGTATGAATGTATAGGCAAAGCCTCTACTGGGGCTCCACTGGGGAAGGGAGACATGACTCCAACAAGTAAGAGTCAGGCTGGTTCACTGGGACAAAGAAAAGAGCTAGTTTTTCTGGCTGCTTGCCAGGGTGGGCTGGGGTTTAGGAATGTTCACTGGCTGTAGGGACAGGTCAACCTGTGAGGGCACTTTAACCCTTGCCCTGTGATAAGGATGAGTTACATGAAAACTTCCTGGATCTAATGATGCACCTGGTACTGTCTGGGGCTGGATAAATGAGGCAGTTTTGGTATCTGACAAACTACGAGTTAAGGTAGAACCTTCTAAGGGCTATCAGGCCTGAGCCAAGGCCCAGGAGTGCCCTTTGTCCAAACTAGCTCTACACCTGAAAGCATTTCTATGAGTTCAAGACAATAATATATTCACTTTTATATTTTCTGTTGATGTTATCATGTTTTGTGGGATCAGCACATACATGTAATTTTGATATAATCTTAGTGCAGGCTCTCACTACATTTTTGTCTAAAGTTAGTACTTGCCCCTTAACTGATTTTCCAGTCTTTACTCCTTCCCACTCAGGGAACTAACAGACAGCATCCAGATTCAGATTCTTAAAAGTCAACTATACCCAGGACACTTTTGCTTTTTGGCCTGCAGTGGCCCCTTATTTGTCTCTTAGACAAAGAAAAACATTCTAGAGAGGGCTCGAAGCTTCCACAAGTTATTTCCCTCTTCTGGTCCAAACTACTTTTTACTGGGACAGACATTTATTTACCACAGTTCTGGAGGATGGAATGCCAAGATCAAGAGGCTGGCAGGGCTGGTTTGTAGCAATGCCTCTCTTCCTGGCCTGCACACATTCTCTGTGCTTTCAATAATTTCTCAACATGTTCCCAGGCCAGGTCTGCTTTGTTCACTACATCCCTCACTCTTCACCATCATCAGTCACGTCATAGTGTAGGTGTTCAAAATAAGTAACAGTGGGACAAATGAAAGAGGCTGCCCTTTCTTCTCCAGGCCTTGGGTCTTTGCTCACTCAAAAGTCCTCTGCTTCTTTTCTGCCTATGGAGTTCAAAGCTGTTTGAAAACTTCCACTGTTTTCTGGGAAGAAGGTCCCTTGCTCTCTCCTTAATTGCAGGTACATTTTACTTCTAACTTGGCCTTGGATGCAATTCACGAAATAACCAAAGCACCAAAGTTTATTGAGTAGATGAACATAATAAAGGTACTTGTGAGGTAGAAGACTCCAGCAGGAAGAGACCATAGAGGTTGCAGTTTACCACATGCACATCCTGAATTTGGACCTCCCTTGGCAGCCTATATTTCCTGCTTTTGCTGCTGTGTTGCTCAGCTTTTCATCACTTTATCCAAAATACCTGGCAAGAACAACTTAGAGTAGTAAAGATTTATTTCAGCTCAGGGTTTTGGAAGATTCAGTTCATGGTTCACTGGTTCCATTACTTCAGGTCTGAGGTGAGGCAGAACATCATGGAAGAAGGGTTTGGTGGAGCAAAGTTTCTCAACTCATGGCAGCTGGTACTCAGAAAGGAAGGGTTTGGAGAGAAGATAAACCCTTCCAGGGCATAACCCAGGTGACCTACTTCCTCCAACTCAGTCCTACCCCCCAGCGGTTCATTCAGCCATCAATGGACTGATGAGGTCAGAGCCCTCATGACCTAATTGTTTCCACAAAACCCCACATCTGAGCAAAAGAGACTTTGAGGAACATTCTATATGCAAACCATAGCCACTGCTTGCCAGAATACTGCTAACTGACTGACTTAAAGTGTGGAAATTGATTTTTCACATTCCTGGGAGATGATGATGCGAGAGTAAGGGGTCAGCACTGGTTTTTGATGAGGCCTTTCTTCTTCGCTTGCAGCCATCCACCGTCCAACCGTGTCCTCACCTGCCCTTTTCTCTGTGCATATGCACTGCTGGTATCTCTTATAAGAACATCAGCCCTTGAGATCAGGATTCCACCCTTACAGTCTCATTTTACTATAATTAGCTCTTAATGACTCTGGGTACCAGGTAGTCATGCCAGGGTTAGGGCAACAACACATGGATTTGGGGAAAGATCACAATTCAGTCCATAAAAGTCTCTTTGAATTTTATCCTCATTGCCCCTAGCCCAGCTCCTGAGGCTGGAGAAAGATGGGATGCAGAGGGAGTATACCCTTTTTCTCCTCTTCCCTCTAATCCCTTTCCTTTTCTATTTTAAAAAGCATACTAGAGATATTCTAGAATATTCAAATAAACTGAAAAGCACAAAAGGTCTTTTTATGTTCATAAGAACTGTTAAAGACCTCGAATGTTGGGTCCTACTCTGGCAGTTCTCAGGTTCTCTTGCATAATACTCCTTTTCAGGTCTAAAATCCCCCTAGTCCCTGTCCTCAGAGGGAGGGGCAGTGGGTGGCAAGGGAACATTTGACCCACTCCACCATTTTACTAACTCTTACCTGAAATCAACAATCCAGTCCCAAAGGACTATTTTCATATAATTTCTTTCTTGACCTTTGTCATATTTCACTTTCGTTTTGGCATTTTGTGTATGTTTGTAATTAACCTCATTACACCAGAAACTTCTTGAGAAAAGGGACTGACTATCCAGAGAAAATGTATGTGTGACTGAGTAAGAGGGTAAGGCACATGTGAAGGAGAGACAATCAATTTTATGTGCATCTTAATGGTCCACTTGGAGGACTGGTAGGGCCACAGGAAAATCCAGACTGGCTTCTAAGACCTCAGCTCTGTTATTAGCTCCTTCCCCAGCTTCATGTGGCACATGCTCAAGGAATGGGTTGATTGGTGGGGCCTGGTTGTGAGTAAGGAGAGCCCACTAACAAGTGGCTTAAACACATGTATTTATTTTTCTCATGTAGCAAGAAGTCTGCAAGCAGGTGTCTGCTGGCTTTTGATCAGTAACTAGATGTCAGAGCCAGCAATGTAATATTTGTTTGGTTGTTTCATCAATGTGTTGCCTCTTGGATCATGACGGTTGCCATGGTTTCATACATCACATTTGTTTTAAGACAGGAGGAAGGTGGGAGAGGATCAGGAAAGAAGGAAGGGAAAAGAGCCTATGCTCTCTCTTTAAATGAAGAAAACAATAGTTTTCTAGCCTCCACAGACTTCTATTTGTTTCACATTGGGCAGAATTAGGTCATGTAAATATCCTGTGCCTTGGAAGGTGGAAGGTGAATCTTCTTTATTTTCTTTAGGGGTATGGCGGTATGCTTTCCTGAACCAAATTGGAGTTCTATTAGGAAGAAGGAAGGGGTGATTATTACTGAGTAGGCAGAAGCTACTCAATACAAACTTACTTCAATATTAACCTAATAAGAACAATTAAAGAGCAAGATGATTATAAGAAAATGACAGCCAGAGCTTTCAAAGTCTCCAACATTAGTAACTAAAATTTATCTCATTTAAAATGCATTAAAGTAAAATTTAAAGTCATACACTTGTTCCTAGTTTTACCTGATCATGCATTAAATCATACTCTTCCCATGTTGTAATTTACTGTGTATTTATTTCTATCTCCTACAAGATTTGTAAATTCTTTCATGAGGATTCCCTTCAAATTTTCTTGACTTCTAGTTCATTGTGTTGTTGATAACAGACACTTAGAGATGCTAGCTATGCAGAGGAGACCCTTGGTTTCATAACCCTATTTCTGTGCAGTTTTACATCAGGTTAAATAACCTGTACGGCAAATTGCATCTATCAGGTGAATATGCTCACTTATTTGTTATGCTTCGTCTCATGACCAGCATTGAACTCTGGACCTCAGTCAGCTGTTTCCTGTGCATGCTTTTGGTCATACGGGCAACCACCGAGAGAGTCCACAGATAACTTCTAGCCATTTGGTTCCTCTACCCCAAAACAACTTCAAACATCTTCCTCCTGTAGGACAATATAGTAGAGTCTCACTTCATTTAAGGCTTAGATTCTAAAGTCCCTGAGTGATAATGACAGTTTACTTTATTCATTAATCTCTAATAGATCACTCATAAAATACCATCTGCCCTGTTTTATGTAATGTAAACCTGCATGCAGACGTATCGCGTTCCCTCTGGCCGCAGAGAGAGACACGACAAACGTCTGAAGCTTTGGAAGTTTATTGTGCACAGTCTTCCTTTCTTTCCCTCTTTTCTATCCCCTTCTCTCTTTTCTTTCTCTCGCTCTCTTTCCCTCTGCTTAACTCTCGCCTGCTCCGGTCGCTCCGCTTCTCCTGCTCGGCTCACGCCTGCTTCGGCCGCTCCACTTCTCCCACTCGGCTCTCGCCCTCGCTCGCACTCTTCTTCCTCGCTTCTACTCCCCCCTCCCAGGAAGTTACCAAGCTTATATACACTTCAACCAATCAAGGGAGAGTACACGAGGTAAACGGCGAACAGCTGTAGGTATAGAATAGGCACACGAGAGAGGCATGCACTAATCACACTGTTAACTAGCTAATACTGTATAGCCAACCGCTTTTGGCTCAGCGCCAGGCGCCATCTTGACCGTGCCCAAGGCTGGGAGTCCCGGGTACCCCGACAGTTCCCCCTTCTTTATTATAAATTTAAGACTCGGGACCGTGTCTGTCTTAGGTTGAGTGGTCAGCATATGTCCTTACCCGTCATCAGAGTCTGCAGAGCATGCTGCAGCTCCTGTCTTAGGTTGGTACATAGCCACCTCCTTCATTACCCGTCTCTGACTACCGGTCCAGCATCGAAAGCCATACTTGTGGGGAGCTGCTGGCCTTTAGGGTGGTCATGGCCTGATGAAAGATAATCCGATCCCTCTGTTGGCTGTCTTGTAGGTGCATGCCAAAACAAATGAAGAGAAGGGAGCCAAGGCAGAGGAGCACTATCATAGCTCCTAAGCCTGCCCATTGTTTGACAAA
Source organism: Sciurus carolinensis (assembly GCF_902686445.1). Classification (NCBI taxonomy): domain Eukaryota; kingdom Metazoa; phylum Chordata; class Mammalia; order Rodentia; family Sciuridae; genus Sciurus; species Sciurus carolinensis. Next base: position 29,422,711 of record NC_062218.1, on the reverse strand, counting down.
GCCACAAATAGAAAAAACTATTTAGCCATATTAGATACAGAAACAATATGCACCCTAGTAGAATTAGCTTTGACAATTTCAGCTCTCGGTTTTGAAATAAGACCATCAAATCGATAAAATAGGCTGACAATTTTCTAGATAACCCAGCCGCGGTGCTGGAATTATCATATACAATAGGGGTAACACAAACAGTTCTTAAGGAATAAATGCATCCCAGTCCCAAAAGTTCTTGCAAGATATCCACTTGTTCTTGTAGTAAGTTCATTCTTTGATTTACAAGAGGTAAGCCTGTTGTTAGATGCTGGTTTAGGGTCTCTATAGTCTGTAAGGCTGCAGCTGTATTTTCGGCCAGGTAATTGTTGTTACTATATGGTTGTGTCAATGCTACTGCTGCAGAAGCTGCAATGGCAATGATCACAGCTACTGTGATGCCAAAGTCTTTTCTGTTTCTTGATAATAGCACTGGCAATTCTGTATCTGTAACAGAAACTGGGACTGGTAGAAAGGTAGGAATGCGCATCAGAATTGCACAGGTGGCAAAAGAACCATTCCAGCATTGTGAGAAATAGCACACGGTTAGTGAGCAGTTAAAAGTTGTGTTATTAGAAGTACCAGTTAGCAGAAACATAAAAGGAGAAAATACACAAGCTGACATGGGAGGAAAGGCAATATTTCTGGTACAGTTAAGGTCAGCAGAACGAGTTGTCCTACTCTGGGTCTGATCTGCAGCATAATTTCATCGGCAAAGTGCAAAGGTTCCTCCTGTTAAGGCAAAGAAAGGCTGTAGACCGGTATATCTTTATCTAGAAATGAAAAATAGCCAGTTATCGAAAGGGTTTTTCATGAGTTGGGTGATCAAGAACAGTATAATTTGAAAAATTATCGGTAGAGTTAACAGACCTGTAGAAGAAATGGTGGGAAATGGGGGGGAAAGGAAAAAAAAATATGTTAGTTAGAAGTAAAAGATATGGCCAGGCTCTAACAATAGCCCATAGGTCCCGGGTTTGCCTTTCCGTCTGAGTTTTTGTTATTGAGGGAAGGCTCAGGCTCATCACTGCAAGGAGGAGCAGCATCACTTGCATGTTGTACAACTCTGATCAGCCTTTCTGGAATCCAGACTGGAGTCTGTTGATCCTGTGGGAAGATACAAACAGACCCTCGGACCCAACGAAGGACTGGGTCCGGTCCTTTCCAACAACCTGTCAGGATGTCTTTCCATTTTACCCATACTTGAGGAGTATCATGGGGATTATAATGCCGATCAGCTGCAGAGTGGCCGTCCCTATCCAAGTTTAAAAAATTTAGAATAAAGAGAACTAAATTAAGTTTATCTTTAGGAGACTTGTAGGAGGCTCCTATTCCCCCTTTTTGTTTATTTAAACAATTTTTTAAGGTAAGATGTGTTCTTTCTACAATGCCTTGTCCCTGAGGATTATAGGGGATGCCAGTGACTGATTGGATGTTAAATGTTTGTAGAAACAACCGAAAGCTTTTGGAAGTATAAGCAGGGCCATTATCTGTTTTAATAACTTTAGGTATGCCCCAGCCAGCAAATGCTTGTAGGCAGTGTTGAATGATGTCTTTTACCTTTTCTCCGGAATGAGCGGAAGCCATAATGACCCCTGAAGCAGTGTCTACTGACACATGTACATACTTGACAGTACCAAATTCAGGAATATGGGTTACATCCATTTGCCAAGTATGATTAGGTAGCAGTCCCCTGGGGTTAACTCCAAAGGATTGTACTGGGATTAAAGGAGCACAATGTTGACAATTTTTTACTATTTGTCGAGCCATACATTTAGAGATAGGAAATTTTCTACTCAAGGTAGTGGAATTTACATGGAATTTTTCATGAAAGAGTTTTGCTTGTTCCTCTATAGAAAAAACAAAAATTGATTTGGTGGCCATATCTACCAAGTCATTAGCATTGGCCAAAGGTCCTGGTAAATTAGAATGAGCTCTAATATGTCCTACATAGAATGGATGTTTACGCTGTAGAATAAGGTTTTGTAACGTGATAAAATAAAAAGCTACAGTGGACGTGGAAGAAATAAGGGGTACTGTTTCAAGAACATGTAAAGCGTTGACAACATATAAGCTATCAGATAGGAGGTTGAATGGCTGATTATCTGCTAATTTAAAGGCTAATATTACCGCTGCGAGTTCAGTAACTTGTGCGGAGTTGGGTGGAACTATTATGGTGTGAAGTTGTTTACTGATAAGTACTGCGCCCACTCCATTTTTGGAGCCATCAGTAAAAATGGTTACACAGTTTTTAAGAGGCTGGGCACTAGTTACTTTTGGGAAAATTATGGGAGTATTTTTACAGAATTGAATCCAGGGATGTTGGGGATAATGGTTATCGAACTGAGCTGAGGTGGAACAATATAATACTGACCAATCATCATCATTATTAATTAGCCATTTAATTTGCTGAGTGGAATAAGGAGTTATAATAATAGACGGATGGATTCCAAAAACAGTAATGCAAGATTCTATTCCCTTGAATATTACCTGAGCAATAGCTTGGGGATATGATTGTAATGTTTTAGCTGGAGAGCTAGGAAGATTTATACTTTGTAGAGGTCCTCCTTGCCAAACTATGCCAAAAGGGGCATGTTTCTCTGAGATTATGATTAAATTTAATGGTTGAGTAGGATCACAACGATCAACGTAACACTGCTGAAGTCTATTCTCTACTAGCTGTAAGGATATCCGTGCTTCGGGAGTAAGTTTCCTAGAAGAATTCAAGTCAGGATCACCTTTTAATATATCGAATAAAGGTTTTAATTCCCCCGTGGATAATTTTAAATAGGATCTGATCCAGTTAATATCACCTAAGAGTTTCTGAAAATCATTCAAGGTATTCAATTGATCTGTCCTAATGGTCAACCTTAATGGTCTGACTGTAGTAGCAGTGAGTTTTGTACCCAGATATTCTTGGATCTCTTCCAATTGTAATTTTTCAGGGGCTATCACTAATCCTCTTTTTTCTAATGCTTGAGTTATAAATTGTAATGCTTCTAACAATACTTCTTTTTCTGGATGGCAAATAAGTATGTCATCCATATAATGATAAATCAATAATCTCTTAAACTTTTGTCTAGTAGTTGTTAACGCTTTATCTACGTATATTTGACATATAGTAGGACTGTTGGCCATACCTTGAGGCAACACGGTCCATTCAAATCTCTGATCAGGTTGAGTGCGATTAAGAGAGGGCAAAGTAAAGGCAAATCTCCAACAATCATCTTTGTATAGGGGTATAGAGAAAAAACAATCTTTTAAATCCAAAATAATAGTAGGCCAATTTTTTGGTAGCACAGTGACAAGAGGGAGTCCACATTGGATAGGTCCCATAGGGTACATTTGTTCATTTATGGCTCTTAAATCATGTAATAACCTCCATTTTCCTGATTTTTTCTTTATTAAGAATATTGGAGTATTCCAAGGAGAAGTAGAATGTTGTAAATGACCTGCTTGTACCTGCTCTTGTACCAACTTATGAGCTGCCTCTAGTTTCTCTTTTGTTAGGGGCCACTGCAGAATCCAGCGAGGCTTATCATCTTTCCATACTATAGGGATTGATGGTTTATCAGTGGCCCCTAGGAAAAACCCAGCCCATGAGAATCGTTCTTTGGTGGGAGTAAGGGCAGTGGTTGGGCAAATCCTTGACTATGTCCTCTTAATCCTTTTTTATCATTATAGTTCATGTTTTGTAGCATATTTTTTACAGGAGTCCCTTGGTAGATCTGATCAGTGGTGAGTTTCATATCCATTTGCTGCAGGACATCTCGTCCCCATAAACTAATAGGAACATTACAAACATATGGCTGGAATATTCCTGTATGTCCCTCTGTATCCTTCCATGATAGTGAGGAAGCACTTTGATTGGGGCTTTCCGCTACTCCTAAGCCCCTCAAGCTCTGAGCTGCTGTGATCAATGGCCAGTGTTTTGGCCAGACCACTGCACTAATAATACTTTTGTCTGCTCCTGTATCTAATAGACCTGTAAATTCCATATTTCCCACTTTTAATTTTAGGAGGGGCCTCTGCCCCATATCCATAGTAAGATTTATTAAAGTAGTTCCTGTTGATCCAAAACCTCCTTGTCCTCTATTTGTATTTTTACTGGGCCATAAAGAATGTTGACTGGGTAGCACAAGCATTTGTGCAATACGATCCCCTGGAGAGATGACCGTAATTCCTTTTGGTGAAGAGACTAAAGCTTTTATTTGTCCAGTAAAATCAGGATCAATAACTCCTGGGTGTACTATAAGTCCTTTTAGTGTTGAGGAACCTCTACCTAGTAATAGTCCTACACTGTTTTGTGGGATTTTTTCATGCCAGTCAGTATCAATCATCTGCACCCCCATATCTGGGGTTAGTATGAGTCTGGAGGTGGCACAGATGTCCAATCCTGCACTCCCTGAGGTGGCTCTACGCTCCCCTTCTCTGTGGGAGGATACCACTGTCGGGGAACTTGTTGAATTGCCCCGTATATTTGTTGCGGGCCCCGGGGAGGGCCCTGTCTCCCATTTTTTTGGAGTTTAGGATTTAGACCTAGAAAATTACCCTCCCTATCTCTAATAGACTGACAGGCACTGCTCCAATGATTTCCCTTTTTGCATCTTGGACATAGCCCAGGTCCGGTTCCCAAACTATTCCCTGTATAGATGTTCCTACCTTGGGCAAGGAATAGCCTTTTGTTTGGACAAGTGGCTTTTAGATGTCCCATCTGTCCACACACAAAACATGATCCTAGAGACTCTTTATTAGTTCTTTGAGGGGATCTCCCCTGGGCTTGTGCAAGTGCGGCAGACAACAAAGTGGTTTGTCTATCTATGGCTGCTACAAAGGCACTGCTTTGTGCTGAAGTATCATTTATATCTCTACACACTTTTAAATAGGTGGATAAATCTTTATTTTTCCATGGTCTTATAGCCTCCTTACACCATTTGTTAGCTTGTTCGTAAGCCAATTGTTTTACTAAGGGCATGGCTTGATCCGCATCTCCGAAGATGCGTGATGCTGTTTGAATCAGCCTGTCCACAAAGTCTGCATAGGGCTCACTACTCCCTTGAGTTACTTTTGACAACTGACCTTGTAAGTCTCCTGCTCCTTGTAATGTTTTCCAGGCCTTGGTTGCAGCTACAGCAATTTGTGCATAGACTGCTGGATGATAATTAAGCTGCGCTTGAAGAGTCTCATAAGGTCCCACGCCCATAAGCATGTCCCTATCAACTTGGGGATTTCCCGCTGCCGCATTTTGGCGGGCGGTATCCGCAGAAATTTCTTGCCATGATGTCTTCCACATGAGGTATTGTCCCCCAGACAGAGCGGTTCTAGCAAGATTAGTCCAGTCCTGGGGCACTAAGTTTAATGACGTCAAGGTATCTACTAAGGCTATAGTAAAGGCTGATTGAGGACCATATGTACTAACTGCTTCTTTTAATTGTTTTACTATTTTAAAATCTAAGGGTTGGTGGAATCTTTGGTTTTGAGCATCCTCAAAAACAGGATATGCTACAGATCCAAGATGACTCCATTCTAAGCGTGATCCGAAACCGGATGCTTCATGAGAAAGAGGTTCCCTATTTAGGGGAGGTGCACTAGGCAACACAGGCACTAGAGGGGGCTCTTTATCTAGTCTTAATTTTTGTACTCTTTTTTCTAATTCTTCTCCTGATAGTTCCCCTTCTGATAATTCCTCATCTGAGTTAGTTCCTCTTTCTGAATTTTGAGAACGATATGAGTGTTCCTCTTTTATTTCTTCCAAGACCTGTCTTCCTTCAGCTAGAGGCTCGGCGAGTGAAGGTTTTTTGTTTTTGCCTCGTAGACAGGATTTAATGAGAGACCAAATAGCCATAGTGCCTACTGGTAAAGGGCTTTGCCTATCCGCTACACGAAGGTCCTCCCCCAGCTGTTCCCAGCTGTTCCCACTGTAGGGTGTTTAAAAGGCCCTCATCCAAAAACCAAGGGGAAACCTTTTCTACAGTATCGAGAAATGCTCTAGCTGTTTTTGCCTTTAACGGTGTCCCATGGTTTTTTAATAGCTCCCTGAGGGGCTGTTGCATCCTGAATTTAGACGTTTCAGACCCCATTGTTACTAATTTGAATAGCTTCAGTTATGGCAGTTACAATAACAAACAGTGGCCAAGCTGCCAGGAGCAACGAGATTACTAAAAGGAAAACTATCTGTCAAATATGTATTAGAGTTTGTAGCCGCTTTTCACGTGCTAGCTGTACCTTAATTGGACCGCATTCCGCGTGTCCCTACTTTTACCTTAATTGGACTGCATTCCGCGTGTCCATGGACCGCCTTCCGTGTGTCCTTATTTTCCTTTAACCGGACCGCATTCCGCGTGTCCCGATAGTCGCTATACCGCGAACGTCGAGGCTGCCTCTCCTTTACCTGTTTACTTTTGACCTTTTTATAACCGGTTTAACTTATTAAAAAAATTTTTTAGATATCTTACCTTGTTTTCTTTATAAAATTTTCATGTTCCCGGGTTTCGGCACCAGTTATCGCGTTCCCTCTGCCCGCAGAGAGAGACACGACAAACGTCTGAAGCTTTGGAAGTTTATTGTGCACAGTCTTCCTTTCTTTCCCTCTTTTCTATCCTCTTCTCTCTTTTCTTTCTCTCGCTCTCTTTCCCTCTGCTTAACTCTCGCCTGCTCCGGTCGCTCCGCTTCTCCTGCTCGGCTCACGCCTGCTTCGGCCACTCCGCTTCTCCCACTCGGCTCTCGCCCTCGCTCGCACTCTTCTTCCTCGCTTCTACTCCCCCCTCCCAGGAAGTTACCAAGCTTATATACACTTCAACCAATCAAGGGAGAGTACACGAGGTAAACGGCGAACAGCTGTAGGTATAGAATAGGCACACGAGAGAGGCATGCACTAATCACACTGTTAACTAGCTAATACTGTATAGCCAACCGCTTTTGGCTCAGCGCCAGGCGCCATCTTGACCGTGCCCAAGGCTGGGAGTCCCAGGTACCCCGACACAGACGTCTGCAGAATCAAGACCCTTTTAATGTTACTCATGGATATAGGCTCAATTAATGGAATAGTTAGCAGATAGGATTATCCATGCTATTTTAAAATGTTATTCTTGTCTTCCTGGTTCCCTCCTCACCCCCTTATCAAAATGTGAATATTTGAACTCCAGTGAGTTAAATAAGGATATGTGACCCCACTGTAGTGTCCTTGCTCTGAATGGAAGCAATTCAAATGTGGAATAAAAAAAAAAAAGCAATGCATTATCCCTCTGCTTTACCTTTGCACACACCACACCTGAATTTATATGAACTTGGTAAAGAGATAACTACAGCATTCCATTTGAAGCAAGCATGTTCTGACAAAGTAATATTTAGTAGTAGGGCCCATTTTGATTTTCATCAACAGCAAGATAGCATTCAACCAAAGAATCCAAATGATCTAGTAAATTGAAATTCTTTTTGTTTCAGAGTGATCTCTCTGGTCCAACATTTCTAAATGTTTTTCAAAGAGCAAAGGGTTCCTTGTCAGAATATTTCCCAGCATATTTTTGACAGGTTGTGAATGTGTATATGTGTGTGTTTAAATAAAGTACTCTGCTGGATCCCAGGGAGATGTTTTATTTTATTTAGCTCTAGCATCCAACATCTCTCCATCCCTGGCTTTGAAGTAGCCATGGTTGGTCTAGTGGATCCACCCATGTCCTCTCAGCACCCAGATCCTTCACTGCTGCACATGAGGCTGTGGAACCCAGTGAGTCAACAAGCCCTTGCTCATCCTTTGTGCCAAATGCTTCTAACAGCCTGTTTCTGCTAAAGTGAACCCAAGACCTTGCTGTCCTTAGCAGTGGGCTCTATCCCTTGCCATGACTCTTGGATGAGGCCTAATGGGAAATCCTGGATCCTTTGAGAAGCCTTAGCATTGCCAAACTGGGTTTCCACACAGGCTCGTGAATCTACACAATGTTATTGTTAATAACCTAGCAAATGACCACAGGCACAGGGCACGGAACCATCTCAAAGGTTTTAATACCAGATGTTCATGGTCACTTGATTTTCTCTATCCCACCAGTCCTGCAAAAGTTGTATTTATAGTAAAGGACTCAGTGAGAAACATGTCCTCTGTGTGTCTTTGGAAGAAGAATGGGAAACTTGTTAGACTCATCCTCTTTTAACTTTTCTGTTTTTCTTTAAATACTTCAAAGTCTGCACAAAAATACTAGCCTGTAGAAAATGCACTATTAGCAAATAATTAACGACAAAGAGTCTTAAAGGTGAAGTTGAGACATGAGCCCCTTTGACCAGACCTTTTACACTGTGGAAGGGAGCTGCCTTTCATATTTGAAACTTTTTTAATGTTTCCTCTTTCATGAGTAGTCATTGGATGAGTGGTTTTGTTTCATCAAATGGGTTCCCTTTGAACTTTCTGCCTGTGGAAAACTTTCACATCTCCCCATTCAGGCAACTTGGAAAGGGTGCCTCCAGGACAAAAACTACGGACACAGAATTTCAGCTTCTGGGTCAGGGGCGACTTAGGACAACATAGTAAATATCTCCAAAGTATCATCCCCTTTCCCTTTGAATGTGGGCAACAGAACTCCCAAAGAATGGCAAAGGCAGGTTAGAGAGAAAGGATCTGGAAGAACATTTTTCCCTTTTGCTTCACTTATTTATTTTAGTTTCCTTTAATTGACATAAAATACTTGTACTTATTTAGGGGGTACAGTATGATAATGTACTCAATGCATGAATATAATGTATAATGATTCAATCAGGGTAATTGGCATGTCCACCTTTTCAACTATCATCATTTCTATGTACTGCAAACCCTCAAACTCTTCTTCTCTGGTTATTATGAAATATAATATATATATATATATATATATATATTTATAATAAATATATAATAAATGTAGATACCCTACAGTGCTACAGAAGATTAGAACTAATTCTTAACTAACAGTATTTGAGTACCCACTCTTCAATGTCCTTCTATCTCCCCTACCCACTCCTGCCTAGCTGCTTCTGTGTGGTAAATTTTGTAGTTTCCACAAATGAGTAAGAACATATGATATTTATCTTTCTGTTCCTGTCTTGTTTCACTTAACATAATGTCCCTGGAAGGTATTTTTCCTTACTCTTTTCTCTCCGTGAAAACTTTTCCCTCAGATACCTAAATCAACTTGGCCAGCCACTTTGCTGTGTTATAATCCCTGGACATATTGCCCCTCCTCACAAGTACAATCATTACTTGGCATTACATTATTTATTCATTTGATTTTTGTCTTCTTCTTCAACAAACATGTAAACTCTCCAATGGCAGGACCATTGTCTTTTCAGTTTGTTGCTCTATTACCAGTGCTTTGAATAGTGTCCAGATTATGGAAGGTGTTCAGTAAGCATTAGTGGAATGACCGATCTATTTTGGCATCCTTGTGTTACTAATGATTGAGCTGCGTGACTAGGAGATAAAGTGACTAACCCAAAGTCACACAACTGGTTACTGGTAGACTAGGAGAAAAAAAACCAATCTACCCATTCAGTCACAGAAAAGATATAGCTTGTTTTAGTCTGAATTCCTCTAAAAGTCAAGCCCCAGATAAAGTTTGCAGGTGGTTTATTTGGGAAGCAATTCCAGAGAGCAAGAGGAAGAACATATTGGTGTGCAACTGGCCAATCAGGCATTACAGAGTTGACTTCTACTCCAGCTGATGGCCCTCCATCTCACAAGGTCCCCTGAGGAGACTAATGAAGTTCACCTCAGAAATCTCCATCTGGGGGTCGAAGGAGGGAAAGTTTATCACCGCCTCTGTTGACCAGCGGTTGACCAACTGTGGTCCCAGGGCTTTTGCATGCTGAACCACACCTGCGTGTGGGGTCCCACAGGCAAGACCCTTTCCAGATGCACCTGTGCAAACCAGTCAAACTTGGCTTAGTGCCAGTCACCACAGCAGCTGCTGGAGCAAGAGACAGGAGACTGCGATTGGTAGGGGCTCAAGGGACTTTCCATTCCGCTCATGATCTGTGTTGCATGCTCTTTGTCACCACTAGGAGGAGTTAAAGTGTTTTGTAAAGTACTTCATTCTCCTCTTGGTTGCAAAGAGCTGTTTCAACTCAGAACTAAAAAAATTTGTCCTAGGGATTTAAATAAAACTCCAAAACAATGTCAATTAATGACTTGACCTTGTACTCATTTCTAACCCTTAAGCAAGTGAAGAAACAAGAATCAGATTTTATGTCATGTCAGAAAATGGGAATCTTCAAAAATCATATTATCTTAATATGCTCAAATTGGGAAACTTGTTTTTGGAAAAAATGATGGAATAATAAATTATGGAGAATGCTTTTGTGTGAACCATTATTGTACTAGTCACATTAGTACAAATTAGAAACTCTCAGCAGGAGCATAAATTGCAATCTTGGGGCATATGCTGTTTGGCAAACCCACCACTTTCCCTGCTCTCTGCATTTATCTGTTTAAGTGAGAATGATATATGGTTTTGGTATTGATTTACTGCCAGTTTTTTTAATCTGTAGCATAACTAATCCTCAGAAAAAGACTAGTTGGATAAATTCTTATGTCTGCAATGGGTGTGAATCCCAAATTCCAAACTCAATTTGTTTGCTTCTCCGTTGAATCTTTTGTCACAGGATACTGAAATTTGATCTTAGTCAGTCTGGAATGTTCTCCCTCCCCTCTCCCCAAGGGCTGCATCTAAACTTTAGTGGCTTAGAATGCAGATGTTTGGGAGGGGGAAGACCTTTGTTTAATGTCATCTGTTCACACTGACATTTACTGGGATGCCACTGTCCCACCATGTCACAGCTGAGTCATCTTTCATTTCCATCTGCAAAGCTCCTCCAGGACAAGGAATTCTCAGCTCCTCTATTACCTGCTCTTCCCATGACAAGCCAGTGAGAGGTGAACTCTGTGAGTTCCAAATGTACTACCTTTGGGTTTCCTTGACTCTAATTCAGAGATAAAACTACAGTTGGTCCTTATTGGTGGATTCCACACTTAAAGTCCTCCTACTTCTAAAATGTATTTGTAATGCCAAAATAAACTCTTGCAGCTCATCTGCAGTCTTCTGGGGACCTGTGCAGAGTGGGGAAACACTTGAGTCACCTAACAGACATTCCCAGCTGAGTTCCCACAAGGTGGTGCTCTGCCTTCTCAGGTCGGTTCTCACACAGAATAAACAAATTTCTTTTCATGGCATATTTAGTGCCATGATCTTTACATTATTAAGCTTTATATTGGAGATTTCATTGTTTAAAATGATCCGAGTTTAGTACTGAAAAGTTGTATGTGTTCCTAAACACAGGAAGACAGTGATGAGCCTTATGGGGAAAATAACATGTGTTAGGGGAACTTTGTTCAGGCATGAGATACCGTGCAATAGATCATGTGTTCAGGGTTAATGAATAAACTGTGTATAGTAAGAAAGGGGTCCTTAAACAGAAACACACACAAAAAACAAGGTCCTGGGCTCATCAGTTGCCTAAAATATTGTGACTAAAAGCTTGCAGAATGTTCATCTTGCATTTTCACTAAGACCAGTGGTTCGGTATTCCTTAGTTTATTGTTGGAGGCTATTTCATAGACTATATCGGCTGGGAATAACTTGTCATACCTTCTTCAAAGGGTCGTCTTAGGGATTGACTGTGTGATGGGTGGTAAGCACTTAGAACAGAGCCTGACACAAAATTAGCTCCTTTGTCTAGATCCAGGGCACAGTCTTTTCTTCCTGGAGGTATTCCTGGCTCCCTGGGGTCTGAGGAAATGAGGCACTGTTCCCTTCTGCTTTAGGACTCCTCACCAACCTCTCACCCTCCAACCACAGCCAGACCCACTGAGGAGCAGGGCCACGCTGCCTGAGGGATTCGCCCACGTGTGTGCCCATCATGAATGCTCTGCCTCATCTGGGAAGCCTCCTTTTCTCCTGAGTCTACTCTCAATGCCTTAGGGCTTTCGAAACTCAGAACTCAGGAAATACATTCTTGTTTCTCTGCTTTCTATTATCACATTCTTCCCACAAAGCATAGAGGCATTCTGACCCAGCTTGAATATAAAGGAAGGACCAAAAGGGAGAGGAAATGCCAGGGTTTGAAGTAGGAGGAGGAAACAACAGTGGGAAATGTTTTAGATATATTATCTTATCATCTTTTAAGAGAAAGGTTGTGTTGTGAATCTAAGGAAACACAAGGTCAGATTGGATGTTCAGTCTTTGACCAGAAGATGTATAGCATTTGGACGGATTTTCCATGTAGTCTTAGCCTCCAACAGGGCAGGGGTCATATCTACCCTGCTCATTTCTATATCCCAAGTTCCCGTTGGGAGTAGTGTTCCCTCAATATCTACTGATAAACACATGGGGTTAAGGATACACACACACACAGTAGCCAGTACCTATGTTACTTTTCCAGGATTTAGTATGTACTCAGTGGGAGAAGTTAACCATACCCAATGTGATACTTCCATGGTTGTTTTCTCAAATGTAGAAAACAATCAGAATCACCCTCTCATGAGCCCTATGAGAAACAGGGGGATCCTTAATCTGTCTTCCTTTGGAGACGAAGTAACCAACAGCACACTGTTATCTCTCTTAGTTTGAACTATGTCACAATTGGTGCTGAGCTTGCTAAGCCACACACCTGAGGCATGAAGGCAATGATACATGGTGCGTGGTACAGAGATTGGCTTGGATACAGTCTCTTTAGTCTCCTTGGTTCTTTACATTCCTTCATCCTGAAATTCTCCAGTTTTCTATTTTACCTATTATAGTTGTGAAATAAAGAAAAATATAACACATACATCTATCCATTTGGATTTCTAGGATGGGCCATTGTTCAAATTATATCATAAATATGACATCCGTTTGCTAAAGCCATCTATCCTCCTGAGGTTATCTCTGGTCTGAGTTTGACATCACAGCCCAGTTCCATGAGGAAGGAGCCAGCTGGATCTCTTGCGGGCCTTTCTTGTAAAGGCTTACTATCTAATGTGGCAGATGTCCTCTGGATGCTCTAGCTTATGGCTTGTTCAAGAACCTGGAGATTGACTCCAGGGGCCCTAAAGAGATTGATTTTGGCAGTTGGAATAAATGCAGTCAGGACAAGGATGTGGGAGATGGTAAACAATAAAATGATTAGCCTTTGCTGCAGCCAAGATGACTAGGCTTTGTTTAGGGGACTTTAATTGAAGATGTAATCCTTTTATTAAGCAGAGGAAGCAAAAAAGAAAGCCTCGCACAGCTTTCTATTGGTCCTTGTCATATCTGAAGATGTAAGTGGACAAAACCTAAATGTTTCCTTCCAGTGTTTTAATATTCTATTGGATCAGTTTTCCCCATGGCTCACTATGACTTCCATGCATGTCCTGAAATACAAAAACAGTTTCCCCAAGCTCATGCAGGAAGTGTGTGTGTGTATGTGTGTGTGTATTTAGCAAAATTAAAACAAAAAATTACATTAGATAAGAACCCGCTTAACTTCATGTAAGTCAAAAACGCTGTAACACCTTTGTAATAATTTTGGAGTAATTCAAGGTCTTCAGGCCCCACCTTGGACTTTCAGAACCAGAACCTGGATTTTAACAGGAAGACCCTGTGATATGTGGGCACATTAAAGTTTAAATTCTCCTCAATATGTACACCTGTCATATACCAATTAAAAAAGGATGAAATATAAACAGAAGCAGTGCTCTAGAATGATATTTTAAAAATTAGGTAGTTGTTATTTTACTCTTTCCAAATTTGAGATATACTTTTTTTCATTTACTTGCCACGGTAGGGTCAGGGTAAACCCAGGCCTCAGCCCTCAGAATGGCCCACCATTCCTAACCACTGGGCCCCAGAATGACTACGCTCTTCCAGCCAGTTCCAGGCAGGTTGTCTTGAGCCCTTCTGCTTCTGGGTTGCTTCAGAATTAGGGTTCAAGTAGGAAGTGAGTAGACACCCAGTTTGCCCTGGTTCCACCCCTGCGTGTGCTGGTTTCCACCTATTATCACCTTAATCCTCACTGGACTCACATGAAGAGGCATCACTATGTGGTTAGGATATACTGCATCCCCAAAGGTTCATGTGCTGGAAACTTGGTCACCAGTGTGGCAATACAACCCTTAAGAGGTGGGGCCTAGGGGAACATAATTAGGTTATGGTGATTCTATTCTCATAAATGAATTAATGTTATCCTGTGTTAGTGGTCAGACCTCCTGTAACTGGATGCTTTATTAAGAGATTGGTTTGTTATAGAACAGTTTACTCCATGTGCTTGACTGTAGTTAATCCCCTTTCTGCCCCTCTATAAAGTCAAGCTGCCAGAGGAACCCTAACCAGATAGCGGAAAGGAGAGAGAGAGAGAGAGAGAGAGAGAGAGAGAGAGAGAGAGAGAGAGAGAGAGAGAGAGAGAAAGAGAGAGAGAGAGAGAGAGAGAGAGAGAGAGAGAGAGAGAGAGAGAGAGAGAGGAAGAGAAATGAGATACCATTTACTTTTTAAGGGCACATCTTCAGTGACCTACTCCCTTCAATTTCATCCTACCTCCTCAAGTTTCTAACACCTCCTAAAAGCACCACCAGTTGGAGACACTCCTTCAACACATGAACCTTTGAGGAACATTCCAGATCCAAACCATAACACTTCTGTTATTATTTCTGCAGTTTTTGACAGCAAACAAATATCCCAAGCTTCTATCAGAGAAAAGAAGATAGCTTTCAAGACTGTTTGATCTATGCAAGTTTGCTTTCATCATTTAATAATAGACATCATCATTTAGTAATAGACAAATAACAATAAAATAATTATTTTATTCTGCCAGAAATTAGTTTTCTTTGGGATTCCTTCGGGTCAGGGATTTAAGTTAAAAAGCAATATATGGAGTATAATTTGGAATACCTCCAATGGAGACAATGTACTAGTTCTATGCCTGGCACTATTCTAAACTTTCCATTTTCATGACCCTACTGGTAGGTTTCTCTCTTATTATTAACCCCGTGTTATAGGTGAGCAAGCCCAGGGTCACGGCAACTAAGTGCTAAAGCTGGACTTGCATCCCCATGCCTGTCTGCAGGTGTCGTCCTCTCACTGGGTGGACCCTTCAATCACATCCAGGCTGTGTCTGCTGTCTGCAAGGAGCTTTTCCAATGAAGGGGAGGGTCTGTGCATGATGGAAAAGAAGGGCATTTTGCTCAACGTTCTCATACAGCTCTCTTTTGCTTTCCAGGTTTTGGAGGTGCCCTGGGCTACCTTTTGGGTGCCATAGACTGGGCTCATCTGGAACTGGGAAGAGTCATGGGCTCAGAATTCCAGGTCATGTTCTTCTTCTCTGCCTTGGTGCTCACTTTGTGTTTCATCATTCATCTGTGCAGTATCCCTGAAGCCCCACTTAGAGATGGTGCAACAGACATTATTCCCCCAGAGTCAGCCCCTCAGGACCTTCCATTGTCATCAGATGGAACGTACGACTATGGCTCTATCGAGAAAGTTAAAGTTGATTATATAACCCCAGAGCTGGCAATACGGGGGGAAAAGAACAAAAATCCTGATGAGCAGGTAAAGATGTATATTCTTTTTCCTTTACTTGAGAAAAATATTTTGGCTCTTAGTCACTCTTCTTTTGAAAAAAAAATTTCGTTTGCTTTGTTTGCTTGTTTGATGTGAAGCATTTTGTGAATTTTAATTGAGTCTTCAAACCCTCAGTAGCTATTATCCTTTGGAACTAAAATTTTGCACTTCAAAGAAAAATGTGTGCATTTTCTTCTTGTTCTCTTCTCTCTTACCCTTTTCAGAGCATCATCATGGAAGATGATACCAGCTGTGGAAGGTTAGAACATTTGAGAAAACTGGAAGCATCCACAGGCTAGAAGAAATGTTATCTTAGGTTAGGGTTATAATAAACTAAACATTTGTTGCTTCATATGACAGTGTCCTTGGGTTGATGAATGAATTGAGCATGTGCAGTTTGTGTTGTGACTTGATTGGATCTAATTGATTTCTAGTGAACTGAGCAGTGAATTCATTAGCTTAAAATTAAAAAGAAAAAAAAAACCTCATGAACTGCTAGAAAATGGGACAAAGTTTAGATGAAATGATCAGAGAACAGACTAGAAGTATGCTGACCAATAGAGAAGCTACTCACCCCATAACACTTGTTAAGTTAAAATTTATTAAAATGAAATACAATTAAAACTTCAGTTCTTTAGTTGCATTAGCCACATTTCTAAAGCTCAAAATCCTCCTGTGACTAGTAGCTACTGTTTAAGACAGTAAAAGCACAGAATCCTCCATCACTATGAAAAGTTCTACTGGACAATATTCATGCAACAATTGCATCTTTATTCAAGTTGAGTTGAAATATCAACTTCTCAGGTTATTGTACAAAAGGATTTACTCATTGGCAAAGAGGTCATACAAGACCTGGGTTCAAATCTTGATTCCTTTACCTAGTTGACTTGTTTTGTTCATTCAACAAATAACTAACAGGTACTGCTGTTGGATAGCCTACAATTAAGAGCATGAGTGCTCAAATTCTGCCTCAACCACTTTTGGAATTTATGACCCTGAGCATTTATATTTTTGTAAAGTGAAAAAGTAGTTCCATCTGCCTGCAGGGGTATTGGGTGGTTACATAATATAATCCATGTAACGTTGATTACAGTGGTTCCCACCAAAAAGTAAGGTGGTAAGTTTAGGTTCTGCAATTAGAAGTCTGGCAGAATGCTGAGGGCTCTAAGCACGAAGAGAGGACACAACCTAGACTCTAAGCTCAGTGAATTTCACTTCCATGAGGTTGACTTCTTTTGTTGAGTTGGTCCATCTATTCTCCAGGATTATTGAAATGTTCAATTAAGATAAAGATGGAAAGGTGATTTTTAGACTTTACTTAAATATAAAAGCATATAATTATCCATTCAACAAACTTCTCTGGGTACTAAGTATGTGCAAAGTCCCATACTAGATATTTGGGAGTCATAAAATTGACTAATGTGTAGTACCTATTCCAGAGTTTACCACTCAACAGTGGGCATGAGCCATTTATACCACTGCAATAAGTACAACATGGTTAATACTTAAAAGCTATGTGTCAGTTGAAATCTAGAAAGCAGGAACTGGGACAAGATTAAATATGCAAGAGATTCTTTGGGGAAAATAGCATGAAGGGTAAAGGGAAAGAAGTAGATAAAGATGGTGAAAGTCTTCATTTTATGATGTGAAAGGAGAAGGAAAAGGAAGGAGGATAGGGCCAGAAGACTCTTAGACACACAGTGCAGTTCTAACAGTTTCAGCCAAACCAGGAGGGAGTCCTGCAGCCAAAGTTGGGCCCTAGAGGAATCCCAAGTCTTTTTAGAGCAGGCTAAAACTAGTATCTCACACATCTTGTTTAGTCACTGGCTAGACACAGCCAGGGGAAGGATACCCAGGTTGGCCTGGGTGATGGACAAAGAGAAACTGGTCAGGGCTGTGGTTTTTCCAGAAAGTCATCCAAATGGCACATTTCCATGTGGCCATGAGTGGCACCATAACAGTTGCTATTGATTTTACAAAAGGGAGAGATTGTGCATGAGCAAACAGAGCATGTCATAGATAAAATCATCTTTGAGTTGTGCCAAAGATTTGAATAAGAAGAGGGGTAAGAATACTCCTGGACCAGAGAAGATAATCAGCAAAGCTGTAAAATGAGGAGAGGAAAGGCTGGGAAGCATATTTGGGGAAACCATAGGTGGTGAATAGCAGGGAAAAAATATACTAAATTTGCTCATGTTAGATAAAATAGACTTTTAGTCACAAACTGTACAATGAATTGGGAGGGTCAGTATGTAATGATGAAGGGATCAATTAACTAAGCAGATAGAACAATTGCAAATATATATGTACTCAAGATCAGAATGTGTGTGTAAAACAGATTTCTATTAATATATGTAGACATATGCTGTAATACAATAATAGTAGGGCACTTTAATATCCCACTTGCAACAATAGACAGATCATACAGGTAGAAAATCAATGAGGAAACACTGGCTTTGACTTAACACTTCAGAACAATGGACCACACAGACATACAGAACATTTCCTCCTCTAGGGGCAGAATATACACTCTTCTCAAGTGCACATGGAACATTCTCCAGAAGATATAATTTTGGTCACAAGGAAGGCAAAAAAATTTAAGAAGACTAAAATCATGTCAAGTATTATTATTTACCACGATAGTAAGAAACTTAAAAGGAATAATAGAAGGCATTTCTGAAAATTTACAATTATGTGGGGATTAAATAGCATGCTCCTAAACAACCTATGTTAGGTAGAGGGGAATGAAGGGAGGCAAAAGGATATGGGGATAGGAATGATAGTAGAATGAAACAGACATTATTACCTCATGTACATATTGACTGCATGACCGATGTGACCCTACAATATATATAATCAGAAAAATGAGAAATTACACTCCTTTTATGTATGATCTATCAAAATGTATAAATGTACTCTACTATCAAATACAACTAATTGGAACGAAGTTTTAAAAATTAAAAAAGAAAACAACCTAGGGATCAAAGGAAAAGTCAAAAAAGAAGTAAAAAAAATCTTGAGACAAATGAAAATGGAAACAATTTAAAAAAACTTATTAGATACAGCAAAAACAGTTCTAAGAGGGAAGTTTATAGCAATAAATGCTTACATCCAAAAAGGAAGAAGTATCCCAATCTAGCATTACACTTTAAGAAATTGGAAAAAGAAAAACAAACTAAGTCAAAACTTAGAAGAAGGAAGAAAATAATAAAGATCAGAGCAGAAATAACTGATATAGAGATGAGAAAAAAACAACAGAAAATATCAATAAAACTAAGAGTTGGTTTTTCAAAAGATAAACTAAATTTACAAACCTTTAGTCAGACCAAGTAAAAATGAGAAAGGACCCAAATAAATAAAATCATAAATGAAATAGATGTCATTAAATTGATGTTGCAAAAATAAAAACGTTCATGAGACTGCTATAAACAATTACATGCCAAAAAATTACATAATCTAGAAGAAATGGATCAATTCCAGACACAAAATACCTACCAAGACTAAGTCGTGAAGAGAAAGAAAGTCTGAACAGACCAAAAACAAGGAAACTGAATCAATTTAAAGAAAGGCCTCTACTCAACAGAATGAACAGACAACATTTGGAATGAGAAAATATATTTGAAAACTTTGTATTTGACAAGGAGTTAGTATCCAAAATATGTAAAGAACACAACTCAATAGCAAGAAACAAATAACCTGATTAAAAAATGGGCAGGTTTTTGAAGAGACATTTCTCAAAAGAAAACACAATGAATGGACAACAGGTATATTTTTAAATGCTCAACATCACTAATCATCAGGGAAATGCGAAATAAAATCATAATGAGGTATCTCCCCGTACCCATTAGAATGGCGATTGTCAAAAATGTTGAAAGAGGAT
The DNA here is from genome assembly GCF_902686445.1 of Sciurus carolinensis. Classification (NCBI taxonomy): domain Eukaryota; kingdom Metazoa; phylum Chordata; class Mammalia; order Rodentia; family Sciuridae; genus Sciurus; species Sciurus carolinensis. The sequence continues at coordinate 29,403,271 of NC_062218.1, read as the reverse complement.
GTGAAGAAAGAGAACCCTTGTACACTATAGATGGGAGTGTCATTTGTTACAGCCATCATAGAAAACCACATAGCAGCTCCTCAGAAAATTAAGATTAGAACTACCAGCAATCTGACTACTGGGATTATGTCCAAAGGACATGAAATTGGTATGTCAAAGAGATACCTTTACTCCTATTTTTGTTTCAGCCTTATTCACAGTTGCCAAGCTATGAAATCAAACTGAGTGTTCATCATGGATATTTGGGTAAAGGAAATATGGTTTATATGCACAATGGGACACTACTCAGTCTTAAAAAGAGGGAAATCCTATTACTTATGACAACATGGATGAACCTAGAGGTCATTATGTTGAATGAAATAGGCGAGGCATAGAACAGCAGATACTGCATGATCTCACTTATATGTGGAGTGTAAAAATGTTGAACTCATAGGTACAAAGAGTAACACGGTGGTTACCAGAGGCTGGGGAAAAGGAAGCCATGGGAAGATGTTGGCAAAGATGTTGGCAAAAAATTTTCATTAGACAGGAATAATAAATTCAAGAGCTCTCTTGGTATAACTAATGATAATATATTGAATACTTGAAAGTGACTCAGAGATTTCAAATATTTTCACCACAAAAATAAAAATAAAACAATACATGTTAAATAGCTTGATTTAGCCATTCTACAATGTATACACATTTCAAAACATCATGCAGAAAATTTCCCATTCTTTATGTCCTCTCCAACATTTGTTATATTTCATCTTTTTGACAATAGCTCTCCTAAGAGGTGTAAGTGATAGCTCATTATGATTTTAATTTGCATTTTCCTGAAACACATATTGTAACTTTTCAGTTAAAGAAGGAAAGGAAAAAGGATAATCGAGTGGGTAACTGCAAAGCTCAGGCAGAGGCTGGTCAGAAGAGGGCTGGATGGTGTGAAGATTGGGTTAATTCCTTGGATTTGGCAATTAGAAGGTTGTGTGGAACTTTAAGGTATCAGTTTAGGAGAGCTTTAGTTTGGAAGACAAGTTCAAAAGGAGTTTGAGGGAAAACTCAGTAAAAATAAATTTTGGGGAGCCATTGAGTATAGTAGAGGTAAAAGTTGCTGGGGATGACCAAAAATATTAGCGAGTGAATGGGGCAAGGGAGAATCAAGTCAGAGTCTTCGTCATGGATCCCAAATGAGTCAAGGTATAGGAAATCCCAAACAAGGGGTTGTATAAAAATAAATTCAGCTTGGCATGGTGGTGCACACCTCCAATCCTAGCTACTGGGGAGGCTGAGGTAAGAGGATCACAATGTCAAGTTCAGCTTCAACCACTTAGTGAAACACTGTCTCAAAGTAAAAGGGGCTGGGGATGTAGCTCATTGGTAGAGCACCCTTGGATTTAATCCCACGTGCCAATATATATATATATATATATTTTTTTTTTTTTCATTTCTCTTTCCCAAAAAGGACAAAATGTATGATTCTGTACTGATCTAAAATTCTTCAAGGAACCTGGACCCCTTTCTACTTCATTGAACTGCATTTTGAACATGGAATCTTAATTTTGAGGTCCCGGATGGCTTTTCTAGTTATCACTGTTATATTTCTGTCAGCAGGAGAGTTGCGAACATCACTTCTACTTACATACGTAGATAATTGGCCAGAGCTTTGTCATAAGGCCACAAGAAGCTACAGGTAGGATGGGGACTATCACTGTGACTGGGAAGCCATCGCCCAGTTGAAATTCTGTTACTTATAAGAGAAGTTAGTATGCGACAACTTACTAGTTCCTCATCCTGGTCACTGTGTAACCTTTGGTACATTAACACATGGAGCTCAGATGTTTTTTCAAGCTATAAATTCAAGATAATTTCTATGTCCCTTATAACAATAAATTCAAACACTTACCCTGGTGGTTTACAAATAGTAGTTGTTACATAAGTTTGCTTTCTTTGTTAAAGCCTCACAGATTCAGAATTAAAATCCAGGCAAGTTTTATGTGCTGGAGCAGAAAGGATTTGGGAAGGGTGTTGTTAATAATGAAAATAGGGTTGGCTACCAAGTGTTTTCAAACGAAGGCAGTTTTATTATATTTAGGCCTTCCTGGGTTGACTTCCTGTGGGCCCCTACTCATTTCTGAAGACTCTGTATCCCCAACCCCCATGTAGGCTTCCCCTTTTGACTCTGGTATTATGATATTCAATTTTCTTTTGGAATCTTTTCACCTTGTGTGCCTGCTTGCTAACTTGTCTGTGCCTTTCCTATTGATGGTGAGGGAATTCCCTGATAGGAGCGACCTCCGGTGCCTTCTTAGCTCTGACATTTATCTCAGTGCCTGGCATAGAGGAAGCAACAAAAGTCATTTAGTGGTTGTTGAATGAATGCAACAAATGTAGTCATGTGACACAGAGCTGTTGCTGGGATTTTTTGGCAAATAAGAATTATTAGTACGAGTATCACTGTACATCATTCATTCATTCATTTGATAATTATTCTTTCCTTACTACTGTAGTCCCAGTGCTGAGCATGAGGGAACTGAACTAACCAAGACAGTCTCTGTCCTTGTCCAGCAAAGCATGACCATATGTTGTTTTACTTTCTTAATAAATGTTTAATTTTAAATAACTTTAGATTTTTAAAAAATGTTGCAAAGATACTACAAAGTTCTTGTCTATATTTTACTAGCTTTTCCCTAACATTAACATTTTGAATAACTATGCACAGCTGTCAAAACTAAGAAATTAACATTGGTACAATATTATAAATAAGCAGCTAATTTATTTGGATTTCATCAGTTTTTCCACTAATGTTTTTTCTGTTCCAGGATCCAATCTAGGATACCACATTGCATTTATCTAAGTGGTTTATAAAATTTGTAAACTGTGTTTTTTTTCCAGTGATATTTTAAGAAAATACTTGCTCTTTATAGTGAGTAGAAAACCTTATTTCAGTTCACTTAATTATGTCTAGAAATAAAAGCAGTACATCTTAGCTGCTAGTGATGAGTCCATGAAAAGTTTTCTCAAGGTTAAGATCTTTCTCTTCCATTGTTTATTGTTTACTCTATTCATTCACTTGGCATTTCTTCAAAATTTATGCAAAAGTAAACCTCAACATTGCTTGTCTTTAGATTGGCAAATTGCTTACTGAATTAGGGTCTGCTGAGCGAAGGCCTCACTACATGAATATACTACCATGTAGTTCAGGTCCTGCAGTGCAACCACCTGTTTTCACCACACCATCTGATAATACAATGGAAGAGAATAACTTCGCTTCGTATGATTCCGTAGCTCAAGGAGTAACAAAGAGGTCGCTGGGAGGAAGCCTTCATTTTATCTTGATCACACAGCAAATAGAGAAAATATGAGTAGGGAGGTCTCCTGAGACCCTTTCCCTGTAGCAGGCTGCCTGGGGGAGAATACCCACATTCCCTGGCTTCCGTCACTAACAAATCAAATCTCTAAGATGGCTCGTGACACTAGAGCTTCCTTGCTGTGAAATTCTGCAAGGCCAATGGGGACATCTTGGAACATCCATCTGACAGAACCCATGAGATCATTGCAAGATGTGTGTGTGTTTGAAGATTTCTGTAAAACATAATTTATCAAGTAAAACACACATATTTACATAAGTTAATCTCTGTTCTAAGAAAAAGTTGTACACAAATAGAGAAAAAATGGAAAGGAAATGCACCAAAAATGTCTATTGACAGTTATCTTTTTCTGAGTGGTGGACTAACAGCTAACTGGCTTTCATTTTTTCTTTTTGAAAACCCTACAACAGATCCAAAATTTCTATAGTGGACATAAAAAATAAAGAGAAAATAATGAAAATAAAGACAAAAATGTCATGGTTTAAGGAATAAAATAAGGCAAGGATTTTACTAAAGATATGTAAATATTACCCTGATAGATTAGCTGCTATGTGTATGTGTGTGTGTATATGTGTGTGTGTGTGTGTGTGTGTGTGTGTGCGTGCGTGCGTGTGTGTGTGTGTGTGGTGCTGGGGTTTGAACCCAAGGCCTTGAGCATGCTAGGCAACTGTTCTACCAGTGAGTCATATCCGTAGGCTTTTTAAAAATTTTTCTTGCTATGTTGTCCAGGCTGTCTCTAACTTGTGATCCTCCTGCCTTGACCTCCAGAGTGACTGAGGTTACAGGTGTAAGCCATCATGCCCTGCAGATTATCTGCCTTTTTGATGTCCTGTAGTAGATTGTGACTCCCCCTCAGAAAGTCACCCAGCATGGGACATACTTCCATTCAGAAGCTATTGTGAGAATCAGATAAATCTAGTAAGTAGAAGTCTACTAAGAGGCAAGAAGCTTTCTGCATTAGCAAGAAAATAAATGCATCAAATATAACTAACTTTCACCGGAGAGATGTTGGTTAAAGGACACAAAATTTCAGTTAGACAGGAGGTATAAGTCCAAAAGTTCTGTTGTACAACATGGTGATTATATGTGGTATACAGTTAATTTATTGTGTATTCAAAACTTGCAGACAGAGTAGAATTTAAGAGTTCTCACTACAAACAAATAAATGTGTGAGGTAATGCATATGCTTTTAATGTATATGTTAATTAGCCACATTTAGCCATTCCACAACATATTCATATTTCAAAATATCATATACTGTATCATCGATATATGTACTTTTTGTCAATTAAAAATTAAGTAATAAGAAAAAAGTACAATGAACTTTTTTGTATGTGCCACATATACAACACTGAAGGCTTTGCATGGTTTTGTCATTTGGTTTAAATAACAAAATAAGAGTAAAAATTAGAGTAACATATTGTAGGCTCAAAGCCAAGCATATGTACTTTTCTTCCAAATGCGCATCTTGGGAGGTCTTAGCTAAGCCCTGGAGTCTGCACTGTGCCAGGGCCAGCACCAAGGCCAAGGCCGTCATTATTTCTCAAAGTCATTGTTTTCCAAAATGAGAGTGGCTGTGCAATTTGAGAACTGGGGTTTGTCTTTTTAATTGCAAGAGGCCTGAATTATTTCAGAGTTCAATACTGGAGCCCATAAAATTCATCTCCAATTACTCCATGGCCCCAAAAGTTGTCATTGTCAATATTTGAGTAGTCTCCTTTGAATGTGCTTTGGTGGAGCTCTCCTCCCCTTGGTAACTCTGTGCTTTGTTCACTATAAATCCATCACCCTCCAGTTGACTGTGGTGCAGAGTTTGTGCAGTAAAATGCTCTCAGGGGCTCAGAATTATTGAAAAGGCTTTTCAAATGGAATTGATGAGTTAGGGATAAGATGCCAGCTGAATTTGCATTCTGAGTTAAAATACCCAAAAGAGCTTTGAATATTTACATTCCAAGCTTTTACAAAATCACTAGGCACAATTTGAAAACTCATATTTATTTTTGGAAAAAAGGAAAATTAGGTTAACAATGAAAACAGGCTGAAAATTGCATTTAAGGCGGAAGCATAAATTAATATCTGGAATGAGGCTGAATGCTTGTCTGCCAAATTCACTTTCTCTGCTATGCATTTTTGGAAAGAGGGGAAGGAAAATGAAGACACATTACTTTGCTTGAAGCATGAAAACCAGCTGTTGTTCCCTGGGCAATATCTTTAGCTACTTTTTTCTGTGATTGAGGGAAAAATAGTAATTTTGCACTACATTTCTGTTACAATCACCACTTATTTTGACAGGTAACACAGTCTACATGCAGAAAACAGTCATTTTTCCTAATTCCAAGGGAATATCTATATTCAGTGGGTTAAATATGGTTACACTGATGGATTTTAAAATATCACTTTTTACAACAAGCCTTAAATGGGTAACTCTAATTTTCTATAATGGAGCAAAAATCATTATCATTTAAGGTGAAAAGTTATGAAGCAATATGTTGTTGTAGTTAAATAATCTCAAGAGATTATCTAATAAATAAACTAGGTAGGGCTGTATTTTTTATGCTCTATAACATGTACAATCAGAAAAGTGAGAAATTATACTCCATTTGTGTATGATTTATCAAACTAATTAGAACGAATAAAAAGTAAAAAAAGGATTCTTAATAAATAAGAATCTGCCAAGAAATATCCATCACCCCACCACAATTGATGCTTTAATTCTGCCAGCAGAGCAGCTGACTCCTTAATATTCCTGAGGTTTCATGTTTTTATGAAAAGATGTTAGGCTATTTCATTCTTTGTATTTCAAGACAGTTGTAGTCAGTTTAAAGTTTCTCAATCTCTTAAGTTTTCTGAAACCCCCAAATAATTGTAGCCTCCAGTTTTAACACAATCTACATCTAAATTTAAGAGTTTTAGGGTACATATATACATCATCACTTATACGGGTAAGTGTATTCACACTTCCCTACATTGTTCCCATTTTGACTCAACATAATGTTCATTTACATGTGTCCACGACTGGCAGCATCCAGAGAAATGATCCTAGACAAGGCACCTGGCTAAGAGCAGGGAGCTGACTGACTGTATTAGTTTTCTATTCCATTTAAAAATCATTACAAACTTAGCAGCTTAAAACAACATCTATTAATCATCTTGCAGCTCCGTTGGTCAGAGTCTGGGTGAGCTCTTCTGAGTTCTGGTCTCCGGGTCTCAGAAGGCTGCCATCAAGATGTCAGCAGAGCCGTGTCCTCATTTGATCTTAGAGCTCATTCAGGCTTCAGGCTGTTGATAGAATCCAGTGTTGTTTTGGTTTTGTTTGTACTAGGGATTAAACCCAGGAGTGCTTTACCTGAGCTATGACCCTAGTCCTGTTTATTTTTTATTTTGAGATAGGTGCTCCGTAGGTTGTCAAGGCTGCCTCAGCCACCCAGGTTGCTGGGATCACAGGTGTGCAGCACCAGGCCCAGCCAGAATCCAGTTCTGTGTCCATATTTTCTTGCTGATTATCAGCCATAAGTTGCTCTGAACCCCTCAGGGCCACTCACAGGTCCTTACCAGGTGGCCCCTTCTGTCTTCAATGAGAGTGATTCTTGTGCTTCCAATTTCTCTGATTTCCCCTTCTGCTATCAGCTGGAGAAAACTCCGTGCTTACAAGGGTCCATATGTTTCAACCAGGGACACCCATGTAATCTCTCTTTTGATCAACTTAAGGTCAACTGATCACTAAGCTTAATTATATCTACGAAAGCCCTTTGGCATGCAGCAGACTATAATCAGAGGGTAACATCAGGGGACAGAGCTGGAAGGCCATCTTAGGTTTGGCCTACGATTCTCTCAGAGTCAAGAAATCCAAGAATTACAATCTTCTCAGGGCTAGTTAGATCTGTTAACTTTGTGTTCCCACAGCGGCAGATAGGATTCTAGATACCTGTTATGTCTTGACCCCTAGCTAGTACCATTCCCACTCTCTTAGGGTACAAAAGTCTTATTTGGGACCAGAAAATGCTATGTACTTAACAACTTCTATGAGTCTATTCCAAGGAAACCTAGGTGCTATTCCCAGAAAAAGTGACCCTGCATGATGGCCAAGTGACAGATATGTGACACAGTTGTGAGCTCTGACTCCTACAGCTGACTGGGTTTCTCACTGAAGGTCATGCCTCTGCTTTGTTGTGTCATTCCAGACTCGGAGGGCAATGACCATGAAGTCACTCCTGAGGGCGCTGGCGAGCATGCCACCCCACTACCGCTTCCTCTGCGTCAGTCACCTCATTGGATGGACTGCCTTCCTGTCCAACATGCTCTTCTTCACAGATTTCATGGGCCAGGTAATGAATATGGCGATGCCCACACTCATTGGCTCACACATCAACTCTTCAGGCAGCAGCCGTTGAGCTGCTTCTGGGTTAGCCTCCAGTAAGAGTGGAGGAAAGAGTACCCTTCAGGAGGTGACTTGCAGACAAGTAAGCAGCAGCTCATGACACTAGAAGACACCATGAGACCTGCCAGTATTTGATCAAATATGACATACCAGGGGAAACTGATGCGTGAGCTGTAGAGATCATGGCAGACTTCACGAAGAAGGCACAGCGTGATCTGGGCCTTGAAAGGATCCAGAGATAGAGGAGGAGAAGGAAGCACTCCAAGCAGGAATAGCCAATGGCAAGGGTGGATTCAGGGTTGCCTAAGTCAGGTTGGGGCCAGACGTTATGTGGAAGGGTGTTAAGATTCAGGGGAACGTTGTTTAGATTGATGCATAAGTGTTAGACTTCCTGAAGGTCCTTAAAGGGTGTCTTGGTCGTGGCACAATGAACTCTGTTCCCTAGGAAGGGGCCCTGGGGCAGGATCATGTCACTTGGGTGGGGGTAGAAAAGCAGAATGCATGAGAAGGGGACCCTACCTCACTGCATTTGTAGCTCAACTGCCAGGGTCCAGCCCTAGCAGGGGTTGGGGGTCCTAGGTGGATGGGAGGCATCAGTGTGGTGGAGAAACAGCACACAGAGACACCAAGTGTTCAGAGGCTGAATCTGTCTTTATTTTTCCCGCCAGATTTTTAATAGATAATTTTCTTTAGTAATGATTATATCATTTTTGGTTACTTTAAAACTAGAAAAACCTTCAAAAGTATAATCTATGCTTCTTCTCAAAGTACACATTCTCTCTGTATGACAGCCCAGACCAAAACAACCTTATTTCCCAGCTAGATTAAAACAATCTTGTCTCCCAGCTAAACTGAAACAAACTTGTCTCCCAGCTAAACTGAGGGCACCATGATCTGCCAGTCTTCAACCTTCAGAACAAACACATCAATAGATTTTCTGAGAAACCACCCCCACCATGAACTCCAGTGTTTAACAGTGAAAAGTTTTTACTATTATTAAAGGGCAAAGAAATCAAATTATAGTTAATATTTAGTCTATTTTAATTTCACACAATGATGGACTACAATCTTATTCTGATTCTCAAAGAATTAGACTAAACATAGGAAAATCACAAATCATATTCATGACCAACCTAAATGTTTTTATCATGCAAAGTATCTCTAGAATCAACTATTACAACTAGGAAAGCCAAGGCTAAACACTGCATCCAAGCTCAGAGGAATGTCTCTTTATCCATCTATTATTATACTAAAGCAATCACAGGCTCCTTTAAACTCAAGCACAGCCACAATTGTTTATTTTAATATATTTTATCTATGTATTACTACTAAATTTTTATTGTGCTCTATTTTGTGTCCCAATATAGTAAAACCTTCCCAATGTTTTCCCAATAAGTTTCTAAATGATATATTGATTATTAATATTAAAAAGCAACACATGGAGACATGCCATGCCTGTGGCCCCCAAGAGGGAGGACAGTCAACAAAAGAGTGTCAAGTGTCGAGTCCTTTATTCCAACAGACTGTGTACGCGGCACTCAACGGCCCCAACTTCTCTTTCAGATCGTGTATGGCGGGGATCCCTACAGTGCACACAACTCCACAGAGTTTCTCATCTACTCCCGAGGCGTCGAGGTCGGATGTTGGGGCTTGTGTATCAACTCTGTGTTTTCTTCACTCTATTCTTGTAAGTCTCCCTCTCCAATGTGTCTTCTAAGGGGCTCTGACCTATCAAAATTCAGATTTTATATTTCTGTTCTATTTTTTTTCTTTGAAATTCCAGATTCTTAACAAATATATGGAGGTCAGGAAATAACTGTTCCCTTAGAAATGAGAATATAAAGTATCCTTGTTCATAGGGAATTCTAGGTGTAGTTTCCCTTAGTGATTACTTTCTACTTGGAATCAGTGGATTCTTTTTTTTTTAATTGGTTATACATGACAGTAGAATGCATTTTGACACATTGTACACAGATGGAGCAGAACTTCTCATTCCTCTGGCAGTCTGTGGTGCTGAGTCACACCAGTAGTGTAATCTTATGTGTATACAGGGTAACAATGTCTGTCTCAATCTACTGTCCTTCCCATACCCACAGCCCCATCCCTCCCCTCACTCCCCTCTGCACAATCCAAAGTTCCTTCATTCTTCCCTACCCACCCCCCACTATGGACCAGCATCGACTTATCAGAGAAAACATTTGACCTTTGGTTTTTTGGGATTGGCTTATTTCACTTAGCATGATATTCTCTAGTTCCATCCATTAACCTGCAAATGCCACTAATTTTATTCTTCCTTAAGGCTGAGTAATATTCCATTGTGTATATGTACTACATTTTATTTATCCATTCGTCTATTGAAGGGCACCTGGGTTGGTTCCATAGTTTAGCTATTATGAATTGAGTTGCTATAAACACTGATGTGACTGTATCACTATAGTATGCTGATTTTAAGTCCTTTGGGTATAAACTGAGGAGTGGGATAACTGGGCAAATGGTGGTTCTATTCCAAGTTTTGTAAGGAATCTCCCTCCATACTGCTTTCCATAGTGGTTGCACCAATCTGCAGTCCCACCAGCAAAGTATGAGTATACCTTTTCTCCCATGTCCTCACCAACACTTATTATTGCTTGTATTCTTGATAATTGCTATTCTGATTAGAGTGAGATGAAATCTTAGAGTAGTTTTGATTTGCATTTCTCTAGCAAGAGATGATGAACATTTTTTCCATATGTTTGTTGATCGATTGTATTTCTTCTGTGAAGTGCCTGTTCAGTTCATTAGCCCATTTCTTGATTGGGTTATTTGGGTTTTTTTGGTGTTAAGGTTTTTGAGTTCTTTATATATCCTGGAAATTAGTGCTCTATCTGAGGTGCATGGGGTAAAGATTTCCTCCCAATCTATAGGCCCTCTTTTCACATTATTGATTGTTTCTTTTGCTGAGAAGAAGATTTTTAGTTTGAATCCATCCCATTTATTGATTCTTAATTTTACTTCTGGTGCTTTAGGAGTCTTGTTAAGGAAGTCAGGTTCTAAGCTGACATGATGAAGATTTGGGCCTACTTTTTCTCTGTTCTAGTGCCCAAGTCTTTGATCCACTTTGAGTTGATTTTTGCGCAGGGTGAGAGATAGAGGTTTAATTTTATTTTGTTATATATGTATTTCCAGTTTTCCCAGCACCATTTGTTGGAGAGGCTATCTTTTCTCAAATATATATTTCTGGCACCTTTGTCTAGTGTGACATAACCATATTTATGTGGGTTTGTCTCTGTGTCTTCTATTCTGTACCATTGGTCTCCATGTCTATTTTGGTGCCAATACTATGCCGTTTTTGTTACTATTGCTCTGTAGTATAGTTTAAGGTCTGGTATTGTGATGCCTCCTGCTTCATACTTCTTGCTAAGGATTGCTTTGACAGTTTAGAATCAGTGAATTTTTGACCAAGATTTTCTGTAAAATAAAGGGAACTCTTGTAAGCAAGATGGTGACATGTTGGATGGGTAAGAGGTAGAGTCCCAGCAGGTCCATGTTCTACTGGTGATGTTTTGTATAGTGCTTATCAGATTTTTAGAATGCACAAAGTAGAAGGGATGGTTAATATAGTAAGTAACAAGAGCAACCTGTAAAATAACTTCAGCTCTGAAGTACAGAGTGCTACGTTATAGGAGCACTGCCCCAACTTTGAGAACAATTGATCTTTCTCCTCACATTCCAGCATTCCACTGGATCTTGAACATCTTAACCACCATTTGACCAAGTTTTGTAACACTGAATAAAGGGATTTATGCCATCGATTCAAAATAAGTCCAAACCAATGTGCTGCAACTTCAGGGTATTACACAGACTCACTTTGTATTTGCTCAAGTAGATGGCAATCTCCAACTGTGTACATACTGAATTAAGTGAAAGGTCTTGCCATCAATATACATCCAAGTCCTTTCTCTGGAGTAGAAATTTGACTCCTAATAGCAATCAGCTCTTCTCACTCCTCTCTTTCCTCCAGGGTAGTGAGGGGGAAAACTGACCTCCAATCAGCGCTCCAGATTTTGGACAAGCTCAGGGGACAGCAGGTTAGGGAAAAGGGAGGAGATGAGGGGAACCCCTGTTACCATTCTCAGGGGTACACACTCAGTCATTGTATTGTGCTTTTTATATAGGAAAATGCTGAACCCACTCCTCAGCTTGCCATAACATAGTGGGGAACCAACTTAAAAATTTGGCACAATTAGGAACAAAGGACCTAATATATAAGGAGTTTGTGAGATCAATAATCATACAGCCATAAAATTCATTGTCTTAAAATTTAGGATGGTCAAATAGTGATGGCTTACAGCTTACATTTCTTTAGCAAACACTTTTCTTTCCCTAAGCAAATTCCAGGCGGAAGATTTCAAGTACTTAAAATGTAATTGGACAGTGATAGACCAAAAGGGTCTAATAAATTATTCATCTGAATTCCTTTGTGATTTCATGGGTAGAGGTGATTTCCTACTCCCTGCATTCTTGTAAGAAGAACACAATTTTTAATGTGTAATTAGTGTTTTAATTTTGTGTCAACTTTCACTCAAAGAATTCCCACTAGGTACCATTCCATCAGTCTAGCTTGAATGCCTGTATGATTTCATGGCATTTGAAAAATTTAAAAGCATGTTACTTTTGGGTTCTTTTTCTTTTTAAAATATTTTTATACCTTCATTTATTTATTATTATGTGATGCTGAGGATTGAACCCAGAGCTTCACACATGCTAGATGTGCTCCACCATTGAGCCACAACCCTAGTCCCTTTAGGCTCTTTCTAATTAAAAGCCTTGTTTATGAAGAAAGCTATTATTTGAATAGTCTTCCAAAGTTTATTCATGTATAAATTTATGATGTCCCTACCACTGTGAATTCAAGCCAAAATTTTATTTGTAAAATACCAACTGGCCCTGCTCAGGGACTCTCTATGACCCTGGCAAGGTCTCCCTGAACTTGTCATTCAAAGATTTCAGATAAGCCTAGCTCATCCTCTGACCTCTCTAGCTTCTACATAAATTAACTACTTTCAATGACCCACTGCAGGGACTTTTTCATCTCTGTATGTTTGTCAGTTCTTCTAATTTCTTTTATCTGAGCTTATACTTCTACTACTTATATGTTTAGACCTGCCTTAAATATCACTTTCTCTATGGAATCATTCAGTTTTTCCTCCTGCACCCCAACACACCCTGGGAAGAATCAGCCATTTCCTTCACTTCCAGAGCACTCTGTATTACCTTCTGTCTTGGACTCTGAGCTACCCTCTCAATCTAGATGGAGCTCTGAGGGCAACTTAGAGGGGGTATGGTGATAAGGGGCTTTTTCTCAAACTCCTTTTTGATAGCAAGCATACTTGCACCAATTAGAATAGCAATACTGCATATTAAGGCTTAGCCAATTTTTCCTATCATCCACTACAGTCATAGCTGTGCTTCAATCAATCATTCTGCTCCAACCTTAAAAAGTACTATGTGAAGATATGGTTACCCTGGGTATCATACCGATTAGAGGCAGGGTGGGGACAAGAAGTTTGGTACTGAAATTTAGTGACTTCTCTTCATGAATGAAGCACTGTTTGCCAGACTTTCAGTCTTTGTACTGAAGTTACATTTGTTTCCAATTATCTCTTTATCCTTCTTTGCCTTCTCATTGACTGGTCTATACACTTGGAAAAGAACTGAGCACTGATGGGATCTTTTAGGTACTGACACAGCTTAGATTATATTTTCTGCACAAATGCACTCATCAAGCAAACAGGCTTATCAAGGTTTGTTATAAAACTGACCTAGGTTCATACTGCCTTCATTCTTAACGTAAGCAACAGCCCTCCAGGCTGAGATGAGTGTAACAGAGGAAGCCATGGTGCCTGCCTGTCATTTCCAGACTGTGTCCTACATCCAATGGCCTGAGACAGTGTTCAGCTTCATAATTGATTCAAATATAATACAAATTACATTTCTTGTCTGTGAGGTATGAATGATAATTATTTGGATAGATATGGAAAGTTTTATTCTTGAATAGGCACATTTCAAATATCTATAATTTGTACTCTGGGTCATGAGTTCTAATAGAATGAGATAGAAGAGAGATAAGAAATATACAGACCATAAACAACTGATTAAGGGGAGGTTCTGGGGAATGAAATTGGCCCAATTTTGCTGTGTGAATGTATGAATATATAACAATGAATCCCACTAACATGTATAACTATAATGCACCAATAAACTGTAAAAAATGAATTATTTAAAAAAACTAAAAACAATTTAAAAAGGAAGATAATTTTTCCAGGTTTTCCTACAATAATGAAAAAATATTGTAAATATTTTAAAGCAGAATTTTAATTTTTTAAAAATGTTTTTATTCTTGTTCATAGTTTGAGACAGGATACCACTGTGTTGTCTAGGCTGGTCTCAAATTCCCAAGCTCAAACAATCCTCCTACCTCAGCCTCCCAAATAGCAGGGATGTGCCTCACTTCAGACTTAAATTTTTTTTTTTAAATTAGTTCTACCCTTGTATTTGAAAGAACAAGCCAAGTTTACCTGCTGGGAGGGGAACATGTCAAGTCAGGTCTCTTCAGCACAGCCTGTGTTTGCTGAAACAGCAATAGCCACGTTAATTGAAATCTTTCACATGTTCAGAGTTGTGCTATGTGATTTCTCAGCCTTTTCATTTGGTTTGATCCTGATGACAACTCCACAAAAGAGTTTTATTCCCATTTTTCAGATGAGAAAACTGAGGTAATGAGAAGTTAAGACCCTTGTCTACAGAGAGAGAGCCAGCTATGGGGACCTGTGAGCCTCTTAGCAGTCTAGAAGGGTTGACAAGTCAGACAAAGTGTCTGCAGAGGATGGATGGCCTTTGCTTCTTTCTTACATGTGTGGAGTGCATTTTGCTGGGGGCTAAGATACTCTGAATGACTTGGATCATTCTGCAAAAAAAAATTTTTTTTTTTTTAATTTACCCCAACTTGACTTTAGTTGGTGAGATCAGGATAAGCTTTTATTGTCATTTGGGTCATATTGAGCCAGACCTCTCTAATCAGAATAACCTCCACTTTTCTTTCATGCCTTGCAGTCCCAGGGTCCCATGACCAAGGTGGGCTTTTCCACCCCTCTTTTGCCTCCTTTTGCTATTTAGCTGTCTGCTGAACAGTGCCTGGTCCTCCTGTATGGAAAATAAAATCAGCTGAGCAAGGCGATTTCAAGCTGTCTTTTATGTAAAAAGATTTAAAATTGATTCCAAAAGCCAGCTGTTTTCAACCCACAGATAAAGAGGGTTTTTGTTCCTGACTCAGTATCAAAGGAAGGCTCCTAAAGTAGTGAATCTTCAAAAGAAAGGATTGTCTGGAAAATATTAAATGTTGTGAGGCACTGCCAGCTCTAATTTCTCCCTTTCTTTTCCCCACAGACTTTCAGAAAGCTTTGGTATCCTACATCGGATTGAAGGGTCTTTATTTCATGGGGTATTTGCTCTTTGGCCTGGGGACAGGGTTTATAGGACTCTTTCCCAATGTCTACTCCACCATGGTCCTCTGTGCCTCATTTGGAGTAATGTCCAGCACCCTGTATACTGTGCCCTTTAACCTCATTGCTGAGTACCATCAAGAGGAGGAGAAGGAGGTATGTGCTCATTGACCCACTCTGCCCTGGGTAGCACTGGGATTCACCTGAAGATGGGCTGGGCAGGGGATTAGTAGAAGAGTGCAAAGCAGAGTTGAAAAACAAGAGTTCTTGAAACAGCAGCACTATGTGCCTGATCAGTCATAATCACACTGCCAATATCATTCTTTTTTTTAATCAAATACCAATTAAAGTGAATCACTTTTAAATAAGGTGATACATTTGTGTGGCTCAACAATCACAATGACATACAAAAGTGTATATTGGGAAGTGGCTCCCTCCATGATTTTCTTTTTCCTCCCAGTGATGTGTTATCATACTTACTAGCTCTTTGTTTATTTTTTGCAGTATTTTAAAATGAAAATCAAATAAATATAAACCTATTTTCTTATTTTCCCTTTCATAGTCAAATAATAATATGCATGTTTCTGCATGATGCTTATTTTACTTAGTGTAGGAAATTACCATTAAAACTCTCAGTGCCTCAATTTTTTCATTAGTCAAATGGAAATAACTATATAAAGTTGTTGGAAAAATTAAACAAGATGCTGTATGTAATGTGCCTAGCATAGTGTCTACCTGATACCTGACAAGGACTCAAACACTGAAAGCCGTATGATTGTTATCTGGGGTAATGATAATAATATATGCTTCTAGGGAGGTGGTAAGGATGAAACAAAGAACCAAATATAAAAGAACCTTGCAGAAGGCCTAGCACTTAAGATATGTTCAATAATGGCAACATTAACCCATTCAAACCAAATATTAATCCAACAATTATATTAAACAAATAGCTATACACAGAAGGGTTGAGTTGCTTTTGATGTTGCTTCCCCTAAGTATGTGAGTGATTGGACATCCTTCTGAAAATGTTTGCACTTTTAACAGGAGGAGAGAAAAAGACTGTGAGTTAGTCTTTATTGAGTTCCCACTACATGGTATGACTTCTGAGAAAGAGATGATTTTGCCTATATTGGTCACTCAGCCCTTATATGTGTTGGGAATTACAGTCTTTGTGGCAAGTAAGGAAGACAGCACTTGGCAGGAGGGTGGAGCAACCTTGTGGACTGGAATCAGAGGTTAGCAAATTAGGACCTTCTGGCCAGAGGTGGCCTGCTGCCTGTTTTTGTACAGTACATAAGCTAAGAATTCCTTTCAAATTTTTAAATGATTGAGGATAAATTCCAAAGAAGAATAGTGTTTATGACAAGTGATATTGACATGAAACCAAACACTAATGTCTATAAGGTTATATTGGGATGGAATTCGTTTGTGGATGGTAGCTGCTTTTTCACTGTAACAGTAGGACTGAGTATTTACAGCCAGGACTTTATGATCCACAGAGGCATTTACTATCTGGTTCCTTAGAGAGAAAGTTTGCTTACCTCAGCCCAAAGCCATAGTTCCTTGAAGATCAAACATGGTGCCTGTGCTTCCCCTTGCAGATGCAGCAGGCCCCCGGAGCCAGCCCAGACAGCAGTGGGCGAGGGAAGGGCGTGGACTGTGCCGCCCTCACCTGCATGGTGCAGCTGGCTCAGATCCTGGTCGGAGGTGGCCTGGGCTTTCTGGTCAACACTGCTGGGAGTGTCATCGTCGTGGTGATTACGGCCTCTGCGGTGGCACTGATTGGCTGTTGCTTTGTGGCTCTCTTTGTTAGATATGTGGATTAAGTCAATAAAGAGACAGTGACCCAGACAAATCCACTCAGACAAGTGCAGCACATGGAAGAAAATCAATCTTTTCTGCGACTCTGCATGTTTGGGGTCTACCATTGGATGCTCTGTGTCGTGATTTCAGTTGGAGTATCTGCCCACTCCTTGTGTTCAGCCAGTCCCCTGCACAACCATTCCCATGTTTCAGGCCTCTTTCACCTGGGCTACGCCTCTGTGCACTGATGGCCAGCATAAGTGTGTTTGGGAGCACCTACCGGCTCACCTTCCTCACTGCATTTCAGTGCAAAGGTGGTGGGGGCAGGGTCTATTTTCTACAGGGCACTTTAGGCCTTAATGAAACCTGAGAAGATATACTTGCTCATAGATCTACCTATGATGGGTAGATTTACTCTAAATGCCATTTTTTTTAAAGCCAGTGGTCTATATATGGTTGGAGATATTTCATCAAATATACAAATACTCAAAATATTGCTGATGACTTCTTTCATGGTATTGATTTATTTATATTTAACTTGCTCATAATTAACTCCTATTAGTTTATGACATCCTAACAAGTTGCTTGAACATCTCATACTAGAAGATTTTCCACTTTCAACCAGCTCATTGAATGACACAGTAAAAACATTTTTATTTGGTCTGTGCCCTTGTTCCATCCTATGGAGAGGATATGAAAGTCTTTTGGGAAAAAGTCCCTGGGTTCTCTCACCATATCCCTTCAATTGCCTCCCATGTGGTGAAGTTTGAGCAGCCTGGAGAGACAGCATGATTTAATAGTAACACCATGAAATTTGAGACATGGCTGGTTTTGAATCCCGATTCTGCTACTCCATGGAAAACTATTTAACTTGCCTAAATTACACTTGCTCATCTGTACATTTGGAATAGTAATTCCTGTCTCAGAGACTGTGATGATTAATAATGCATACCACATACAGAGTACTTATCACTATTATGTTTTATCTTTATTAACCCAGTAATTCTGAGACTGGGTATTGTTACTGATCTCCATTTTGTAGATAAAGAAACTCAGATTGAAGTCTGAGTCATGTGTGGTGGGACACACCTATAATCACAGCAGCTCAGAAGGTTGAGGTAAGAGGATCACAAGTTCAAATCCAGCCTCGGCAATTTATCAAGGTCCTAAGCAACTTAGTGAGACCCTGTCTTAAAAAATAAAAAGGAGGGCTGGGGATAAGTCTCAGTGGTCAAAGTGGCTAAGTCTCCCTGGGTTCAATCCCTGGTACATAAAGAAAAGAAACTCAGACAGAGAGGTATTTTGTAATTCACCTGAAGTCACCCAACTCATGAGTTTCTGAGCAGCCCCTTTCCATACAACAGCATGCAGCCAGGTGGCCAGCATTGCTTGGTGTTCAATGAATGGTATCTCACTGTAACCAATGCTGCTAAGGGCACGTCATCCCGTTTCCCCACCCCTGTATGTGCTTCTGTCTTTCTTAAGTGCTTACCTAGACAACTCACAATGTGCCTGGTCAGTAAAGAATGGAGAATTTTCTGCCTACCCTTAGAAGGTACAAAGATTACGTGGTTCCTCTCCCACTTCATCTTAGAGTCTGGTAGTACAGTCATTGCTCCAGGTAGATTTCAGCTGACCAAACACTTTGGGGCTGAAAGGAAAGGATATTTGTGGAAAGGAAATGAGCCTTTAAGAACTGGGACATTTGGGATGTGAGTGTTGCTTTTGCTTGTCTCATGCATAGTAGAATGGATGGGTTTAGTAGCATGTCCAAGACTGTGGACAGTCAACTCCTTTGAGGCAGCAGACCCGAGAAGAGGAAGCACGACCTGGTTGATTTTGGTAGGCATATGCTCCTCTGTCACACAACTGTCGGGTGTATGTATAAGTAGTATGGGCCACTCCTAATATTTGCAGGAGCCAGAACAAAAGGATAAATAGAGGCCCGAGGTCACAGGCAATCCATTCTCACTCCTTCCTCCCACCTCCTCCCATTTTTGTCTAGGCACATCATGAGATTCCTTGTATGCACTTGGCATTAGCACATCCTAGCCACCTTCATCACTGCACCCTCCATCACTTATGCAAACAGTCACTCCTCAGCCACTCCTCACCCCTAAGGGTGCACAGACTCAGCTGTGTGCTCTGTCTCTGGAAGATGGACTCAGTAAAGGGTCCACCAAGGGCTTGTAAATAGACTCAGAGATTTACACTCCTTGCCCTGCAGAGAGGGGCATGGCTGGAGGAACAGGGGCAGAACAGGGTTCTCCAATGTTGAAATACAGGCCCTATCTGCCCAGGTGTAAGGGCAGTGTCAGAGACTTCCAGCCTAAGAGTGGGCCCCTTAGTCATTCTGTGTGGTAGTGCCCTGTCCCTTCCCAGTTTTTCCAATAATCTCAAAGTGCACATGAATCCCTGTTGAGTCACACTTACTACTCCGCCCTGCTGCTGCAGTTTTCCCGATTGCCTTCTTTTTGTTGAAAGAGCTGGCTGTCTGCTGTTTCTCAGCTGTCATACCAGTGACGGTGGCAGAACGTCTGGAGCACTCCCTGCTCAGGCCATTTTCGGTGTGCTTATGCAGTTGGCAAGAGGTGGAGGGCAGGGGCTCGCAGTGAAGCAACTGCTCCTTCCTGCCTACTGCTCTCCCCATCACCTGCAGGACATGCAGCTTCCTTATCTGATGTTAGGCACCCCAGGTTCTGCATGTCCTCCTGTCCTCTCCAGATCCCTGGTGCTTTCCACACTGGGTGGGCTGTGTTCCCAGACCTCAGTGTGCTGTTGTTTCATTTATGAACCTCCAATCCTTGCTCACCCTTTCTGCACATGTGTGCTGCTCATTTTCTATCCCTCAATCAGTCCCCTCCCCCACTTGCATTTGATGAGCACAGTCACTCTCAAATGAAGTCATCTTATTCTTTTTAGGGGGGCACATAAAGACTACCCCCAATTCTCCCAATCTTCCCCCCCCTACACATATCCATCCTCCATCCTGAAGAAGGGAGGTCATGACTGACTTAGAAAAGTGATCAGAGAAAACATCTGCTCTCTAACCTATAGCATGGGCAATTATGGGCAAGGGCTCAGAGGACCTGTGTCACACAGATGTCAGCATTATAAAGAGTATCAAGTCACCTCTCTTGCTTTCCTTATATATTATTAACCTCTGGAAGGTTTAAATGGAAAAATCTTCAGGGTACAGTATATTTCTTGACCATTTATTCAAGGACTTTTCTGGTATTTTGAAGATTGGGAAACAAATGGATGGGCCAGGTGGAAGATGACCTATGGCCAATGGTCATTTTTCCTGGACCCTTAAAGAAGTGAAGCATAGTCATCACTACCCAATCACAGGGCATGGTTTTGAATACAAGTGAAGTTATTTGATCAAACCTCAATGTTTGGAACATTAGACAGGTTACTGGGCTGAGGAATGGAGCCATAGCAGACTCACTGGTTCTCTCTCCACCCTCTCCACCTACACACACACACATACACACACACACACATACACACACACACACACACACACAATTTTGCAATTTTATTCATTGAACTCAAATGTATCAAGGTTTGAATGAGTGGACAGAAGCCAATTCTAAAAAGTCTTTAATCCTCAGGAACCCAAGTACTTATTCTCAGTACACTGATGACATGGTCTAGCCAAAAAATAATTCTTTTCCCAAACAAATAAAATACATGCATGGACACATATATTTTCAATAGAGATCTTGGGAAATTCTGTAGGAGAAAGGGAAGCTACACTGCTTTGCTACCTGCCTCCCTAACCGGGCACCTGGCATTCTGATCTCAAAGTCTTTGATCATCACTCTTCCTCAGCCTCACATGTCCCATCTACCTTCTCAACGCCCCCTCATTCTGCTTAAATTACACCCATAAAATTTCTAGGCCCACCTGAAATACTATTTTGACTGAGAAGTCTCTGACCTTCCCCTCCTTATTCCCATAGCACTTTGTGTTAGCCTTACTATGACCTCCAATTAATTGTTCCCTGTCTTATCTCATGCATGTTGCTGGCTGTCCATCCTTCTAAATGTAGAAGTCAGAAATGTGTCTAATTCATGTGCATGAGCTCAGCCCCCAACACAGAGTCTCACACAAAACCGGCATGCAAAGAGTCATTGTAGATTTCAGTTGATTTGACAACTTCCTTGTTGACATTTTTGTCCTTGTGTCGACAAAAGTCATGGTCTTTGATTCCTTCTGCCATTTTCTCAGAAGGCTTCAGCTTTGGGTATGTACAGGTGACAGTTTTTACAGATTTTTTTCATAAAGACCTTACCCTCTCGACCCTTTCTTCTCTTTTTCTGGAGTCCACAGCAACAGAAGCACACTCTTTAATGCAATTTCCTGAGAATTATGAGCTACCCCCACATTATTGTATTGTCAAAACTATAATGTTAAGTTACTGTAATAAGAATCTTTCAGTAAGAGTCTAAAATCAGTGTTGTGCATGTGCTGCTGTTGTAATTTCCTACGTTGATTTTCCCTGTATTTGTATTTTAGAGACCAAGGGAGTTTCTGTTTCAATTTTTGTTAGCCTGATAACTCTCCAATACTACTATTGATAGATCTTCTTTCTAAAGGACAAAGGCTAATTTGATTACTTTGGAACAGAAGCATTACTTTATTTTCAAAAAAGAGTTAACTTTTCAAGACTTCTCAGAATTGAGATGGGCAGTTTGGGTTTCTGTGGCAGAGTACATGAAAATTTAGCAATTTCTTTGTGTTGTGTTACAGAAAGTGAAAAGGAATGACAGAGTTGTAGATCTCATAATTTAAGTCTTAAATTTCAGACACTATAGGAATTTTGCAACAAAACTAAAAAGTTCCACAGATGAAGAGGCTATTTAAACAGGCATGTTTTTTAAATGGTTGTTTATTGTATTAGAATAACCATACCAGGAGTTGTCTGCATTACCAGCTTCTTGAGCTCAAAACAACTTGCCAAAGACAACAGTAGCACCTCCATCAGTTCTGGCAGATGGGCGGGTAGATTGATGTATGAGTTCAATTCTCAGAATAGCCTCAAGAAAGGACATCCTGCGACTTTTAGCATTGTAAACTGCTACAATAACAGAACTGTCCTGAGAATCAAAATGTGCTCTTCAGAGACAGTCCTACTGACTGTGGGTAGTTAGGAAAGAATTCATCATGCATGCTCAATGAGCAACATACTCTTTAGAATAAATACCACCCCACTGAGGTAATCTCCTCTATCTTACCTTCTCATGTCAATACTGTGAGCAATAAAGAATCTCAAACCTGAAATTCTGTGATCCCCTCAGCGCAGCCTCTCCAATCCTTTTGTTCCCTTAGGACAAAGATTTTACTTTAGTCTTCCATTCTCTTTCCCATCCCATACATTCTCTTGAATGATCAAACCCCAGCTTCTGGAATCTGGTCTGTAGTAAGCTCCTGCATATTTCTATAGTATTTCTTGCTCTTTTAATCCAACCTGAAATCTGAGTCACCCCTGTACTTGCTGGTCCAGAGTCTCAATCCAAGTGGAATACCAATTCCCAGAGTGAGGAGGGAAGGGCTGTAGAACCGCGTCCCCCCCCCCAATACATACACAAGCCAGGAGAGCTTCTCAAGATGCTCCTAAGTCCAGCTCACCTGCAGTGATGGACTAGAGAGAATGGTGTCTCTAGGCACCCAGACTGCTCTCCAGAGAGACTAGAGCACCCAGGCTTCCAGGGAATACTGATTGTGAGTCCTCTTTTTCCTTTATGGGCAGAGTCTAAAGAAATTTCTCTGTTCAGCTCCTCTGATTACACTGCTCTCTCCCACAGTGCAGTGACGTCCACTCCCCAGGGAATATTTCTTCTAAACCAGGATAGGTGTTTTGCCCTTGGTGACAACTGTGCACAGAAGTCAGGCCCTTTCAGTCAGACCCAGCTTGTGCCTGCTTGCCCTATCCGGGATGGTGAACTACTCTGTGGCTGCACTGGGGTGCCTTTCCCTCGCCATTTCCTGGGAAGGGTCAAAAAGGTCACTCCATTCCCTCAACTCTGTAAAGTTGAGGTTCCCAGGGCAGCTACAGAGGAAGAAAGACCTGTGTAGTCTTAAGGGTCAAAACTCAAAAGAAACGTTTCCTGGGTGGCTTTCCTGGGTGGCTGCACCATAAGAGCCCCATCAAGAACTTCATAAAATAACTGAAATAAGTGCCCAGTTATTCATACCCCAACTTGCTTTCTTGCTGCCTCTCTATTTCTGGGCTCTCTCACACTGTACAACGTGGGCAGCATAAGGAGAGGATTCTACCCTTGGATCAGGTGGAGAGCCAAGACTGGGGGCTGGGTCCTGAGGGACTGATCGTCATTCCTTTGCCTGCTTCCTCTCTTAGCCTGATTTCACAGACTCCCTTCTCCAACAGAAGTGCCTCCAGCCTTTTCACAGGCTGCTGCTCCATGGGTCTCCCCATCCTTTTCCCACCTATTTCTTGATTCAGGGTGCCTCCGCCTTGCCTCCAGTAATCTGCTCCCTTGTTTCCCTGCCCTGGAAGGCAGCCTCGCTGTACAGCGCATTCCGAACCTTGGTACACATCAGTAGGCTGAGCTGCTGGGCAGCAGGTCGTAGCGTCCCCCACTGTAGACCACTACACCAGGCGGGTAGTAAAGCAAGTCAGGTTCAGCGGCTGCTTGGAGCGGCGCCAGGGCCTGCAGCCGGTGATCCTCTGGCTCTGGCTTAGTGGTAGCGGTGAAGGGACGCATGCTGGTGAGCGAAGGAGAAGTGATACGCCAAAGCAGGTTTTTGAGCGCCTTGCGGAACTCTCGGCGCACTAGGCAGTAGAGTATTGGGTTGAGGCAGCTGTTGGAATGCGCCAGGCATACGCTCACAGGGAACGCGTATACCTGGCATACGAAGTACTCCTGGCTGAAGGGCACCAAGTTGAACTTGATGAGGATGCTCCATGTGGTGAGCGCCTGGTTAGGCAGCCAACACAGGAAGAAAGATAAGACCACAATGGTCACTGATTTGGTGACCTTGGACCGTCTTCTAGCGCTAGCTCCAGTCAGGCCTCCCCCAGCAGCTGCCGTCCCTCCTTCAGTCCCCACCACGCAGCGGTCTGAGATGAAGCGTACCAGTAGCAGGTAGCACAGGCTGATGATGCCTAGAGGCAGCACGAAGCCTAGCAGCACCTTCTGCAAATGGTACAGGCCCAACCAGAACTGCCTGTCGCCACCCAGCAACTTGTCAGGGAAGCGCACCAGGCACAGCTCCTCGCCCATCACCTTGATGGTGGTGGAAAAAATGGCATTGGGCAGCGAGGCCAGAGCAGCCGAAACCCAGATCAACACACACAGAGCTTTGGCTGAGGAGAAGCAGCTCTCTCTGAGGCTCTGGCCACAACAGTCCCCATGGCCGTGCCCGCGGGTCCGATGGCTCTTAAGGGCGGATGCCACAGAATGGTAGCGCGCCACACTCATGGCAGTGAGGAAGAAGACGCTGGCATACATATTCATAGATGTCACAATAGACACGATCTTACACATGGCCTTACCGAAGGGCCATTTGAAGTCCAGCGCGTTCTCCACCGCCCAGAAGGGTAGAGTGAGCACGAACTGAAAATCCGTCAGCGCCAGGTTGGTAACGAAGAGGTTGATGGAGGATTTGCGCCAGCCCTGTTTGCTCTTCATCAGGTAGAGCACAAGGAGGTTGCCTGCCAGCCCCAGTGCGCAAACTACCCAATAAACCGCACTGATGAGGATCCGTACCCGGGTCTCTGCATCGGAGCTCTCTGCCCCACTGCTGCGGGGTGGATGCCCTGGCGCCGCTCCGTCCGGCAACTCCAACCCCAGCTCCCACCACAAGTCCTGAAGCTGCAGCGACGTGTTGCTACTCGTATTGGCGGCCTCCTGAAGGCCCGGGATCAGACTGAAGAGTTCTGCGAGCTCGTCACTTCCAACCGCCTTATCCATGGGGGCTGTCGTGATTGATTCAACCACCTGTACGAACAAGTGCTCCTACTTCATATTCCCGGACATAAGAACTAAGGAAGCACGGTTAGCCCCGGGTGTGATCCTCAGGCGAGCGCCGGAGGCGTGCGCCGGAGCTTTCAAAATAGCCGCTGAAGACAGAGCCTAGGAACTGGGTGCCAGTTGCGTCCCACGCGCGCGACTAGCAGCTCCGGGCTCAGGAGTTGAGCTCAGCGTCTGCTGTAGATGTGAATTAGCAGAGGAGCGCAGTTCCCAAGGAAAGCGACCGGCCTCCAAGGATTCTTGGTCTAAGGTTGGAGTTTCCGGAGTCCCTAGTACGCGCCTGAGACTTCCCCTCCGTTTCCCCGCTGTGACTTGGGCACCGGCGCATAACCCAGCTGGCTGCTAAGAAGCACGGTTCCGGCCCGTTCTTTTTCTTTCCAATACCTTTGTTGGTTTTCTCTGCTGCTCAAACGAGGTTTCAGTCCAAGGAAAACTAGAGATCGGGAAGTCACGTCTACTTCTCTTACTGCCTGGAGGTCTGTAAGTGTCTCCGTCTCTCCGCTATTGTTAATTCCCAGTGAGTTACCAGAGGTACTTACCCCAGTTATATTCGCACCCACAAAGCCGTGGCATCGGGCCCCACGGAGCATGCGTAACCCCCTACGCACAGAGAGAGAGAGAGAGAGAGAGAGAGAGAGAGGAAGTGAGGGAGAGAGAGAGAGAGAAAGAGAGAGGGGGCGCTTTCCGAGGTGCTGAACCCCGCCGCGCTTACTGCCGGGGAGGAGGAGGAGGAGGAGGGGCGGGCCGCAGGCAGAGGCCTTTGGCAACTTCCCTTTTCCTTTACAAAGTCTCAGAAGGAAATGGTCCTAACCCTTTATTTCCCTGTGTTGCTGGAGAACGCCTATTTTGATTTGCGTTTCTTCCTTCTAATCAACTTTGATCAGAAGTTTTTTCTTCTTTTTCTTTACTGTTTTTCACTCAAGTTATCCCATGTGACGAAGACTGGTGCCATCTCCTGCCTACTTCCCTTTTAAAAGCAAGGATAGTGACCTCTTTTCGTGTCTAAATCAGATGGTGGATCCTTACTGAATACACAAAAGCCGAAATCAGGGCGCAAGTGTTGCCCGTACTTTGGTGTATTCTGAGAGGGAAGCTAAACTGAGCATGCAATTGGATCTTGACTTCACATATTTTAAAATACCACTGGTCTATCCCAGGGTTCAAAACTCCTCCACTTATTGGTCACAAACGTTTCCAACTCTTTTTACCTAGATGCAAATAGGACAATGAAATAGAGGACAATCTCGAGATGATTGTTGCACCACTCACTCCCCTATTTCCTTTACTATTAAAATCAGAACTCCTTCCCTATCAGATGTTTTTCAGACCAATGGCAATAAATTCTAAGGACTCTTCTAAGGGAATGAGTGGAAAGCCTTTGAATTTCTTCTCAAGTTGTGATTTATTGAAACAGGTCAACTGCTCTGATGTAAATCATACTTTTAAGTAAAGACTCAAAGAATTTGAAATGCTTTCTTCACTATCTGGGATTAAACTGAAATCAAAGTATCTTAAGCATGCAGCAGTTGTCTTCATTCCTAAGGTAATGCAGAACTCTTTATTTACAAGATTAAATAATTTAAAGCAGAGGAGTTTTAAAAGAACACTCAGTAAAAAAGAAATGCGATACACAAAACAGGAAAGGAAACGATCTTGATTTCAAAGCCAGAACGCATTTCTTTCGGAGAGAACACACTTTGCTCCAAACACTGGACTGCTCTGTCTTCCCTAGAGAGGGCGCCAGGGCTTCAGTAAAAACCAAACCAGCCAGTCTCCTCTGATCAGTTCAGATCTGAAGATGAGTCCTGCCCTGATCAATCTTCCCAGTCCAAGGTTTGCTTCTGCTCACATCTCTTATTACTATGCTACAAACCTCACCTTCCTATTCACTTTTCACTTTGTTTTTTTTTTAAATTAATTCTTTCTCCATCAAAATTTATCTCTATTGAGGGCTGGAGTTGTGACTCAGTGGTACAGTGCTTGCCTAGCAAGTGTAAGGCACTGGGTTCTCTCCTCAGCAACACATAAAAATAAATAAATAAAATAAAGGTAAAATGTCCATCAAAAATTATCTCTATTGTTTTGTTTTGCTTGTATTTAAAGGGGCTATTGAAAAATGAGGAAGCCTAGGGCACACACAAAAAGCATTTCACCAAGACTCCCTAACTCTCCCACACGCAGCTTCATTCTTTCTGTGCTTCTAGTCCCATTCAAGAATATATGTACTTGATCTGCCCCAAATCACATGAAGCATTCACACTTTGTGAAGAATATTGCAGGAGGTTGATTCAATTCATCTCAAACTCATTGGTCAATTAGTTTGGCACTGAGCTAGGTTGAGAGAAACATTATGACATAAATCCTCTATTTTGATCTTTTCTGGAACTGCTAATCTAAATGAGTGTGCAGTTTAGTAGTGTCTGTGATTCTTTTTTGTTTAGTCTTGTATATGACTAAGTTATCTAGAATGTAGTACTTTGTGTCAGATGCATGGACAATAATTTTAGTTTCTTCACTTCCCACTTCTATTTTTAAGGAATGGGTAGGTAATAACTAGTTATACTATACTTCAATGTTCCAATTTTAGATTTTTTTGTTTTTGTTTTTGTATTGAAACTACCCTATTTAGGTTTGTCTTTTAGAAAAACATAAAGGGGGAAGGGTTCAGGGTTTGTTACATTGCATACAGTTTGTTTTTCTGTAGTACTTCTTCCCGAGGTTGACATCAGGGTGTGATAGGAGATGGGAGAAAAATCTTGTTAGCAATAAGAAGCTCTTTCTCCTTCATAGTGGCAGGATAGAATCTTGAAACCTTTTCCTTGGCTCCTTTTTATATCTGAAGCCATGTGGACCATGTAAAGTCAGGAGTGAGGACAAAGTAAAAACATACTCAAGCACATAACTGCTAGAAACCCATCATCACAGATGCAGGAAATCATAGGCCTGAGCCCTGGCATTTTGCAGAGGAGGCCTGAAGAGATAAAGGGATTTACTCAGCATTTCACTGCTGGGAAGTAATCACATTAGGTCTAAACCATATGTTTCTTTCTCTTCTTTTCTTTTCTTTTTTTTTTTTTCTTCTTTTATTTTCTTTTTTTTCTTTTACATTGAGAGCAGTTGCTGTTTTATTAACTGACCAGATTACAAAAATACCATGATAGACACCTTAGTGCATCCTTATAATAAGTCTGTTGATTGGGCTTCCCTGTTTCCAGCCTCTCCACCTTCTACAAAATGGGTGGTCTTTTTCTTCATTCTGCCTCTTGGAGAAGATAATTTGAAGGACCACAGGAAGTTATTTGCTTCTTTGAAGCATTTTCCAACAGTGTAGATCTCATGAATCAGATCCTCCATGCAGATGATGTCTTATTTGCCAAGAAATCGTGCAATCAAAGCGTTATCTGTCAAGGCAATTCATTTCTTAATGATTTTGCCATATTTATTAGTTCTTTCACTGACTTCAGGTTTGGGTACTCCCAGGCAATATATGGTTCCACAATCCTCAGCACGTTAATTGATGCCTAGTTGAGCTTAATGAGGGTGCCATAGAAGATCTGGCAAAGGTGAAGAAGTTGTAATACCTTATGAACCTTTCGGCTCACACCACTGATACCTCTGATCCTGATGACAAATGCCAGTTTGGGTTCGGCAGGTATGTAGACGTTGCCAGCTTTTCTTGCTATCCTAGTCATTCAAATATCCGTTCTGAACATCTGCCTACATTCCTCGTGGCTTTTCATAGATAAGCTCCCTCCTTGCCTTTAGAAGCATCTTTTGGGCAAACTTCTTCCTCAGGCACTTTACCTTCAGCTCTGCATAATTCCTTTGTTTCTTCTTAAGGGTTTTTGGCACAATAGGAACGTTCTTTTTCTTCTCTTCAGCACCCTCCATGCTTTCAGCTGGAAAAAGGGCCAAAACCATATGTTTCTTGACTCTCATGTGACATCTTTTGGCCCATGCCTCATTTTCCAACTTGGCTCTAACCCATATTTTTCAACACGGGAGTGAATGGCGTGCTGAATAATGGCCTCCAACATGTCCACACTCTAATCCCTGGGCCCTTTGGATACTACTGTATATTGACAAAAGGGCTTTGCAGTTGTGATTAAAATAAAGGTCTTGAGGTGAGGAAGATGGTCATGGATTAAGCTTATGGGTCCCATAGATTCACAAGAGTTTTTGTAAGAGGGAGACAAGAGGAATCAGAGGAGAAGGTGGTGCGATACAGAAACAGAGACAGGAGTGATGCTCTTTGAAGATGGAGGAAGGGATATCAAGCCATGAATACAGTCACCACTGGAAGCTGACAAAAGCAAGGACATGGAGTCTCCCCAGGAGCCTCAAGGAGTGGCCTGCTCTGCTGACACCCTGACTTTACTCCAGTGACACTGATCTCAGACCTCTGATCCCTAGAACTGTGAGAGGATAAATCTGTCTCATTATAAACCACTGCATATGTACCAATTTGTTACACAGCAACAGAAAACCTATACAAGTATATAAAAGCCTGGCTTGAACATTACAAAAGGATAAATTGAGCAATTCAGAGTTAAACATGTTGCTTCATCTTAATGCACTATTCATTCATTCAGCACATATTTATTGAGCACCAACTTTGTGCTAGGTACTGCACTCTGAACTAGAGATTTACTGGTAAATGCCACCTAATTAAGCTCACATTCTAATAGGTGATACAAATATATATGTTTGTTATGGTTTGGATATGAGGTGTCTCCCCAAGCCTCCTGTGTTACAATGGGAATGTTTGAAGGTGAAATGATGGGAGTTATAACTGGGTGGTAGGTAGGGTGTGGTTGGAGGTGGTAGGCCACGGGAGTGGCGGTACCTTTGGGATTTATATTTTGTTTCTGGTGAGCAGAGCTTTCTCTTTGCTTCCAGGTCCGATGTCCTGAGCTGCTTTCCCACACCACACCTTTCTGCCATGAGGTTCTGCTTAACTTCAAACCCATAGCTTGACTTGAAATGAACCTCTGAAACCATGAGCTAAAATAAATGTTTCCTCCTCTAAGCTCTTCTTGCTAAGTACTTTAGTCACAGCCACAAAAAGTTGACTCAAACATTGTTATAATAATAAGAAAAACCATGTAAAATAACAAACTATAAAACCACATACAAGGAAGTAGCTTTTCACTCTTTCCAATTACACTTATTTAATTCTAAGAATCACATATTTTCAAATTAAATATTCAAAGATCATTATGAATTTCCAGTTGCCATATGTGCATTTAATGAGAGTATTTCTCCCTAGAAAATTATTAACAAATGGTGTGTCTTATAAACTACAGTATCTAGGAAGAAAGGATATTCAGTAACCAGGTAAAGGGAGGAGGAATAGAGAAGGGAAAGAAAGAGCATTCTGGGCAGAAGGAACAGCATGAGTAAAGACGCCAGGCCAGAAGGAGCATGATGCTTCTACAGGACAGAAAGAAGACGGTTCTGTAACACAGGGAGAGCAAGTGAGCACTGCTAGATAGGCTGGTGAGACTGGCAGGAGTCAAATAATGCCTGACGAAAGAATTCTGGTCTTTAACTTTAGAGCAATGTTAGGGCACTGGAAATTCTTAAGCAGAGGAGCAACAAGATCAGAGTTGTTGATTCAAAACCATCTTCCTAGTTGTAGTGTTGTGAGTAGAATTGAAAGGACAAGAAAGGACGGGAATAGACGCTAATCAAGTCCACTAGAAAGCTACAGCAAGATTTCAGGACAGAGATGATTATAGTTCAGGCGAGGGTGGCACAGGTCAGAAAGAGATTTACAGAGATATGCTATTTATTTTTTCTCTCCTTCCTCCCCTGGACCTTTGATGTCTCCCCCAAAAACATAGATATTATTAAAGCTGACTTGACAGTTTGTGGTGGTGGATTGCATACAAGGGATGTAGGTAAAAAAGAATCAAAAGTCCTTTAGTTTCTACTTTGTACACCTGAGATGGGCATGCTGAGAGGGAGAGGAGTGGGAAGATGACAAATTGAGATTGGACGTGTGAGACTGTGAATGTCTATAAGGTCATCAAATTAAGATGTCAAGTATACAGTTGAATTTTTGGATCTTAAGTCAGAAAAGAAGCCTAGATTCCAGATATAAATCTGTGAGTCAACAGCAAATAGTGGACAACTCAAGTTTTGACTTTCCTGAGACTATCAAGGGAAAAGGATCAATGACTGGGTCTGGAGGAGCTCCAAGATTGAACTGTCTGGTAGAGACTGGCAAGCTTGTAGACTACCATGAAAATTATAACTAAAGGGTTAGGAGGAAAATAAGAAGCATGTAACGAAGCAGCCATGACATGTAAGAGAAAATAAGACTGACTAATACTGCTGAGAGGTCAAGGAAGACAAGAATAGAAAATGTGAATTGGTTTACAAATGGGAAGACCATTGATAACCTCAAAGGATCATTCAGGAGGCAAATACTGGGAGAAGAGACTACTGAGACCACAAAGCAGTTACTCCCATTGAGTAGCTGAGAGTAGAAACTGAGTCAGGAGGAGGTACAAGAGTTTACCCAAGTTCTGTTGGCACACCAGAGACAGAATTGGTATAAAATTGAGAGATATTACCTAACATTACTCTCTTTAGAAATCTATGCAGTAAGCTGAAAGAATCAAATAAACAACTGCTTAACAAAAAGAATGAAGTCAAGAGTTTGTAACTTGTGGACCCTTTGGTTACACTGCTGACCTGAGCAGTTACTTTAGTCTAAACTGCAGTTTCTCCGCCTTAGAACTGTTCACATTTTAAGCCAGGTAATTCTCTTTTGTTGGGGGGCTGACCTTCATAGCGTACACTGGTATTCCTGCTCTGTACCATTAGAATCCAGAAACAATCCCGACTTCTACTGTGACAACCCAAAATGCCTTCGAGGATTGCCAAATGTTCCATGGGAGAAAACATCCCCTCCCCACCAAAGTCTAGAACCTTTGATCTAAACCTAGATCATTGGTTAGAAGGGAACTGAGCAGGAGGCTGTGAAAGGATCCATTGTGAATCCATTCCCACTTCTAGGAGAATAATTCAAAGGGCCTGATCTTCAGGTAGGAATAGGAAGTATGTACAAAGAGGTAGAATGTTATAATTTCTTAAGTTACCTATATAACTTTCTGAGTGTTGAGTGTTAGTCTTTTCTCTAGATGTTCTTCAGTTAAGCTATAGCAGAGTTGCTGACATCATTAAGGAAATTCTACCTAAATACTGCTCAGACTAGCCATCAGACCACCCCCAGGAAACCAGAGGCTCTGGCTCATACATTAGAGCTGAGACTCCCTAGCCTTGTCTGGGTGGAGAAGGAATTCAGGACACCTGGTTCTCAGCATAATGGCTGTTCTGATATCTATCTTCACTGGAGCAGTCTAGTCTTGTGATCTTGAATGTCACCTCCATCACTATGGTGCTGAGGAAGACTCCAGGCCACTCAGAGACCTGAACCACAACCAGACACTCTGCTGCTGGTTATACTAAGCCCATCCTGGAAGTGAGGGAAACCACAAAAGGCAAGGGTTGTGCCTTCAGAACTTTGTAGATGCCTCCCAATGGAGCTTTAATGGCTCCAGTAGGTACTCTAGTTTAATAAAGACTATCAAATATGGAAAAGAGTAGCCAAGTTACCAGAAAAAGCTTATGGACACCAGGTAGTCAATGAAGTTTTAACTAAGCTCTGTTACACAGTGGGCTAGTAGGTCCCCCAAACCACACTAGTGTTATTTATCCAATTCTGGAATGCATAACTGAAATATTCAACAACAGGCAGAATTCCCACATTGTTTTCCTGGCTTCACAAGTGAAGGCTATTATGGTGGAGAAGGCCAAGTAGAAGCTACTAGAACTGCTTCTACATACACAAATAGTAACACACAAGCCATCTTGCATACCTGCAGGAATATTGCACAAATTAGTGTCACCATCAAGGACTTAAGAGAAGCACAGTTAGAAGGCAAACTTGAGACTTTTCTGTTCAGGGCAATGGACACTGCCCTGTCTTGTTCATATTTTAAGTGACCAGCTAGTCCACTTTGTTAGCACTGGGCAACAGTTGGGATTGCAGCTTCTCTACGTCCTACCAGTTCTTTTCCTTCAAATTTTTGAGTCCTGGGTCAAGCACACATGCAGCTCCATGGCAAAGGGTACCAGCTTCTCCTGAAGGTCATCTGCATTGTCAACATTGAAGACAGGGATAGAGAAACATGGATTCAAATTTGTCTTCATCATATCTAACAGAATATTTTTATAAAGGAAGACAGAGTAGGG
The DNA here is from genome assembly GCF_902686445.1 of Sciurus carolinensis. Taxonomy (NCBI): domain Eukaryota; kingdom Metazoa; phylum Chordata; class Mammalia; order Rodentia; family Sciuridae; genus Sciurus; species Sciurus carolinensis. The sequence goes on along the minus strand of NC_062218.1, from coordinate 29,369,991 downwards.
TAACTTGTCTGAAAGTAGTTGAAAATTCTCTTAGTCCAAGAACTTAGGCAGGTCATGCTAACAGGCAAAGAGCAAAGAACCACAGTTAACCCTGCATGGGAGCCCAGGTTGCGGGGAGTGACCCATGAAGAGACTGGTGAGAAAGGCCTGGGAGGCCGCAACCGAGAGTGAAGATTGCATTCAGAACACTACAGGAGTCCACTGGAGGGACTTAAGAGGGTGTAGTAGACCCTGTTGGAGCCGCTTCCTCCTCCCCTCAGCTCATACCATTTCCCTGCTTGTCAGCTTGACTTTCAGGCACCAGCCCTAATGACTCTTCCCCCCAAGGCCTTTCCATGGTAGGTAGAGCATGCTTTGCATGCCTGTGAAGCAGCCTGCAAGAGGAGGAAATTAAACCTCCTACTTTCACCTCAGAGAGGGGCTTACAGGCAGTCTGATGCGAGTTGATGTGTAAATACCCCAGATTCCTTGTCCCTTTGGCAGAGTAATTCAGATGCACACGTAATCTATTTCCCAGAGTTTAGAGATGAGCCCTCAGTTGTCTGAGTTGCTTGGCCATAGACCCTTTATTGCATTTCTTCCCTTACCTCTCTTACTTCCCTATTTTTACTTCCTGTTTTCCCAAATAAACTACTTTCACTGGAATATTTTGGTTCTGTATCTGATTTGGGGGAAGTTCAAATTAAGATAGCAGGGAAATTATGCAATCCAATTTATACTTTGTAAAGCTGACACTGATTGCTGGATGGTGAAAGATTGCAGGTCAACCATGGTGTGTGCTGGGAGGCTGGAAAAAGGCTGCAGAGCAGTCTAGGTGGGAGATGGTGGCAGACCAGCTAACAGTGGTAACTGCAGCAAGAAGAGAAGTCCTCACTGGGGTTTTATATGGAGGAGAGAATCACCAGGACATGGTGATGGGCTGGAAGGGGTCGAAAGGAAGAGAAAGGGTGGTTTGAACTATGACTTCATCCTAGGTAGTTAATAAAAGTTTAATGTGATGGAAAGAATTGAAAAAGAGAGATTTTGGTATACAAATTGGTGCAACCACTCTGAAAGCAGTATGGAGATTCCTTAGAAAACTTGGAATGGAACCACCATTTGACCCAGTTATCCCCCTCGTTGGTATATACTCAAAGGACTTAAAATCAGTATACTATATTGATGAGGCCACATCAATGTTTTTAGCAGCTCAATTCACAATAGCTAAGCAATGGAACCAACCTAGGTGCCATTCAACAGATGAATGGCTAAAGAAAATGTGATACTTATACACACTGGAATATTATTCAGTCTTAAAGAAGAATAAAATTATGGCACTTGCAGGTAAATGGATGGAACTGAAGACTATCATGCTAAATGAAAAAAGAAAAACAAAAAACAGTCCCCCCGAAACAAAGGCCAAATGTTTTCTCTGATATGTGGATGCTAACACACAATGGGGGTGTGGAGGGTGGAGGAAGAATAGAAATTCATTGGATTAGACAAAAGGGAATGAAGGGAAGGGGGTGATGGAAATAGGAGAGACAGCAGAGTGAATTGGACCCAACTTCTCTATGTTCATATATGAATACATGACCAGTGAAACTCCACATCATGTACAACCACAAGAATGGGATCCTAATTAGGGTATGTTACACTCCTTGTATTTATATGTCAACATACACTCTCTTATCATGTACATCTAAAAGGAACAAATGAAAAAAGAGAGAAAAAAAGGAAGATTTTGGTGGAAGATCAAGAGATTACTCATGAACATTGTTTTTCTGATATAGGTGGAGGGGTCAAACGGAGTTGGAGACATGAGTATGTGCAGCTCATGAGCTAAGTCTGGACTGGTGTTTAAATGTATGAGAACATGTGAAAAGACCCAAGAAAAACCAGCAAGGATGATGGAAGACCACTGTATCAGTATGTCTAGTTCCTGGGATTCTGCCTGCAAAATGGGTTTTCAGATGGGGCAGGGAGAAACCATTCTTTCAAAATCCTTGTGAGGTGTTGCAGGAGCTACTCAGTCTCTATTACTTCTTTTTAATCTGCACGAATTTAGCACGAATCTTTTATTCCACCATAATTGTGAACTGAGTCCCTACTACAGGCATAGAAAAGTGCTAGGTGTTTGGACATATAACAACAACAACAACAATGTTAATACATGAATAATAATGGAAACAATGACAGCCATTTTCATTATTTGGACTTTGGATTAGTTTCTTAGACTTGTAGCAAATTGCCACACACTGGGTGACTTAAAACAACAAAAATTCATTCTCATGGTTCTGGAGCCAACAAGTCAGAAAAGAAGATGATGGCAGGGTTGGTTCCATCTGTGTGCTCTGGAAAGAATGCACCCCCAGCATCTCTCCTAGGTTCTGGTGGCTCTAAGGCATCCCTAGGTCTGTAGCTGCATCACTCCAACCTGTCTCTGTCTCTGTCTCAGAGGGCATTCTTCCTTCTATGCCTATGTCTGTGTTTCTGTTTTCTCTTCTTAAAAGGCTACCAGCCATTAGATTAAGCACTACCCTAGTCCAGTATGACCTCATCTTAACTAATTACATCTGTGAAGATCCTATCTTCAAATAAGGCCACATTCACAGGTACCATGGGGTAGTATTCAAACAAATCTTTTTGGAGGACACAATCCTACCTACTATAGAAAATGACTATGCACTAGAACATGCACAAAGTTTTATTTGCATCAACTCACCTAATGCTCATAAACCAGTATAATTGATACTTTTATTATTCCAAATCTGTATTTCTACATATTTAGACTCAGAACTCCTAGCACCTACCCTACTGCTACTAACCTATCCACATGACTGCTGATTTCCCTTGTTTTCTCAATATTAGCTAATGACATTACTATTCACTTAACTGTTCAAGCTAAAAACCCAAGAATAATTCTTTATTTCTCATTTACCTTTATATCCAATCCAATCTAACCTAGTATGTTTGTAGATTCTATTATGTTTTAAAAAAACACAAAAAATAAAAAAAACTCAAGAAAATAAACAAACAAAAGTCTTGATCTATTTACTTTTCTCCATTTCCCTAAGCTGACCCACATGTTTGCTGGTGGAACTTGATCTTTCTGTACCATGCGGGATTCTCTTCAGGGCTGCCTCATACCATGCAACTGATTTCCACCAAGGTGTGGAAAACCTGAATAAGAGGGAGTGTTCAGAATGAAAGCTACGTGGAGAGAGGATGGTTGATGGGCATAGCAGTACAGTTGGATAGGAGGAATGACTTCTACTGTCCTATAGCACAGGAGAGTAACCATGATGAGCAACTCATTTTATATTTAAAAATAGCTAGCAGAGAGGATTTTGAATATTCCCCAAATGAAGAAATAATAAACACCCAAGGTGATGGATATGGAAATCCTGATCTGATCATTACCCATTATATATGTGTATTGAAATGTTACATTGTACCCACAAGTATACATAAGTACCCATAAGTATATATAAGTACAAGTATATATAAGTTCCCATAAGTATATATAAGTACCATCAGTTAAAAATAAAAAATACATTAAAAATGATACTTTCCTCTTACACAGTTTATTCTTTTGAAGAAAGTGAATACATTCATCCCACACTCAAAAAGAGGTGGGAATCACACAATTCTGATTACTAGGTGGCAGGGATCATTGGGAACCAATGTAAAGATGAGCAGAGTGTCATAATAGCTAGCGGAAAGCAGAATTTGAAGGAATAATCTGTTAAACAGATATTTCAACAGTTTTACAGTACTGGCATAGAAAAGTTTGAAGTTCCAACTTGAGAAGGTGGAAGGGCATAAGTAATTAGTCCAGGGTTTTAGTGAAAACTCCGTAAGAAACTCCTTGTATTGCTAAGTTCGACACTCTATTCTCAGCAACCAGAAAACACACACTTCCTTTAAGTACATGTAGAACATCCACCAAAGGGACAGTGAGTTGGGCTAAAATCAAGTCTCAACACATTTCAAAGGATTGAAATCCTAGTGTACATGTACTCTGCATGCAGTGGAACTAAACTAGAAATCAAGAAAAGAATAACTGAAAGTTCCCAAACATCTTAAAGTTAAGCAACATGTGTTGAGCAATCCATGGGTTAAAGAAGAATTAACAAATGAAATTTTAAAATATTTTAAACTAAATCACCAAAATTTGTGGGATACAATCAAAGCAGTGCTTAGAGGGAAATTTAGAGCTGTAATTGCATATTTTTTAAAAGAAGAAAGCTTAAAAATATTAATGATACAAACTTATAACAAGTACCTGGAGGAAGATCAATAAATTATATTTTAAAAAGATTATGGAAATATTAAAGACAGGAGCAGAAAAATGTATAGAAGCCCCTGCTATATTAGGCATTAATCTTCTGGTTACTGGATCATACATATATGGGCAGAGAGAGGGACTCTTAAGAGAGGACCTGAGCAGCAGGGGACAGGGTTACTCAAGGGACTTGGGGAAGAGTTAGCCAGTATGTATGGAGGTATATAAATATTTTTAAAAACTCTGTTGTTATACTTGCTCATACCAGCTGAAGATGAATATAGAATTTCATCAATATGGCCCAACCTTCTACTGAACTCTCTTTTCAATTCCTTCCCACCAACTCTAACAACCCCAACACTGAGCTACACTGACACTAGCCCACTAGTCCGTTCCCATGTTTGAAGCAATCTCTCTCTTAGTCTACCACATTCTCTTTTCTCAGATGAACATTTCTCTGTCATCCCTATTGTCTAAACTATTAGTTATTTTTGAAGGTTCAACACAGATATTCTTTTCTCTTTGAAGGGTTTTATTATTCCCAGTGTTACTGAGAGACAATCACTCTATGTTTCCATAGGGTTTTGTATGAACATTTATTATGGTGCTTACTACCGTCTTAAACACAATAATAAACAACTCCCCATCCTTGAAACTGAACAAGGCCTGAGAAGTGTAGTCATGTATAATCCATCTTTGTATCCCAAGCTCTTGACATGGTGCCTGGAAAATAATATGCAGCTTTAACCCATGAATGAGTCATTAATTCTAATTCTTTCCTAACCACTAACATCCGTTTAACAATAAGAAAGCCATTTCTAGTTAGAATACCCTGCAGTCATCTGGAAACTCTGTTTCAAGTGCTTCTGCAATTCTCTCCACGTCCTACTCTCCCAACATGGTGGCTGTCATTCTTAATGTGGAGGAGGCACTCATTCCCCAGACTCTTACCTTGGCTCCAGAGGCTTCTGTAATTAGAATAGCAACCATGCTCCGCAATTAAAGAGAAAGTGGGGAGTTGTTTCAGCAGAAGATATGAAAACATGTCTGCATTACTTCATAGCATTCTGAGGGCAAAAAAATTAAATTAACTAATTTTTTCTAACTCAAATTAAACCTGACTTTAGGCTTCCCTGATTAAATTGAAGAGACATCAAGACCAGTCAATTCTGGTGACTGCCCGTTTGATCATGCCCTAGAACTCATGTGGTCAAGAGAAGAGAGGGAAGACTCCTGGTCCTTGTGCCCTGCAGTCATCCTCAATCAGGGATGCTTTGGACCTTGGACCCTGCTGAAATCTCCCTCCTGTCTTCTATCACAGTTCCTAAGGTTCGGGTTCGGGACCTTCTGGTGCTAAGCACTTTTTTTTTTTTTTTAAATGAACTCCATCTCTTCCACTGTTAAGAAACTCAACCTAATGATGGCAAACCCTCTTAAATAATGATTTTCCAAATGTCCTCCCAACTGGCAGCATCGACACCATCAAGGAGATTGTTAGACAAGCACATTGTCTGGCCACACCTGACACCTGCTGAGTCTGCAACTTGGGCTGAGACCCAACAATCTAGGGTTTAGCAAGACCACCAGGTGATTTTGATATGTTGAAGTTTGAAAATTACTCTTCTAAAACAAAGAAGTAGTTTTCCCTAGCTCCTACTCTGAAACACATTGAGGACCAGGAGGGAAAGGGAGAGAGAGAGGAAGAAGAAGAGGGAGAGAAGGAGTTGCTAGTTATTATCCCTTTTAAAGAAAGCTCAGACAAAAGGACAATAAGGACAGGAGGAATGGGGTGGTGGTACAGAAATAGGGATTGGCTACTTCTTTCCTTCTCAGGTTATGAATGTCTAAGAGAGAAAAAACAAATTTCCAATTGATTATTCTACAAGAGAATTCACTATTGATGCATTGTCTCCTTGACTGTTTTCAAATTTCATGAGGATCTTAAAACATTCCAGTCCCTGGGTTCCTCCTCCTAGGAATTCTGATTTAATATGTCTCGACTAAGATCCAGATGTTACTTTTGCAAAGTTCTGCAGGTTGTTCTGATGTGAAGTGGAGGTTAAAAACCGTTGCCCCAGGTCCTTACTGTTGTCTTTTGAGTATAACAACGTATTTTAACTCCTTCTTAACTTCGAGGCTTGCTCATGACTCAGTTGACATGGGATGGTTTCTCACAGTTGCCTCCTATTCAGTCAAGAGTGACATTTCTGCTCTTTTTCTTTCTTACTCATGATCAGAGGAGCAAGGACAGCTTTCCCACACAGTTATAAATCCCTAACAGTTAGAAAATCATTGAAAAATGCTTTTGAATATCAGCCCTTACGCTCTTCCCCCTCCATCATTGCAAACCCCAGCTGGCTTTTCATGTATATATTTTAGGTTCTTTTGGATAAAAATCAACAGTCACACATAGTTACAAGTGAGTAAGGGATGATGTTGGTCCCCTCCTTACCACCTCTTTCCCAGGTTTCAAAGAAGCTTTCTTTATACCAAATTCTGTCACACACACTTCTGAGCAGCAACAAAAGAATCACAACATTGTTCTGTAGGCTCAATGAGTCTTTCTAGCCACTAGCATAAAGCCTTCACCCAAGGAAATGCAATAATGTTCTATCAACAGGATGCGACTAATGATGTGGCTGGAGTCAGACGAGGAAAAAAGAAAAATCTAAAACCAGAGACTTGATGTAGATCTTTTCATCAATCGGAACAATGGTGCCATTTCCAAAGATAGACTACTCTGTAGATTCTAAAACATGTTCAAAGTTGGTATAATTTGCACAAACTAAAGTGCACATGATTAAAATTTGATTCCACCATACCCAGAAGTTTCCTCTTATCTCTTTGTAATCTATTCTTCTTTCTGATTCATTCATACTGATTTGCCTTCTGTCACTATAGATTCATTTTTCTTCCAAAATTTTATATAAATGGAATCATGTAGTATATATCTTTTTTTTTAAATGGGGGAAGTGAGTATCTGACTTCATCCATGTTTTCAAATATACTTTCTCTTGCTGAATATAATTCCATAGTATAGACATACCACAATTTGTTTATACATAGATTAACAATTTGTTCATGCATGATAGATGTGGATTATTGCCAGTCTGGGGTTATTACAAGTGAAACTACTATGAACATTCATGTACAGATCTTCCTGTGGGTGCACACACAGTTTGATCTCTGTTGGGTAAATACCAAAGAGTGGAATGATTGGGACATATGATGTTAAGAAACTGGCAAGCAGTTTTCAAAAGTAGTTGCTGTGATCTGAATGTTTGTTTCCTACCAAAATGTATATGTTAAAATCATGACTCCTAAGGTGATGATTTTAGATTGAGGAGTCTTTGGGAAACTCTATCCTTAGGAATTGGATTACAAGTCCTGGACAATTCCCTAGCCCCTTGTGGTTATGTGAGGAAACTGAAGATGGCTTTTATGAACCAGAAAACAGGCCCTCACCCATACCAAACCTGCCATGCTTTGATCTTGGACTTCCCAACTTTTAGAACTGTGAGATACAAATTTCTGGTGTTCTATGCCTCTCAATTTATGGCATTATGTTATAGCAATGTGTACAAGTTCCAGTTTCTCCATATCAACACTTCAGTTCTTGACAATGATCAATCTTTTTATTTTAATCATTCTCTCATAAAGAGATATTTCATTGTAGTATTAATTTCCTTTATGATTAATGATACTAATAAACTTTTCATGGGCTTGTTAGTCACCCATGTATCTTTTCTGGTGAAGTGTCTATTCAAAGATTTGCCCATTGTTATTGACCGTTTATCTTTTTCTTATTGAATTGTAAGAGATCTTTTTATATATTCAAGATACAAGTCATTTGTCAGAAATATGCTTTGTAAATATTTGCTTCTAGTTCTTAGTTCACATTTTAATTTTCATAGTAGGATCTTCTATAGAGCAAAAACTTTAAATTTCCATGATGTTCTATTAGTTTATTTTTTTTTCTTTTGGAGTTTATGCTTTGGGGTAAGATAGATTTTAGAAATCTTTGCCAAACCCAAATTCACTAAGAATTTTTCCTAAGTCTTTTGTAAAGTTTTATACATCTAGATCTTAAATTTTTCATAAAAAAGGAACCTAAGATCTCTTGCAAGTTAACTTTTGTATATGGAGTCAACTCAGAGTCAAGGTTAATTTTTTTCATGATGTTGTTTAATTGTTTCAGCACCATTTGTTATTTTCCTCATTGAATTGACTTGGCACTCCGTATGAAAATCAATTAACAATTTACATGTGAGTCTATTTTTGTTTAAATTATTAGCTTTTATGTGCCTTAAAAAGATCTTTGTCACCTTAGATTTTGATATTATTTTTGCTTCTTATAGAATTCTAGATTAATAGTTACATTTTTTTTCTTTCAGTACTCCAGATATGTTGCTCCATTGTTTCCTGGCTTATATTGTTTTGCACCAAAAGTCTTCTTCATCCTTATTTTTGTTCTGCATGTAATACCTTATTTTTCTGGCCACTTAAAAAATTTGCTATCTTATCACATATTTGAGGCAATTGAATTATGATGTGTTAATTTTAATGTTTTTTGTTTTGTTTGAGTTTTACTTCTTATGCTTGGAATTCATTAAACAACTTGGATATGCAGTTTTATAGTCTTTATCAAATTAAGAAAACATTTGGTGTTTGTTTCTTCAAAAGTCTCCTTGGTGGACTTCAGATACATGCCTATTAGGCTGCTTGAGTTGTTCTGCAGCTCCCTGATGCACTCTGCTTTGGTTTTTGTTTTCTTTTAGTTTTTTTCTCCATGTGTTCCATTTTTTATAGTTTTTATGTCTTTAAGTTCGCTAATATTTTCTTCTGCAGTGTCTAATCAGTGTAGAATCCCATGCAGTGTTTTTCACCTCAGACAGTGTTTTCTTCAACTCTGGAAGTTTGAATTGGACCCTATATATATCTATAAATATACTGTGTATACATACCATGCCTCCTTGACATGCTATGGGTTTGTTCACCTTCAACCCATAAAATATAATTATTGCAAATGTAAAAATATCCTTACCTAGTGATGATTTTGTCACCAGAGTCATTTCTTGGTCTGTTTCTATTGATTGACTTCTTATTTTTGAACTGCACACATACACTAACACACACAAAATATATATTCTTTTTTTTTATTTGCTTGACACATATGATGAACTTTACCTTGTTGGATGTTGGATATTTTTGCATTCCTTTAAATATTCTTGTCAGACATGGTGGCACATACTTGTAACCCCAGCGTCGGGAGGCTGAGGTAGGAGGATCAGGAGCTCAAAGCCAGCATTAGCAACTTAGCCAGGCCCTTAGCAACTTAGTAAGACTCTGTCTCAAAATAAAAAATAAAATAAAGTAGAAAGGACTGGGGATGTGGTTCAGTGGTTAAGCGCCCCTGACTTCAATCCTCAGTACCCCCCCCAAAATAAATAAATAAATAAATAATAGTCTTGCACTTAGTCTTGGGTCTCATTTTAGTTCCTTGGGTGGTTTTCTTGGGTGAGACTGGAGTAACCCTTTTTCCAGGTCTAATTTTGCTCTACTGCTGAGATGTTATCTGTCTTATGCTCTGTATATTACAATTTTTTTTTTCTACTTTGTCCATTGAGAAAGCAAACTATTCCTATCTAGGTAATCACTGGAAATGTTTCATGGGTATCTTTCCTGTAGTTTTTTCTTTTCCTGCCTCAGGTAGTTTCCTCACATTCATGGGTGGGTAGAACTCAGTTAGGCTTGAGGGGCATCTTTTACAAATTCCTGGAATTCTCTCTACATGCACCTCTATCCTCTGTGGTAGGTTCTTTATATTTGGAAGTTTTCCCTGCAAACTCCTGGTCACTTTGACCTCCTCTGAGATTTGACTCTTTAATTAGGAGAGATCATTGAGCTGGTCGAATTCCCCCTCCCTTCTCTGTACTACAACCAAGGAAATCTCTGTAAACAGTAAGCTGGGTAATTGAAAGTCTTGAGCTGTTTGCCTTCTCTCAGGGATCCTTCCCTGTGCTGCTTCTTACCCAATGTCTGAAACCCCTTGTTTCCTACTTCTTACCCATTGCATTTCTGTTACTCCATCAAGGTTGGAAATGGATATCCCTTTTGCTAGATGCTTATATCTTCTCTATACAGGGTCAGAGAGTGTCTTTACAACATATTCATGAGCCACATGCCTTCAGCATTCCAGTTAAGAATTATCTGGTGTTATCAGAGCAAGAGAGCAGAAGTACTTTAAATTGCTGACTCCTTAGTGGAAACTTTTGATAGCAGATTATCTAACTGTTCCTAAATTTCATGATTATGCTCATTTTTCAAGAGTGTAAGTAACACATACTAAATGTCAATAATAAAATATTTTGAAGTAAATAATAGATATTATCCCCCTTCCCACAAAGAAACTGCTGGTAGAATTGGGATTAGGGTTTCAGTTGCCAAATCCTCACCAGCAGAGTGCCAGTCCTGGATTATTCTTTCTGGTCTATACTCCAAGATTAGGTGCTGGGAATTGAACCAGGTGCAGAAACAATAGTGTGTGTGTGTGTGTGTGTGTGTGTGTGTGTGTGTGTGTGTGTGTTAGGTCGGGGGGGGGCGCTCAGGGCACTGCAGAGTTCCCCTGAGCAGTGGCCCATGACCCACCTTCTGCTGAGGTACATATAGTGCTTCTGTTGTGATATGTGCCCCCTAGGTCAATATGAGAAACAAACAAAAATTAGCTTTTTGCTTACGTAATTGATGATTTGAACCTTTGCATTCAGTAAATCTCTAAAGGGAATGTTTATTCCAGAGGGCAAACAGAGAAGAGAATCATCTAATATTAACACCAAAATTTATTTCCCAAGGTCAGGTAGGACTCAGGAGAGGAATTCAGCTCTTTTTGGTACAGGGGTGTCTGTATGAACCTCAAACATTCCTCAGAACATCCCCCACTGAGTCACCCATCCACACACACATCCTCTGATCAAATATTGACCAGTTTTATCTTTGAGGGAAATGCATAAATGAATAAAACATAGTTCCAGTATCTAGAGTTTATAGTCAAGCGGAAAACCAATCCAAAGCATCTAATTAACTTGATTCTCATTCCATGAAATGCAGCTCAATTGCCAGCTAATTCACTACTTGATAACATCACTTGTTTTTATGAGTCTTTCACAGACTTCTCTCAGCCTTGCATACTAACCCAGGTATTCAGTCAATCAAATCCCACGCACCTGATTTTCTCACACTGAGTTTCAAAGACTCCACCAATCTATCCACAGAGAGATCGCCCCTCTCACCTTCAAAAGACGAATAGCAACACGTTCATCTGATTGTGGCCACAGCTTTACTCCAGGAGCTAGTGGCTTTGATCCTGGAGGCCTCTCAGGAGACTTCATGCAGATTTAGAATGACAGCAAAACAAGGAACCAATAGTGTGAATCAGAGTGTTATCTGAAACATGCAGCGGGGCCATGAAGCAACAAAGGAGGAAGTTATCCTGGCAGGCTGTGTTTGGAGACTGTGGCCAAGATGGATAAAAGGTATTAGCGGAGGCTTCTAGCCCTGGGCTGATGACTCCTGGCCTCAGAAAAGGATGCCTGAGAGCAACTGTCTGGCTTTCTGTGCTCTGAAGAATCAAAGTGCCGCAAATACTCACCTCATGACTGTGGAGATAACCCACACTCTGTAGCATGTGGGCAAGTTGTGTTGAGACTCCACAGAAACCATAAAGAGATCTTTCATCTTAATCTAGGTTTAACTTCAAAGCTGAATTTTCATTATTTTAATGTGTATCCTTCAAAGTCTCTTTATCCTGAGGAGAAACACACACCGTTCATTGAAATGCAATCATTTCAGCATGTAGGGCTCTTGCTTCATTGGCTCCAGGGAAGGATTTTTAACATGTGCTAGTGGTACAAATGCATCTGCCTGATTTTAGGCTAGGGGTCCATGACCAAGTCTTCCCTCCATCATTTTTCTAATGGTCAATAGATGTTTAGTGGTAAAGGGAATGGATGGACCAATTGTGGTACTCCCATACATTGGGATACAACTTGGAAATAAAAAGGCGCAAAACATTGGCACACAAGTCATCCACGGATCTCAAATAAGTATGCTCAGTAAAAGAATGCAGGCAAAAGGATCAAGTTCTGTATGACACTATTTGCATAAAATTCTAGAAAATGCAAGCTAATCTCCTGTGAAAGAAAGCAGAACCCTGGCTAAGTGTGATTAGCAATGATGTAAATAGAGACAGGTGGGAGGGGTTACAAAAAAGCAGTAAGAAACTTTTGGTTTGACACATACATGTTTACCATTATTATGAACAATATCAATATTGTTGTGATGGTTTCACAGGTTTACGTATATATTTTAACATGTAAAAAATGGTACACTTTAAACACTTGCAGTTTATTTTATTTTTTAAAATTTGTCTTGCAATTTATTTTAAGTTAATTTATATCTTAATACAACTAAAAAGTAAAATGTAGGTACTATCACAGTATATTCTTACAGCTATCAAAACTAATCTCATTTTCTCAAGTTTCTTGGTGGCATAGCTAACATTCTGTTCTCAGTGGTCCCAGGACAATATCAAACAGCAGTGACAAATACCAGGGGTGGCTTTCTGAGACCAGGGTAGGACTCCCAGACACTTACCTGATCCCTCCTCTAAGGAGGAGAGTTCCACCCCTGGCTGTTAAGTTCAATGAATTCAGAGAACATAAAGAATGGAGTCAAGTAGGACTTGGAACATTCCTTGGCACTTCCATCCTTTCCTGACACAACTCTCTGTGATGAAATTTCTAGTCTGGTTGAATTTCAAGGATTTTGATTAATGTACACTTTCTGGTGGGTAGAGTTACTGGTTTCATCATTGATTAGACTTCGACTTTGGTTTCTCTCTCGTTCACTTTTGTCTGCCATGCCACAGATAGAACCTGGACCCTTCTTCCTTCCTTATCTCCAGTTTGAGAATAGTGAATCACTCCTCCTTAAAAACGTTTCTCACTTGGTTTTGAATATATCAGACTTTCTTTTCTTTTCTTTCTTTTTTCTTTTTCAGCGCTGGGGATTGAACCTAGGGTCTTAGACATGCTAGGCAAGTACTATACCACAGAGCTACAATCCTTGATACCATACTTTCTTGATTCTTTTGTCATCTCATTAGCTGCTTCTCAGTCTTATTTATTGTTTCCTTTTTGTTTTCCAGATTCTAAACAGGAGTACTCCTGGTTTCAGTCATCATGCCTGGTTTATTCTCTGCCAAATTCATGTTTAGTGGTAAAGGGAATGAATGGACCAATTACCAATAGGTAATTTCACTGTGGTTCATGGTTATCAATATTATCCATATACTTTTGATGACTTCCAAATGTAATCCTCCAATCTGGGCCTCTCTCTAAACTCTAGTCATATATATCCAAAGACTTACATGACACTTTTGTTGAGATGTCTAAGAGACATATAAACATGACTTAAAGAGAACTTTGGATTTCCCCTAGCTCCATTAAATCTTTTATACCTTCCATCTTCCCCATCTCAATTATTGGCAGCTCTGAACGTTATAATCTAAGACTTCTTGCTTTTGCTTATAACCACATTCACTTCATTAGAAAGTCTTTTTGGCTCTGTTTTCAAAATAAATCCAGAATCTGACCAATTCTTATCGTGTCTTTTGCTACCCCTGGATTTATTCCACCATTATATCTTACCTGTGTTAATTCAATAAACTCCCAAAAGCTCTCTGTGCTTCCACCTTTATGTCCCTACAGTCCCAGGAACCAAGTTTTAAATCCTAAGCAATTTCCTTTAACAGCTCTATTCAACACCTGCCTCCCCAGTAGCTTCATAACTTGCTCAGGGTGAAACCCAAAGTCCTCACTATGGTCCCTGGGGCCTGTAGGACCTTACTCCTCTCCCCCACTGATCTCCCTTGCCCACACTCTAACCGCACGACTCCTAATTTTCAATTGAGGGTCTTTGCTATTTCTGTTTTCTCTGCCTGAAGTGTTCTTCCAGATATCCGTTTTGCTCAGGTTCTTGTTTCCTTCAGGTTTCTACTAATATCATCTAATCTTATTCTCGACTCCCTTATATCAAACCAGAACCACCCCCTCAATCACTCCCTGCCCTTTTCTCCAGCTTATTGTTTTCCATTTTTGCCTCCACTGCCTCATGTAGCATATATTTACTTTCCTGTTTATTTTCTACCACTCTGCTTTCCACAATCCCAGATTAGAGCGTGTGCGAGCATGAGGAACAAGTTCTATTTTCTTCATTGCCGTATTCCTGATGCATGGACAAAATAGGCTGTCGATAAAATTTACTGAATTAATAAATGAGGTATTCTCTTTTCAACAAGGCAGTAGCTCTCAAAGGCTCCCTGATACATAGCATCAGTAATTTTTTCCCCTCCTTTGAAACAGTGGGTATACCATTCTTTAATTCAGACATAATCATTAAAATATAATGAAAGATAGGGGTTCAGGACTGACTGTCATGGTTTAGAAGTATAACCCAAGACTCTGGTATTGAAGACTTATTCCCCAATGCAGCAATGTTCAGAGGTGGCACTTTTGGGAAGTGATTGGGTCATAAGGGCTGTGATGTCATAGTGGACTAATCCACTGATGGATTAATAATTTGATGGCATTATGGGGAGTTATGGTAGAAATTGTAGGAACTGAGTCCTAGTTGGGTGAGATAGGTCACTAGAGATATGCCCTGGAAAGATTTGCTTTCTCTTTCTTACTTGTGCTTTCTCTCTCTCTCTCTCTCTCTCTCTCTCTCTCTCTGTCTCTCTGTCTGTCTCTGTCTGTCTCTTTCCCTCCCTCCTTCCTGGCTGCCATGCCACAGTGTTCTGCCTCAACTCAGGCCCAGATTAGTGGAGCACTGACACCTCTGAAAAAACAGATCAAATTTTTATTCTTCTATATTGTTTTTCTCAGGTATTTGTCACAGTGTCAAAAAGCTGACTAATGCTCTAATACAGGACCAGTCTGATGATAAGGTTCATAGCAGCCAGACTGGGTGCTTTTGTCCAGTTGCCCAGAGACCACTGTACATGGTCATTTAATTGACTAACTTCTGAACTATATATGCCTCATTATCAGGCTTCTCTAATTTCCAATTCCATGGTAACTACACCAAATTATTATAGAGAATGAGAACAGTCTGATACTTGTGTGTTTTTAATTTAGAAATAACCCCAAACTTAAAGAAAAGTTGAAAATATCATTAAAAAAAAGAGAATTCTTTGTGATCTGAGTCATTTGGGAATATGTTGTCAACTAGTTGTCCCAACACTTCCAAATATTTTAATGCATATCTACAACAAACAAGGACCTTTTCCCATAACCCCAATTGCCACAGCAGGAAATTAACAGTGAGGCAATAACCACCATCCAGCCCTCAATCCTCCTTCAAATTTCTCCAATTGTTCTGACAAAGTTCTTCGCAACAAGAGGATCCTATTCAGAATCGTGTTGTATTTAGTTGTCATAACTCTTTGGTCTCTTTCCATTAGGGAAATTTCAATTTTCCTTCAACTTATGGTCTTTTCAAAATAAAAAGCTGGTTATTTTTTAGAAAGTCCTTCAATTTTGGTGCACCTGATGATTCCTTATATTAGATTTAGGTTATGAATCTTTGGCAAAGATGTTACAGAGGTGACAATATTCTCACTCCCAGGTGGTGTTTGGTTTTGATTTCCCAAGTTACCAATTTCGTTTATGCTGTTAATTTGATTAAGGTGGTATCTGCTAGGCTTCTTTACTGTACAGTATTCTTTTGACTTTTACAATTAATAAATGTTTAGCAGGATGTACTTTAGAATTATTTAAAGTTTCCATTTCTCATCAACCATTCTATTCATTTATACACTTGAATTAGTGTGGATTTGTGGATTCCTATTTTTATTAAAATAAGAATTCTTTTATTAAAATAGATTCTTACTTTTATTAAAATAAGAATTCTTTTATTTAAAAAAGATATTTTATTAAATTAGGTTACTAATAATTTATTACTATTATTATATATTCTCTGCTGAAACTCTTTTTATATTTGTCCAATGGTGGTTTTTTTAGGAGAACACTTCTGTCCTTTAAACATGGTCCCATGTTTCTTTTAGTAGTTCCTTGTTTCTGTTTTGTTTTGTTTTTCTTTTTTTTGAGAAGCAAATGTTTCAGGGTCCCCTTTTATTTCCCAAGCCCTGTATTCAGCCATTCTTAAGGAGTCTTACTTTCTTTTAGAAGAAGATATTCAGAATCCCAAATCTGGGTATCAGTCATGCTCATTGCTTTCAGAGTGTCATTTTCCCACTATCCTTAAGTGAACAGGCCCAGAGAATGTATGGATATACATAATACTCATGCACACTTCTATTTTTATTTCTATATGCATTTATATGTACATCAACAGCTATGGGTTCATACCAATGCTTTTAGTTTCAATTCAACATTATGGGTCTCATTCTAATTTTCTCTTTTCCTGTTTGTACTTCTCTTCTCTGGTAGTGAGAAACTTGGCTTACATTATCCTTGTTATGTGTTCTTATTCGATCAATCTCCCTGTATGTAATTGCTGTCATCAGTTACCACCATCACCCCAACCCATCCCACCTCACCTGCCCCTGTTTCAACACACTGCTCTGGAACATCCTCTCTCAGATGGATCCCTCCTCACTCTGCCCAGGCTTTAGTGCCCTGCTCTGGGCCCTGACAGCTGCCTGCTTCCTATTGTCCAGGCCCTGACACCTTGCAATAGGCTGCTTCCTCTCTACTTCTCACCTTACCTGGGCTCCCTCTGGCAGACCTCCTATGTGGATCAGCCCCCTACCAATCTGGTGAATCCCTGCTACATTTCCTTTCAATTCTGCTTAAGATGACCTACGAACTGATGGTGGTCTCAATTTACTGCAGCATTTTGATCTAAAGCTATACATTCTATCTAAGGTATGTTGTTTGCTTTCAATCAATAGTATGTTTTGCTGTTCAAGGTTCCACAGCCTTTTCAGACATGACTTTTGAAAAGGGATTGCTGTAACATTGTTTCGTTAATTAAATTGGTTAATTATAGCATCAGAAGTGTCCAATATGGCACCCACTTAAATGCAAAGTCGGGTAATTTTGTAAAGTTTGCAATGAATAGATCACAGGGTTCTCAAGCTGAGCCACAGTAGCAAACTTTCTGGGGTGAGGGTATGCAGAATGGGTTTTATTGGTTATTGATCTAGAATTGGAAGAATAAAAATGAACTGACACTTCTTAGGGTTATAAATAACTAGCCCATCTTATTCCAAGGTCACTAGAGAGGTTTGAAAAATAAAACATGTGACAACAATATGTAGATATATGACTTCTGAAAACCACAGTTTTTCACTTACAGGTAAAGCTAAGAATAGTTAAATACCAGAGAAAGACTTTTCTCCCCTCTGTTCTCTAATGTGGTTTAGGAAAAGCACCTTAGACCCTTGAAGGTATGAAACACTGATTTTTATTATGAGATGGTGATCGTGATGTTTAAGAAGGATTAACAGATTTGAAGTGAAGTCTTTTTGTGGCATATTGGCATATTCATTTGTGATGTCTGGGGTCAAGTCATGGAGTTTTGGGTGACTGTTTATTTTGTCTTTCCAGTGTTGATGACAGCTCTGAAAGATGTATCGAGCTAATTTCCTTGGGTTTCAGTCATCCCTTGTGCCTCTAAGAGTCTACTAGGAAAGTAAGAACAGAGGGAGCTCTTTGTGAGGTATCTCAGATGTTTTGTCACGATTTGTATTTTTACATGGAAAACACTTAACCATAAGGAGCCAAATCACAACCTAAGGCATTCTGGTGGTGCCAAATCATATGCGAGTATTCTTGCCCCCTCTACTTTTTGTGAATGAAGATATTACAGGAGTCTTAAGTCAGACAAACCTGTGTTTAAGTCTACTTAGTGACTAAATCTCTTAAAAGCTGTGAATTACTGCATAATCCTGGATTTCCATTTCATAGTGATGTGATCATAAGCAAAGTTATTTAACCTTTCAGTGTCTATTTCCCCAGCTATGTCATGAATATAAAGTTTTTATAAAGATTAAATAAAGTAGTGTAGATATAGTCATTCACAGTACAAAGTATAGTCATTATGTAATAAATGCCTGCTAGTCTTTGCTGTTAGATTCAATTTTGGAATCACACTTTATTTTATTATTATTTTTTTAAATTTTGTAATCTTTCCTCAGGGGCAGCATATCAGGGACACTTTAGAAACTATGCAGTGATTCACAGTTCTGTTCTCTATAGTGGATAGGAGAAGTAGTTTTAACAGCTAGTAGAAATGCAAACAGTCAACTACCAAATAGCCAAGATTTGGAAAATTTGAGGACAGTTCAGTCGTCTTCTCTGTACCCTTGGGAAACACGAAGATTTGGAGGAATTTTTGAAAATTCAAGAAGAAAGTGAGAGGAACTTTGTGTAAAACTAGTAGTATAATGTATATTTGTGCTGATCTGTGTTGAAAACTTGCCGAGGTTGGAGACACAAATTCATATTTATACTACTAAGTGCAATTATGTGAGTATTCTCAGCAGTACTTGGAAACAAAGAGCAGAGGAAATCAGTAGTTAGGGTAAAACAGATTTTGATGAAGAAGATATGAAATCTTGAAGACACTGGTTTGAGGAGATAGAACATAGTGTATGGCTGGGCAGAAAAGGTGGTGAGGCCAAAGAAAGATTATGTATTAAGAAACCCAGGATGGAGGAATCAAGAGAAGGAAATACTCATTAGGCTTAAAGACCAAGGTACTGGCTATAAGGTTAAAAAAGGCTAACATAATACAAAACTTTGGTGAGGTTTTATAATTTTAATAGTTTAATATTGGATGACTTCTTGCTAATAGATTTTCATGATTATGATCTGCATTGGTCAACTTGGTGTTACTACACTGAACTACCTAAGGCAATTCATTCATAAATAGAAAAGGTTTATTTATCTCACTGTTCTGGAGATTCCAGTCCAAGATTGGGTGTCCTCAGAGCTTTGGACCTCTGGCAAGGGTGCTGTAGTACAAAGCCGATACCCCGCCTCCCAACCACTTGTCAATCTGTGCTCCCCCCCCCCCTTACATTATAGGAATTTCCGGCCTATACTACAGCCATTTCCTGCTTCCCATGTTATGTCCTAACATGCTAGCTAGCTATGGTTCACCAGTCAGCTTGCAAGTATTCTCCGCTATTGGTTCCTTCCAGCCCGGGAGATTCCAATATCTGGGAGAAGTGTCCACGCCATCTTTCTCTTTTCCTTTCTTTTCACCCCTGAGCCTTCGCACTAGTCGTCCGCATAATAAAGTCTCTTACGTGAGGCCCTGTGTCTGCCATGGATTTTTCTGGGAGCTACTGTGGAGCCGCAACTGAGACGGGCATGCACAGCGGCAGTTCCATGGGAGGAGCTGGAACTGCAGGGTCCCGAGCTGAGCTGCATTTTTCCTTACAGGTGCCAGATGCCAATGGTGAGGAGCGTGTGCCAGAGCAAGTGGATCACATCACAAACTAGGAAGCAGAGAGACCAAGAGACTGGGTCCAAGCCTGGGGACCAAGCTTTTAAAACATGGGCCTTGGGGGACATTATCCACATTCCAATCATAGAATGGCCACAAGAGTAGGTGGGGGAGAGAATAAGGAAATAGCACTAGAGTTAAAGAAGTTGAACTGCAAACTTGAAGTTTTCAATGGTTATCCCTGTTCGTCTCAATATTGGTGGACTCAGAAGTCCCCCAGAGTTTTTGAGTTCCTGTCTGAGAAACTAGTCTCTTCTCCAGGGCCTGGGAGTCAGAAGTGATCTTGGTCTTCGAATGATATACTGTTGCTAGAAAAAGTAGACAAAGAAGGAGGAAGAAGAAAGAGGAGTGCAAAGAAGAAAAATGGGAAAAAGAGGGATGGGAGGGGAAAAGAAGAAACAAGAGGAAAAAAGGAAAAGAAATAATCCTAGCCCAAAGTAGTTCTTCAATGGCCTTGCAAATGCATTTCTGCCAAGTTATCCTGCCTATCATGTTGAAATCTCTTTTGACTCAGGTTGTGATCCTGCTACCTCACAGGAGTAGAAGAGGTTCAGCATAGTTCCTTGACTTGCCAATCACGATACAACAAAATGTGTTATTTACCTGGCAGGGGGATTGAAGCTTGCATAGGGAAGTAACATTGCTCATCTGCTGATGAGGAGGTTATTCTGGATGATGGGGGTGGACCCAATGTAATTACAAGGGTCTTTGTTGGTGGAAAGGGAGGGAAAGAAGGGAGAGGAGAATCAGAGTGATGCCATCTAAAACTCCACCCACTGTTGCTAGCTTTGAAGACAGGGAAGAGAGCCATGAGTCAAAGAATTTGGACAGCTTCTAGAAGCTGGAAAAGAGCTCCCTAAGAGCCTTCAGAAAGGAATGCAGCCTTAACTCCTTGATTTTAGCGCTCCTTGATTTAGACAATACATTTGTTTATTAGGTGATGGGAGCCACATAGATATTTTCAGTCACTAAGGTTATAATTTGTTCCAGCAATAGTAGGAAGCTAATACACACCCCTCCAAAAGACTTGGTCTCTACCTATCTACTGTGAAGTCCTTCAGACCACTCATCCGTGGTCTGGGGACCACTTTGCATCTGAACCACTGTGGTTGACTTGGCCACCCTGTCTTCATGTAAGATTGGTGAGTTGGCATCCTAAACCTCTTCATAAATTCATGAGGTTGACTGTCAGCCAGGGAGACCTCCATATGGAGGCCAAATTCCTCCCGAATGGAGTAAGGAGGCCTGTTTCAGCCCAGAAGAGAAAAATCTTGGCTGGACTAGCCCAGTAAATTCTCCGGATGCCTGGCAAGCACCCTGGTTTGTGGCATTCTCTCACAGCTTGAGCCTCAGAATAGTCATTCCTCCACCACAAGCAGCCTGTTCACATCAATTGGATAGATACCTTCTTGAGATACCACTTTCTTTGTTTCCTTTTGAGTGAGTGGGAGGTGGGCTAGTGAAGATGAAATTTTCATAGTAGAAAAGCATGCCCTGACCTGCAGACCAGAGGGTCTCACTAGCCTTTGTCCCAGTCACCTACCTCAGTGGGCAAATGAAGGGACTTGTTAGCTGGGACCATTTCCCTTTGTGTGACTTGGCAAAGAGGAAAGCTATTAGTTTTCAAGTGGAGGTCTTGAAGAGGCTCCCGAAGAGGTCTCTCTGAGCGGGCGAGCAGCCAGAGAAAGCATTGGTAGAGCGGTGTTAGGAAAAGTTAAGGAGCTGGGCAGGGCAGACAGGGAGAACGGAAGGAATTGGGTCCCCTATGACCCATTACCGTACTCAACATTTGCGTTTGTATTTCGGCCCCCGTGAAGGGCTGGTCTGGGGACCTCGATTAGCGACTTCCTCTAGTGCGGGTCAGGGTGGCTTTCCCGGGTCTCCCCTGTTTGGCCCGCCGGGGCTCCGGGCTGGGCGGGAGGAGCGCGGGGGTGGGAGTCCCGGAGGAAGATGCACCGAGCTGGCTGCAGGCCCCGCGGGCGGGCGTCCGGAGGCAGGGGGTGGGGATCTGGGGTGGGCTGCGCCCTCCCGCTCCGACCCATTCCACACCCCGCCGAAAGCAGACACTGTCAGCTGGTTCACTCCCCTTTCAGGAGGAGGGAGGGGAAAAAGGTAGCTAGCCCCTTTCTGCTTAAAAATCTAAAGGGCGATCCAGGGCAGCTTTGCCGCCGCTCCCGCCCCACGCCTGGACCATGCACCCCTGCATCTTCCTGCGCGGCCACAGGCGAGCACTTGATTTCTGGAACTGAGGGCTCAAACTTTTTGACTTTGCTTCTCCCCAACAACTGAATCATGCCATGTGCCCAGAGGAGCTGGCTGGCAGACCTGCTCGTGGTGGCTCAGCTCCTCAACTTTGGGGCGCTTTGCTATGGGAGACAACCTCAGCCGGGCCCGGTTCGCTTCCCAGACCCGAGGCAAGGTTAGTGGCTTTTCTTTATTTCCTTTTAAAACAGTGGTGGTGAGACATGTGGAAACTTGGTCGCTCCTTTTCCCTTCCCCCACTTGGTAGAACTGAACCCTGCACATCGCTTTCTGCTGAGTTTAAGGAAACTTGGGCTGGGAGCTCGGTAGGTAGGCTCGCCTTTCGCCGGAGCCAGCACTTGGGGAGAGGATAACAACTCCCATTGAAAGGTAGTGTCCCGCTGCCTTTCACACGGGTGACACTGCGGTCTTTGAAAGACTCAAGAGGTAGCTGGCAATCTCTCTCTCTCTCTCTCTCTCTCTCTCTCTCTCTCTCTCTCTGCTCTCTCTTTCTCTCTGCCTTTTGTCTTCTCTTTGCTTTGTTTCAACCTCCTATTTTTCAAATTCTGAACAGGAAAAAAAAAATCATTTGTTCTAAAGAAGTTCCAACTGGCCACTGGCGGTCATTGCAATGTTTGTAGTTAGTCTTAAACTCCTGGTCAGGGAAGGGGAAATGTGATTCCGCCCTCCTGCTGAGCACGCTTGGCTGTGTTTTGATTTCCTGGAAAGATTTAGGGTTGTGTTTTTAAAATAACAGCCCTTGTGGGGAAAATTTACCTCTGAGGGGTTCACCTTTCCCTGTCCTGCCTGGCAGCTGGCTGGTTCTCTTTTTGAATTTTGTGAAATGCATGTTATAGAAATCATTGGAGGAGTTGTGCTGGGGCAGTTTGTTATTTTAACATTATTATTTTTTAAGCCTAAATCCTGGGGTAAGGTAGTACTGTTGCCTCAGCCTTTTTTTTTTTTTTTTTTTTTTTTTTTTTTTTTTTGACTCCTAAGTTCAGAGACCTTTTTTTCCTGTTTGGTGGAGAGTTCATTGTGCCTCTGCTGAAGATAGAGCAAGAGCAATGGCCTGTGTGTATCAGCCCATCTGACCTCTAGCAGGAGCCTTCTGGGGTGCAGGTCCCATTGCTATAACCCCTACTTCATTGAGGAGAAAGCTGAAGATGGAAGGACTCGTGACCTCTACAAATGGTCGATGGTTGAGCAAGGTTTTGAACCTGAGTCTGACTCAGACAATCATGCAGCACTACCCCATTGAAATAGTAGGTATAACACACACACACACACACACACACACACACACAGAGCACTGGGTTAGTATTCATTAAGTCCTCTGTTTGCTAACCATGTTCAGGTCTTAGGAAGTGTCCTTTTCTGACAATCTTTTAATTCCTAAGGCCACTTGAGTGGAAAAGCTTCACCAGCTTGTTCAAGTTTACGGGATTTCTAGGCAGGGTTTTCTGCCCACGTTGCAAAGTTCAAACGCTGCTGGGGAACTGGACTGCCCCACAGCTTTGAGAGCTATCTGATGCAAGTCCCTCCCTCTGCTTTACTTGGAAGCTGGAGCCTGCAAACACTGGGGTGAGATGTCAATCAGCCAGCAGTGGCTTGTGTAAACGTTCCAGATACAATCTCCCACCCCCAAGTTTAAAATAGCAGCGCTTGTTGTTCTTTGAAAAACAGTCCCTTTGTGAAAAGTCTCTCTTCTGGGGCAGCACAAACAAAGCCTGCAAGCACTTCCCAGGGCATTTGGAGAGGATTTGGTTCAAAGACACACATTCTCCTGCATTGGTTTCAGCCAGGCTTGCTGCACATCTTTGTAAGGGAATTCAGCCTGGTATGGAGTGGACACTTCAGCCTTACTAGTTCCTCTCTGGAAAGTTAGAAGGGATTTTCACCTAGTCACCTTTAGGGGTGTATGCTGAAGATATTTAATATGTAAAATTAACATAAAATGCTACAGACTTATTAGTGATGCACATGTATTTAAATTTTAAAATAATTTGTTTTTAAAAGTTGTTTCACCAATCTTAATTCATTAATGAATTTACAAGTAATCCACTCTTGGTGCTAAGGATAAATTTCTAAGCAGACTTTGTTATGGTTTAGATGTGAGGTGTTCCCCAAAAGCTCATGTGTGAGACAATGCAAGAAGGTTCAGAGGAGAAATGATTGGGTTGTGAGAGCCTTAAGGTAATCAGCGAGTTAATCCCTGATGGGATTAACTGAGTGGTAACTGGAGGCAGGTGGGGTGTGGCTGGGTGTAGTGGATCATTGAGGGTGTGGCTGCGGGGTATATATTTTGTATCTGGAGAGTAGAGTCTCTCTGCTTTCTGATCACCATGATGTGAGCTGCTTCCTTCAGCCACCTTCTCCTGCCATGATGTTTAGTTCTCACCCTGAGCCCTGAGGAATGGAGCCGGTTTTCTATGGACTTAAACCTCTGAAGCTGTGAACCCTCAAATAAACTTTTCCTCCCCTACAGTTGTTATTGTTGGCTCTTATAGTCACAGCAGCGAAAGAGCTGACTAAAACAGACTTTCATTTAGAACTAAGGGGTAGAGAGAGGAGAGGAGAGGGTTTTTCTTCTCTTTATAAGGGGATTCTAAAGTTTCCGGGGAATAGGATAACCTAGATTTTGCCCCCAAATGACTTTTCATTTCCACTCTGACAACATTGTAAAGTTATACTATGGTACTGAACGTGTCAACTTGAAAGCTACTTCAGAAATCATCTCACTTAACCTTCTCATCCCTATCTTTACAGGTGAGAAATAGGAGGCCTAGGTGCTTAGAGTGTGTGTCAATTTGTATTTCTTAAGCACCTACTAAATGCCACCTCACTAGGGGGTTGAAGCAGGCTACACAGGGTCTCATAGTTAGGAACGGATCCAGATAATCCAGATATGAGATAACCTTGAAGGTTCTTTCTAGTTCTCAGGGTTGGCCAAAGATAAAGACAATTCTTTCAGGGGCTAGACACTGGAAGGTTTGACTAATTCTGCTCAGTAGTTTCTCCACATCACTCGTTTGTGGTGTAAGAATGTTCTGTGACTTTTCCAATGTTTCTTGATTCACAACTAAGTACCGAAACAAAAGGAAAAATTAATCTTGTACAAAGTATTCTGCCTTTCTTCTACAACCAATAATATTCCCTTAAGTTTATTTGTTTCTGTAGAAATGCTCCTCAGTATATGATGGGGTTCCATTCTGATGAACCCATTGAAGTTGAAATTATCATAAGTTGAAAATGCGTTTAATGCACCAAACCTCCCCGACATTCCAGTTTAGCAACACAGTATACTATGAGGTATGACTTGTTTCCACTTGTGGTTGCCTGACTTACTGGGACATGGCTTGCTGCTGCTGCTGATCCTCAGAAGAGAATATCATACCAAATATCACTGGCTCCGAAAAAATAAAATTCAAAGTAGTCTCCACTAATGCCCATGACTTTTGTACCGCCATCAAGCTGACCATTAAAAGTTGGGAACCATCTATATTGTTTACAAGGCACCAGTCACTTCCGTGGTCTGTTTTTGCTGTTGACAATACCATGCAATCAATAGGGCAGGCACTTTATCCCATGTTAGAGACAGGCTCCAGGGTGCACAGACTTGCATAAGAACAAAAGGAGTATTGCAGGGTTTTAAGACAAAAGCTGTAATCATTTATTTATGCAATTTGCAAAAAAAATATTTGCAAGAAGCAAATGATTCTATGTATTTTCTTAATGTAAGAAGAGACTTTGCAGTTTCATTGTGTTAATTATAGTAATCTTGTCAGGTGGGAAGATGAGTTTTCATAGAATTGATGAGCAAATCCAACCTCCTGTGGAGAATCCTACAACTTCGAGGGGACTTACACGATTCTCCACAACTTGTCAATTACTATAACAAAAATACAGTTCTATGGTTATAGCAACCTATGGAAGATAATTATGAAAACAAACCTCTGACTGTTATCAAAATTTCATTGCCTTGTTTAGTAAGGGAGTCTTAGAAAATCAATTGCTCTTTTAGATAGAAGTAAACATAAAGAATAAGTACAGATTTCCCTCCTTCAACAAAGTTCCAAATTTGGAACTATACAGAGATGAGCATGACATAGAAATTGGTGGAATGTTCCATAAAGAAAGAGCAACCTCAACTCGAAAAAGCTGTCAGGTAAATACTCTCTTCCCTCTCCCTCCTTTCTAAGCCAAGGATGAAAGATCTCTTGGTGCTTTATATTTTCAACAACTTGTGCCCATAGGGTTCACTCAAAGTTTCTCATGAAGAACTAGGTTTCCAAATCTGATTTTGAACAAGGCAAATAAAACTTTTCAGGGTTTACCCTTTATTTCCCCAAACCCTAGTGCAGGTTGTGATGTAGTTTTAGAGCATCTCCATCCCCTGCCTTTTCCCCAATCTTATTGACACCCCACAGGAACATCTGATCCTCAGTAGATCCTTAAGAAGTGGTGAGGACAGAGCTTAAAAGTGTGGGCTCTGGAGTTAGATTGCCCTCACCCCTCTTTATTGTCTCTTTACAGAGATAGGAGTGGAGGCTAAGATGAGTGTATTACTTCATTTTCTGTTGCTATAACAAAATACCTGAGACTGGGTAATATATAATAAATGAGGTTTACTTACCTCAAGATCAGGGGTCACATTGGCTCTGCTTCTGATGAGGGCCTTCTTGCTCTGTTGCAGCATATGCATCATGATGAGATCAGGTGTGAGAGGGAGAGATCACGTGGTGAGACAGGAAATGAAAGGGATTCAGGGGCCAGGCTTGTTCTTTATATAGTTTGTTTTCATGGAAACTAAACAGGATAACGTAAGAAGTACATTCATTCTCTCCAAGCATGAATCCCCAGTGACCTAACCATAATGACTTCCACTAGGCCTTAGCCCTTCAAGATTCCACGATTTCAACACCCCCACGCTGGAGACCACACTTCCAGCATATGAACCTTTGGGAATAAACAACATCTAAATTGTAGCCACAAGGGACACAGTTAATAATACTGCCCCAGGGAACTTTGAGGATTAGAGAAGAACAAACAGGTATACTCTTACTGTCATGTGTGACCATAAAAAATGATAAAAAGTAGGTCTACTGTTATTTCCTGACACCTTCTTCTCCATCCATCACATCCCCTGTGGGTTCTGCTTCCTGATGGCTAAGGGAATAGGTAATGAATCAAAACTGAGTGCCTACCGAGAGGAAGCCACGGTGAACCTGGGCTTCTCCCCTATCTCTGCCTAGAGATCTCATAACTATGAGATCACAGGTCACCACATTTCTATTTTTAATACCAACAACGTTAGTGTTGAGCTAGTCAGTGTTACTTGTCAAGCATTATTTTAAATCCATTGCATGTTTTAGGACGTTGGAGCCTCACGACCACCTTCCTTTGCAAGCAAATCAGGAGGGAAAACTGATAGTATCTCCTGTTACCATGTCTAATTAAGAGGCAGTTCTTATCTACATGTATTGCTCAATGAATTAAGAAATAAAGAAATCAAGTCATTCTTTCTTGGTCAGCTCATCATCCCTAGGAGCAGTGCTGCTTCCTCTAACTCTGTTGGCTCTCTTGGCATCTGTTCCTCTTCATGAACATGCGATTCCTCGGTTGAAAGCATGGTTTTGAAATAGGAAAGTCAGCATTTCAATCCAAGTAACGTTGCAGAGTGGCTCTTTAGACTCAGTTTCCTTACCTATGCAATGGGCATAACAACTGATTCTGTATCACACTGTTGTTTTGAGTGTTGAATGAGGAAACCCTTATCATACCTGGCTGGTGGTTAGTGATCATTAAACAGTTACTATAATTATTATCATTATATTATTATGCAGTCAATTTATGTTGGCTGTCTTTCAAAGCTCATTAGATCAAAAGCAACTAGGTAAAAAAAAATCTGTAAATTTGTTTGCTCTTTTACTCTTTAGGCAATAGATTTTGGGGCTTAGTCTTTTTTTTTTTTTGCGGTGCTGGGGATTGAACCCAGGGCCCTGTGCTTGCAAGGCAAGTACTCTACCAACTGAGCTATCTCCCCAGCCCCTTAGTCTTTCATTTTATACTTTCAAAAATCATATTTAAGATTTTCTCTAAGATATATCTTCAGAGACAGTTCCTCCGAGTCATGTTTCAAGTCAGGAAACTTATGGGAAAAGATGTATTTTTCTCTGAAAAAAATTGAAATAACTCCTCGACTACTCATTACTGTTTTTCTAACCCCAACGTGGGATTATTGCATTTCTCTGCTGGATGGCTAGGGTGGCTGCACACTGCAGAAAGAATGTCCAGCCCATCACTGGAGGCTCACTCTAACCTCCAGCCTGCTTTACCTACTGATGACATCCCTCCTGATCTGTTACACCAAACTCCTTCCGCCTGAGAGGACACTGAGCTTAACTGCTGCTAACCCTGCCTCATCTCCAGGGAATGTGTGGAGGAGGCCTCCCCAAGGTTAATTCTTCCCCAGAGACTCAGCCAGTGGGATGGGCATAGGCGGTAGGCATTGGGGTGTTGGCACCCCTTCCTCATCTCCTCTCCTTGGCACAGCACAGAACCTAGTCCTTTTCACCTATTTACAAGTAATTGGGAAAACAGCATGTAAAGACAAATTTCAAAGGGAAAATCATGCCCTAAAGATCACCATCATTTACATATTATCTGAAAGGCTTGGTTCATGTGTGTGCATGTGTATGTGTATCACATGTAGTGGTTGTAGAGAAGACACAATTACATATTTATTACCCTTTGTTACTATATCCTATTGTTTCCATATTTATGCATAATCGCCATGTTTATTAAATATGCAATACACTGTTTTGACATATTGATTTACAAAAATTGTCTATTTAGGACCATTTTTAAAACCATGAGATTGATTTAAAATTGAACTTGTCTGCCTCCATTTCATGACAACTTGAAATTATTGTAGCTGTTTTCTGGGTATAACAAACAAGACATTTTTGATTCTTCTCAGTCTTGTTCAAAGAGTGTAATATTTTGCTCAGAATTTATTTATGTTTTGATGTAGTTGCTTTTGGTTGTATTCACATTCATTTGCTCAGTAACAGCGTATTGGAAAAAAAAGATTTTTAGAAAACACACTTGTTTCTCTGTTTTGGTGGAGATGCAGAGACTTGGATATGTAAAATGGTATTAAAATGAGATGTTTCATTTTGTCTCGATTTCTGCTGAGACCATAAGTGTGAGGGGGGAAAGAAAAGAGGTTAATGACCCACACATTCACAAAGAGAATTCCAGACCATGTAAGCAGAGCTTGCAAAGAACTGATGTGACTCTAAGCCCTTCCCTTTCTTGTGCATACATGAGAGGCTTAAAGGTCAATGGAAAGATATTGGAGGGAGACTTTCTCAGGAGAGAGTGAGAGTACTGGGGAGTTCCCCTCTACTGTGCCCCCCTAAGGCAAAAGAGGGGGCCTTCAAAGAGCTCAGAGAGTTTGAGGTGGGTTTGGGGATGAGCATGTAAGCCTGGACATGCACAGATAGGCAAAAGACCAGTTGGAATGGCATTTGTTCACAGAGCCAACCACCAGGATGGCCTTACAAGAATGTTATGATTTCCCTGACTTTGGGGGACTGGGAAGGGATCACAGTTATTTCTTGTGAGCCAGATTTGGGTCCCATGGGAAAGAACTTGGGTCACTTGAAACAATGCCGAAGAGAACATACTGCTGGGTGACACAGCTACAATACAGGGGTGTCAGATGGAAAGACTGAGGGTGTCCAGTTGGAGGAGGAATTGCCCACATTGAGGGAACCTGGACAATCCCAGTGACAGAGGTCACCCAAAGCTCAGAGAGCTACTCTTTAGAGCAGGGCTCAGCACCTGGACTTTGACCACACTCTTGCAGCATTGCCTGATGACAGCTACACCCAGTCAGGTAAGACCTTCTGCAGCTAACTTTCCCCCTCTGCTCCACCTGGAGCAGCCAGTCCATCATTGTGAGTGGCAGAAGAGAGAGCAGCAGGAGGGGAGTACTGCAGAAGCTGGCCACGCCCACCTCTCCAATCTGGCCACGCCCCTCTGCATTCAGGGCTGAACTTGGAAGAGCCGGGAAGTGCCAATACTAAATCTGCCCAGACATTTCTGGGGAGTGAGTGGGAGGTGCAGGCAGACTGTCGTCACACTCCTCAGTTCATGGCACACTAGCATCGTTGATTTGTACAACTCTCTTTTGTTACGTATTTGTACATTTTTGTCCTTGGTTCCCACTCCCATTCTTCTCCATGGAAACCTATTTTAACAGATTCCATATGTACTTTTTTTGTTTACACATGTTCTGAAAATCTTTTTATTATTGTGTGCCTCTGGGTGTGTGCCTGTGCACGTGCATGAGTATTTGCCACTAATGTAAAATAGCTCTGTATTAACTTGTCTTGTTTCTTATTTTTCATTGAGCATTGTTTTTAAGATTTGTCCTTGTTGCTATGTGGTAAGTTGTGCCTAAATGTCCCAGTTGGAAGGAATAGGTCTGAACTTTTACACTTAAAAATTGAGACGATCTATTAGTTCCTGAGAGTGGAAACACCCCTCTAACCCCATATTTCATCCAAGGTGGAGGAGGATGGTTTTATAAATGATGTTTGAATGCAGTTGTTTCCTGAGGGGGAAGCTCCTTTAAACTGTACCCCATCATGTCCAATTCTTTTAATCCACTGGCTACAAACATGTTCATTGATACATCAGCTTATATGAACCAAATCCCTGTGATGTGAAGATTTTGGTCTCCAAAGATTCAGGGATAAATAGGATAAACAGCAAAAGGCCATGTAAAGTCAGGCTGCTCTGGGAGGTACAGACAGGAAGGTCCTAAGGGTGCAGGGGCAGGAGGAAGCACTGCAAGGGGCATCGGGAGATGAAGAGAAAGAAATTGAGTTTCATCTTTAATGCGTAAACAGGATTTTGATTAATGCAAAACATTCAAACCTTTGGGAAAGTAACAGGAGCAAAGTAATGCAAGTTGGAAGGTGCCCAGGGTTCAGCTGTGAGGTGGCAATAGAATGTTTTCTTTTTTCTTTTTCTTTCCCCCGAAGCAAAAGATTAGTTTATTTTACTAAATGGTTAATGGTTTGTTTTGCTTAGTCTGTAATCCAGAGTATGACTAATTCCTAGCTAGTTAGGTCCTGTGTTATTCTCGATCATCAAAATAAGGAGGCAGTGGTGGGGATTTAAATTTGGGTAAGTCAAAGGCTTACCTTTTGTGTGTGGAGGGAAAGAGCGTTTCCCTGTTTTTGGTACCAGGGATTGAACCCAGGGCTGCTTAGCCACTTAGCCACACCTCAGCCCTTTTTATTTTGAGACAGAGTCTTGCTAAATTGCTTAGGGACTCTCTAAATTGCTGAGGCTGGCTTTGAACTTGCAATCCTCCTGCCTCAGCCTCCTGAACCGCTGGGATTATCTCTTGCACTTTTAAAGTGACAGTTTTCTTATTTTTAAGCCATTGCCTCAGATCCTAATATATTCTTTCACCATTTTGTGTGTGTGTGTGTGTATTTTGTAAACATTAAGGGAAAAAATCCCAGGTCCTTTTTTTTTTTTTTTTTGGTACAAGGTATTGAACCCAGGGACACTTAGCCACATCCCCAGCCCTTTCTTTCTTTCTTTCTTTCTTTTTTTTTTTAAGAGACAGGACTCACCGAGTTGCTTAGGGTCTCACTAAGTTTCTGAGGCTGGCTTTGAACTTACAATCCTTCTGTCTCAGCCTCCTGAGTCGCTGGGATTGCAGGCATGTGCGAGCACTCAAGTTCTTTTTAAAGCAGTCTGTGCGGCATCATGCTTAGGCGAGCATTGGTGCAGTGTTGTCAGTGTGTGTGATGGATTCAGTATGTTTTTAACTTTTTCCTCTAACTTGATAGTGGGAAGTTCCTGGGAGCATTTAAGCACCTTGTCATACAATGGAGCCCTGTGACTTGTATCAGTGAATTCTAGACTCGTGATGTCCTGATTTTGGGGTGGTTATAAAAATGGAGGAACTTTAGATTACATAGAGGGAAATGAGAGGGAGGTGGGGTATGAAAAATGGTGGAATGAGACAGACATCATCACCCTGTGTCCATGTATGATTGCACAATGGTATGAATCTACATCGTGCACAAGCATAGAAACGAAATGATGTACCCCATTTGTGTACAATGACTCAAAATGCAGTCTGTAAAAAATAAAATAATTTTATAAAAGGCACCAAAGACAAGTTAATACAGAACTATTTATATTAGTGGAAAATACTCATGCACATGCATATGCTGATCTTGTCACTTTTTTAATAGTATTCTGAATAAATTTATGCTGATCTTACATCATCCCTGATAAATTATTAATATCCAGAGGTCCATCTTAGTGTCAACTCTGACTGCTGTGTGTCACCAACCAGAAAGCATTGTGCAAATTTGAGTTGCTTGGGGAAATCGATATTGATGGTGTCCATATGGTTATCAAACTAGGATCTGAGTTCCAAGTGGAAGTGAATTTGTCTTGCTTCAGACTCAACCTGGCTCATTTTTTTTGTTTTTTTTGTCTTTTTTCTTCCAGAACGTTTTATCAAGACCCTGCCAGAATACCATGTGGTGGGTCCTGTCCAAGTAGATGCCAGTGGGCGTTTCCTGTCATATAGCTTGCACCATCCTGTCCCCAGCAGCAGGAGGAAGAGAGACTTGGGTTCCTCAGAGGACTGGGTCTACTACCAAATTTCACATGAGGAGAAGGACCTGTTCTTTAACCTGACAGTCAATCAGAGATTTCTTTCCAATAGCTACATCGTGGAGAAGCGATATGGGAACCTCTCCCATGTTAAAATGTTGACCTCCTCGGGGCCTCCCTGCCATCTCAAGGGCACCGTTCTGCAGCAGGGAACCACAATTGGGACCGCAGCCCTCAGTGCCTGCCATGGACTGGTGAGTGCTTGGGCCAGTCATCTGGCCCCTGCCCCAGGACCTTAGAACTTCAGCTGTTAGACGCTCTATCGAAAGGTTCATAGCTGCATCGATGCATGACAACTGAGCCCCTGTGATGTCATGATCTTGACCTTCAACGGGGTTGGAGAAAGGTGATTTGTATGGGAGGTGCAGAGAGTAAAGACACTGAGGGTTTAGTTCAAGGGGACCAGAGGGGAGCATGGGGTGGGATCGGGGGAAAAGAGGACTTGAGTTGTGTCTTCAACCTCTGGGTCA
The DNA here is from genome assembly GCF_902686445.1 of Sciurus carolinensis. Classification (NCBI taxonomy): domain Eukaryota; kingdom Metazoa; phylum Chordata; class Mammalia; order Rodentia; family Sciuridae; genus Sciurus; species Sciurus carolinensis. Next base: position 29,336,754 of record NC_062218.1, on the reverse strand, counting down.
ACTCCAAGGTGTTGTTCACTGGATGGCTGGCCAGCACCTTTGGAGTAACCTGAAGTTGAACGGCTTTAGGGTCTTACTAATAAACGTTGTGATAACAGTAACTGTTATGATATCATAATTGACTGTATGTGTTCCACAATCAGATTTCATGTGGCATCTTAGGCTGTCAGTGGATCCCTGCGCACTTCTATTCATTATCTGTAAAATGGAGATAATGATGGAACCAGGCTCACCGACTTCATAAATATGACTTTACTGAAGCAGATACACCCATGTTTTTAAAACACCAGGCACTAGAATACGTGGTTTATGAGGTGGTTATGTACATTGTCCTCCTCCCTCTTTCTTAGTTTGGAAATATCAAACAATTTTATTGTCCAAGTTAACGTAAGCCCAAGTCTTTCTATTATTATACACCACCTCTCAAAGTGTGACTAAGCTTCTTTTTCAAAATTTAAACCTGTATTTAAAGGAAGTCCTGTCTCCTTTTTCTCCCTTTATTCTAGCAGCAGCTGCAGTGATGGCCCTGCCGAAACGTTTGGGGGTCGTGTTGACGTTTTTTGAAGTTTTCCTCTTGTTGGAGTAGAAGGCAGATACTGGTGCTCATAGCATGTGCTGGGAGGTGACTGCAGGGGAAGATTCCAGAGACCTGAAGGTGATAGGTAGCCAAGGTTTTCCAAGCAAAGCAGCTAGTGACATTGCTTTCTTACAGAAGGCACTTGACCCAAATCCTCCCACCATTATTGCCACTTTGCTAAGAATTTTTGTTCTTCAAAATTTCGGTCTGTGTTTATCTTGTATCTGCAGAGTTTGCCTTTGCTGGAATACTGTGGAAACACTCTTGTAAACATTGTAGAGCAGTTGAAATCTTCTGAAGGACCTCTGGGGATGAATTGCTATGTACAGTAAATAGAAAGAGGTTTTTTAATGGCTTTTTGTGTACATCTGCATGTTCAAATGTAGATATTTAGCATTGCCCCTAATTAGATCTTAAACATCAAAAAATCATGAATGAGACCCTCTTCTTCTTTTTGGTCTCTTGTCGTGGTTGATTGGACTGGGGGACATTGGTGCTCATCCTCTGGGTTTACTCTGGCTTCACTCTGGCTTCATGTCACCTCTTCCCTTTGCAATCCTAGATCTCTCATTTCTGTAAGACAGCCACGAAATCATCATTGCCACCTGACCCCGTTTCTCTGACTCTGCAGAGGAGAAGAAAGAGCTGCAGATCTGGGAGGATGGGCACATAGAAATAAAGAATCCAAGAGACAAACATGCGAAACCCACACTGCTCTGGAGAACACTAATGTGGGAAACTCATTCTGTTCACTAGACATGCAAATAATTATCATGCTAATAAGAACCTAGAAAGTTTAAACCCAGGTGCCTCTTCATGGGTTAGAGCATGGTGGTCTTTGGACCAACAGAAACGGTGGGTGTTTATTAGTGGTATTATCCAACATTGCCATAAAGTAACTGTTCTCTTAGGTGATTGTAGCAAGAGCCAAGGGTGAGATCTGCTGCTCTCAAGTTCTCCCTGCTTTCCTCTTGTACTTTCTAAGGAAACTACGTACTGTTCAGCATTACTCCAAACTTGAGTGTATAATACTGGGACCTTTTCAATTTCACAGAACCTCAAAGGAGTAGTGGGAACCACCATGTGGGCATTTTCAGGTTCAGATTTCAGATTCCTTATACGTATAGGAGGACAACATGGTAGCCAAGATGATGGAAAGTTTTTAGAGCCCAATCACTGACTGAATGACTTCACCAGAAACACTCCATTGGGACTGTTTGGGGATTTTCACTTTGATTTGACAATTTTGAGGTGTTATCAAAAAGTCATCAAAACTCTCCTTCCTGTGAGCATACTTGCTGACCAGCTTTAAATTCATTTGCTAATATGCCAACGATTATAGATGCGTACTTAGAGTGGCCTGTGATGGTTTGGATCTGGAATGGTCCCCAAAGGCTCAGTGTAGAAGACTTGATTTTTGATGTGGCAGTGTTAAGAGGTGGGACTTTTGGGAAATGATTGGATCACAGGGGTTTTAACCTCATCAATTGATTAATCCACTTGTAGACTCACATCTGGATAGACTATTGGAAGGTGGTGGAAATAGGAGGTAGGACCTAATTGAAGGGAGTGAGTGGGTCCTGGGAGCATGCCAGTGGTGTCAATATCTTATTCCAGTTCCTTTCTCTCTCTGCCACGTTCTTCTTCCAGAATGTTCTGTTTTACCACAGGCCCAGAAATATGGAGCCAGCTGACCATGGATGGAAACCTCTGAAACACTGAGCCAAAATAAAACTTTCTCTTCTAAGTTGATTTTCGTAGGCATTCTGCCTGGTGATGGAAAGCTTATGAGTACCTGGTCCTAGTCAAAAGGATAGCAAATGGCCCTGTATCCGGTTCCTCTTGATCACATGTCTGGAGTCTGAACTCTGGTATATTTGCTCTCCCTTTCACCCAGGGATGACCCTACACTAAAATTCATAGGGTGGCAGGCTTAGGATCTGCTGGGTCTAGGCCTCCCACCATTTCAAGGACTGAGTTGGCATGAGGAAAGTCTTTCTTAGGAAGGAGATACTAGCATGTGACCCAAGACATCTGCCTTTCGTTCCTGGAACTCTGACTAAATGCTACTTCAGATGGGTCATTGGAATAAAATATTGAACACTGTGCCCTCTTGGAGTTGTCTGTGATTTGAGGCTCATTTAATTTCCCTTTGAGCACACCCTGATGGGTTCAAACTAGAGACCTTGGAAAGGTCACCCATGGGAAGCTGTGGACAACTTCCTCCCTTTAAGGTCCTCTCAGGCAACTCTGTTGCCCACCATGGCTTCTTCCAGGGTGAGCGCGCCCGTGCCCCTGCTCAGCAGCCCTCCTCTGTCTCCCCATCCTTTCGCAGCCCTTCTCCCCTCAACACTTTCATAACATTAAAATTATGAATTTCACTTTTTTTTAAAAAAATTATTTGTTCTCCTTAGTTATATATGACAGTAGAATGCATTTATGTATGCTGATGTATCATGCATAAATGGGGTACAATTTCTCCTTTTCCTGATTGTACATGTTGCAGGATCACATGGGTCATGCAGTCATATATGCACATAAGGTCATGATGTCTGTTTCACTGTACTATCCTTCCAACCCCATATCCCTTCCTCTCCCTTCACCCTCCTCTACCTTATGAAAAGTAACTCTATTCTTCCCTAGCACCCCCCCACCCCATATTATGAATTAGCATCTGCATATCAAAGAAAACATTTGACCTTTGGTTTTGGGGGATTGGCCAACCTAGGTGCCCTTCAACGTATGAATTGATAAAGAAAATGTGGTACATATACACCATGAAATATTACTCAGCCTTAAAGAAGAATGAAATTATGGCATTTGCCGGTAAATGGATGGAGTTGGAGAATATCATGCTAAATGGAATTTGCTTCTTTTGAACAGTTTAGATTTTTTTTTTTTTCATTCTGAGTTCTTTGATGGAGAAACTTGTATTCTTTCATCAGACTCTGAATTTGTCTTCAAAAAAAAAGTAAGAATCCCAGTGAAAGTGGTTTTGGGTTTGCTACTGACAGAGTCCCTATTAAGATTGTTCCAACTGAGTTTATTTTTAATATTTCAGTTTATTTGGAGACCTAGTGAAAAATGTTGAGACTCGACACTTGTGCATGATAAAGGACTGGGGTTCTAATGTTTTGGGGTATCTACTTCCACCAGTGACCTGGTTTAGGCACTTATGCTCTGGACTGTGTATCTGGGTCAGTAAACAGATATTTTTTTCTGCTTATAGTCAGGGCATTCTTTAATTCCTGCTCATAACATTGCTTAGCTACAGCTTTATTAAAGTGAATACTGTTCTTGGCTCTGTCATAAACCTTTGCCTCAATTCTAGCTCTCTTTGGGAATTAAATCTTGAGTCCTAATCTGCATGGTCAGGGATCTTTCCAGGGCCATCCAACTTCAGCCTCCTCAACTATGGCTTTAAACTTTCCTTTCTCATTTGGCTCGTTGAGATTTCCTTTTTTATTTTGAACTCCAATGTGTACTAAATTTTTGAGTGAGGAATTTTCTTAGCATTTTTTACTTTAAAGTCAAACTTTTAATTTTAAGATAGTTGTAGATTCACATGAAGTTTTAAGAACTAGCACAAGAAGATCCCATGTGCTCTTCACCTAGTTTCCTCCAATGGCAACATCTTGCAAAATCACCATGCAGTATCACAGTCAAAATTTTGACACTGATGCAGTCAAGATGTCAATGTTTCCCTTACAGGATTTTCTTGATGTTGTCCTTATAGCCATACCCATTTCTCTTCTCTCCCTACATCACCTCCTATGTTTATGTTTTATGTTTAAGTCTGTGATCCCTTTGGAGTTAGTTAATTCTTGGATGAGACGTGAGACTTAAGTGGGGTTCATTTCTTCATCCCCTCCCTCCCTCTCTTCCTCCTTACTTTTTCTTTCCTCCCTCCCTCCCTTCTTCCTTCCTTCCTTCCTTCCTTCCTTCCTTCCTTCCTTCCTTCCTTCTTTCCTTCTTTCCTTCCTTCCTTCCCCTCTGTCCTTCCCTTTCCTCCTCCCCTTTTTTTTCACTTGTAGATGTCCAAAGGTTCCAGAACAATTTTTCCAACAGCTGTCTTTCCTCCCTTAAATTGCTTTCACACTTTTGTAAAACTCAATTAGACATGTTTCTGTGAGTCTATTTCTAAATTTCAGCTTCTGTTTCACCAACTTCCGGCAGTTTTCAATACTGTGACTATATAATCTTGACATTAGGTACACTGATCTCTCTCATTTCATTCTACTTTTTCAAATGTGGTTTAGTGATTCTAGCTCCTTTGTCTTTATGTATAAATTTCAAAATCTTATTTACAAACAACTTGGTGAGATTTTGATAGGAATTATATTAAACCTGTATATTAACTTGGGCAGAATTGATCTTTGCTATGTTGAATCTTGCAATCCATGAATCATGTTTGTATTTTAATTTATCTAGATCTTCCTTAATTTTTCTTTTATCACTATTGTGTAGCTTTCAGCATACTAGTCCTATGCGTGTTTTTTTATCTAGAAATGATTTAAGTATACAAGAGTTATGCATAGCTTATGTGCAAATATTATGGTATTTTATTTAGACGGCTTGGACTTCTGTGGGTTTTGGTGTGTGGGGATGCTGGAATCAATTCCCCTTGTATACCAAGGGATGACTGTGTGTATGTATCTCATATCTATTCATCCAACCGTGGGCATTTAGGATTTTTCACTACATTGACTATTGTGAATAATTCTGAAAGGAGCATCTCTCTTCAAGATAGTGATTTCAATTCCTTTGGATATATATTTAGAAGTAGAATTGCTGAATCATATACTATTCTACTTTTAGTTTTTTTTTTTTTTTAAGTAATCTCCATGTTGTTTGCCATAATGGTGGTTCTAATTTACATTCCTACCAACAGTATACAAGGGTTCTCTTTTGTCCATTTCCTCACCAGCAATATCTCCTTGTGATTTTGATTTGCACTTCTGTGATATTAGATGAAGTTAAGTACTTTTCATAGAACTGCTGGCCATTTATATGTCTTCTTTGAAAAAAATGCCTATTCAAATCCTTTGCTTATTTTTAATGTGTATTTTGTTCTATTGATTTCTATGAGTTCCTTATGCATTTTGGATATTAACCTCTCATTGACTATATGATTTGGAAATGTTTTCTCCCATTTCACAGATTCCTTTCATTGTGCTGACTTTTCTTCTGCTGTGCGGAATCCTTTTAGTTGGATGTACTTGTCTGGTCTTGCTTTGGCTCCTGTGCTTTTGGTGTCCTAGTAAAAAAAAAAAAAAGTCATTGCCCAAGTCAGTGTCAAGCAGAAGCTTTTAAACCCATCACTTCCATTTCTCCCAGATAATGTGCCTGTGTGAGCTGCTCTTTTTTATTCCCCTGTGTCAAGTCCAAAGTGGGCCTGAGGATGTCCATCCAGTTCTGCCCCTGAGGCCCTACAGGTTTCAGGGACTAGAGGAAATGAAGGTCCCATGACCCTTGGTTCTCCCTCCTTTGTTGAGAGTTTGGGAGCTGCCGGGGGTGGAATTCTAAATCTCACTCTGATGACCTTTGTCACAAGGAGTCTCCTGCCCACTCCTCTTACCTGCATCACCCATCGCACTCCCTGTCTCCATGGGCGCCGGGCCTTTCCCTCGTATAGGGTAGTTAATTTGAATGGAGAATGAGGCTCTCAAGCAGAGTTAAGTAATTGCCTTGTGTTGTTTGTCTCTTCCCTGGTCAGAGTGTATTTGGAGAAAAATTAATGAAACTTCTGTGTGAATTTATCCCCTTGATTTGTTCCCTCATACTTATTACCAGCATATTTTGTTTTGTAGAATTTTTTGATTCCGAATCATTCTGGGGGAAGGATAGACATTTCTTCTGTGCCGATTCTCACTGCCTCCCGTTGTGGAAGGGCAGGGTTGGCTGAATGACCATGCTTTATTCCCAGGGGGTGTTTTGGCTCATTGATTCAGAGCCTGTTTGGAGAAGGGTCTGTGTGAGTGTGAACCAAGTACCTCTGCCTCGTCACTGTGATCTGTGATTTCTTTTCAGTTTGAAGAACTTCAGTGGTCTTTTTGTTTGACTCCCATTTTATAGGCTTTAAAATCTGTGACTTGTCTGGAAAGTTGTAGCAAGAACCGTCTTTTTAGTCACTGCCTTATGTCTGACTACCCTTTACAAACTGTTCCCATCTGGAAAATATAAATAATCACCCTCTTTGACTCTACTTACCGCACACAGTTGTTGTAGACAACAGCTTCAGAGTGCTTCATTAGAAAGGTACTTCAGTTCCCTTATTGTCTTACAGGAGTAACCATGTTTCTTTACCCAAATTGTTGGGACACTTCATTAAAACTGCTGCTTTCAAGTCTTCAGTGAAATTTGCATTGCTAGTGGGCACTCCTTTTCATGGAATTGATGACTCTCAGCACCATTGGATGCCATTAATTATTCCTACTTGAATACATTTTCTCTTTGCTTTAGCGACACCATGTTATCAAGGGTTTTCTCTAAATTGCACCTACAGTTCCATCTCAGGATCCTCTGCTTCTTTCCATACAGTTAGCTACTAGAATGTTCTAGACTTTCATCTGCAATTACTCTTCCCTAGCTTCACATCCTGCCCACCTCCACCAGTCCCAAATCAATTGGTCTATCTATCTTTTAATCAATTGATCAATCATTTCTCCATCTAGGAGCATCTATTTATCTAATCATCTAGTTCTCTATCTTCATCATATTTGTTATCTATTTATAACATCTGTCTATCTCTGGGTCTATGTAAATAACTCTCAAGTATACACATCTGACTCCTTGGATCTTCAACATTGTATTTACCCTTTCCATCTGGATGCCTAATGAGAATCCCATATTTCCCATGTTCAAAGCAATGCCAAGGACCTCTATCCTTTCATCTTTCCCATTTCTATACATATCAACTCCATTCTTCCAGTTGTCCAGCTCAGAACGCTTGGAGTTACCTTTTCATTGACTCCTCTCTTCTTCTACTCAGTATCTATTCTTATCAGTGAATCTTATTCATTCTATTTTCAAAATATGTTCAGAACTGACCTGTGATCAGCACAGCTAACATTCCATTTTCTCAACAGGGGCAGTTTTACTCTCCAGAGGATAGTTGGCATTGCCTGGAGACAGTTTTGATTGTCAGAACTGGAGAGGAGGAACTCACTTCTGCCATCGAGTCAGTGGAGGCCAGGGGTGCTCCAATGCACAGAACAGCCCTCCACAACCAAGGATCATATGGTCCAGCCGTTGGTAGTGTGGAGGCTGAGAAGCCCTCTCCTAGTTCTGGTCACCATCTTCTCTCATTTGGATCCTACATTCGTCTCCCTGTGGCTTCTTTTAATGGTTTAAAATCATTGTTCACATGGTGGCTGGGTTGGATTTCTGAAGCAGTGTCACTCTTCTGCTTCAGTCTTACGCTGGCTGCCCATCAAAGCAGGATCCAGTGTGAACATCTTGACCTGGCTCAAGGGCACCCTCTGATCTAGCACCACCCACCTGCCCGCTCTCTCCGTATGGCTCCTGTGTCATGCTACAGATGCTCGACCTTTCCTTTGCTTCTCGGGTGTACCAAGTGCGCTCTCTTATCACAGCTTTTGTACATGCTCTTCCCTCCGCCTCGGACGCTCTTCCTCAGACTTCCACATAGCTGCTCCCTGTTGGGGGCTGTGCCATGCTCACATCGGCAGTGAGGAGGTTAATTAACATAAGCACACTCAGGTGATTTATCACTGGCCGTATTCAGTTAAGTCCACGCGCACAGGTGTTCCCGATTGTGCCTGCTGGAGCCTGCTCCTTTTAACCCTTGCTGTGATGGGGCAGCTGACTCCTCGCCTGATTGCAACTGGCGTGGCCCCGCCCTCTGCTTCCTGGAGGGAATAAAAGCGGGCAGTGGGCGGGGGTGTGACAGTAAGAGCAGCAGCTAGCAGAAAGAAGCCGAGTAGAAGTCACTAGCAGAAAGGAAGAAGAAAAGGCAGCAAGCAGATAGAAGCAGCTCGCAGAGAGAAGCAGCAGGCAGTGGGGGAAGGCAGATCACAGAGCGGAGAATTGAGAACACACCTCTAGATCACAGATAGGTAGATCGCAGCATGCGGGAGGCATCACTAAGTAGCACCTCAGATAGACGCACCCTTAGTTCACAGGATGCAGGACACACCTTTAAGAAGCAGCAGCAGAACTAAGAAGAAATAGATTTCTGATAAGCGTAGAAGCCTCTCTTTCTCTAAAACTTTCTCTCTAAGCAAAGTTTCTCTTCCTGATAAGCAAAGTTTCTCTTCCTCTAAGCAATTCTCTTCCTCTAAGCAAAGTCTCTCTTCCAGATAAGCAAAGTTTCTCTTCCTCTAAGCAAAGCCTATCTTTCTCTCAAAGTCTCTCTTCCTCTATAAATTAGTGAATATAGGAAAAATAGTTTATTTCCAGGCCCCTCCGATAAATACCTGCGCAATTGTTGCCACGGGCGACGACAGCTCCCCGTCTTTCCATCCCAGCTTAAGATCTTCCCCTGCCAGTCAAAAGAAAGTAGATTTCTCCAGTATTCCACTACACTGCCTATTTTATTTTAAAAAAGAATTTATACTATCTGATTTTCCTAGTTTATTTTTGCTTAATTTTTATTTCCTTCACCCTGTTTTGTTCACACATTTAACTGTATTCATGGTAAACATTTAGTAAATACTGGTGGAATAGGTGAGGCTTTGTACTGCTCCAGGTTCTTATGGGCCTTTGCAGTCTGTGGTTCCAAAAGGGGATTATATTTCCTCAGCTCCTAAATAGTGGCTTAACACCCACCTACTGACTGTCACCATACAGTCTGGTCCCTGAGCCACTTCTAATGGGCTCCAGGGTGCTGGCTCCTCATCATGGCATCAGGACTTCTGATCCACTATTCTGAGTTTGGCCTAGCTTTGTGGCCCCCAGCTGACAATCACCTGAGGCCCCCATAGTCCACGGCCAGCACGTTTCCCAAACCTTAGTTATACGGTGTTGATAACACTGGGAGAAAGTGTGTGCACACACTAACCAGCAGATCTTTTGCTGTGGAACTGCACCAAGTCCTCACCAGTTCCCCCTCCACCAAAACTCCCGGGATTCTATGGACAAAGCAAGTCTACATCTATTTCCTGAAACACTGGGATCTTTACTTTAGATCTCCAGGAAAAACTGCTTGAGATGTTATATAAGGTCTCAGCTCTTATAAATTCATGTAGAGGAAAACATTTCTTCCGTACACACATCCAAAACTTCAGTGACTCATTTCTGCTGAAATATATCCTCAAGAGCCACATGTGAAAACAACCCTTCATTTCTTTGTTTTGCTACCTTTGCACTGAGCTGAAGAAGACTTTCATTTTTGTCCCTAGAACAAATGGAATGTCTACTCGAAAATATAAATTGAATCCTCCTCCTCTTAGAATGCAGGACACCATGGAGCTTTGACTTAGTCTTCTAACTTCTAACCAGGAAGCTCTTGTTTAGTCCAAGAATATGCTGTTACAATAATTTGAACTCTTTAAATTTTGTTAGATGCTAATTCCTAGAAATACAAGATTTAGGCATTCTCTGTGCTTGGTTGTGTGAATGCTACAAGTGAGTATTAGTGACATTTAAAAATCTGTGCCTTGTGGTGACGTCTCTATTGGGGGAGGGGTGTGCTTCAGTCCATGTTAGTCCCTCCAGTGCCCTTCAGTCCTTGGCAGATGAAAAGTCCTACTGGTTCCTTTTCCATGTACACAAATAACGTAACTTTCTGCCCTCTTGTTCATGAACTCCAGCTGAAGACTTGGTGATGTCGCTGAGGAATGAAATTTACTGGCAGAGCTGTGTGGGAAAACTTGCCCCTCAAGCCTTCTTGCCTGTCTTTGAGTTCTGAATGTCATGGCCCCTTTGTAGAATCCACTCTGCGTTGTGGGATGCCTGTGTCTCAGGGGTTTGTTGTTCCTCCCCAGGGGGAGGGCAATAAATGCTTCCTTTATCTCCTAATTCTGCTTCCAGGCTGAGGAATTCTCCTTGACCCCTGACCTTTGCGTTGTCTGGTCAGCCCCATGCTTACTCAGACATGAGACTTTGAAACCAGGCTTCTGGCTGGCGGAAATTCCTCCCCTAGCTACAAATGCTCTGTGAGCAGGCTCACAAATCTGAGTGACGTTGTTTTTTTTCCCTGCCTCCCTTTATGTCTGTTTGCCTACTTTTCATTTCATGGGGTTCATTCTGTGGATCCCTCCAAGATGGACTGGAGGTGGGAGAGAACTGAGGAACCCATGCTTCCAGAAGCAGCATCATTTTCATCCTTTGGCTGGTCTTGATGCAGCGGCCCTCTCTGTGGTTCAGGGATGGTGCTGGAAAAAGAATGTGGAATGAACCTCTGCTGTTATTGGCAGCAGGGAACAAATACCCTATTACAGAGTTAATGACCTGGCTTAGGTGTTGACACAGATGCAACATATAGACCTGTCTCCGCTCTGGAGATTTTACTTTGAATCTCATTCCTATTTTCATTACAGAAACTGAAGACTAGGTGGCCAGAATCTCCATCTAGATGTTCTTACATTAATATTTCTGTTCTTTTTGACCCAGCATGAATCCTAGGTCTAGGAAGTTTAAATATGAGAGAGACTTGCTTCTTCTGAAAATGTTTCCATTACTGACAGGACTTTGAAACACGGGGAGACAGGATGCCTGAGTTTTATGTTCTGTAATTAGAGAAAAAAGTTTTACTTGATTGTTGAAGATGATCTTTCAGTATGACGTGACTGTTGTGTTTTTAAACAGACAATCTATGCAAAGCAATTCCATGGATTTGGGAGTCTGAGGAGCTGAGTCCAAGGCCTAACTCAATTGCTTACTAATTCTCTAACCCTAGACAAGACTTTGCCTCATTGGTTTATGATTTTGAGCAAACTGAATTCTTATGACCCATGTACCAGGAGGATATTCATCACCTGGGAACTTGTTAGAAATGCAGCTGATCAGCCAGATATGGTGGCATATGCCTGTATTTACAGCAACTGGGAGGCTAAGGCAGAAGGATCAGAAGTTTGAGGCTAACCTAGATAACTTAGTGAGACTCTGCCTCAAAATAAAAAATAAAAAGGACAGGAATATAGCTCATCGTTAGAGCACTACTGGGTACAATCCTTAGTACCACAAAAAGAAAAAAAAAATCGATGTAGATTCTCAGATCTTACCCTTGATCTGCTAAATCTGACCTGAATTTTAACAAGATACCCAGCTTATCTGTGCATTATAATTTGAAAAACATTGACCCATCAAATCAGAGACATTATTCTATTTCACTTTTTACCCTTTTATAAATTGTGTCCTTGGGGCAAAATTATTTGCCTGAAAGCCTAGTGATCCTTAGACGTAGAAACAGAGAAGGATGCTATAATGATCTCAAAGCTGATGGGTGAAGGAATGTGGCTTGGCTTTCCATCACTGTGACAAGTGCCAGAGGAAAAAACTTAAAAGGAAGCCAAAGTTTATTTTGACTCACAGTTTCAGAGTTTTCTGTCCATGGTCACTTGGCTCTGTTCTTTTGGGGCCTTATTGGTGAGGCAGAACATCATGGTGGGGAGCTTGTGGTAACTTACTTCATGGTGGCCAGGGAGCAAAGAGAGAGGACAAAGAGGCTGGGGTTCCAATACCTCCTTTATAAGAAGCCTCTCAGCAGCCAAACTTCCTTCCACTCCACCCCACCTTCTAAAGGTTCCATCACCTCCCCAAAGCACCATAGACTGGTGTCCAAGCCTTCAGCCTTCAAACCATATCATATCAAAGAGGAGTATTAGATAATGCAATTCAGAAAAAGACTTAGAAGATACACAGGGCTTTGGAAACCAAAATAAGATTGCCTCTAGTGGCCAAACATACATGTACTTCTGTCCTTGGCAGTGTTTTATGTTAAAATCCATGTCCTTGTGGGAACAAATCTTACCAGAACACCTGCTGGGTTTGTTTTGTTCTGTTTTGTTTTTCAGGTTTTTCAATTCTCAGCCATACGGCGAGTGTGTAAAGCAATAATTTGATGTTTTGGAGTCTCCATTTGAGCGGTTGAGAGATTTTCTTGGCCAAGGGAGGATTGGGACAGACAATGAGAGCTGGCACTGTTTACACTTTCATTCCCATCCCCAAGATTGACCTTGTTGATACCAAGTTTGGGTTAAGAATGAGGACACCTTCATGTTATAAATACTCCTTTAAGGGTTTATAAATGTGGAATTTTCCAAGATGGTAATCAGAGTTTGCATATGAAAGGAGACTGGCAAAACAAGCTAGCCTTCCTTCTTAGTCCTGGGAAGACGCTCTGCACACAGGGCAGCTGGCAGCAGGCACCTGGTAGACAACAGGAGCAGAAGATGTGGCCTTTGCTCCTGTCTGGGGCCACCTTACTTCTATTAAGTTCTGTATCCCTGACCAGATGAACTGTAGGTTTAGAGAAGGTTTTCAGGTTTCTCTTCCCATGTCTCTATTTGTTAACAGCATAGCTGTCCTGTCTGCCTTTATTGATTATGCCCTATTATTTATTTTTAAGAACTTCCAAATAATCAAACAAAAACCTTTCTCTCAACAAACACAAAAAGGCGTGACCTTCTGAATGTTCCTCACATGGTCTCTGTGTTGGATTTGCTGATTTCTCTCTTTGTGCTATTTCAGACATTAAAGAGAGTGACTTTCATACCCTAAGGATTCCTGCCAGACCCACTTTCTTTCCCTTCAGACTGCACAATCCATGTGGACATTCCTTCATAGTTCTGTAGTTAAACTGGGAACACTGTAAACTATTTTGAGAAACAAACTTATCAGAGATAGATAATTTACTACTAACTGGTCCCATTTGATGTCATTGATTTCCCAACTTCCCTTTATTGGCCCCTGCTCCCTGACATCTCACCACACTGTTTATGGCAAAATTTTCTCTAGAATTTGTTCCTCATTTGATTTCTGCTTTGATGTTAAGAAATGAGGCACACAGTTTTAAAGTGTACAATTTCCAGTCTCTTACTGGGTCATCAGATGGATATCACTGTCTTTCTTACAAGTGTTCTTCCTATCTTTTAGCAAGTCTTTTAAATTCTTCTGTTAGGTTTGCAACTGAATTTTTCTCTTTCTGTTCTTTTAATATTTTTAGCTTATTTCTGAGGACTGATTTTTTTTCCTGGTTGTGGGCTTCTAGGCTTTCTCTTTGACTTTCCTTTTCTCTTTCTCGATCTTGGTGTACTTTAGTTGTTTAAAAACATATTTGTAGAAGAAAGATTGAAGTTTGAACTCTTAACTAAAATAAGGCTTAGGATCAGTCAATAGCTTCTTAATCTTTTTTAACCTCCACATAGCTTGATTGGAAATGGGCTACTCATGGTAGAGCTTCCATCTATGTTGGAGTTTATTGCAGGTAAAGGATCAGATTGTGGTGCATCTCTATGTGTATGTGTGTGTGTGTGTGTGTGTGTGTGTGTGTGTGTGTGTGCCTGAACACACACAGTGATCAAAAGATTCTTTTCCATTGAGCTGGAGCTTCTGTTTAGAATTGTGGGAGGAAGATAACTAGTGAAGAATAAATCCACATAAAATGGTTTTATCTGAATCTCTGGTGCAGAATAAACAGATGTAACCAGTTGGGATTACTGAAAAATTGTAAAAGCATGCTGGATAATCATTTATTTGAGATTGTATTGATCAGAGGGCAATCTGAACTTGGAGGATGGATGGGAGGAGAGAGTGGGCACTGATCCAGTTTCCCTTCTGAGTGGGTAGTCTGTTCTGTTTGGAAGGTTGTGATAACAGTTGTCTTGGCAGGGAAGGAGTTGAGTTATATTGATATGTAACTTTATATCTTTCCTCTGGAAATGATTCTTTTACTAGTTAATTCTTAATTTAATTGTTTCAATAAAGACAATCAAGTTTCATAAGTAAGCTTTAAAAAATAATCTCTAGACAAGTCCACTGTGATTTAGCCTTAATGCTTCAGAAGAGTACTTTGTTGTTCAGAAGCATTGGACTTGGAATTGGGAGACCCAAACATTATGTCTGAGTGTTCCTGTCTAGTCCATAGTTCTAAGGGAAGTCCCTTAACACTCAAAATTCCAGCTTCCTTGTCTGTGAAACGAAGGCTGAATGATTTCTAAGATACCACAGAACTCAGGAATTTGGATGGAGGACATGCCCTCCTATGGTGATGTGTGCAAAAACAGACATATTGTTTTCATTGTTTGTTTTACTTGTGGGGGGATAAAAACCCCTCTTTGAAAACTGAAACTCAAAATGTTATAGCAAAAAGTAGTGTTCTAGCTCAAGTTGTACATGGCATAAATATTTCCACTGTAACGTTTTCTGAGTTGTGGAATCTAGGAAGAAAGAGGCAAAGTTCCTCCAGTTTGGTGACTCCTGGGAACATAGACTCTGATCATCAAACAAGCCAACTGCAGTGAACTCCATTTTATCTTTTGTAGCACTCAATTTTGTATGGTCCTGTCCCAAAGCCTTCAAACCTGAGTGGGTAAACACTTCCTTAATCAGATCAAAACTTTCCAAACCTATTAGGATGTGTATGTTGTGGATGGACCTGGAGACCATCATGTTAAGTTAAATAAGACCCAGAGAGTCTTAAGTTCAAACGTTTCCTGATATGTGGAAACTAGACCAAAATAAGGAAGAGAGGGAGAGGGAGAGGAGAGGGAGGGGGAGAGGAAGGGAAAGGGGGAGGGGGAGGGAAGGAAGGAATAAAAAAGGAAAGAAAAGAAAAGAAAAAAGGAAAGGAAAGGAAAGGGAAGGGTGTGTTTCAGGGGGGCTTTCATGAAAATGGAAATGAGATCAGTGGACTACAGGAAGGGGATTAAGGGGAAGGAGGGATGGGAAAGGGAAGAATGGTGGAATGAGTCTGATCAAACTTCCCCACGTACATATATGAATACATTACAGTGAATTTCACCTTTGTCTATATTCATAATGCACCAATTTGCTAAAACTATAAATAAATTAAAGAAAGATCAGTAGAGTAAGGGGAATGGGGGAGGAAGGAAGGGAGGAAAGGAGGAGGTACCAGGGACTAAATTATATTCCATGTTTTTATAATTATGGAAAAATGAACCCTAATATTGGGTATTGCTAAAATGAACTAATAAAAATGCAAAAAGGAGAAGTATTTATCGGACTCCCAATGCATATTCTGTCTGCTGTTAGCAGGATATAAGGAGACACATAGAAATATATGTTGTAGCTCCTTGATGACCCCCATCAAGATACGTGGCCTGAAATCAAAACTACCCTAAGATCCCATCTCACCCCAATTAGAATGGCAG
Organism: Sciurus carolinensis; assembly: GCF_902686445.1. Classification (NCBI taxonomy): domain Eukaryota; kingdom Metazoa; phylum Chordata; class Mammalia; order Rodentia; family Sciuridae; genus Sciurus; species Sciurus carolinensis. Next base: position 29,320,881 of record NC_062218.1, on the reverse strand, counting down.
TTATCAAGAATACTAGCAACAATAGGTGTTGGCGAGGATGTGGGGAAAAATGTACACTTATACCTTTTTCTCATTGCTGGTGGAGTTACAAATTAGTGCAGCCAATCTGGAAAGCAGTGTGGAGATTCCTCAGAAAGCTTGGAATGGAACCACCATTTGATCCAGCTATCCCACTCCTCGGCCTATACCCAAAGGACTTAAAAGCAGAATACTACAAAGATGCAGCCACATAAATGTTCATAGCTGCTCAATTCACAATAGCCAGATTGTGGAACCAACCTAGATGCCCTTCAATTGATGAATGCATAAAGAAACTGTGGTATATTTATACAATGGAATATTACTCAGCCATAAAAAAGAATAAAATTATGGCATTTGCAGGCAAATGGATGAAACTGGAGAATATCATGCTGAGTGAGATAAGCCATTCTCAAAAAAATCAAAGGACGAATGATCTTGCTGATAAGTGGATGATGACACATAATGGGGGGGGGCAAGAATGGAGGAAGGAGGGACTGTATAGAGGGAAAAGAGGGGTGGGAGGAGTGGGAGGGTAGGGGGAAAATAACAGAATGAATCAAACAACATTACCCTATATAAATGTATGATTACACAAATGGTATGCTTTTACGCCATGTACAAACAGAATCAACATGTATCCCATTTGTTTACAATAAAAAAAAAAGAACACAAGCAATAATTACCTTATGGTGATATTGCATTATTAAGTATGATATTAACTGTAAGGATTTTATAGAATTAAAGAAGTTCACTTATACTACTAGTTTGCTGAGAAATTTTATTATAGAAGGTATTGAATTTTGTCAATAGATTTTTCTGTATTACTAATTATTTTTATCCTTTATGTTCTTAATGTGATACATTTCCTGAGTGATTTTCAAATAATAAATCTATCTGAAACTCCAAAAAAAAAAAAAAAATACCTGGCCTGGCTGTGAAACCTTCACACAATTCCCTTCTGAATTGTTGAATTTTGTGGTGCTTATAATTGCTCTTCTTAGGGGATGGGGGGAAATATGGGACCTGAGAGGGAGCCATCTTCCTAGAAGGTGAGTATTTGATGTAGAAAGATGAGTAGAAAGATGAGGGAAAATAACAGGTTTCAAAACTCGATTCTGTCGCTAGCTTTGGGGCTGTGACAACATTCCATGTTTGGTTTCATTTTGAAGATGGAGGAGCAGAGGGATCAGGAGTCGCTGTCTTTAGGTGCCTGGTGTTTAGGTGGCCGTTTATTTTAGGAGCAGATTGATCCAGTTTAGCAACTACATGAAACATCGACTCAGTGTTGGACATTGTATGTGACACTGGGAGTAAAAATGGGGAAAGAAACTGAAAACTTGAATTTACGTTGGGAATTTAAGTCAGGTCCACAAGTTGGGAAACTGGCATAACTGACTCCCTGGGAACCTACCCCACGATGCAGCATTTTCTCTCTTACACGATTGATATATGCTTGCAACAAAATACATGTAAAACTATGGTCATAGCAGGGTCATTCATAATGGCCACAGCTGGAAAAACCACACCTCATCACTAGGGTGATACCTAAATCGTTCTGTATTCACACAATGGAATAGTTTGTAGCAATGAGAATAAAAAGTTATTGCTACATGCAAAAACATGGATAAATCTCACAAATGTTTGGTAAGTGGCAGAAGTCAGACCCAAGATTTCATGCTGAATAAAATCAAGATATATAACATTTTAAAATGGCAGAACTTGTTATCATGTTACAAATCCCCTTTCCAGGTACCACCCAAGTATAATCTCTACCCTGACTTCCAATACCCAAAGTTAGATTTGCCTTTTTGAAAATCTCACTTAAATGTAGTCATATGGTTTGTATTATTTTGTGCCTGGCTTTTTGTCTCAACATTATTTTGTGATTATTTGCATGACATGTACTGGAAGGTGTTTAGTTTACTTAAATGATATTATGTGTTTATTTCAATATATTCGCTGAAAGAAATGACTTAAGTAACACTCTTTACATGTGGTTTTTAAAAAAGTTATTTTTTGTTTGTTTTAAGAAAATATTTAACTTATAGAAAAGATGCAAGTGTAGGACTGAGAACTTAATTTTTGTTTTCTGAACTATCTGAGAATAAGTTGCCTACTCAAAGTTCCCGTCTTCTCTGAATAATTAAGGGTATATTTCATACAAACAAGGATAATCTTCTGCAAAACAAAAAGGCAACCATCAAAATTAGAAAGCTAATTGATCCATTACTGTTGTCCAACTCTAGGCCTCATTCAAGTTCTGCTGCTGGTTTTATAATGTGATTTGTGGTGAAGGGAATCCAGATTCACAGGTTGCATGTAGTCACCATGTCTTGTCTCTTCAGCCCAAGGCAACTCCTCCATCTTTCATTGGTCTCTACAACCTTGACACTTTTTTTTCTTGCATTTCATGAAAGTGTTTTTTCTTGATTCTCAATAATATTCCATTGGCTCATGTGTCTACCCTTAAGCTAGTGCCACACTGTCTTACTACTTTGGAGTCAGTTTTGAAATTGGGGAAGTGAGTGCTCTTCAACTTCGTTCTTTGCTGGATTGTTTTGACTACTATGAGTCTTTGGCATTTCCATGTGCATCTTAGGATCGGCTGGTCAATTTTTTTTCAATTTTTCAATTTTTGTTTGTTCATAATAGCTTATACATAAGAGTAGGATTTATTTTGACATAATTATAAATGCTTGGAGTATAGTTTGTTTCAATTAAGTCCCCAGTACTTACCCTTATGCTCCCTCTCCTCCCTTCCTCATTCCCTTCCCTCTTTCTATTTATTTACATTTTAAAAAATTAGTGTCTTGTGGATATACATAATGGATTCACTGTAGTATATTCATACATGTAGTGGAAAACTAGGTCAGATTCATTCCACTGTTTTCCCCTTAACCCATCTCTCCTCCCTCAATCCCCTTCTTCTACTCCCCTGATCTTTTATTTTGATGGCATTCCCCTTCCCATTTCTTCAGTTTATAAACTACCTTCCACATGTCAGAGAAAACACTCAGCCCTCAACTTTCTAAGTCTGACTTATTTCACTTAGCATTATAGTCTCCATTTTTATTCATTTTCCAGCAATGACATGATTTCATTATTTTTATGGCTGAGTAATACTCCACTGTGTATATGTACTATATTTTCTTTGTCCATTTTTCTGTTGAAAGGCACCTAGTTAGTTCCACAGTCTGAATATTGTGGATTATGCTGCCATAATCATTGATGTGACTGCACACCTTGACACTTTAGAAGATTAGTGACCAGATGTTTTGTAGACTCCCCTTGGTTTGGCTTTGTCTGATATTTGCTCATGAGTTATTCAGATTATGCATCTGTAGCAGAAATAGCCAGAGGTGACCTTGCATTTTCTCACTGTGCCCTATCAGGTGTCATATACTTTTGGTTTGTCCCATTGCTGAGGATGCTCATTTTGATTACTTGATTAAAGTGATGCTTACCAGGCTTCTCCACAGTGAAGCTTGTCTTTTTCTGTAATTATTAAATATTCTGGGAAAAATACCGTGACCAAGCCAAGTAATTATTCTGTTTATCATTGGTTTTTCAGTTTAATTACTCATTTATTTATGTTAATATGGACTTGGGTTCCTGTCCAAAAAATAATTAATAAATGTGTATGTATCATTATTTATTATGATATAATGTATCATTATTTGTGATGGTGCTCAAGTTATTTCAGTTTGTCCCTGAGAGCACCTTTGATCTGACTTCTGTGTCCTTTTGACTTGTCCTGTCGTTCTTTACGCTCTCGTGCTTTCTGGACCAGTAAGATGTTGTAATATCATCTTGTACTTTTCCAGCTCTAGGCTTATCTCTTCAGAGAAGCTTGTTTTTTCCCCTCACAGAGAACAGTGTTCAGAGACAAGGACCTGGGTCCACAGTGTCCTGTGGCTCTAGATGTTGCTGTTCCAGACCCCTCAGTGCAAGGGGCTAGGGACTATGCGGGTGCACATACATACATACGTGTAAATCACAACACGGCTGCATTTACAGTTGCGAGTATATCTATTTATATGTACAGAAAATTATGAATTTACACTACTACTTTTGATTCTAGTCCAACACCACAGTATTTATTCTAGTTCTCTCTTTTCCATATTTATAAAATTGGTTGGCAGTGCCAATACTGGCTCTCATTCTCCTTAGCTTTTTATCAGTGTCCCCGTTCATAAGCAGTGTCCTGGGGCCGCCATTGCTATGCCACATCCTCTCAGGCCTGAGGTCTCTCCTCCACACTTGGCTCGTGCACTTCATGCTGGCTGTCCCTGATGCCTGGTGTCGATGCCTTCTTGTCCTGCTTGGGCCCTGTCCCCTTTGTAGGCCACGGGGCTTTGGTTCCGCAGCTGGTTCCCTCCCTGTGGGATTTTCCACCTCACTTTGCTCGGGCTCTGAAACCCAGTGCAGCACCATGACCCCCTCAACACGGATGCCCTTTTATTTTAGCCAGCTTTTTCGTTGCTGTGACTAAAAGACCCAACGAGATCAATTTTAGAAGAGGAAAAGTTTATCTGGGGGCTCATGATTTCAGAAGTCTCAGTTCATAGACAGCTGGCTCCATTCCTCTGTGCTCGAGGTGAGACAGACCATCATGGAGGAAGAGTGTGGTGGAGGGAAGCAGCTCATACGATGACCAGGAAGCAGAGAGAAAGAGAGGGAGAAAGAGGGAGAAAGAGAGAGAGAGAGAGAGAGAGAGAGAGGGAGAGAGAGGGAGGTCTCCACTCACCAGGTACAAAATACATTCTCCCACAATGACCCACCTCCTCCAGCCACAACCTCCCTGCCTTCAGTTACCCAGTTAACTGCCAGAAGATGAAGATGAATTCACTGATTGGGTTGAGGCTCTCGTAACGCAGTCATTTCACCTCTGAAATCTGATTCACTGTCTCACACATGACATTTCAAGGGACACCTAATAGCTAAGCCATAACACCGTCCGCCTTGCTCAGCCTCTGGTTGGGTCTCGCTGCCCAGTGCTTCCCCGCTGTGCACAGGTCAGTCTGCTCAGGCTGACATTCTGCCTAAAGCCGCCTTAGCAATTCTGCCACTGCCACCTCCTTACCCCAAGCCCATGTGGACATCCAGTTGTCCTTGTCCTCCTTAAGGACTTAGGACTGAGCTGTCAGGAAGGGAAGGACGGGGAAGGAAAGCACTGTTTGTCCAGGTGATCACTAGAGGCCCTTCCGATTCATATATTCCTGTGCCCTGTACTGTCCTATCTAGCGTCCCACCTCTAGCCTGGTGTCCTTAGTGCATAGCAAGTCTGGCTCTGATTTTGTCACTGCACTAGCTGTAGCTTCCTGTCTTTTTGTTCACACCCTGCTGTCACCCTGGCTTTCAGTACCAAGGCCACAGTTCTGGTGTCCTGGGTCTCCTGTCCTTATGTGGGGCACCTGCAGGGCCTCTGCACCATCTGTTAGCTGGCTCAGTTGGAGAGGCTGCCCTGGCCTGGTGCCTGCCTCCCATTTCCCTGTTTCTCCAGCTGCCCCTGGTGTTTTCTCAATAGTTCCTCTGGGAGCAGTGTGGACATTAAGTAAACTTTGTGCTCATTTCAGCATAAAAATGTCTGTGTTAAAGTGGCAGTGTGGACCATTCCACTTGAAAATTTCTTTTGCTCTAAAAAGCTTCTATCTTATGGGGATCTACACTTCTGTTAATCCTTCCTTTGTCAACTGTGCTTATAGCAGAACCATCTCCAAAGCAAATTCTGTTTTTACCACTGATTCTGCTATATAATTGGAGACCATTTTTCAATGAAGTACCTTTTCAATTTATGTAAGTTAGGAAGAATGGGATTGGCAACAGAGAGGGAGGAGCGCTTGAAAAGGTGAAAGGAGAGCATTTCACCACATCTATTCTTCCTCTTGGAAGTTACAGATGAACATTTTCAAGCACCTGCTGGTCCTCTCCACCTAGATGTCCTAACAAAGTAAAATCATGATGCTTTTATTCTAGAAATTGGAACAGTGTCGCTGAGAGGTGGTTAAGGAGACAAGACTGAGTTGTCATCTGATCGCACTGGTGATGTTAGTGCCATTTACCTGGGCTTCCAGGTATGCAGAGATCACGGAGTCAGAAAGGGATGGTGTAAGAGGAAAGTAAAGAGGTGTCAGAGAAGGGACATCATGGTGAGCTGGAACCACAAGTGAATTCAGAGTGAAATCCAGAATCTGTGCCCTCCTGCAGCCCTGGCTGAAAGAGTTGGCTGGGGAAGAAAGCATAGAGGCTCCCCTCTCCCAGAAAACCCTGCTCAAATCTTTAAAAAAAGGTTTTATTATATATAATTGAAGTTTACAATATAATCTTCTGGGATACATACGGGTAGCAAAACAGTATTGTGGAGCAAATTAGCATATCTATCATATCACAAAGGTACTTTGTGTGTTTGTGACAAGAGCAGCTAAAATCTATTTATTTAATGAAAACTTTGAAAAGAATACAATATTATTAACTGTAGTCATCCCAGTGTGTGTTGGATCTCTAGATTTGTTCATCCTACACATCTGCTACTTTGTATCTTCTGGCCTATAGTTCCCCATTTCCTCTCCTTCCTCTCCCAACCTAAAGTCATGGTATTATCCTCTGTTTCTGTATTTTTGAGTTTATTTAATTTTTTATATTCCATGTATGTTTTAGTTAACATTTTTGCTGCTGTGATGACTAAAAGATTTGACCAGAACATTTGTAGATGAAGAAAAATTTATTTGGAGACTTATGGATTCAGAGGTCTCAGTTCAAAGACAGTCAGATCCATTCCTTGGGGCTCAAGGTGAGGCTGAACATCATGGCTGAAGAGTATGGCAGAGCAAAGCAGCTCACATGGTGATCAGGAAGAGAGGTCTCCACTTGCCAGATACAAATATATACCCCCAAGCCATGCCCCAATTCCCACCTCCTCCAGCCACACCCTACCACCTCAGTTACCAGTTAATTCCCATCAAGGTATTAATTCACTATTTGGGTTAACACTCTCACAAACAATCATTTCTCCTCTGAACCTTCTTGCATTGTCTCATATGTGAGCTTTTGGGGAACACCTGACATCCAAACCATAGCAACATATAAATAAGATTTTGCAATATTCTTCTATGTCTGTCTTATTTCACTTAGCATAATGTTCTCCTTATCCATTCATCCATGTTGTGACAAATGGCATGAACTCCTTTTTAAGTCTGAACACTACTCCATTCAATACATTTCTTTGTGCATTCATCCATTGACAGACACTCGGGTTGTGTCCATTTCCTAGCTTTCTTGTACAATCTTGTCCCATTCTTTTCTTTCTCCCTGTGTGCCTGGGAGTGAACCCAGGCCTTGCACGTGCTAGGGAAGTGCTCTGCCACTGAGCTAAGCCCTCAGCCTCTGTCCCACTCTTGACCACTTGGTAACATCGAGTCTCTGCTCCAGTGTTCCTCTTTACATGGTATTGTTGGGTTCTCTAGAATGTCCGTCACAGTGATGGAGGGAGGGCAGAAACCATAATGTATTACACACAAGAAAGAAAAGGAAGGGATTAAGCTTCAAATGTAGGCTATTATTTTTGAAGGAATAAAAAATACAGGTCAATGGATAGAGGAGAATAAAAGATGACTATGAATTGCTTCTTTTTTCCTCTTTGGGAACCAGAGGCTAACCATGCAAAGAGAGCCTTCTGGTGAAATACTCTCCAAAGTTAGAGGGTCCAAGACCCAAAGCAGTGAGAAGCTCTGCTTAGACAGAGGTAGAATCCCTTTATACTACAACAGTGAGGATGAAGATGGAGGTGGGGGAGCTGCAGAAAGCTGTGAGCTTTGGGCAGGAAGTGTTGGAACTCCCTGGCTCCCAGGGTCTCTGAACCCCAAGGACTAGCCAGGGCTGGATTGTGGATGTCAGGCCCTGACTAAATATCCTGGGGTTCAGGGAGAGAACCCAGCACGAGCAGTGCTGGTGGATGAGCCAACAGACTGTGTTGAAGGTTGGTTGCACAGAGCTAGGGTGGGAGCAGCTCAGCTCAGCAGGCTTGGGAAGTTCTACCCTCCCCCAACTTGAGCACTGCATCAAACTGCAGGCCTAAGTCCCTGGAGTCTGAGGCTGATATGCAGCCTGGGTCAGACTTACAAGGGGCTGAGTCTGCAGGCTGAAGATTTTTCCCACCCTGGCCAATTGGCCAGGGTCTCATATGATAGAAGGCTAGTCTAATCTTTGACTTCTAACTCTAGGTTATGCTGCTTTTTGTAAAGAAAAAAATCGCCTTGGAAAAAAATTGCATGCAAGTAAACATTCCTCTAGAACTTCGTCAAAATGTGGCTAGGCTTGTTGTCTTTCTGAAAATTGAACTCACTTAGGTTTTGTTGAGGATTGACAGTGAGTGGGACATTCATGAGTTTGCTTAAAAATATTCATCTTTTCATCAAAAACTACATTTAGGAGGATAGTTTTGAATTCTTTAGTGGCCCAAATCATCTTTTTTGTAGTGTCCTTTCCTCCAAAGCTAGTCATTTGATTCTACCGTCTAAAAAATGGGAGAACTTTCTTCTTTTCTTTTCATGAAGTTACCAAGTGTGACTTGCTGTACTAAGGCATCTTGGACAAAAGCAGGGGAACTGGGCTGAGTTAGTATTGTCATTCTGTATTGTTTCAGAACTCTGAATGCCCTTCTTGGATGGGCCTTGGGTGGGAGTAGTGGGAAGGCTGGAAGGACACGTTTGTAGGAGTTGTGGAGTGGTCAGTCAAACCCACGCAGCAAGATGTTTGTTTGACTTTGGTGGGAACCAAGTAGGTGTTCTCTCTCTCTCTCTCTCTGCTTTCCTGAGCATGGGGTACAGGCGGGAAAGGAAACTGATTTGAGTTCCCAGGAAACTCAAGATGGAAATTCACCTTGACTTAGTGTGACTCAGTAATCTAGAGACATGGACAAAGCACATGCCAATCAGCATGGTGATAAAATGTCTGGCACTGCATACAGCCAAAATCTGGTCTAAAATGTGGTTAGCCTATGCTCTATTGATTAGTGGGATTTGGGGATCAAAGATCTCTGCTGATGGAAGCTCACACTGCTTACATTACCACTCCCTCCTCTGACTCTCCCAATTCTTACTTGAACCCAATGGCACAGATATAATTATTTCCCCATACTTCTAGACAAGGAAACTGAGGCACCACACATCAAGTGACTTCCTAAAACGGAAAGGATAGGGAAGGAACTGACCTCCTGTTCCAGTGGTCTGAACCTCAGCGCTGTTCTGCCTCTCTTTGAAATCATGGAAACGCTGGCCGTGAGAAGATCTGTTTTAGGAGCTCCACTTTATAATTGAGAAAACTGTGAGAGAGGGAAGTTGGGCGCAGCGGGGAAGGAGCACCCCAGGTTAATGTCAGTCAAGACATTTGAATCCTTTTCCTTTCTTTCTCCTTGTTCCTGTTCGTTTTTCTCAAATACCTTTGTGTTCTACAATTCTTTTTATTTACAATGCTACTATCCTTTGTCTCTTCTCCCTCTTCTTAAATTCTATAATTTCCTGTTTCTAAATTTTGACTCCATTGAATCTGGTTCAATCTGAGAAATTAAATAACTGCTATACTTTTGGGATTGAACATCTTTTATCTTAGGTCTTCATATTTCTTGAATTTGTGTGGACATTGCTCTTCAGGGAAGCTGGACATCCACATGGGTCCATGTGAGGCATGGAGGAAGTTTTTGGGTGAACATTTCCCTGGGGATGTATGTTCCTACTAAAAAGAGTGTGAGAAATGTCAAACTGACCCATGAAAATATATTTAAGTTAACTGTAACATCTTAATGTTTCTAGTAAATCAAAATTTTTCCATACTGTATTCTCTTTTGTTCACCACTTTTAAATTTCTTAAAAGTGAGTGTTTGGAAAGACAGACCTTGCTCAATAGGAAATCTGTGTCTCTGGTGACAAGTCATATGTCAGTAAGTTATCTCTGAGTTATTAATCCTCACCAGTGTTCTGATTGTTAGGAGTGTTTACTGAGTAACTCAGTGATTGGATCCAGGTCCTTGATCTGGTGCTTTGGTTTTGTTATTGTTGTCCTCTACACATTCTTTTAAATTTTCTTTCACAGTAATCATATGCCTCAAGAAGCACCAATCAGCAAAGTCACTAAAGATGCTGGAAAGGTCCTGTGAAGTGCTCTTAACCCCATGAATCCCAGTCAGTGGGAAACAAAGGCATTCTCACCCTACAGGGTCAAATTCCTACAAGAAATGGTGCTTTTCAAGGGTTTCTTGGTGGACCCAAGTGGTCCATCTCAAAAGGATTTATTTGCTTGTGTGGGTGTGGCCAGCAGAGTTCTCATGATGACTTCCTTCTAATATATTATCACAGCTCAGTTCATCCACTGTCCTGTAGATTTTGTCTTCAGAGTTAAGTCCTTCTTCCCTCCATGTCTATCCACTCCCTGACTCTATCCTAGACCTCCATCTCTTACTTGGTCTCCTTCCTCCATTTGAGGCTTTCTACACAGAATAGCCAGAGTGACCTTCAGCAAATGTATGTGCCTAAGCTACTCCAGCAACTTTCCATTGTTCTCAGTTGAAATTCAGACACATGCAGGGGCCAGGCCTGGCCTCTCTCTGCAGACTCTGACTTTCTTGTTCTTCTTACTAGCCTACCTGACTCCAGCCACCTGGCCTGAAAACCTCAAGTTTCCCCACCCCAAACTTATGAACATGCAGCAGCTGATGCCAGAATGTTCTTGACCTGCATCATGTTCCTTCTTGTCCTTCAGATATTAATCTTACTTATCACCTCCTCTGGAACTCTGCTGAGCCCTCAGTCCCTCTCTGCCCACTTCAGTCTCTACTCCACTCTCCTATTTCTTTACTTCCCAGCACTTTCCATGGAATGGAATGTGTTTGTGTGTGTGTTTCTCACAAAGGATTCCAGTCTCGATTACTCTTGTTCTTCATGGTTAATGTTAAATGAAGATTAGTTGGATGGATCTGTTCCCAGCCTCCCAGGTTGAACAACTGTGTTTTATTCTTCCCTCCCAGAAATTCAATGTGTTACTCCATCTGAATATTTGCATTTTAAAATAGGATGTTTGGAGAAGGTTGACACCAACATGGTGAGTGAATCACCCAATGGAGATGCCTGACTTTGGAGGAGGGACATTCTCTAAGGGTGGAGGGGTTTCCAGGGGCCTTTGAAGCTATTCCAAACTGGCACCATCCCCTCCTCCAGTCAGAGGGATTCTTCCTGTGGCTGGTGAACGCCTTTCACTCTTTTCTTCTCCCTCCATTCAACCAAACCACGGTAGGGATGGCCACATGATTTCCAGGTTCTGTTTTAACATTCACTCGGATTTTCACTTGAGGGAGTGCTTTGTGATACCTTAATGACTTGAGGATATAGAATTCAAGAAAACAAACAAAGCCAGGAATATTTGTGGTGAGCTTCTGCAGCACAGGTTACCTACGTTTCTCATTTGGATCTGAGCATAAATACCCAGAGAGACAGACAGACAAACAGACAAATGGATGGATGTTATCCTCAATTTCATTATAAATTCTGAGGGCAGAAAATCTTAACACTTCTCTGGGTCTTCCAATGTTGAGGACCTTGCACATATTTTTTTTCTCCAAGTCTTGTCTCAGTAGGAATATTAGTTACTGTAGTCTGAATGTTGGTGTCTCTTTGTCCAATTCTTATGGTAAAATCCTAACCACCAAGGTGATGATGTAGGAAGTAGGACCCCTGGGGGATTAGGTCATGAGGGTGGAGCCCTCCTGAATGGGATTAGTACCCTTATAAAAGAGACTCAGAGAGCTAGTTAGCCTCTTCCACCATATGAAGACATAGCAAGAAGACACCATTTATGAATAAAGAAGTGGGCCCTCACCAAATGCGCAATCTGTTGTTTGTGAATTATCTAGTTTGTAGTATTTTATTATAGCAACATAAAAAAAAGTAAGAGAGTAATTTTGCAAAGTTAAAGTAAGGTTTAGGGATAAGTCTTTGTCTAGCACTGTGGGTTCTCAGTAATGGAGTTCATTTGGGTGTCATGCTATATGGTCCTGTTTTTCATCAGTCAGCAAATATTGTGGCCCATACTGGGGATATGGTGGAATAGGCATGGCCCTCCTGCCTTTGTGGAGCTTAAAGTCCTGGTTGTTTATGAACTGGAGCTGTGAAGGTGGGTTTGGACTCCAGTCCTGGCTGGGCCACTTATGAGATACCCTGGACATGATGTAACTTCTTTGATTTTGATCCTTAATTTGCAAAAAATAGAATTGATTTCTCAGATTACTCAAAGGTTTAAAGGGCAAGTCTTTGTTAAAAGTTTAGGATTGTTCCTGGGTTGTGCAGAGTACAGATATTTATATTCTACTGATTCTACCCCAGAACCAGGTGATTTTTCTGCTTCTTGTTCTGCCTTCCATTGAGTGTTACTTAGAATTCACTGTTTCCAAGGATATTTACTGGGTCTGATCAGTTTAGTCTTTCGATACTATATCAGTAAGGCCTCAGTGTCTTTACTTGTGATCTAAAAATGTAGTTTTATGCAGACATTTGAAAGAAGCATTTTTGGCCAACAGCAGTATGTGTGTAGACATAATTGGAACAGAGTGTCCCAGTCCTCCAGGAAACTGGTGACACTTATCCTAAATTAATATCTGCCCAGGGAATTCGGGTGAAGTGCTGTGTGTGTCTGTGGGGGTGGGAGTTGGTTAAGAGGAATTGATCTCACTTTGATAGATGGGCTGTGTTTTTCTGATTCCCCCAGTGACCCCTGCCTTCTGAAAAATAAGCCAGATGGTCAGGAGGTTCTGAATGAAGAGCCAGTCATTCCGTGACAAACCTTGCAGTTTATTTGTTGTTAAGAATGTGACTTTGAAAGAAACATGTGCTAGGTTTCTCAAGAATGGTAAAAATTTGTTTTAAAATAACTTTCATTTTTTTTTCCTAAATATAAAAATAACACATCCTATTGCAGCACATTTGAAACTCAAAAATACTAAAGAGAAAAATGAACATTACCCCTCCTCCCAACACTAAAACATTTGTGTGTTTAATTCCTGTTATGGCCTGAATTGAAGGCCTCAAAAAATTAATGTTGAAGTCCTAACTCCTACTACCTAAGAATGTGACTAGGTTTGGAGATAGTAACTTCAAAGAGGCAATTAAGTTAAAATGAGGCCCTCATGCAACATGCCTGGTTTCCTACAAAAAGAGGAAATTTTGACACAGACTCTTACAGAGGGAAGACGATGTGAGACCCAGGGAAAAACAACTACCTACAAGCCAAGGAAAGAGACTGGAACAGATCTTTACCTTCCAGTCCTCAATAACCCACCTGCCTACACTTTGATATCAGAACTTCGGTCTCCAGAACTGTGACAAAATACATTGTGATCAAAAACTAATGTGATTTCATTTTTCTTCCATGTGGTTATGGTTCATAATTTACATCATTTTATAGGTGTAGTTTTGGATCCTGTTTTTTATTTATTATCCTACCAAAATAATTTCCCTTTCATTCATTTTTTTGTATACATATTCTGGCTTCAAAATCTTGACTAAATGGTTTTATCACCATCTGTTCAGCTATTCACATAGGCTTAGCTTCCCTTGGAGGAATGTTTGCAGGTAAAGCACATTGTAGAGAAAGCTTTTTATTCTCTTCCTGGATTAAATCTATTCTACAGAGTAAGACTCTTGATTGCCTGACAGATATAATCAAATACACTTTGAATATTCAAATAATATAGTTTTGAGATATTTTGTCTAATGTGTTCTTGGGAGGATATTTTAGAGACATAAGCACTTTGGATTGGTCTTTGAAAGGTACAAATGAATCCTTGTTTGTACAAAGAAAAGAGAGAAGATGTTGGCGATTAAGTCCCTGAGCTCCTTGAAGAGCAGCTGTTGAGAATTCACGTTGCAATGACTGCAACTTGGTGCATCTTTGCTGTGTGGTTACCCAATCACGAGTCAGAAATATCTGTCAGATCTGATCTTTTGAGCTTAAGTCCAAGGAAACCATTTTACATGGCAACTTTTTAAAAAAAATTTGTTTTATTGTAATAATATAATCATATAATAGCATTAAAAATGTAATGTCACATTAATTTTCATCAGACATCATAACAATGAAGGGAATACAGAAAGAAGTAAGAAACAGACTATTTCCTCCCAGATACACAGCAACGTAAGAACTGAAAAAAAACCAACTATTGCTCCTCAGTCTGAAGTGTACTTGGAACCACTTGAAGTTGAACAGGAATTTATTTCTGCCCCCTCCCCATCACACCACCACCCTAGACATTCATCTGTGTCATCTCATGCTAATTTCCTTGTGCATTTATGAAATGATGGGGACATGAAATGATGGAGGCAGTTCCACCTTTTATTTCATGGTGACGCTCATTTGCACTCATGAAAGATCAATTATTAGAAGTATGGGTATTCCTGAAATATCTGCTAATAAGAGGGAATATGTTGATTGAAATTTTAAAAATTAAATTCGAAGGATAGGAAATAACCAAGTTGTTCATTTTCTCTTTGCTTTCGGTCTGGTCTCCGCCTTCCATGCTTGGAGTACACATGTGAGAGTCAGAAGGAATGGGCCTGTATTTACCATATAAGTGAAGGCAGAGTACTGGTAATAGTTAACAAAGGGGAAATCCAACTCTTTTGTTACCATCATTTCAAATACACCAATGCTGTGACATGGTCCCCAAAGCAAACTTTGCCCAGGAAAACTGTCACCACTGCTCCAGTGCTGAGTGGAAATTCTCCTGAGCATGTGCAATATCAGGTAGTAGGAATTGTACACACATGGTGTACACTGTGGCGCTTGTAATGTCTAACATGTCTGCCTGTATATTGTTGAATGGAAATCAATTTCAACCTGAATATAAGAAAAGGAAATTCCATTTTGGATTTGAGAAAATTCCAATTACATTGATAGTTTGGGTTTTCATGCCATAACTTTAAACAGATATGATGCTTCATCAAATGTTTATTTATTTTATTTTTACTTTCCTTGCAAAGCAAATAGTCGGGAACAGTTCACATAGTGCAGATGAGGAAACTGAGGCATGGTAAGTTAAAGAAGCTCACAACTTGGAAATAAATAAAAACTTTATTTCTATTTAATCACTCAAATCACTAACATTCATACCATCTCAGAGTCCCAAATTTTGCCTTTGGAAAGCAAACTGCTGGTACTGTGACCCCCTTTTCCTGTTGAACTTGCCAAATTGTTTTAAAAACTGTCAGGAATGATAGACTTAGCGATCATCTGAACTATGAATCTGAAATCCGCAGAACACCCTGCCTCCCTCAAAAGGGGAAGGATTGTGCTCAGAACCAGCACCTTGCAAGGATCCTAAGGCAACTCTCCTTGTTTTGTTATTCTGACAGGACCCTCCCGCATGTCGGGAGGTCCTTGAGAGGACCTGTTCCCTTCTAACTTCTGCAGTGACCTTGACTGTGGAGCAGGTCTTTCATGGCTGTCTTTGCCACTTTGACTTTCAATCCTGGAGAATTGCTTATTCACTGTATTTTGTTTCCTATGAAGTAGGAAGGATAATAATCACAAAAGCTACCAAAAAAAAAAAGGAGATAATTAAGAGATCAACTTAATTTCACATATCATTCTTTTACTCATTAAGTAGCACCATAAAGGTGGGCTGGGACAAGTCTTCACTTGGGGGTGCTACCATGTAGTTTGAAGAGGGGGGAATCATCCAGGATGTGCACCAACCAGAAGATGAAAGCAGGACCCTTTGATTGGAAACAAAGATGTGTTCCCTACTATTAATATTTAAAATGCCATAAGCCAAGCAAAATATTTGCCTTTAGTAGCTAGACTGCCGTTGGAACTAACTAGAGAAGACCTTTCATGGGAAAGCTAGACTTACGGTCACTGTTTATTTTTTGCTGAACCACCATCACTTAATAGGTACAGTGATGGATTCTGGAGTCAGAATGTCCAGATTGGAATCCAAGTTGTACTGTCTCTTCTGTTATGCTTTCATGACATGGTCTTGGACAAAGTCTTCAATCTCTGTATGCCTCAATGACCTCATTTCTGATATGGAGATATAAATGTTAGCTATTTTTCTAGGGTGTGAATTCAGTGAGTTAATGTTGGGGGCTGTGTCAGCCAGAATGGTACCTGATCACATCGGCAGTGAGGAGGTTAATTAACATAAGTGCACTCAGGTGATTTATCACTGGCCGTATTCAGTTAAGTCCACGCGCACAATGTGTGCACAGGTGTTCCCAAGCACGCCTGCTTGGGCCTGCTCGTTTTAACTCTTTCCGTGATAGGGCAGCTGTCTCCTGGCCTGATCGCAACTGGCATGTCCCTGCCCTCCGCCTCCTGGAGGGAATATAAGCGGGCAGTGGGTGGGGGCGCGACAGTAAGGAGCAGCAGCAGGCAGAGAAAAGTGGCAAGAAGAAAAGAAGCAGCGAGTAGGGGCAGCGGCAAGCAGAGAGAAGCAGCGCACCTTTAGCACATACTCCTAGCACGCACCTTTAGTTCACAGGATGCAGGACGCACCTTCAAGAAGTAGCAGAACTTTAAGAAGAAATAGATCTCTGATAAGTGTAGAAACCTCTCTTTCTCTAAAAACTTTCTCTCTAAGCAAAGTTTCTCTTCCTGATAAGCAAAGTTTCTCTTCCTCTAAGCAAAGTCTCTCTTCCTGATAAGCAAAGTTTCTCTTCCTCTAAGCAAAGCCTATCTTTCTCTCAAAGTCTCTCTTCCTCTATAAATTAGTGCATATAGGAAAAATAGTTTATTTCCAGGCCCCTCCGATAAATACCTGCGCAATTGTTGCTGTAGTCAGTGACAAGTTAATATATGTTACATACTTAGAAGGCTATCTGGAACATAGTAAATATTCTATATTGTTTTCTCTTTTTATTGTTGTACTTTTTCCCACTCTGCTTCTTGATATGCCATAACAAATTGAGTATATTTGTGCCCGAGTGTGTAATTCATAAATTAAGAGTTTGTAGCACAGCTATGGTGGAAATCATTTTGAAAATGGAATTCAATCAGAAACAAGAATCATCAAATCAGCAACTGCCAAATGTTGTGGTATGGACTTTTTCCAGAAATCAAAAAAAAAGAAAAAAAAAAGCAGTTTTTTAACAAATGGCTTTCAAATTCTTAGTACTCCTGATCCCCAGACGATTTTTAATTAATTCTTTTATTTGTTCTAATTAGTTATACAAGATAGTAGAATGCATTTATACATTTTGGTAGATCATACATAAATGAAGTGTAATTTCTCATTTTTCTGATTGTACACGTTGTAGGATCACATGGGTCATGCAGTCATATATGTACATTAGGTAGTAATGTCTGTTTCACTTTACTATCCTTCCTACCCCCATACCCCTTTCCCTCCCCTCTACCTAATATAAAGTAACTCTATTCTTCCCTAGTCCTGCCTCCCATTGTGAATTAGCATCCGCATATCAGAGAAAACATTTTTGTGTTCCATATTAACCATCTGCTTTCTGGGTAAGCTGACCATTTTCTCATTATCTTCTCTATCCAATATAAACCTACTCATGTAATTGAGCCTTGTGTAAAACTACACCTGGATCAAATCCATGTTCCAGTCGTAGCCCCTTTCTGCTGTTCATTCTTTCCTATCTCTTCTTCACCTCTGTCCTCCAGGGAATCTGGCTGCACCTCAGATCTCAGGAGCCTTTACTACACCATTTCAACATCCTTATAATCTTGTTTTCCCCCAAAATTGTTCCCCGCTTTCTTCTTTAATACATCAAAGTCCCCATTCCTATAGGGAGGCCAGAAATGACTGCCTCATGCCTGCCCTGAATTTGACTTATATCCAGTACCCTGACCTCTCTTCCAGTCTGAGTTGTATTGCCCTTCACTCCTTCTTCCTCCCTTCCTTCCTACGTGAGGGTGTGGAGTTCTAACATTTCGTTGAACCAGAGGTACAGGCTGACCAAGGAGGTCTTGGAGAGGCTCTCTGAGTGCCGCTGAGCAGCCTTGTGCTTTTTGCCCTCACTGAAGGGGCCTGGGTTTTCCATCACTGGTGCCAGAAGGATTCCTCAGTGCGAGAGAGGGTGAATTCTTTGAGAATTGAGGAAAGCTAGTGGACATTGAAGTGGGACTGAAAAGGGCTATTTTCAGGGGAAGCTTTGTACTTGCTTACCATAGATACTTAGTTGAGTGGAATCTGCTCTTGGCTGTAAAGGGAAATTTTTTGCCATGGGCAAATTCAAGGGAACGGGGAGGCCCACAGAACAGCATGCCTCAAGAGGAATTAATGACTAAGACCCATGGGAGTTAAAAAAAAAAAAAAAAAAAAAAAAAAAACCCAAAACAAAAAAACAAAAAACAGGGGCAGCCCAAAGGCCAGTGGCTGCTCCTCCTTCTTTTGCAGTCTCTGGGAAATCATTTCTGAACTTCCAGGCTTAATTGTGAGTCAAAGGAAGCAGTCATAGCAGGCAGCTGCTGTGTGCTGCTTTGGAAAGGTAGGGAGGGAAGGTTCCTGCTGAGTGAGAGAGGAGTAGAAAATCTTTCCTCAAGCCTGCAAATAGGAGTTTTGAATTCAAAGCATGCAATGAAAGATCATATCTATTCCAAGTCTTGCTAATCAGGCAGGAATGGACAGCCCATCTCTGACAGTCCTGCACAGGCCCCAGAGTCTGTCCTCATGCTATAGACTCAAGGACTGCCTGCATAGGGAGGCACGACTCCCTAACGGGCTCCTCTCCCACCCTTGGACTGCTTCAGCCTTCTGAACTGTGCTTATCTTTCTGATCCACATCAGTTTGGTAATGAAAAAGATGTTAAGATGGAGTGGGCATGTGCTGGAGTGGAACACATCCAGCACAGTGTGGTTAATGCCAGCTGCCAATGTACCTAGACTTACACAGTACATGTCAGTGTGACCCTTCTCTTCTACCTGCCAACTGGAAAGGGATTCCAGTTTTTGATAGAAGACATGAGGAATTAGTAATTATGACATGGGGGCTGAAGAGGATGCTCAGGACAGTATCTGCTGAGACACACCTGTCCCTTACCTCTTCTCCTCCAATAAGCTCTTGAGTTGGTGCATCCTGCTGTCTGCCAGAGAGTATTGTGATCTCTCTGCCTTTGCAGCTCAGCCCACATCCATGTTTCTCATCTTGCAGCTGCACAGGAACATCTCCAGAGCAGACGGTGTTCAGGAAACTGCCCCATGATATAGACAAAAATAGACTAGAGGGTCTTATATGAATTCGGATCCTAGGCAAAATAAGGATGGCACGGAGAAAAGTAAACACATGAGGCTAATGGAAGAAAATGTGAGATTATGTTCCAGTGACAGTGTTAGGAAAATATTTCTTAATAAAGATCCCATGAAAGCACAAACTCAGAACAGAACATTGAAGAATAGATAATATAAAATTAAGGATTTCAGAGTTAACAGAAGATACCACAATGGGAAACAATGGAGGGGCCCAGTGTATAAAGAATAGAGGGACTTTCTAGACATCAATAAGAAAAAGAGAGAAATCTAGTAGAAAAATTGACAAAATATGTGCGTAGGCAGTTCACAAAAAGGAAAACACAAATGGTTAACAAATACATGAATATCCAAACTCATTGATTCATAATAATACAAATGGAAAGAACTAGGTAGCACTTTCTACTTGGGAGAGTGAAGAATATTAAAGAGTGATGTAAAGTCTTGCCAGTGGAATAGCTTGGTGTGACCATTTGAAAGAAAAATCTGAGAGTTACAGGGTTAAATTAAACCTTCATATAAACCCACGACCTAATTGTCTTATTCCTTGGGTATATGTTCTGGAGAAATTTTCAGACAAGTTCATAAAGAAACAGATGAGTCCAGCTTATCAGTGCTGATTTTGATACAGGGAATTGAGGACCAACCAACCTAGGAAAATGCATAAGTAAAACTGTGAAGAACTCATACTGTACTGCAGTTCAAAGAAACTCACTAGATATACTCACAGCAAATGAATAGATGTCAGCAATCTATATGAGTTTTAAAAAGGTTAAAAATAGTATGACATTTAAGGAATAATATATTGATGTAAATTAAACTTCACCTACCAAACAAGAATATATGCTTTATACATATTTTTCTAAGGACATATTCAAATTCAAGGATATATGCCAAACACATCAAAACACTGTGCCTATGGTTCATGGGGAATAAGACAGGTAATACAAAGTTAAAAGGAAATTTTCTCAGGTAATAGTTGTCTATTATTGCTGTATAAATTACCACAAACTAAGCAACTTCAGAGCAGCATTTATTTGTTAGATCAGAATTCTGGAGGTTAGAAATTGGACACAGTATGGCTGGCTCTCTGGTCAGGGTACCACAAGCTGAAATCAAGATGTCAGCCAGGCTGAGTCTCCTCTAGAAGCTCTGAGAAGAAATCTGTTTCTTAGCTCAGTTCCTGAGGTTGTAGCATTGAGTTCCCTGTTTTCTTGACACAGTAAGCCAGAAACACCATCAGCTCTCAAAGGCTACCTGCATTCCTTGCTATGTGGCTGCCATTAATGTCAGGCCAGCAGAGACATAGCAGACCCTCTGGTGCTTTTTGATCACTGACTTCCTCTGTGGCCAGCAGTCAAAAATTCTCTGTTTTTAAAGGACTCGTGTGATTAGGTCATGGATATCCTGATAATCACCATATTTTAAGATTTGGGACCTTAATTAAATCAGCGCATTCCTTCAGAGTGGTTCTAGATTGGTGTTCCACTGATTCACAGGGAGAAATGTGCCTACACCAGGGGCTGAGAGTCTTGGGAGCCATCTTGAAAATCTGCCTACCACACTAACGGATCAGATATTTTTCCTTCAGCATCCTTTAGCTCTAGGAAAGTGTTTCACATTTGTTTAGTGTGCACATGTAAAAATTCCTAGCCCTCAAGGCCTCATCCTCATTTTAAATCTTGACTCGGTTTAGGAGTAAATTATCACAGTATGCACTATGGGGAACCTGATATTGGCATGAATATAGTGAGCAGCAGGCAATTCTTAATAGAGGGGAAGCAGTTTAGACTTATCTCAGTGTTCCAGACACCACATAAACATCATGTTCTTGTGGATGACTTGACATTGTCAGGCTGCGTCCTCTGTTCCAGACAGCCTGCCAATAGAGCAGGTATATTCTTCCAAGATGGAGTTCATGTCATTCACCAATGGCACTGAAAATGACCTTTCAGTTAGTCTTTCCTGAGTCGTTTCAGCATGGGAATATTTTTCTGACTGTTGGGAAGCCTCACCTTCTTCTGGATCATCTTCTAGTAGTGCTGCTCTTGGCTTGATATAAGAGAGGCAACCATCTGACTGAGCAGAGGAAACATTCTGCCTGGATGTCAAGGTTTCCCTCTGAGTCCACTCTCAAGACTTGTCAGACACGTGCTGCATCTGCCCATCTCTTTTTCTGCAAAGTAGTGCTTTTGGAAATGTGTGGAGGATAAAATATAGGTAAGAGACAAACTTCAAGAAGCAGGATCTGTCTGTATGTCTTCACTTACTCAAAGAGAGATACCAGAAATTTAGTTACTTTATGTTATTGCTATTAGTTGCTTTTGTGACTTTCTAGAGAAATAGAAGAAAATAAAAAGGCCCATGAGAAATAAAGAAAAATCCATGTTTTCAATTAGTTCCCAGGCCTTAAAGAGTCCTATATGAGTATGGAAGCATGGCACAGCTTTTTCCAGGCCTCCTACCATGGCCTGGAAAAACCCATAGTGTGGGTTTATATGTCAAGGTAATTTTTCCTTAAAACCAAGTATTCTGAGGACCTGGTGCCAAAGTTTTGTTTTCATTTTTAATTGTTCTGCTTTAAAGCTCCTTATAATTTATTATTTGTTTTTTATAAGCCATGAAATACAAAATCCTAAATTGAAAACCATAGCTAAATGTTTTCATGCTAGGAATTGTAAAAAAATGATGTATGTGGATTATATTTGGAGTGGGAAAATATTTTTTGTTTCTGTACAAGGCCAGATGGTAAATATTTCAGGTTTTGTGGGTGATGCTGTCTTTGTCACAATCACCCCCTCTTTCCTGATATGGCGTGAAGGTAGCCATAGACAATCCATAATGCATGGACACAACTCTGCTCCAGTAGAACTTTCTTTACAAGAACAGGAGGGCTGGGTTTAGCCATGGGCCATAGTTGGCCAGCACTGATTTGTATATTTTAATCCTCATAAGAATCCTATAGATTGAAACTATTATTATCAGATGAGGGTACTAAAATTTAGAAGGGTTCACTAATTTGTCTGGGATCATATAGCTAAGAAGTAGAAAAACTAGGATCGACATTTCCAGCATAATGCCAGAACCCAGGTCTTATTCCCCTAGCTGTTGGGTTTTCCTTACTACCTCTAAAGAAATAATTAGGTGGAAAAAGCTTTGGGGTTTAGGATTGTAATATTGTGAACTACAAGTATAAAGTTCCACCTGTAACTTCTACTCCCTCTCTTCAATATAGATGAGACTGACCTTTCCCCTCTCCTGCATCTCCAGAAGACTTGATCCTGGTTGGTGGAGGGCAAGGTTGTGGTCTCATTGGTTTGATGGTGAAGGTGCTGCCACCACTGCTGGCTTGTAAGCCTTGAGTAGCCTGGGACACGTTGAGGGAGGGGCCAGATTTTTGGGAGATAAATGATACACATACTCCCTGGACTTAATTTTTGCAGATGACTTAGAGTTATTTAATAGCAAATGACTATGTGAATTATTAAGGATCATTAACTTTTAGTGTCATAAAATCCATCAGTACATTACTGGAACTTGTAATGGACTTTAATTTGATATTCTGCTAAGAAGCCCAGATGCCCTGTAAATGCACAGTCACACAACAGAGGTCTCATTGCCATCCAATTCCATGGATGGCAGAAATTCTGCCGTGTTTGGACAGAAGCTTCTTTTTGGTTTGCCATCAGGGTGGTCTTTAGTTGTTCATTTTTATTTGCAACTGTTATTGCTTTTTAATTACAAATAGATCTTAGTTCAGATTCACTATTGTTAATTTAATTTGTTAACAAAATAATGTGTAGTGGTACATGTTTCCATCAGAAATATTTTTGACACATTTTCAATTAGACTTAAAAACCTACATATAAATACACACACATACACATAAACATATATACATATATATGTGTGTCTATATATTGAGGTGCTCATTGAATTACCCATGCCCCATTGCTTAGTCTTCTTGTATAATCATCCTCAAATTTGCTAGTACTATTATCACTATGTTCCAGTAAAAGTTTACTTAAAAAAATAGGTCTATTACATAAACTGTGAATTGTTTTTTTTGCTCCACTGAGTAGACTGTTATTTTTAAAAGAAGTTTAAGTTCCATGGCTCAGGAAGAAAAGTTCTTTTTTTTTCCCTAAGCAGGCTATTGCAGACCTCATCAAAAGGCATAAATTGAATATAAACTTGGCAAAGAGGAGAAATATAAAACCAATTTATTTCTTGACTTCCCTTGGAAATGTCCCTAAATCTTGTCACCAGCAAATCATCTAGGAAGATAGAGGTGAAAACAAGGTGCATTTTCATCTTCCTTGCTCTTCAGAGGACCTGTGTTTTGTTTTGTTTTCTAGCACTTCCCTATCTCATTTCAGACAACTGGGTCAAATGACATGTCCAGCCCATTCAACTGTGGCCAGGGAGACATTGTCCCTGTCTGTTTTCTAAATCCAATTTGCAGAGGTGCAGTCACATCCTCTAGACTAAACCTGGTTTGAGCCTGAAGTTACCCTCTTCTGGTTACATAATGGAGTACCTGCAAGGCAAAAATGCTGTCACAAGATCTCTGCAGAGGAGTTGAGGAAATGCTTCCATGGGAGTGTTGCTTATGGTTTGGTTCTACTTTCTCTTCTATTTCTAAAGAGTTTGCATATCATCAAATTTTGCTTCTTGCTCAATTATCTGAGTAAAAATCATACTTGTTAGAATTTATCTGTGTGAAATGTCTGATCTGTCTTTGCAGAAACAAAAACAGTTCTGATCACTTAAGTTTTTAAAGCGATGCATCTGGATCAAATAGCTTTATATATCTAGTGTAGAGCCTGGTATGCTTAAAAACAAAAAACAAACAAAAAACCTCCCATTGGGGTTGTGTGGCATCTGAGACACAAGTCTTGAGCATCCAAACTTTGCTCTCTGCAGGAACTCCTGTGGCATTCATTGCTCTGGCTATCCATGTGCTTACAGTCATCAGTTTGATCACTATTTTAAAACTTCTGTCCAGTGAAATGATATGTGTAACCCACTTTCCTTCCTTGAAGAGTCTGAGCCTCCAGTACATCCAGATGTATCATCAGTCTTCTGGTCATTTACTAGTTTTCTTTCAGATACTCTGTGATCTTGCCTATGGTCAGGAGGACTTATCTGGGATTTCAGGAGACTTGACTCTTTAGACAGATAATGGGGGATTTTCAGCAAGTTTTGTGGCGTCATCTCTGGGGACCTCTTTAATAATAAGCTCTTTGATCATTTGAAGAGCAGAAAAGATTTTGCAAACTGGATATTTAATGAGACATAGAGGAAACTATTCTTAAATTTTCCTGGGAACTCTACAGGATGTGGCTACCAACTACCATAACACATAGCTGACAAATCATAGTGACTAAACACAATAAATCATGTTGTTTAATTACATCATGGCTCAGTCTGGGCCAGCTTCTCTTCTGGATGACTACCCTCCTAAAAATGGTCCTCCTCAGTGGTAACTCGGGCTTCTTCAGCATGTGGGTTTGCCACGTTGGACTCCTTCACTTTCTGCTCTGCTGAAAAGTTATCAAGGTGTGACCTGAGAATCTCCTAGAAGAATTTAGGAGTCAAGTCAGGAAGTATCATTCTACAACTGTAGAAATTCATGGAGCAAGAGATGCTTAGAAGTGAAGTTCTCTTTTGTGCTCAGAAAGAGGAAGTGGACTTGGTGGACAGGCAGGCAGTCCCAGCCACAGATTCCATCACAGAGTCTTCTTCCTCCTGGACCAGTGGCCTTCACTCAGCCAGCCATTCTGCAGAGTAGCTGAAGGCTCTTTTCAGGCAACCAGCAGGGCTCTCTCCTTCCTGCTCTATTCCTGAATAACCCCTGCTCTGGATGAGGACTGAGTGACTTAGAGTGGAGGAATCCATTTTGTAGGCACTCTTATGTTATTTTTGCTTATTTGTTCCTTTCTGTTTTGACAAAATTGCCCCATTGTAGCTTGTGGAAATGTAAACTTGGGGGCAGTTTCTTTTTTTATTTTCTCTTTTTACTTTCTCCCTCTCTCTGTCTCTCTCTCTCTCTCTTTTTTTTTTTTTTTTGGTACTAGGAGGGATTGAACCCAGGAATGCTTAAGCTTAATCCTGAGCTACATCCAGACTTCCTTTTACATTTTTTTTTTTTTAAATTTTAAGACAGGATCTTCTTAAGTTGCTTAGGATCTCAGCCTCCAGAATTGCTAGGATTACAGGAGTGCACCACCACTCCTAGTGGCTGTTTCTTCGAAAACAAACTGATCAAATGGTCATTTACTAGAGAAAGGGGAGCTACCTTCTAGGGCAGTGGAGTCCACAGTTCCTCATTGGGAGAGCTGCAAACCTACAAGTCACCCCACTTGACTCCCTTCCTCTGGCAAGAAGTTTCATGGGATGCAGCTGTCTTGGGTTTGAGTCCTGGGGCAGGCTCATGCTTGTCGACCTAAAGTTAAGTGAAACTAATCATATAAAGCCCTAGCACAATATCTGGAATATAAATTCTTAGTACATCTTGGAATTTCTTATTATTATTGAGAAGGAAGAGGCTCTCCTTAGTGAAAGAGCTGGCTTATGACCATGATGTGCTTGGGAATCTTTAATAATTTCCACATATTTTTTCTTTTTTCCCAAGCTTTGTTGAAATATAACTGATGTAAAAATTGTATATATCCAAGGTGTTCAAGATGTTATTTCATATAGATACCTTATGGGTGACTACCACATCAACCAATCAACACATCCTTTGTTTTTTCCCCCCATGTTTGTCCCAATTTGACCTATTTTGATTCTAAGATATGACATCTGTCTCAATCAGATGATTGCTCATCACTCTTCTCATTGAAGGAATTACAAGATTCTTTCCCCAAAACTGGCTTATAATGACATCTAATATATTTTATTTGGCTTGCATGTTATTGAAAATAAATCCAAACCGAGGGGTAAAATATTCAGAGTTACAACCTAAAAAAGTTAACTTCTTGTTTCTCAAAGGTAAAGCCCAGAAAATCACTGGCAATAGACTTGCCTGCCAGGGAGCCCAGAGTCATTAAGGGCTGAGTCTCCCCCTCCCTGCAGGGTTGAGCCCTGTTCAGTGGGCTGTCGCCCCCACCACTTCCTGTCTTTTCTCTGACACTGGGGACAGGATGAGGCAGTCACCATTTGTCATTATATTTGTACCTCTGTTTTCTAATTGTTGAGGGATATTGTTTCTCTCACAGATAACTATATAAGAAGGAGAGATAAAGGATAGACCCCCTAGTGCTAAATATATCATGTAAATGGGAGAAAGCATATTTCTTTGTGAAAGTGAAGAACATTCCTGTGTCTAAGTACAAGGCATGTGCCAATTTTGAAAGAATTAAAGCCAGCATGCTTTATCCATTTATGTTACCAATTTGGCCCTGAAGGCAATTGAACTTGTCACCTGGAGAGAAAAGCTCTTAGATTGAATATAATTATGTGAATTAAATTGAATATAATTAAGTGAATTAACTTAGAAAAGATGGTGGTAGTCAATATTTTGAACAATCTGAAGAAGGGCTTTATTTTTTTTTTTTATTGTGCTTATAGCTATGCAATAACATTTCTTAGTTTTTGTTTTAGAACCATGATTTCATTTATTTAGAAATTTCAGTAAGAAGCGTACTCTTTCTAAATATCAACCAAATTTATAACCTTCCTGTCTAACAGTAATAATTCTATCTTCTAATTTGTAGATCAAGGAAACATATATGTGCACAAGGATTTAAGGATTGTTATCAATTTTGCCGCAATCTGTCCCCCACCCAGAAGTTTGCAGCTAAGATAAGTTGAAGAATACTAGCTACTTAGGAATTTCTTTTTCACTGGAAATTCAAGAGTTTTTGGAGAAGACTCATGAAGATGAAGGGAGTCTTATAAATAATATAACCCAATTCCCTTGTTTTCCCATACGACTCAGTGAAAAAAGGAAAAGTTCATAGAACCCAAAATGGGACTCAGATCTACCTCCCCGGGCAGAACCTGCATACTCTGGCTCCTTATGTGGACAGTTGTGTGTCCTCAGGATGAGGTTTGTTGCTTACAAAGCTTTTAGAAGTGAATTTCTACTCAGGGTTAGAAACTGTATGGAGTCCTGTTGCTTTTCATTTTCCAGGTATTAAAATTAGAAAATCAAGGTGGAGGGCATTATTCCAGCTTGCTATGGAAGAGACAAAGAGGAGCTTTCTAATTGTCTGGGATGGAATGTTCCAAAATAGTAAGCATGAACTCCAAGGATGGGAGGGTGGGAACTGAAGGAAAAATATGATAGTTAATTTTCATAAACAGTATTATCAATAACATTTGTAAAAAATGAACAACACGACCCACAAACTCTTAAGTCTTGATCTAGCACATTAGGAATTAGTGAGATTCCCCACCTTAGTCTAGACAGTAGACCGTTAAGCAAATGGGCAATTCAGCTGATCTAGATGAAGAGCTAGAATTTTAGTAATCAACAAGTTGGGTGACAAGTGATGTTCAGAACGCTTCAGTGAGGGGATTGAAGGGATGAAGTTGGGTAATTACAATCTGAAGAGCGAGGTCAAAGTTGAAGAAAGGAAGGGGGCACTTCACATGTTTGACAAAAACGTGACTTGGATTATCTAAACTATAGGGATTGGTGCCTTTTTGCTTTAAATGTTAAGTGAAATGTGTTTGCTGTCTTATTGTTTAAAGTTGATGGTAAGCTTCGACAGTGGGGGGAGAGGACACTCCCACATTGCTGGTTGCAATGGCCCCATTGTTCAGAGGGCAGTGTGTTAATGCAGATCAAAATTCAAACATGGGTCTAACCTAAGACACAGTAATTCCATTCCTAGTGTTTCCACCCAAATCCAGCCACCAGGATGTCTACAGAAGCATTAGTCCTACTAATAAAAAACATAAGTTATAAACAAACAAAATGCCCAACAGTAAGATGGGAAATTCTCAATTGGAATGTCTTCGTACAATGCAAAATGATGCAGCAATTCTTGGACTTTTGGAAGATTAAATGATGATAGAGAAAGGTATTCATAAGGTACAAAAGAATTCATAATTCAAAAATTAATGCAAAATAACGTGATAAGAGCAAAATTTTAATATAGTATGATTATGTTTATATGGTTTATGACTGTAGCTATAAATGTAGTAAAATTATAATTATGTTTATATGGTATATGACTGTAGATATAAATGTAGTAAATTTATAAGATTGTCGTCAGTGGTCATCACCACTGTTATGATCTTTTGCCATTATTTTCTTTATCTTTATTTTCCAAATTTTCTTTATGCTTTAGCAATAAAACTTTATAGTTTAGTAATTTAAAAAACCCAGTCCCACAATCAAACTGAAGTTTCTCCTTTCAGCTAAAACTAACTTCAGTTCTATTGCCTACAGATCAGTTTATCTTCTCTTCTACCAATTAACTATTTTGCAGTTGTTTAAGACCATTCTTATTCAAATGCCCCTAATGAAGATATTTTAAAATCTCTGATAAAGTCCTTTCTTTAAAAGGTCTAGGACCATACATGAAGCATTCTTACAATGAAACAAACCTTGTGACACTTTCAAGGTATTCCAACATGATAACAACTCAATTATTGTTAGCAGTTTGTCTTATAGTTAATTTAAATCTCTTGGTTTAAAAGGCGATGCAGATTCTCCCGCAGAGTGATGCCTTGACTTTTGACCATTAACTACTCACAAATAATTCTAGTTCAGTTAGTTTGAAGAAAACATCTAAGCAATGTTAGAATTTGAAGAACGATTTGAGATTATATAACCCAGCCTTTATTTACAACTGATACAACTGAGACTCAGAGAGATAAAGTGATTTTTTTTCCCAAGATGACAGTTATTCAGTGCCAGAGATGCCTAAGTAAATATCAGCCACCCACTCCGCTCCACAACATCTGGAGGGGCTTGCAGTGGTTCATAAGAAAAATGAAGTGAAATTACTATTAGATAATCACAAGTACAAAATGGCAGCCAGAGAATGACAAATATTTCTTTTCCCTTCCAGCTGACTTTTAGCTGTACATGGGTACTGAGAACTACTTCTTTTTCTGGTCTCCCTCCTTCTCTTTTCACCCTCTTCTCCTTTCCATATGTCTCAAGGAGAAAAGGCTCACTCAGGACTCCATCGTGACTCCTCTGTCCTTGGCATGGGAAGTGTTTTGCTGTTGTTGTTGTTGTTTTAATATTTTTTAGTTGTCAATGGATATTTATTTATTTATTTATATGAGATGCTGAGATTTGAACCCAGTGCCTCGCACCATTGACCCACAACCCCAGCTCCATGGGAAGTGTTTTGATCTCTCAAATTCTTCATAGTGGAACTTCTATATGATAAGCAGATATGTATCTTGCTAAAACAGCTTTCTTTTCACATGGGAAATTCTTAATGCTTTATTTACATTAGAATCCTGTTTTAAATAATATCTGTATACTACTATGGAATGAAAAAAAGCACACTAGAGATAGATTTTTTCAAAAGCGATGAGACAACCAGGGTTATCTGAACACTGACTGGGTATATGGTAAAATTAAATAATTATGGTTAATTTCTTAATTTGCAAAGATAGCATTGTAGTTACATTTTTAAAAAAAGAATCTGTATTTTTGGAGATGCCTACTGAAATATGAACTGATGAAATTATCTGGGACTTGCCACAAAATAACCCAGGACATGATTTCAGGAGAGTGATTGGGTGCAGATTAAAAGATTGTCCAAGAATTGACAATTATTGAAAATTGGGAGGAGTGCATAGAGGTTCATTGCACTATTTTCTTTTTGTTATGTTTGATATTTTCCATGATAAAAATGTGAAAAACTTCCATTAAGATGTTCCCTAATAAAACCAGGAACTCCATCTCTTTGAGTGTTCAGAGCTTGGAGAATGAAGAATAAAGTGAATAAGGGAATCTCACTCTGTCAAATCATAGATATTTCTTGACCAAGAGATCAATTACAGATATGAATGAATAAATAGCCTCACTCTTCTGATTACAGTTCAGGGCAGTTTCCTGAAGTTCAAGTTACTGGCACCTGTAAAATATGGACTAAAACCCACACACTGTTCCCAGATGGGCGTTTCTTAGCTCTTTGTTCAACATCATACCACATGCTTTGAACTTGTGTGTGACTCGCTTTTCTGAAATGGTAGAATGGAACTCTTCCTTTTGTCCTCTAAGCAGATGTTTTCTGTAGAAACCTAATGAATATTTTTATAAGAATGCATCCTGACTTTATGAACAGCACACACCGTAGTCAGCTCATCGACCTAATGGCTATTTCTTTTTCATGCTTGATGCCTGAACCCAGAGAGGGAGCCCTGAGAACCTTTCTTATTGAAGGGAGCAATATGTTTATTAGCTCAAAAACTTCATGTTCTGCTTGGAAAGTTTTCGGTATCAACAGAGACCAATAAATGCACATGAGGAGCTAGAGTTACAGGTATTTAAGGCAAAGATGTAAAAGTAGGTAACTAATTTAAAACTGAATGCAGAATAATCCTTCCTGCTCAGTTGAACAGATTGTTATTCACTTCCCTGTCATCACATGAAGTGCTCCTAGTGTAAGAAACCCTGTGTGCTTCCTTCATCCTGGCCTTTCCATTGGTTTGTGATTCTCTGTATTCTTATTGGAATCCTCCCACTAATATATAATTTGTCTACTTTGCTTGTTGTAACCTCAGCACATAACGCACCACCAAGCACCTGTGTGTTTAATAGTACTTTTTTTATTGGATTCTTTAGGTAAAGTATCAATGAAGACAGAGAATGTTGTAATCCTGAAGGTGAGGAAAGTAGAGTCAGATAATAGGAAAGGGCTTTAGAGGCAGTGCTCATTTCTCACTTAAACATATTGAAATCCAGGAAGGTACCACTGATGTGCTCAAATTCATACATGATACCACCAGAGCAGAGCTCCAACTTGGGTGCTCATGGTTTTTCCGTAGACTCATACTACTTAGTACTTAAAGGATGGGAAATTGTCAACAAGTGTGCAAATTGAGATGAGGATCTGTATTAGGATACAGGCCTTCCATCTCTTTATATACTATTAATGTTTGTAGTGATGGGTATTTGTCTGCCATAGCTGTAAAATGAGAGAGGAAAGAGGGGTCATCAGTAGCACCACAGGAACTTTAGAGCGAATCCTTTCTGGATACTTAGAGTAGTTTGGAATGGTAGCAGGTCTTAGAAATATGTGGGATCTGGGTTAAACTCACCTCTCCTATCTTCAGTACCACCCCTTCCTCCGCTCCATTTGCCAGTACTCCAGGCCCTGTGCCCTGCCTCCTTGAGTAACATCTCCAGATTTGATGCCCCATCTAGGCTTGTTCCCCTTAGTCCTCCAAAACTTCTGTATTAGCTCAGGCAACTATAGCAAAATATTGTAGGCTAGGTGGTTTAAACAATAGATATTTTTTCTCATAGTTCTGGAGACTGGAAATCTGAGAACAGGGTGCTACGATGGTTGGTTTTTTGGTGAGAGTCTTCTTGTTTTGAGATGGTTAGTTTCCCTTTTGTTTATCCTTACATGGCAGGGAGAGGAAATTCTGGTGCTCTTTCTCTTCTTATAAGCGCACTAATCCCATTTTAGGGGCTCCACCCTGAGGGTCTCTTCTAAATCTAATTACCTTCCAAAGGCTCTACCTCTTAGTACCAACACACCAAAGTTAGGGATTCAACAGGTGCATCTGAAGGGAACACAGCATTCAGTCCATAGCATTTCCCTGATCTGTGGGCCACTGCCCCAGGACCCTCAGGGCACAGTGAAGAGATGCCAGCCTCCAAAAGAAATTGATGCTGATGTGTAATGGCAGGTATCTCCCGTGTCTTTATTTTTCCATCTATAACACATTTTTCTAGTATTTATTTTTAGGAATAATGATGATCACAACAGAAGACATCTCTTGACAATCTAAGCAGCTTTAGTTAGTAAGTGTTCTTCTCATTTACATTAAAATTTCTGGTTACAAATTCACAGCAAAAGTCACTGTCTCTAGTCACTGCTTCTCCAGTCTTTCCTAAACTCTTCCAATTGGGTATTTGTCTCCACCACTCCTCTTTCTAAGTGTCTTGTCAATTCCTCTCATGGGGGGTCACAATATTCTCCACTTTGATAAAACCAGGAGTATATTCTCAGTCCTAAGTTTAATTGATTACCAGCATCATTGACAGTTGATCCTTTTGTCCTCTCTAAAGGATGCCTTTTATATACGTCCTTCTCCATTTTGCTGATTCTTCCTTTTTGTCCCAGTTGTGTGATGTTGGAGGGCCCTGGAGTTCAGCTTTGATTTCACTTCTACTCTACACTTTGGTGATTTCATCCGGGTTCATATGTGACTTACGAATTTGTATTTCCATCCTGGGTCTCACTCTTGAATGCCAGACTCAAATGTCTAAGTGTTTAATGAAGCTCCATTTTATTTGATCTGATAGAAAACTTAAAACAACTTGTCCAAATGAAACAGAAAGTAAAGGCCAGTAACAGACCTTCCCATATGCAATTATTTGATTTATGACAAAGGGGAAATTGCAATGAAGGGAAAGGATGGTCTTCGTAATAATTGGAGCTGGACATTCCTGTGGGGAAAAAAGTGAATGTCAACCTATATCTCATGTCATAACCAAACCAGTTCCAGATGAATTTTAGATTTCAATATAAGATAAAAACATCAAACTTCTAGAAGATAATGTAAGAATATATATTCATGATGTTGGAGTGAGTAATGACTCCTTTAGAAGACTGGAAACACTAACATAAAGATAAATATTGATTAATTATACTTCATTATAATTTTAATAACTTCTAATCATCAAAACACATCATTAAAGAAGGAAAAAGGCATTCACAGAATGGGCATCTAACAAAATATTTATATAATAACATTTCACAAATCAATAAAAAAATCAGAAAGTTGTTTTACTTATTTATCAATACATAGTAAAACACCTCAAAACTTAGTGCTTAAAAATAATATTTTATTTTCTCACAATTTTGGTCAGGACTCCATGGGGACAGTGTGCCTCTGCTCTACATGGCATCAAGTGAGATTGCTTAAGTAAGGCTGGAAATTCAAGTCTAAGATAGATGATCCACACACCTCTAAATTGGTCTGTCTGTCACTCAGAAATTCAGCTGGGTGCTGTCACCTGAGTACATTAATTCTCTTCCATGTAGGCCTTCCCTCATGATTTCTTGACTTCTTTACAGCATGGTGGCCAGAGTCCACATGAAGGGATGCATCAGACATATGGGCATATGGACATGTACCCAAGAGAAATGCATGCACACATGCTGCAGAACTATGTGCAGTCATGTTCATGGCAGCAGTTCAGTAATAGCCCCAAGCTGGAGCAATGTTAATATTCCTCAGCAACTGAATGTATAAACGAATTGAGGTGTATTCAAATAATGGAATAATGCATGATGATGAAAATAGATGAATCATTGCAATACCTAGCAATCTGATGGCTTCTCAAAAAGTGAATATTAAATGAAAACCAATCAGACCCCAAGAGTTCATAATGAGTGATGCTATCTACATGAAGTTCAGAAACAGACAAAATTAATCTATGGTGATGCACATCATAATACCAGCTACCTGCAGGGTAGATGGTTACTGGAAGGGGTACAAGGAAAGCTTTTGTGTTGGCAAAAATATTCTAGTTTTAAGTTGGTGATAAGCACCCTAGTGTGTTCTGTGTCCAAGCATTGGTCGGTCCACTGAAGAGGTGTACATATTTCTCTATGCTCACTGGAGCAAAGAAGCCAATTTGTCTAAGACCGGACTTCTAATTCTCCTACCAAACCTACACAACTCACGATCACTACTCAAATCTTTGAGTTGATGGCTTCCCTACCTTTGCGTTGACTCTAACTTCACTCTCTCTTTCTCTAATCTCCCAACTTTATCTGCAAATCTGGTGTCTTTCAGTCAGCCCAAGTCTGAATTCCAGCTACTCTGTCCTTCTCCTCCTCTGGAACCACCCTGGTCCAAGCCCCTTTGTTTGCTCACTGGATTATTACCGTAGTCTCTTAACGGTTCTCTCAGCTTCCACCCACCCCTCAGGGACAGGCTCAGAACTGAGGTCAGATGTTCACTGAAAGCACAGGTCACTCTGTAGCCTCCATCGCACTCAGAGTGAGCACAATCCTTAATGCAGCCTCTAGGGAAAGAAGAGTGGAGTCCCTCTTCTCTGTATCTCTTGTGTCCTTTCTCCACCATCCATTCTGGTCTTGTTCCTTGTCTATATATTCCCCTTTGTCCTTTCCCCTTCTCTATTCCTGACCACATTCCCCATAGATACTTGTATGGTGACGGTCTCTTTTATGTTTATTTTTCAATTTTTTTCATATATTCTATTGGTTTATTATAGTTGTACAAGTGGTCACCTCTTTTAAGTGTTTGCAGAATCACCTTCTCAATGACGCTAGTTCTGACCACCCTATTTAATGTTGCCTTCCACTGCAAAACCCTGCCACATTTTGAATTTCACCTTTGCATGTACAAACTTTTAATAAACTGTATCTTTTCCTCATTTATTATTTTTATTATCTTTTTAATGTAAACTCCCTGGGGGATTTTGAAGAAATTTAGGGTTTAGGAAACTCTAGTTCTTTTCTTCTTGATTACAAAGTGCATTTACGTCCCATTATTGAGTCTGGTTTTACTGTGAGTTGGCGGAGTAAGTCCTATTAGTTCTCACCTTTTTGTTGTTGTTTAACAGATTTGTAAACTGAGGCTTAGAAACCAAGGTCATGGACAGAGTCAGACTTGTACTTTGGTCTTGTACTCCAAGGTTGATGTTCTTTCTGCCACCACATGTCATTCCCTTTGGCCAACAGCTGTGACTAAAAAGCAGATGAGATATTGGAGAGAATCCAGCAAAGAAATGGGCCAAAGAGCAAAAGGGGTGACCTTGTGAAGCATGATGAGGGTAGTGAGGAGTGTGTGGACATAAAAATGACAGAGTTTGGCTAGGAATAACTAGCCCATGCTCCACAGGGGCTTTGTGGAGTCAAGTAAGGATAGTCCTGGCTTTATTCCATGTCCTAAGGCCAGCAGTGGAGCAAGAAGAAGGCAGATTCTTTAGTGCCCATATCCCTCTTTCAGGGTGAAGTTCATGGATTATAATATTATACCACTTGCTTTGTAGGTGCCCAGAGACCTGTTAAGAGTCTCAGCTACTCTGGGGATTCACATATGAATCCTGCCTAGATTTCTAGAGAGCACATCACTTTCTTTTTGTACTCTTTTCTCCAACTTGCCTTCTGAACAGATTTGAGATAGTATAAATGAAAGGTTCATATTTAATAGGACCAATAGCCCAAACATAAAACCTAAGTACCATATTTGGGGGTGAGGGAATGCAATGACCAAAAGAGATTTGCTAATAGATATTTTATGGCTGGAACATTTGTTTCTAATCATTCTGGAAGCTGAAGAAAAAAAATGAAAAGTAGCTGTTATCACCTGATTCAAACATGCTCCATGTTTTGTTATGGGACTTGAAATTTTTCAGAAGATAACATCTAAGAGGAACGTATTGTACAAATCTACTTAAGGGACATTAAAATTCATTAGTAGATTTTTATTTTTTAAAACCTATTTTCAAGCATTTTTTCCCTACTTCCAGATGAATGTTCTGCTTACCCCATAGTGTTCTCTAGACGTTAAAATGCAGAATGCTCAGATGGGGGCTTCAGGGAGAAGTTTGCATTGGGGGACACTACTGTTACCCCTGATTTGCATTTTCTAGTGCATCACTGTCTCCAGTGCTTCTAACCTCTTTTCCCAGTAAAAACTAAACTTCTTGAAAATAGAAATGACTTTTGCACCTATTTACTCTTTCTATAAGATTCTCCCTTTTCCTTTTCCATCTTGTACCCCTCAAGCTGTACTAGAGGGTTTGCATTGTCTCTTCTCTCTGCCTGGAGTTCTCTCTCCCGGACATCCTCCATGCCTTCACTAGCATTTCATGTTTCCAATGAGCCCTGACCATCACATTGGAAATCGTACCTCTATTCTCCACCCATGGCAAGTTTTTCTTAGTCCCATAGCAACTTTCACCTCTAAAGTTAGTTTTTTTGCTTGTCTATGTCCATTGCTTATTGTGTTTCTCCTCTACTAGAATGAAAGAATCATAAGGCCACATTGGAGGGACTGATAACTTTCAGAATCAATGAGAGATTCAGTCTCCAAATTGAAGTGGTCTCAAGTAAGATAAATAAACATAAGTGCATCGTAACAAAATTCAAATACACCAAAGACAACATTTTTAAAAAATAACCAGAGGAATGAGATTTTTCCTAAAAGCAAATATTAGACTGCTATGAAATTTCTTATTAGCAATAGTAGAGGTCAAAATACTTCAGAGTTCTGGAAGGAGGTAACTACAGACATAAAACTCTGAATCTGCTAAACCCTTGCTACTCTAACTTCATTCCAAGGACCAGCAGCACCAGAATCACAGAGAAGTGAGTGAAAAATTCAGAGCCCACCCCCAGAACTAATGAATAATATTTCACACTTTAACAAAAACTCCAGGTGTTGTATCTGCTCATTACAATTTGAGAAACCTTGAGCTAAATGTCAAAGTGAGACCAAAACAAAAACATGTTCAAAAACAATAAAAGAGAGCCTTGAAGAAAAATTTATTCAACAGAAAGAAAACTGAGCCCACAGGAAAGAAATGGAATATGGGAAGCAAAGAAACTGCCCTAAAGTAAATCTAAAAAATTGAAGACATAATCCTTGCCCTCTGGGAGCTTATAATAACTCTGAGAGAAGGAAGCCAACACACACAAGAAACAGAATCATTTGACGCCAGGAAAGTAGTTATCAGAGAAACTACATTCTAGTCTGGAATTTGCCATTGTGTGTGTGTGTGTGTGTGTGTGTGTGTGTGTGTGTGTGCTTGTAAATTTAAGGAAGGCATTTAATCTCTTTGGTCCTCAAATTCCTCACCTGTGAAAGCTTTTATCTAGATTAGGTGTTTTCAAATGTTTGTTGATTCTGACTCACAATAAGAAACATTTTATGTTTTGATTCAATTCATTCATAGGAACCTATATAAATAAACAAGCTTATGAAAATTTTGCTTTCCATTCTATATGCAATACACTCTGATATTTTCTTTTCTATTTCCTTTAAAAATTTTGCTGGTATGCTGCTGATTTGAAAAAGACAAAAATAAAACTCTCTAAAGTTCTTGTTTGCAACTGTATAAATTAATTTTTAATGATAAATGTTAAGCCATCTAATATCTCTGGATAACTAGTTATCAAACGACTGCACATTAGAATCTCTTGTTTAAAAAAAAAAAAAAAGAATCTCTTGTTTTTGATTTTAAGTGACTGATGCCTGTGTCCCACCACAGGATATGGATTTAATTGGTATGGAGTATAAATGAGATCAGAATTTTGAAAAGCTTCCCAGGGGTCCAAGACTCAGCCAAATTTGAGAACAAGTGTTAACAGATACACTTTATGCCTAAGGCACCTTGGCACATGTAAATACCTTCTCCCAGGTTCAGCTTTTTTGATGGTTCCTTGCAGCCATTGTAGAAAACTGTCCTAGTGCATGTAAAGACACACTTTTTAATTCTTGTGGTTACATCAAAATTGAGTCCTTCTTCCTGTGTAAGGTGCCTGCTTCCCATCCCCTTGAGCTTCTCATCCTGCCATTTCTACTTTCTCAGGAACTTTGAAGAATCAGTTATCACCTTTTTGTCCTCCATCATTTACAAGCTGTGTGATCTTAGTCAAATTAACCAACTTTTCTGTGATATGTATTTTCTTCATCTATAAGATGGGTGATGGTAGAACCTATGTCCCTGAGTACTTATGAGGATGAACTATGATGAGAGTTGTCAAATTCTTATTAGAGATTTAATGATAAGCATTAAATAAAACTTTGGTATAATGTTGCTTTAATTACCATCACTATTATTATCGGTTGTCTTGATTCTTTGAATTTAACTATAGTGCAGTAATACAAATGATGACATAATTAATTCACCCAGGAATATGGAACCACTTAAGAATGAAGAGTAAACTACTCATATTAAATGAAAGATCATCACAT
Organism: Sciurus carolinensis; assembly: GCF_902686445.1. Classification (NCBI taxonomy): domain Eukaryota; kingdom Metazoa; phylum Chordata; class Mammalia; order Rodentia; family Sciuridae; genus Sciurus; species Sciurus carolinensis. The sequence continues at coordinate 29,282,501 of NC_062218.1, read as the reverse complement.
TCATGCCAGGGCAAGGCCAAATAGAAAAGTGTGTGGAATTCAAAGACAGGCATCATGAACAAGGTTATTCACACTAAGTAGGAAAAAAAGACACATATAGTAATTTTTAACAAGTTTATTCTCATGTAATGGTTGTGATGGTTGAGGTAGAAAGAACATTAAGTACATTTTGATCAGTTTCTCTCTCTCTCTCTCTCTCTCTCTCTTTTTTTTTTTTTTTTTTTTTTTTTGTAGTAGGGATTGAACTCAGGGGCACTTGACTGACCACTGAACCACATCCCCAGCCCTATTTTGTATTTTATTTAGAGTCAGGGTCTCACTGAGTTGCTTAATATCTTGCTTTTGTTGAGGCTGGCTTTGAACTCACAATCCTCCTGCCTCAGCCTCCTGAGTTGCTGGGATTAAGGTGTGCGCCACTGTGCCTGGCCAGCTTCTCTTTTGATAGATATTGAGAATCAGGGTTCATAGAAATTGAACTACTTATCGAGGTCATGTTGGTTAAAGTGACACAGCAGAAATTCAGGCATGGTACTGAGACCAGAACCTGATTACCAGAATCCGACAGCATTCCTTTTGCAATGTGACCTGGCCACAAAGCCCCTGTCAGCACCCATGGCATAGAGGAAAGCACTGATTCTATGTGGAGTTGTGACTTGCCCAAGATCACCCAGGTGGTGCTTCTTTCTATGGGATGAGAGTCCAGAGAAGTGGAATACATAGGAGAGATCTGTAATGTGAAAATAATCACTTTAAAAAGTGAGCTTTTTCTTCCTTAAATTCTATGACTGTCTCCCAATACAATCAGAGGACCTAAAGTCTAGAGTAAAAACTAAAGACTCTTTAAAAGTGGTTATAAGATGAACTTTCCTCTGAATTTTTGCAGAAAGAATTTTTGCCTGCAATATACTCTGCGGAGGAATCATGGAAGAGTTTTAGCATCAGCTCTATCGCTAGCTGGAATTCATGGACTTAGATTTCAAAGAACAGTTTCAAATAAGATTGCTATTATTTCTACTATTCCATGGAAGTCTATTAAAAAGTTACTACCACTTTCTACTATAGCTGTCCAGTACCATTCTAGCCTGTGGACGAGGCTTGAAAGACCACTGAGCTGGGTACTCAAGAATGGACACCACTTGAGGCTGTGCCTTTATGTATTACACCTTTGTGTGGGGACTGAGGACATGTGTAGGCTCCCTGGTGACTTCTGCATACTAAAGGTGAGGAGAGAAAAGGAACCAACACCTGTTGAAAATACACAGTGCTTTTTGCTATTTTCATGGAATTCAGTATCATCCCATTATTCAACACTCCTCTGAGATACATGTGGCCTCTATTATAAATGGATAAACTGAAGTTCATAAACAGATCTCTAACTGGTAGACAAGAGAACTAGGATTTACATGATGCTAAAGCATGAATTATTTAATATCTATTCATCTCATTTGAGATTGTAAAAAATGCCTAATTTTGTACATTTATATTTATTTACCAGTAGACTGCAGCAGTCTTTAATTAAACATAATTGTATTTAATTATATTTTAAATGCTCTGTAATTTATGTTCTTTATAAAGTCATTTTGTTTTAGAGAAGGCTTTTTATTTTCTTTTAGTGCACATATATAACCTCTTTTATCCAGTTACTTGTACATTTATCAGAACAACATTTATTAGCAACACTGGCATGAAACAGTGCACAAATCTCTTCTGCAAGTTTGATGGAACCCTCCCCTCTCTCCTGGTAGGTGTTCTGACCCTGCTCTGCATGAATCTACTCCTTTGATACAGACATAGCCACACAGCAAGGCAGCATGATGTGCAATCATGATCCTTCTAATCTGAATCATGGTTGGGGATGGATCCAGTTGAGGATTAAGCTGCAAGTACCCCATACAGGTGTCTAGCCTCACTGTCTTCTTAGACTTGTTTCCGCAATGTAGAGTGTTGTTTTCATAGTTCGTGTATCTTGAACATCTTTGATCTCTTAGGTGAGAATGAATTTCCACTATTCATTATACTAATTAAAAAATCGAAATTTCACCAATTCATTTTTAATACATTATGCTAATTGTCAAACTGCAGATTGTTAATTGTCAAACCAGATAGAAGAATTTGAGGGAGTCATGCCCAGAGTGTGGTTCTTTCTGTAATAATGCCCACTAACCACCCCGGGCAGTGAGTGTGTCAAATTATTAGTTTGGTCAATCTCAGAATTTAAGCTTAAACTAACTGTTGCATACATAATAAATATCACACTAACTAGATTGAAATATTTTATAGCATGTTAAGGGCTACTCTAAAGCGCTTGCTAGTTGGATATTATGTGTAGTGGTTGGGGTGGGGCAAAGTACCTCTAATGACTGGGAACCTCATGTTTGCTTTGCTGACTCCAATTTGTTTCCAACTTTTTGTTATTCTGTAGACTGTGGTTTTCTTAATGTGTCTTATGGGAGCACAATTCTCTGTCCCCTCCTCTCCTTAGTTTTAGGCTGATTGATATCTGCAGGAATGGAGGGGAGTGTGAGGTTGGTGAGTAGGTTGGGTACGTGCAATTTGAAATTTCCAAGCAATTGTGATACTACCCCTTATCCACCCAGCCACTTCCTTAAGCTCATTCATTAACATTCTTCTTTTCACTTGTGAATGGCATTGTGAATATTTAATCAAAATGGTTTCTAGAGTGCTGTCAATTTTCCAGGATCTCTCAGACTGAGGAGGAAAGTGATGGGCTATTTATCCATCAGCTTGTGCTGGGGAATATGCCACCTTAAAACTCAGTGGCTTTAAGAAGCACAGTCATTTATTCGTCCTCACACCACACCTGTGCATGTGCTCAAAAGAGGTCAGCTGGGAGTTGCCTGGCTGCCTCTGAGCTGTGAGTGGGCTGAGCTTGCTTCATCAGGCAGGGTTGAACTCAGGTTTGCTCCTTGTATGTCCCTTCTAAGGCGGGGCTGGGGGGAAGCACATCCTATGGCAATGGCGGAGGTGCAGAAGGTGAGCACCACTGGGCAAGTGGAGTTTGTGCTTGGTCTGCAGCTTCCCATTTGCCAAAAGAAGTTGCACTAATGAGCTCAAAGTCACGGGGCAGGAAACTATTGTCCACATGGAAATGGGGGGGAGATGGAGAGAAAAGTGTTTCATAACCGAATCTTCCACCGGCTACAAAGCAGATAATGAATATTTTGGAGCAGTTTCTAGTATGTGAAGACACACCCATTCAGGCCTTATAGTAGCTGCATGACATACTTACTGTGTTTCCATTTTTACTGAGAAAAATCAAGCCTCAGGTAGATTAAAGACATTTGATAAAGGATGTCCAGCCAATAGGTGACACAGCTAGACTCCTGTCTTCCTCCCCTCATTGTCAGTCCCCACCTGACCTCCTGTGAATCAGAGATCTTTGCACTCTGGGCTGCCACTGGAGAACATGAAAGAGGCTGGGTATTTCCCAGTGATACTTGTTGATGGCATCCTGAGGAAGAGTAGCCAACTGGGATGGTTCAAGCCATTACAACCCAAACTTCAGTATACGAAGAGTGAAATTGTGAATCACCTGTGGCCTTTTCTCTGATTATAGCATTTACACAGTAGGTTGTATATAGCATGTACTTAATTGTGTTTATATGTAAGCTGCTCATGGACAGAGTTTATATCCTATCCTCTGTATCTGAGGCTGTTCCCTCCACTCTTCCACTGGGATTTGGATAGTTTTGTCTGTGGGTTTTTTGTTTGAATGTCTGTTTTTGTAGAGGAATTTGGGGAGACTCACAATCAGTACCACCACTACCTCCATCTTCCCAGATCCACATGCCTTATCACCTATGGGGGGGCCTTTGTCAAGCCTCTAAAGTAACTAACAGCACCTATGACTTGACCATACTCTGTACCTTCTGATCTCATAGCACCAGGGACACAAGGGCAAGTGTCCTTCTGAGAGCAGAGGCTGACTTTTAACTCTTTTTGGGTTTCTGATAACTAGTTCAGTGTCTGGCATATAGAGTTCTTCAAAAAACATTTATTAAATAAAGGAATAAATAGAATTTTTCCATACATAGGTCTAACACCTGGAAGCATAAACTTGTTACCCTGTGAAAACTTCCGAATAATAACAAATATGTTACCTGTCCTATAAAGGACAGTTTGTTGGGGATTTATCCTGACTGGCTGTTTCTAACATCTACAGATTGAAAGGCTATCCAAGGGGAGACAGAGTAAGGGTCCTGAGATGTGGCATCTTAAAAAGGGAAGTCTAAATTGTTTTTTGTTAGCAACCCCTGGGTATTCCTTGGTCAGAGGAATGTTTCCTGAAACCTTAAAACTAAACAGAGTACTCAGGGCATTTAAGAGAAATAATGGGGAAAATGTAGAGAATAGGGACCAGGTGATCCTTGGAGCAAGTTTGCCTGTTGTTATTACCATAGCAACAATGGGCGGTGCTTCCATAGAGTGGAGTCTTTGTTCATGAATGCTTCCTCCAGAGTGACAACCTCTTGTCAAGGTGGCATCTTGTTTGAAAACTGCTACCTATCTTTAGTGAGAATCCACTTTTGGCAGAGATTAGCTTTGCTCAGAGACAGTAGTATGGGCTTGAGCTCAACAGAGAAACAAACTTTCTAAATCAGCTCTCTTCAGAGAAAGTTCTTTGATTAGCCTAGGAGAACATCTCTTAGCCCTTTGACCACTGTAACAAAATACTCTGTGTAGGTGGTTGTAAACAACTGAAATTTATTTCTTGTCCTACAGGCCAGGAAGTCCAAGATCAAGGGGTGGCTGATTCAGTGACTGGTAAACCCACTTTCAAGTTCATAGATTGTGCCTTCTCACAATGTCCTCACAGGGTAGAAAGGTGAAGCAGCTCTCTGGGACTTCTTTTTGAGGACACTAATCCCATTGATAATGCATTCCATCTACATGATATAATCATTTCTCAAAGACCCACCTACCTGCTAATTCCATCATGTTGGTGATTATATTTTCAACAGGAATTTGGAGAGGATTCATACGTTCCGACATTAGTAATCTCTTACAGAGAACTTCACTCAAAGTGACAAAATATGTCAGAGGTTTAGCATTGATTCAGAGTGGAAATCACAGAGATGGGAAACATCTCAGCAGTCACCCTTGACCCTTGACCTTCACCCTCATTTTGGCTTTTTTTTTTTTTTTTTTTTTGTCACTTAGCTGTCTGATATCACAAGGAGCATCCATTCCACAATGCCAAGATCTTGTCTTGCTCACCTCGCAGCACCATTTCTGTATAATAGGTACTTAGGAAATATTCATAAAATTAATGAGTTTTCAAGCTTTTTATTGTTTTGAGAAGGAAACAAAAGAGAAAAGTAAAGAAACCTACCTAAGACAGAATTTGTTTGGGTAAGATTCAGACTGAGGGACATGGTCACAAGCTGAGTGGTTTTCTAGTGCAGCACATGACATCAGATCATGTCCTGAAGTGATGTGCTCTGACTGTCTAAGGCTGAACTACCCAGGTATAGCATAAGCAAACCAGCTCTCTGAAATTAAAATCTCTGGTTCACATCACTTGTAAATCTTGTGCTGTATGTACTCCCACCATGGCTACTAATACAACCTCCACTTGTATCAGTTTCCTATGGCTTCCTTCGGAAGTTGCCACCATCTGGTGCCTTAAAGCATCAAACATGTATTTTCTCAGTTCTGGAAACCAGAAATCTGAAATAAGAATCCCTGGGCTGAAATAAAGGTGTTAGTGAGACTGCTGTTCACTGGCTCCAGGGGAGAACATGTTCCTTGCCTCTTCCAGCTTCTGCTGGTCTGTGGTATTGCTTGGCTTGTGGCTGCTTCAGTTCACATTCTGGCTCTATGTTTACAAAACCTTCTCCACTTCTATGAGGGTCAAATCCTCTGAATCCTTTAATAAGTTTATATGTGAATGTATTTAAGGCCCACCTGGATAATCTCCCCATTTCAAGATCCTTAATCACATCTGCAAAGTCCTTTTGTTTTGTTTTTTCATTATATAAAATTAACATATACAAGTTAATGTTTACAGACTTCAAGGATTAGGACATGAATATCTTTTGGAAAGTTGTCATTCAAACAACCATATCATTTTTTAACAAACAGCTTACAAAATTCCTGAATATTTAGCAAACAGTTCTCACAAGCAGATAGGAGAGGACTATAGCACACCCCTGAATGTAAGCTTCTTGCAGGAAAAGATTGGGGCTACTACCTAATTTGTTCCCTCTTGGTCTTTGGTCTGGGGCAAAGTATGAACTAGAGCTTAAAGAATATTGACTACAGAAGTCCCATGACAACTTGAAAGCAGATTAGTGTAAAACCACTCTAGGAAAAACCTTCAAATTGTGAGATTTGTGGTTGGAACAAATAGCCAAAGCCTCAGGAAAAAGATCAAAACTTAGTTTCTGTGAGAAAATCCTGTGGGTCATGGTCAAAGTTGGCAGAGCAGTGAGTTCTCTGGAAAATGCACATATCTGCAATGATTCATTTCCTAACTGTTCTCATCAGATCAGGATTTCTAGTTCTGATTTTTATCTTTCCGGTGCTTTGACTCATATGCCTCAGTAGACTAGAGTCTTTGGAGCTGGAATGTGTGTTTTGTCTCCTCATCACCCCTCTCCTTGTCCCTTCTCCAGTCCTGGGACACGAGTGTGATGTTGTGAATTTCATGCCCCCACAATTCTGTCCTGTGTTGACTGACTGAGCCATTTGCCTAATGACGTGCACATAGGTACAGTTGAAGTATGTACAGGTCTACTGAACAGTGGAAGTAGAACATATGCCATGCTTTGCCAAAGTTACCAAAACCAAAGTACTGGTATTTCCTTTGGTTTAAGTGCTTGGTTGGCACCACCTGTGTTGCCTAGGTGCTGAGAGGAGGCCACAGCCTTGGTCCCAGGAGATTTTGCAAGAATGTTGGTCACGCATTCCTTTAATCCCAGAATACACGTGTTTTCCATTGCTCCTTGTTTAACTACCTTGTCTCAGTTCCTCTTTACCTGGATTAAGGAGAAGATGGTGAATGCCACATGTAAAAGAAGCATACTCTGTTGAGCTGGTGAGGGATTTTGGGCCCCTTTCTTGTTCTTTTGGTTGAATCCAGGCAGTTGACCCAGATGCAGCCTCCTTATCAGCCTCCACAATCCTGCTTTCAGATATCCACTCAATTGTTTTGACTAGCAAAGAAAGAAAGAGACTTGAAATACGTTAATTAAGCATATAGTATATGTCAGCATTGGACAGGATTGTTTACAATGAGGTTTTCTATTTAGTCCCTTGAAAGTCCAGCCAATGGATGTTGGGCATGGTGGCTCATGCCTGTAATCCCAGCTACTCAGGAGGCTGAGGCAGGAGGATCACAAGTTTGAGGATAGCCTGGGTGACTTAGAACAGGGTGAAGTGGAATGAGTTCCAGAGAATTCTGATGGTAAGTATATGTGAGGTCCCAAGGGAGGGTAGAGGGAGGGTTGGGGTTTTGTTTGTTAAAGCAAAAGACATTTTGCATTTGTATTCAATTAGTAAATAAACCAAGATGCAAAATTGAGCAAAATTGAGGGACATAGTTAATGAATAGGAAGTTGACTTTCCACCTCTCCATGGGTGTCCCAAGCAGGCACCAATTATAGCTTCTGCCTCTGTGTTCACAGCACTTACTGCTGTATCCCTTATGCACTGCCTGGAGACATTGCTTGTGCTTTTGCCCCGTGTTCATGGGACACAACTTCTTTGTGATAAGAGGGTGAGCTCCAAGTAGCCAAAGTTGTGGCTACTTGGCTTTGACTGTCTTTGAAACTCATATGAGAAAAAAGCAAGAAGCTGTAGACATCAGAGGACTCACCTAAGGCAATGTTTTCTGTCAGAGACTGAAATCTGTCCTCCAAGAATTCATAGGTGGAAGCCCTAACTCCCAATGTGACTGTTTTTCAGACACAACCTTTAAGGAAGTGATTAAGGTTAAATAAGTTCATAATGGCAAGGTCCTAATCCAAAAGGACTGATGTCCTTATAAGAAGAGGATGAGATATCAGAAGCCTCTGCTATGTGAGGACTTAGCAATAACCAAAAACCCCCAAAGCAACAAAACAGCAGGTATCAATCAAAATGACTGTGAAGGTGCCACCCATGTTTGGTATAAAACTTAGTTTTCAAGTAGAGAATTGTATGAAATGGGCAGACTGTGAAAGCTCCCCTACCATCTCACCTTCAGAGATAAGAACCCTTGCACAGCCAGACTGTCAGAAGGTGCTTCAGAAGTCTGAGTACCCACCCTCTGCATGGCTTAGTTCCTGGAGTTCCCTTAGATTTTGATCCAAAATAGTGCAAAATGAGAATACTTCCTCATTTCAGTGCTGTGTAAGTAAGTGAGCCTTTTAAGTTTATTTTTTTCATCTGATTTAGGGACTCTGGAGTTCAATAATTTATAAAATTTCTTCCACCAACTCTCCCAGATGTCTCTCCTGTCTTTTCTTATTCTCCATCAGAGGGCATTTGATGAAAGCAACACTTTTATTTTTGTTCCTGCAGAGATTTCTGATTGGGTTGGTATATTGTAACTTATTGAGGAATTTCTAATCAAAGAGTTTGCCAGCCTTCTCTCTACTGGTAGGGCAGTGCCATCTGTAAGAAACCTGAGTGCAGAGGCAGATGCTAGTGTAGATTTCACTTACTGGGTAAGTAAGTAAGTGTAGTGCAGATTTCACTTACTGGGATCTTTTAGCCAGTGAGTTCTATGGTGCTTGAGAGTCTGAAATTCAAAGGAAAAATTTCCCAGTTTTCCTCTACCTTGCGTTTAGTGTTTCCAAACAAAACTCAGGCTTTACTATACACATAAGTCTGTTCTGGCCAGCAACTGCTTATAATTTAATTTTTCTAATGTCTTTTTAAAAGAGGATTTGCAGCTTTGTAATTAATTTTTTAAAAGATGTAAATAATGGTGTCTCTACTAAGAAAAGGACATCTTTAGAGAGCTGTCCTTTGAAGAGTGTTTCAGGCTGCCGATGGAGTTAATTTTTGCAGGCCACAGCTCAAGACATGGCTCATACTTAGAAATTCACTTGCTTTCTATTCTTCCCTCAAGTCCTGAGGTCAGTTATTTCTCCCACCCCTCCTCCTTGCAGATGCGTGTCTCTGGTGCCTGCCAGAAAGGAGCCTGCTGAAATATACTCACATCTGTCAGTGCAGCTGCATCTGGTTCTACTGGTGATGTGCCACCCACAGTGGCAGGTCCCAAGGAACACAGAGGAAGGGCCCTAAGTAGGCTGTAGTCTTGCTATTCCCCTAACCCGCTGCCCATCTGCCTTCAGTGCGAGGGATAGTAGATATCTGATTTGCTAAACTGAATGCTGGAGTTATACAGAGAGGTTCATAGAATGGAGTGAGAAGGAGCGCCTGTATCAAGCTGGGGCTGAAGAAACCCACATCCTTCCCAGTCAGCAGCTGGATCTTCTGCCTCACAAGATCAGCACCCTCCTGCTTGCTTGGGACCCTACAGCTCTTCACTCTTCAGATAATGAGACTCCTGAAAGAGGCAGTCAAGTCTTGTTGCCCTCAGGAATTCTTTCTTGACTATTCTGAAAAACACCTCTCTTTCTTTTTGAAACTCAGCCTATGACATTCTGACACTTGTTCATGTGCTGTGTTCTGTGATTATCATATTTCATGTGTTAGTCACTTATCCTCAAGCAAAGGTACACTCAGAGATTAGGAGGGAGGGAGGGAGGGAGAGAAGAAGGAAAGAGAAGTGTTTTATGTTGGGCTTGAGAATCACTGAGCTTGGCTGAAGGTTCATGTGGTCAATGCCTCTCCACAATCGTTGGTGGTGATTTTATTTAAGACAACCAAGAGACTGATTACATATTGGCCTACACCTTTTCTTTCATATTAATTTTCTACTCCTTATAAAAACCTCTTCTGTTCCAATCAGGAATGGATATTTTTTTCTTCCCCACCATTCCTTTGTTTGGGTCTCAATCCAGTCCTTCTTCTTGTCTCATATTCCTTTTCCCCATGGCTTTTAAAAATTTTGTAGTTCCTTCCAGGTTCTTTCTAGGTTTCATTACCCTCTTGCTGATTTTGTATGAAACCTAACAATGTATGTACTGTAGCAATTGGTTAGTTGGTTTTCATGTGTCTACTCTCTCCAGATTGTGTCTACTATTTATATATTATTTTAGAGGCCAGGATTGTGTAGGCGTGATTGATTGCACCATCTTGACCATAGTACCAGACTCGGAAACTCACTTAGCAAAGGTCCCAATTTGACAAAAAGAATGTTATCTATCAGTCTCATAGGAGAAATAAAATAATAAATTAGCTTGTGTATATCATATTGAGTTTCATGTGGAAATGTAGTAAACAGATAAGGAAATGAAGTTTGGGTAAAATTCTGTCCAATCCAATCCAGTTTCTCATTTTGGAAAATCTCCAATTGAATTTTTAAAAAAGTGATAAGTTTCCATTTATATTAGCACATAGTCCATCCAGATTTTAAGAAACCCAACTCCCTAAAACATCTGTTCTTGGATGCTCATCAAATTCCTGAGGATTTAAACTATTCAGATTATTTTTAAGAAATTAAAAAACATAAAGTTTATATCATGTAACTTCAATTCCCATATAAAACAAATAGAAGCATTCAATATCTTGCCTTAAAGTTTTCAACAGATTTTCATATTGTGGAGGACTGACCTTGACCTTGATTTAAGATATTCAGCCCTGACATATACAAGGTCTGCTCCTGGTCCCAAATAGCCATAGCTCATTTTCCTTGTTTATATTTAGGGACGAAAATCACAGCAAAGAATGAACTAACTGGGTCTTCATTTGAGACACATTAGAGAGGTGTTGGGTAGGAAAAGAGGAAGTCATTCATTTAACAAGGACTTTTCAGCACCTACTAAGTAGAAGTTTCCTAGAGCTTCCAGATTGAAGAAGGTAGCCAGGAAAGAAGAATGAACAATCAGTTAAGTACCTGTGATCATCAGTATCAAGAATACAGCAAGGAAGGAGGGCAAGAGCTTGGGGAGGATGTGGAGGATAGAGTGGCTGCCCAGAGCCGGAGAATGACATTTGAACCCAGACCCCTGGAGTCAGGAGCAAGCTATTAAGGTGTCTGGGGAAATGGTTCTCCTTTCTCAAGAGGCAGTAATGGCAAATCCTGGGACAGCAGTGTGACCGATGTTGATGCACCAAAAAGGCCACAGCAGAAAGGCCAATGCAGTTGGAGCTCAGTGAGGGAATTCCTGAGCAGCAGGGGGTGTGGCTGACCGGCGGTGGAGGAGATTGCACAGGGCCTTGTAGCCATTGTCAGGACTTTGCCTTGACTCTGAGGGAGCCTGAGCCTTGGCGGGCCACGTTGAGGGGAGCAATGACATGATCTGGCTTATGTATCACCTGCTGAGATGAGAGAGACCTAAGTGGGGCAAGGCAGAAGTAGACTGCAGGGATGGGGGTAGTAGACCCTCAGGCTGGAGAGTCACAGGGTCTGAGTTTTGGGAGTGGACAAGATTTAATGGAGGTCTTGGGAAGAAGGGGCTGCTATTATTGACGAGTATGCAACAGATGAAGTGTGAGGTCTTCTTTGTAGTTTCATCATTTAATTTTACTCCATACCAAGAACGTATTCCCACCCTTTCTGCACCCACTCCCCAGCTCCTTGTATCAGAGGGAGGGGGAAGCCAGTGGGTGCAGGTACTGCTACTGGAAGAAATGTTTGCATGGAAACAGGAAGAACACAGCACCACCCATGAAATAGCCTTGTCTTTATACGTATATGTAGCTGATGTTTTCCACTTAGCCACACACAAACACATATATGCATGTGTATGTGTATGTATACACAATACACACATGCGTACATGTGTACGTATATAGAGCTAGAAACTTGATTGGAGCTAAGTGTATGTGTGTATATTCCTGAATTTATTCATCCATCTATACACACACATACATACACAAGTGCCTCTAGCTCAATTCACCAGTTTACAGAACAGGGTGAAAGAAAACACAAGGAAGCAAACAGACAAATTGGAAAGGAGAATTCACTGGTTACTATAAGCAACCATTGGCCGTGGGGAGGAAGGGAGGTGGGACTGATCTAGAAGAAAAGAGACATAAGAGGAAAAACACCCAAATGTCATGTGTGGATCTTTTCTTTACTGGCTTTGAACAAATGAATTGTGAAGAGGCCTTTGATGAAAACAATGAAAAAAATAGATTTATTATATAATACTCAGAAATGTATTCTGTAACCCTGGTAGATAAGACAATGCCCTTGTGGTTGTTTGATAATGTCCATAATTTAAGAGACTCATCTGTCATGGGTGAAATGCCGCCATGTTTGGGATGTGCCTCACAGTACTTCAGCAGCCCACCCTGGCAAAGTCTCCACCTAAGGGATAGCCCTGCAGTGTCCAGCTGGGAGGGAGAGGCCACAGGCCCAGCAGGCCTTCCACTCCCGGGCAGACTGGAGGCCCTATGGGGTGATGTGGTTTCCCCTGTAACAGTCAATTTGTCAGGAACACCAAGTAATTTCAAAGTAAGGAAACCACGCCACAGGTAGCTCTGCAGTGTCAAGCTGTTGGGAGCCTTGTCTCTGTGTTCTGTCGAAACATCACTGTTGGGCTGGGGTTGCAGCTCAGTGGCAGAGCGCTTGTCTAGCACGTGTGAGGCACTGGGTTCAATTCCTGGCACCCCAAAAAAATAAATAAAAGTATTTTAAAAAATCACTGTTGCTGACACATTTATCACTTTTCAAACCCACTGGAGTTGCCTCTGGAAAAGGTAATAAGTTTCCACGTCTCTACCTTGAGAGACCAGCTGGGGAGGGAAGCCACAGGATCTTTGGCATGTGTGGGCAACACTCTGGGAGTTCAACTGGCAGATGTGTCCATGTCCCCACTTCATGAGCACCCGCAGTGTGACTGGTTCTCTGCAGCTGGTTCTCTGGGGCTCTGAGACGCTGCAGCAGCTGTCAGGCCATCCCTTGTCTGTGTGTGAGAGACCAGACCACTCAGTCCAGTAGGGAATTGACACAATTAAACCTCCTGCATTCCCAGGATCATGCTCATTACTCACTATGGAAACCATGCTTTGATATACCGGGCCTCCATGATCCTGAGCATGTGTCTGTGGGTCAGATTGCTGTGTCCTGAGTCACATTTTTGGCCAGCTGGGACTTTACTCTTTGAGAGAGGGAATTTCTGAGACTCCCAGGAGGGGAAGACCCCCTGCTGAGTGCTGGGGTTGGGTGAGCACTGAGGGAGCAGTCAGAAGATTTGGAGGAAACTCAATTTCTACATGGTAACCAGAGTGGGTGTGACCTGCCCTGGCTCTCTGCAGAGCTACAGAGAGGATGTGTGCACCTGTGCTCAGAAACTTCCGTTTACCCCACCTGTGGTGAGTCATGCAATGGCTTTGCTCATGGTGAGAGCTGTTTCCTCCTCTGAAGTGGTCCCTCTCTCAGGGTGTAAGCCAAGGGTCCTCTCACAACTGTGGGAATTCAGAACAGCTGCCTGTTGTACCTGCTTCCAGTTTTCCTCTCAATCATGCTCTCTTCCTCTTTTCACCAACTCACCTTGACTCCCTGGAAAATGGAATCCAGTGGAATTATCAAGAAGAGAAAGACTGCAGCTCCTCTCTCTCCTTCACCTCTACCTGGTGTAACTAAGTAGTACTACTTTTCCTTTCCTCTCCTCCGCTCCCTCCCCATCACTTCCTTCTTTTCCTTTTCTCTTGGTACATTTTCATACCATTCTAGCGAGTCATTATCAAATTCAATTAAATTTCTCACCTTGAGTATACACTTACTTATGAGATAGAGAAAAAAAAAAAATCCAGACCATTCCCAAAGGTGCTTGTTTCAGTTAGAGGATAACCATTATTCCAAGATCTGTTAGTGGCAAGAACAACTACTGGCTGTTTAGAAGGAACCTCTGAGGACAGGTGTCTGTGTTTCCAGAACAGACTGCAGCCCAAGGGGCTGGCTGTGGTCCACACCATTATCTAGTGATGAGGCAGGGGCAAGGGTACCATCTGCTCTGGAACTAATTGTATTCTTATGAGATCATCTTCATCAAAGGTGACAACGTGTTGCCTTTTCTCTTCCATTTGAGTGAGACTGTGAGCTTCCTGGTGGCAGGGTCTATGTTGAGTAAGAATGCTCCCTCACACACGGTAGGTGCTCAGTGAATTCCTATTCAAGTGAAAGACTCAAGAGAAAATAGCTCCATTCCTAGCATCTCCCCTTTGTCTCTATAAAATGTTGAAAAAATATCATCCCCATTTCCACGTGGGAGAGTTTTCTGTAGCCTGTAATCCCTGAGGGCCCCCCAGGGACCAGGACATCTTAGGGAGGGATGTGGGCAGCTTGTGTGGAAATCAGGAATAGACCTCTAATAATGGACCCTAATGGATAGGGAGCCTGTCAAGCTGATGCCATTCAATTCTTATAGTGCTGGGGCCACATATGACTCTCACCAGGAGCCACGGTTCCAATGACATGTTCATGTCAGACCAATCCCAAACAGGTAGTAGCTAAGGTGCTAGTAGTTGCTTTCTTCTTTCAAGAAAACTGTTCTCATCATGAGCCAGTCTTTGTGGACATGCTAAAGTTTTGTCCACAAATGCAG